>NC_057861.1:498465343-499078200 GCF_019393635.1 Dromiciops gliroides | reverse complement strand
CAGTGCTTTATCCACTGCGCCACCTAGCTGCCCCCAGAAGAGGCCTTTCTAATAGTTGTAAGCAAATATGGTTGTTGTTTGTCCTTCATTCTCAAAGAAGATCATGACAGATACCATAACTTGCAATGAATTAGATTTTTTTTTCTTTTTCTTTTTTTTTTTTAGTGAGGCAATTGAGGTTAAGTGACTTGCCCAAGGTCACACAGCTAGTAAGTGTCAAGTGTCTGAGGTCGCATTTGAACTCAGGTCCTCTTGACTCCAGGGCCAGTGCTCTATCAATGAATTAGATTTAAGTGAGGAAGGGCTGTGCAAAGTCACCAACCTCACTCTCTCCTCCAGAGCCATCTGGGTCCAATGGCAAAATATAAATATCTATCTACTTCTCTATCTCTATCTCTATCTATCTATCTATCTATCTATCTATCTATCTATCTATCTATCTATCTATCTATCTATCTATCTATCTATCTAATCCAATGACTGGAAATGGCCACAGATGTTTAAGGCAATTGGGGTTAAATGATTTGCCCAGGGTCACACAGCCAGCCCAATTACTCATTTGCTTAGTTATTTGGTATATGAAAGACTGAAACAGTAAGATCTTACATACTTGAACTGTGCTCATATCTTCTACTGGCTACTGGTTCTGATTCTAGAAATCTGTTATAAAAGAAAATGCAGGGACATGATGATAACAGCATCAAATTGGTCCTTCAGCCTTAAGCCTAGGGGCACATACATAGCATCCTTAGCTCTGTTTGCCTTCAGGTAAGAGTCACAAGTGACAACCAGTCATGCAGTAACAATATCACCTCATAGCCAGATGGGGAAATAGCTGGGTGGGAGACATTCCTATTCCACAGGAACACAATGGGGAAACTGAGCCAGAGGGATCTTATCTTAGGCAGAAACCAAAATTGTCCTCTTGGCTTTTTCCCAGATAGAGACCTCTACCTGTACCAGGTCAGGATCCCATTTCCTCTGAGTAACATGTAGCATTTCTCTTGAATGGTGGATTACTGAGGTAATGATGCATCAGATAACTATACCTGAATTCAAAACTCAAAACAATATCACTTACAGTCCCAGGAGATTTTATCTCAAATAGCAAGTTTCAGCAATCACAGCTTAGGGCTAGGTACAGTTATTTTCTTCTCTCATGAAGTTGCAATAAGTAATCAAAGTTTACCAGGAGACATACACACATAAGAGGTTTCACATAACATATTTCAATTGTTTTTTCTCTTCTTCTCCAGTTTAAACTTACCCTAATGTAAAGATTAATCATTAGAAATCGCTTCTATATCATAAATAAACTGATAAATTCTCAGTAAGACCATTCCTTGTTTAGGAATTTGCAACCCATAACAAGTTCTTTTCTCAGGATGTATGATCTTGCTCACACAGGTGGTTTCAAGAAACCTGGCAAGTTTACAAATTAAAGGGAGCCTACAAAGCCTCTCTTTATTGTGCCTTTTCCCATATAGTAAGTACCAACTTTCCCCTTATTTCCAAAATTCTTCCAGCACTTTCCTCTCTTGTTTTAGGGAGGAAATACAACACTCAACACACACACACACACACACACACACACCAATTTAAAAGTTACCTTGTAATTGACCAGTACTTTAGTTTACTAGACTCCATAAATATCTAACTAGATGTTCCAGTTAAGTTCAATTACTTTTTTTTTTGCTTTTTCCCTTACTCACACAAACCTTTTCTCATTTTGTGAGCCAAGAAAGGGTTAAATGCCATTTTTGTTGCAAAATGGAAGCTTTTTTCCCCTTTACCTTGAGATTTTTCACTGGCATAGCTCCCAAATCTGTCTCTAAATAACCATGCAAAGTGACAGTAAGCTCATTTTTTTTCTTTCCTCAAAAGTTTCCAAACTGTTTACTCTCACATCCACTATTCACACTGTCAGTTCAAACAGATTATGACTTTTTTCTACTTACTTTTACCAGTCATATCTCAAATAATCTTGCCTTGCCTGAACACACTTTCTCTCCATTTCTCATCCACCCCACCTGACACTGCAGGAAAGACAGAAAGAAAAAGAAAAAAGACTCTGTTTCCCTTTTTAAAAATCTATATAAATACTTGATTAAAACACTAACTCCAAATAGCTTAGTTAACAGTATAAGTTCTTAATTATAGTACTTCAGAAAAAGTGGTCAGCAGATGAAAAGTTTCCTAATTTATTCATTCCCATTTTTTAATTAAAAAAAAACAAACCCTCAACTCTTCCAATGTTCATTTAAGGCCATGAATGCATAGCAAAGAATTTACATTTCTATGCCAAATTCAAATTCTGAGTAAGTCACAATGTAAAGACATTCTATAGTCAGACACTTCACCCCCAACTCCCATCCTCCTCCACTTCCCAGCCTGACTACAGCTCAGGAAGGCAAGGGGGCTTAGAATTAGCCTGGGTCTCTGCCCCAAGTGACTTTTGGAGGAACAGAAGTTGCCCGAGCTGGTTTACTGTCCTGCTTCCTTGTTCCTCAGTTTTCTGGTTGGATGCTGGCAATTCAGAGGGCTGCTGTGCTAATGCTATGGGATTGACTTTTGTAGATTATGTCTCTGGGCCTCTGGGAGGAGGTGGCATTGGGTGAGGGAAGGGATATGGGGTTGAGCTCTGTTTCAAGCCCAGACATCTGTCCCTTTCCCTCTGTTCCTGGGTGTCCTACTGAATGCTATCTGCCCCAGCACTGGCTTGTGTGGCCCCAGTGACCTTCCATTATATGGAGCACTGCAGAGGTTCACTGGCTATCTGTCCAGGCCAGAGCAGGCTTCTCCATCCTGGAGCCCAGATCTCCATGGTCCTGGAAAGAGACAGAGAAGGTGGGCTGCATGGCTGGCTTTTTTAGGAGTCAGAGTAGATCAATAGCAGGACAAGTAGGGGAGGAGTAGGGAGTGAGTTCAGGGTAGACATCAGTTTGTGGGTTTCTTTGTTGCTTTGTTTTTTCACCTTCTTTTGGATTCTGGGTATCAAACATAAGAACTATTCCTAGAAAAAGGAATTTTAAAGGAAACTGAAACAGACAGTTTTTAAGTGACTTTCCCACAGAAACACAATTAGTAAGCATCTGAGGGAGGATTTGAACTCAGGTCTTCCTGACCCTAAATATAGGACTGAGTCACCTAGCTCTTCACGGAACAAGATTCTGTGCCCTCATCATTTAGGCATCAAGTATATTTCAATATCTTTTTTGTTTTGTGTCTTTTTGTATGTATGGGACAATGGGGGTTAAGTGACTTGCCCAGGGTCACACAGCTAGTACGTGTCAAGTGTCTGAGGCCAGATTTGAACTCAGGTACTCCTGAATCCAGGACCGATGCTTTAGCCACTGTGCCACCTAGCTGTCACCTGGATGGGCTACCTGTAGATGTTATTCCTGTAACACATATAGAAAAGCACTACCCTATTTAAAGCACTGTCTTGAACTTGTGTGTTTGCTTTTGGTCCTGATGTGGGATTTCTTCACTGTAGGGAGCTCCCTCACATGCATGCCCCCGCCCCAGCTCTTGAAGTTGAGTAAAGGAGCCCCCAGTGAGCATTTCTTAAGTTCTCACCACCTGCCAAACACTGTTATAAACACTGTGAATACAGAGAAAGCAAGAATGAGTCTCTATTTTCAAGGACCTCTTGGCATCATAGGGAAATGACATGCCAGGTACAAACGAGATCTTGTCTTGCCTGGTTGAGTCATTTCCAACTCTTTGTGAACCCATTTGGGGTTTTCTTGGCCAAGATGCTTCAGTGGTTTGCCATTTCCTTCTCCAGCTAATTTTCCAGTTGAAGAAACTGAGGCAAATAGGATTGTGATTTTTCAAGGTCATCATAGTGTCTGGGATTAGATTTAAACCCAGAAAGTTAGTCTTTTTCACTCAAGGCCCAGTATTCTATCCCCTGCACCAGCTAGCTGCACACCAAGACATAGGTAGGACAAACTGGAGATATCAACAGAAGGAAGTCACTAAAACTAAGGGGGATTCATAAAGGCCTCTTATAGAGGCAGGGTTTTAGTTAAGACTTGAAGACAGCCAGTGAAATCAGGAGATTGAGAAAAGGGGGATGAGAATTCCTGCTTGAGGAATAACAAGGAGCCCAGTGGCACTGCATCCCAAGCATATGGATGGTGTAATATGTAAGAGGCCTGGAAAGGTAGGGAGGGGCCAGGTTCTGAAGCGTTTTAAAAGCCAAACAGAGGGTTTTATTTGTGATCCTTAGCTTAATAGGGAACCACTGGGGTTGATCCAATAGCGATCAAATGTTCAGACCTACAAGAGGAATAGGAGGCACCAATTGTAGATGACCTTCTCAAGGAGCTTAGCCACAAAAGGGTGGAGAGATATAGAGTGATAGCTAACAGGAATCAAGTCTAGGTTCATTGAGGATAGGAGAGACCTGGGCACTTTTGTTGTTAGTAGAGAAGCAGCCAATAGAAAGGGAGCACCTGAAGATGAGTGAGAGAAGAGGAATCTATTGGAGAAAACAGCTCCCAGTACAGAAATGTGGCTTTCCCACCTCCAATCTTTTTGTTATGCCTAGAATGCTGTGCCCACCACGTTGCCCATTGAAACCCTCTCTATTCTGTAAAACTCAATTGCAATGTCACCTCTCCAAGGAAGTCAGCCTCTGATCCAACCCCACCCCTAACCCCCCACTTAACAAAGTTGTGGATTTGATTACACTTCTCTGGTGCATCTAACATTAATTATAGCATATGTTTTTCTGCCCAGAGAAATTATTTAGCTCCACATGTAGTACACTGGGGACCCAGATCTGCATCTTGTAAATCTCCTGGCCCAGAGTCTTCATACAGAAAACCTCAGAACTTGGAGTGAGAGGGCCCAGGTTTCAATCACAGAGTCAACCGTAACTGTTTCACCCTGATCCTCAATTTCTCCTTGTATAAAAAGTAGGGCTGTATGATTCTCTAAATGTTGAAATGAATTAGTGAATATACAAGTGGCTTATCGGGGTCACCTCGGCCAAGCCACTTAGTCGTTCACGGTGACCAAGGGTATTTCTTTTTCCCTCCCACCCGCTTCCCAACTCTAACCCCAACAGAGGCCCCTTGGGAGAAGCCCAGACCATTTTTCACCTTTCCACAGACAAAGTAAAATAAAACAGCCTCCCAGATCACTAAACTCCTCTCTTCCCTCCCCCCCCCCGCCCCCGTCCATCTCGCCTCCACCCCCAAAGCAACAGCAAAAGCCAACAGGTTGAGACACAGACACATCACGTGTCAAGGAATCACTGACCCACCATTGGCCCCACCCCTTCATCCCGGCAGAGCCAATGGTAACGATGGGGGCGGGACCAGGAGAGCTTAGCCCGCGACATTGGCATAAAAGAGGAGCCGCGGGACCTGTAACTAAACATTCCTCCACCAGCACCCTCAGATTTTTTTTCCAAGTTTCGCAGTCCCCAAGTCCCGTCGCTGCTGAGACGCTCAGGTGAGGGCTGGACAGCCGCAGCTCCCAGGTCCGAGGGAAGGGGTCCGAAAGGGGCAGACACCTTTGGCCCCGGGGCATCCCCGGAACGCGAGGGAAGAAAAGAGGAGAATCGAGCCTGGGCTTGGGAAGAGGGATGGCTGGGGAACAGTTAAATAGCATCTGCTTCCCAGGAAGCTCACGTGGGAGAACATCTGTAAAGCCCGCTGCAAACCTTACAAAGCGTTAGAGGAACGTTTGCCTTCCTTTTTATTACCATTATCACTTGTCACTCAAGCGCAGGGAGCTGAGTCTGCAGCTTTTGGACTATGGGGTGTGTTTTTGACCTGAACTTAATGGGAGAAGAGATGGTAAGGAGCAAGGGACGGGGACGGGGAGGGCAGCATTGAGGAGGGTCATCTGTTGGGATGGATCTGGGGATGGGGATGGGCCAGCCCGGGATGAACCGTGACTCCCTCCCGAATCTGATGGGGGCTGTTCTTCCTTTCCCTGGGTTCCTTCATTTGCGGATGACCTAGGGCGATTGTAGATTTCCACTCAGTGCAATCTCAGCAGACATCCCTGGGGTGGGGTTTGGCGGGTGAGGGTGCTAAGGAACTGCAAATGTACTTGCTTCTGTCTGTAAGTATGATTCTGCTGAGAGGAGGAGGAAAAGGGCTCCTCCCTGGACCCCCTTGAAAGGCCCCTTAAGAGGCCCCGCACACCCCCCAGCCAGTGCCCTGGAGCTGAGGGATGGTGATTGTGCTGAGAGGGGTGGCTCCTGGCCTCCAGCCAAGTCCCTTCTGCCTGGCTGATGGTGTTGGGGGTCCTGGCTCACATCGGCACCTCCCCCTGACCTTCTTTCCCTGCTTGGAGAGATGGGCCTTGTTAGGAGAGAGAGGCAGGCAAGAACTTGGTTTTGGATTCAGGAGGTTTAGACGGCCAGAGGTTGTGTGATGGGCTTCCCTATCCTTATATGTAACAGATGGAATTTGGCATCCAGGACCTCCATCTAAGGCTTATAGCATCTCAGAGTCTGAAGGTGGCTGTCTCACTCTGCTATAGAAAAGGCAGAAAACATTTTCCTTCTCTCCCACTGTCTCCATTAACGACTGACTGTAAAGCCTTAACTTTATACTCTATAGGAGCATAGATTTAGAGCTGGAAGGGACCTTAGGGAAACTGAGACCCTGAGGTGAAGTGACTTGCCCATATAAGTATGCCCGTATGGTAGTAAGTGAAGAGGTCAGGCTTGAACTGGGCAGATTCAAAGTCAAATCTAACTCTGTTCTAGGCTAGTGTGTTGTTTGGTCAGGCTTCTGAGAAATGGAGTGGTTTTGAGTTCTGAATAAGGTAAGTTTGGTGATTAGGTTTAGGGAGAGGCTTAGAAATGTTCTAGTGTCTTTAAGAGAAACATTTATTTCGTATCCACTATGTGCCAGGCATTGTGCTAAGCACTGGGGATATCAAAGACAGTCTTTGCCTTGAATAGAGCAGTAACCTGCAGACTTTTGCACAGACACACCCCCATTAGGAAAAATCTAGTGAGCACTCTTGATCAACATATGTACATTTATTTCTATACGTTATACATGTACTACTGTGCCAATATAAACACAAATAGCATTTTTTAAAAGTATTAGATCAAAATGAAATAATACAGACTTAGAAGCAATAGAATCACTTGAATATACTGGAGATGATCTGAGCAAAATGGTCACTTTAAAATGATTTTGGCTGCTCTGTGAGGATATGATGGAATGGAGAAAGACTTGGGGCAGGGAGATGAGTTGGAAGGTTATTGCAAAAGTTTATTGGAGAGGTAATTAGGGCCTGAACTACGCTGTTGTTCAGGCAATTGAGGGAGCTGCTTTGGCAATACAGGTTGGCTATGTGGGATAGGGGGGAGTTGAATGTGATTCTGAGGTTGAAAACTTAGGAAGGACAGTGGTATTCTTGACAATAATAGCTGTCATAATTTGTAAAAGGGATGGGTTGGGAAGAAAGATAATGTAATAAAATCTATGTATTCCATACACTGTTGCCTCATCCTGGGGGACTCACAGGAGGAGAGAGGGAGTCTTTTCCCAGTCACTGCTCCAGCTACAACTCCCTCCCTTCCCCCTTTTTCCTAATGGCTCCTGTTTGGTACTAGTTTCATCATAGCTGCTTTTAGTTGGGGGAGGTTGAGAACGTGAGAGAAAAATTAGGAGATTATTAGTGTAATTGTCTTAGAGACAAGCCCTCCAGATTGACAGTCAGGGAGTGGGTTATGGTCTCACCTCAACCTCTGAGTGCTTAACAAATTAAAAAAAGCAACAATAATAATAAATAGCTAGTGCTTTAGGGTTTGGCACGTACTTCACAAATATTATATAATTTTGTCCTCACAACAACCCTGTGAGTGTAGGTATGGATAATAATAACTTATCCACATTTTGCAGATAAAGAAACTGAGGGTAAGAGTGCTTAAGTGACTTGCTTACAGCCGCATAGTTACTTCTAAGTGTTTAAGGCAGCATTTGAGCTCAGGTCTTTCCAACCCTAGGTCCACCTCTCTATCCACTGTACCACCTAGCTGCCTCTGACCCACTTTTTTCACACCTAGGCTTCTATTTTGGGAACCACTGCCATAAAATTTAGGAGCACATTTCAGCTTTTAAAAACAGCTTCTACTTCTGAGCTGGATGTCTTGCAAACTCAGTTTTTAATTATCTTTTCTGTTGATGTTGGCACGTAATTGAGCATTGTCTCATTGTGCTTTTTGCATATACATCTAATCTTCCTGAAAAACTTCATTTCAGCATTGCCTTTCTTGTATTTACCTTCACCCTACCCCATCCTACACACAGGACTTAGCACATAACTAGATATTGTGTGACTATTTGGTGAAGTGAATTTTGTTTTTCCACTGGGAAGATTGTATTTTTCCCAAAGAAACAAGAGCTTGGATTTTAGGTCTGGCTTGATTTTTAATCATACACCTTTTATATCTTTCTTCTTTTTTCCCCTTTTAGGTTTGAAACATGAATTTCTACCTGTGTTTAGCTTCCCTGTGCTTGGGGATAGTAGCTGCTATTCCACAACTTGACCACACTTTAGATGCTAAATGGCACCAATGGAAGGCAAAACATAGAAGGACCTATGCAGCGGTAACCTTTAAACTACCTTGTTCTCATCTCTGTCAAATACAATTATGTCCAAGGTGGACTAAGGAAATGACCTTTTCCCCAGGAGCCAATTGTCCAAACAAGAGCTTCATTTGCTCAAGATGGCTGCTTTTCCCACAGGATGTTTGTAGCATCAGAGCTTGGAAGTCCTTGTGGGAGGGCAGTATTTGGATGTAGTCACCATCTCAACTGTGTGCTAACCTAGTTATGGACAGTGGATTTGGGCTGAGGATAGTTTAACTTGTATGTGTAGGGATATAAGCAGAAGCTTACTGAACCTCACATTTGTGTACTTGCTTCCAGGATGAAGATGGTTGGAGGAGAGCAACATGGGAGAAGAACTTGAGAAAGATTGAAATGCACAATCGGGAGTATAGTGCTGGCAAACATAGTTTCCAGATGGAAATAAACAAGTTTGGTGATATGGTGGGTGTGCTGGGACAATCTGATGCAAATACTGAGGAGTCAATTATCCTTTTTTTTTTTATTCTTGAATATAATTTTATTTTCTAAAATATATGTAAAAACAAATTTTTAACATCAATATTTTTTTAAAACTTTGTGTTCCAACTTCTCTTCCCCCATCCATTCCCACCCCCCACCCACAAAAACTCAAGCAATTCAAAATAAGTTATACATGAGTAGTCATGGAAATCTTTTGCTCCCAATATACTTTATATAAATCATCTTTCTTTTCATTTTAGACCAATGAAGAATTCAGGCAAATGATGAATGGCTTTAGACAAAACAGACTTCAAAGGAGGACCAAAGGAACTCTGTTTCGTTCCCCTCTCCTTTTACAGACCCCTAAATCTGTAGACTGGAGAGACAAAGGCTATGTAACTCCTGTTAAGAATCAGGTATTCAAGTTGCTTAAGTTTGATCCATAGATAACTCAGATATAACTCAGTGAAGCTTATAATTGATAAAGTTTCTTTTTAATAATGGGACTTTAGATCAGATCTGTGACTGACTTCTCTGTCATATTTAGAATTGTTTACACCTGTCTTCAAAAGATGGCTAAATTTATCTTGTATACTTCAACCCTTTTTGATTTTTTCAGGGTCAGTGTGGTTCCTGTTGGGCCTTTAGTGCAACTGGTTCCCTGGAAGGTCAGTGGTTCCATAAAACAGGCCACCTTGTTCCCCTTAGTGAGCAGAATTTGGTTGACTGCTCTAGAGCTGAAGGCAACAATGGTTGTATGGGCGGCTTGATGGATCTTGCCTTTGAATATGTGAAGAAAAATGGAGGCATTGATACAGAGGAGTCATATCCCTACGATGGAACGGTAAACATGATTATTGGATTCTCCATCATTTTGGTTGAGCTGTCTTTGAAAAGAGAGTCTCAGTTAGGGGGATGGGAGTTGAATAGAGGCTTGCAGAGAGGACACACTTAAATACCACCTCCCTCCCTAAACAATCTACAACTGCATCCAAAATACATTAGCCATTAAATTTAGTTGCCTTCACTATGTATACAGTCACCTAGAGCAGATCCTTTTTCAGTAAGAGCATATGTAGGCATATGTAAAGCATGTTACAAGTGCTTCCTTAGGAGCAGTGAAGTAAATGACAATTGAATCTAATGTGACCTACTACCTGTTGACATTCATATCATCCTTAAGGTTGACAAAGCATGTCATTCCCATAATCTCATTTGATCCTCAAACAGCCCTGTCAGGGGGTAGGTATTTTCCTTCTGTTTCTGATAACCTCTCAACCTCAGGCCCATGATCATTGAGCTTCGAAGTGGAGAGCTAGATTCAAACTTAGGTCTCACTGGACTCTGCTACAACCAGTAGGCCCTTAATAGTTGCTAATCAATAGGTTGTTTTACAGCAGTGGAATCAAACTCAAGTAGAAATGGGGCCCACTGAAATGTATGTTAGAATCTGTGTGGGATAAACACTGACTTAGAAGTGATGTGTAGGAATATCACCTGCCCTCTGGTTTATACCATGTGTCCTTTCAATGTGACTTTCCAATAGTCCTTTAGCCACCCACATCCAGCTATCTTCTTGAGCTATTTATCTAATAGCTTAACTGGGAGAACATTGCCCATATATTTATTACTTTCATGACCATCAATTTTAAATTCATCTGGGCCAAACCAATGATAACCTATTAAACCATACCTTTTATCTGTTTCATTTGAAAAGGATAGCACTTGTCGGTACAGGCCAGAATGCTCAGGTGCTAATGTCACAGGATTTGTAGACATCCCAAAGGGAAAGGAGGAGTCACTCAGAAATGCTGTGGCAACTGTGGGTCCCATCTCTGTTGCAGTTGATGCAGGACATGCATCCTTCCAGTTCTATCGGTCTGGTGAGCATTTGTTCTTCATTATTTCTGTAACAATGCACTTAAAGCCATATTATTGCCATTTGCTACTTCATATTTCTCAAGTTAATATTTTACTTGAATATCCTAGGTATTTATTATGAACCACAATGCAGCAGTGAACAACTAGATCATGGTGTGCTGGTTGTGGGCTATGGTGTCGAGGGAAAAAATGGAAAGAAATACTGGATTGTCAAGAACAGGTAAACCAAAATTTTGCCTGAAATGTCATGGACCTGCCACCTTTGGGTTATTTCATTTTGAAGAAAGGAAAAAGAGGAAGAAGGGTGGGGCTCCTGGGATCCTGTGAAATGGGAAAAGGATGTTCATGGATGGAAGGGGCCCTCTTTTTAGGATCCAGAGTAGATTGAGAGTTCCCCACTGGACCCTCAGAGTTTCTGTGACCACTGATGACTAGGTAATACAAAAGGTTTCCTGTTGGCTAGTCTGTGGGACTGTTCTAATACTGTTATTGTCAGACTGGCTCACAAGGTGCTCTGAGTAAAGCACTTGGAAAACCTTCAAAGTGCTTCTTGATGAGTGAGTATTTGACCTGAATAGGGCAGCTAGGTGGCCCAGTGGACAAAGCACACCAGCCCTGAAGTCAGTAAGACCTGAGTTCAAATATGACCTCAGATACTTACTAGCTGTGTGACCCTGGACAAGTCCCTTAAGTCACTTTGCCTTAGTTTCCTCATCTGGAAAATGAGCTGAAGAAGGAATTGGCAAACCACTTTAGTATCTTTACCAAGAAAAGCTAAAAATGGGGTCATGAAGAGCCAGATGCAACCAATCAAGTAAACAGCAACCAAGTTGTCCCCAGCAATTATTTTCATTGTTTTCTGAAAGGTTCATCTCATTTTCTGAATTCAGTCACATCAGGTGTCAGAAAGTGTTGTGTCCATGCAGTAAAAGTGTACTTTTGGATGGTGCTCTGAAGCTTACTTCTTAACTTTCTTTTCAGCTGGGGTGAGGAGTGGGGTGACCGAGGGTACGTTTTAATGGCCAGGGACCATAATAACCACTGTGGAATAGCAACAGCAGCCAGCTACCCTCAAGTGTGACTTGACTGAAGGAGGACTGCTTCACAGAAAGAAGTGATCTGACCTGTGTATCATTTGGGATAAAACATCTGAATCACCCAGGGGAACCAAGCAAGAATTTGGGTTTCTTGTGACATTTTTACATTTGTGAAATATGTACACTACTTTGTTATAAATAGCTTCTAATACTGCTTAATTCCAGACACAAATGTTCATTTTAAAATTGTATGTATAAAGCCTTACCTTTTTAAATAAACCTCAATTTGTTATATGTGACCTTGATTTAATGCAAATCAGTCAATCTGGGTGTGGTTCTGGAATTACTTGAGTCCCTTGAAAAGCAAAACATGGGAGAGGATATGTCCAATTTTCAGGAGCTATTAGTAATCAATGGACCCAGTCAATCAGTCAGCCAAACAGCATTTTTTAAGCAAGAGCTTATTATTTGCTAGGCCCAGTAACTTAGTTCCTCCTAGGCATGGCTTTTTATGTGTCCAATGATTAGAGAATAGCAAACCAATTATGGCATATAAATGTAATGAATTCTTGTCCCATAAGGAATGAAGATATAAGGAATTCAGTCAATTGTGCTAAGACTTGATGCAGACAAAGTCCATAGGGTTCCCTGGAGACATTTTCACTGGGTATTTCTTTAAAATACACACACACATATCACACAAGTATGACAAGTTGCTTATTCTAAAATGGAAAATATTTTATTTGTGATTAAATCCTGTGAGGTTTATTTTTTCCTTCCCTGTTGTCCCAAGTTGTTGTTTATTACTGTTATCATTATTTTAATATAATTCTATTAATATGTTATCATTATATCATTATAATAAAACCATATTATATTATACATAACTGTATCACATGTGATATAATGTAACCATATAATATTAATTATAAGTATAACAAAATAATTACAATACAATTTTATCATAATATTTTTAATGAAGAATAATATTAGTGATAATAAGTAATAATAGTTGGTCTTTCCATAGCACTTTATTTTTTCCATTTCTTTTTTTTTTTTTTTTTAGTGAGGCAATTGGGGTTAAGTGACTTGCCCAGGGTCACACAGCTAGTAAGTGTTAAGTGTCTGAGGCCGGATTTGAACTCAGGTCCTCCTGACTCCAGGGCTAGTGCTCTATCCACTGTGCCACCTAACTGCCCCTCCATTTCTTTTTAAAATTAATTTATTTAGCATTTTTCCCTAGTTACATGTAAAAAAAAACCAACAATTTTTTTCACATTGATTTTTTCAAATTTTGTGTTCCAAATTTTCTTCCTCCTGCCCTCCCCACCCTTCCCTAAGAAATCAAGCAATTCAATATATGTTACACATGTGCAGTCGTACAAAACCTCTCCACATTAGGTTGTGAAAGAAAACAGACAAAATAACTTTCAAAAGAGGAACAAAAGAAATTATACTTCTATCTGTATTCAGATACCATCAGTTCTTTCTCTGTGGATGAATTGCATTTTTCATAAGTCTTCATAGTATCCTGCTTATCATTTCTTTCACAGTTACTATTGTTAACTATATTACCCTCCATCCTATTCCCTCTCCTTGATATTTACTCTATTTTCTATCTTTCACCCTATCCCTCTTCAAAAGTGTTTTGTTTTTTACCCTCCCCCAATCCACCCTTCCTTCCTTCACCTCTCCCCCCTTATCCCCTTCCCCTCCTACTTTCCAACAGGGCCAGGTATATTACTATAGCCACCTAAGTTTGTAAATGCATTCCTCTTACCTCTTAATGTTATTTTAAAGATGTCCTGGGGCAGCTAAGTGACACAGTGGACAAAGCACTAGCCCTAGACCCAGGAAGCCCAGACCCCAAATCTGGCCCCAAAATATAAGCCACCCCACCCTGCCTGCCCCACAAAAAACAGGGTAAACAAAAAACAAATGCTTTACAGATATCATTCCTTTGTATTCAATTCACACCTGTGCCCTCTAAGTATATTCCTTTCAGCTGCCCTCATACTAAAAGAGTTTTTATGAGTTAGAAGTATCATCTTCCAATGTAGAAATGTAAATAGTTTAACTTTTTAACATCCCTCATGATTTATTTTTCCTGTTTACCTTTTTATGCTTCTCTAGGGTCTTGTATTTGAAAGTCACATTTTCTATTCAGTTCAGGTCTTTTCATCAGGAATGCCTGAAAGTACTCTCTTTCATTGAAGTCCCATTTTCCCCCCAAAAGATTATATTCACTTTTTCTGGGTAGGTGATGTTTTGTTGTAATCCCAGTTCTTTTGCCCTTCAGAATATCATCTTCCATGCCCTCTGATCCTTTAATATAGAAGCTGCTAGATCTTGTGTTATCTTTTTGTTTGTTTGTTTGTTTTATTTTGTTTTGTTTTGCAGGGCAATGGGGGTTAAGTGACTTGCCCAGGGTCACACAGCCTAGTAAGTGTCAAGTGTCTGAGGCCGGATTTGAACTCAGGTAGTCCTGAATTCAGGGCCGGTGCTTTATCCACTGCGCCACCTAGCTGCCCCCTGTGTTATCTTTACTGTAGCTCCACAGTATTTGAATTGTTTCTTTCTAGCTTCTTGCAATATTTTCTCCTTGACCTGGGAACTCTGGAATTTGACTATAATATTCCTTGAAGTTTTCCTTTTGGGATCTCCTTCAGAAGGAGATCGGTGGATTCTTTCAATTTCTATTTTACCTTCTGCTTCTAGAATATCAGGGCAATTTTTCCTGACAATTCCCTGGAAGATGATATCTAAGCTCTTATTTCGATGATGGTTTTCAAGTAGTCCAATGATTTTCAAATTATCTCTCCCAGATCTATTTTCAAAGTCAGCTGTTTTTCTAAGGAGACATTTCATACTGCCCTCTATTTTTTTAAAAATTCATTTGAGGGGCAGCTAGGTGGCGCAGTGGATAAAGCACCGGCCCTGGAGTCAGGAGTACCTGAGTTCAAACCTGGCCTCAGACACTTGACACTTACTAGCTGTGTGATCTTGGGCAAGTCACTTAACTCTCATTACCCCACCAAAAAAAAAAAATTCATTTGAATTTGCTTTATTGTGTCTTGATTTTTCATAAAGTCATTAGCTTCTATTTGCTTTATCCTAATTCTTAAATAATGATTTTCTTCAGAGATCTTCTGTACCTCATTTTCTTTTTGACCAATTTGGCTTTTCAAGCTGTTGACTTTTTTTCATGACCCTCCTGCATCACTCTCATTTCTCTTTCTGTTTTTTCCTCTACCTCTCTTACTTTTCCCTCTACCTCTATTACTTTATCTTCAAAGTCCTTTTTGAGAACTTCCATGGCCTGAGACCAATTCATATTTTTCTTGGAAGCTTTGGACGTAGGAGCTTTGACTTCATTACCTTCTTCTGTGGGTGTATTTTGATCTACCTTGTCACCCAAGAAACTTTTGATGGTCTGCTGTTCTTTCTCCCTGCTCATCTTACCTGCCTATTTCTTGACTTTTAACTCCTTCCTAAAGTGGAGCACTGCTTCTAGTAAGTATTGTCCCAAGCTTCAGGGGGTCCCAGGTGGTAAGGTTTAAGGAGAGGCTCATTCTCAGCCTACCTAGCTTTTAAGTAACCACAGGCCTGCTTGCTCTTTAATCTGGAAGCAGAAATCTGATTGAAATCTGATTCTCTGTAGTCACAAGCTTGGTGTGCCTCTACCCCTCCCCCACTGCCCTCTGCCACTAGAGTCTGCTAACTGGTTCAGAACATGGGCCTTAGCACCTGCAGAGATCCCTACTATCTCTTCCCAGAAAACCACTGGACCCCTTCACCTGTCATGAGCAGAGTTTCAGAAGTAGCTGCTGTAGCTGAAGATTACAAGGCTCAGGAGGCATGGAGCGCCTGGGGCTGGATCTGCATCACGTGCTATGTTCCTTTCTCACCCAGGTACAGCAGACCTTCTTTGCCACCCCTTTAGATGTGAGGGCCAAAATTAGATATACTGAGAGCTATTTGGGTGACTCACCTTAATATTGGGGTCCCAGAAATATGAGGGACCTTTTTTAGGTTTAATCTCCCCTCTGAATTATTCTTTTTAGATACTTCTCCCAGGCCAATAAGAAAGGATCCTCTAAGCTTTAGTTCACAAAAGGATCAGATTTTGTTACTCGGGAATTGATTAAACAACAAAGGTGAGACTAATAAAAATCAAAGATAAGGAAATGGGAAAATGGAAATACAGATGAATATTATTAACTCTAAATTTAGCCTAAGCTGGTTCAAAGGAATTTAGGGTTTTCCATAAGTAACTCACCCAAGCCTGAACAGCCCGCCAGACCAAGAACCAGCACGCCGCCCCCCATGACCTCAGTCAACTGCCAGAGTGCGCACGTCCAGTGTCCCGGAAGTGCCCGAGAGCTTAGCCTACGGGAAGTGCCTCGCCTCCCTTCAGGTCGCGTTCAATCTTTCTTCCCCCAAAAGGGGAGGTCTTTCTAAAGCTGCTCATGGAGAGTTCTTTTGACCTCAATAGCATACATAATCTCAGGGTGGGCCAGGTGCGGCCCCTCCCAAATGATTCAGCTAAAACTTGTGATATTAATCTTTACCACAAAAAATTTTTACCACATAGACCACCTTTGGCTGAAAAAATGATCTCACTCTAATATTTTATGGGTTCTGCTGCTCCAAGAACTCACTCTGATATTTTATGGGTTCTGCTGCTCCAAGAATTGTCATGGCATTTTTTTTCCTGATAAAAGTATTTTACTATTTTCCAGTTACATGTAGAGATAGTTTTCAACATTTGTTTATATAAGATTTCCAATTTCAAAATTTTCTCCCTCCCTCCCCTCCCTCCCCACCCCAGACAGCAGGTAATCTGATATAGGTTATATATGTAGAATAACTTTAAACATATTTCTGTATTAGTCATAAGAGAAGAATCAGAGCAAAAAAGGGAAAACATCAAAAAAAGAAAAACAACAGCACCAAAAACAAAAGAAATAGTATGGTTCAATCAGCATCCATATTCCACAGTTCTTTTTTTTTTTTTCTGGATTTGGCGAGCCTTTTCCATCATGAGTCCTTTGGAACTTTCTTGTACCATTGGATTGGTGAGAAGAATCTAATCTATCACAGTTGACCCAACACACAATGTTGATGATACTGTGTATAATGTTCTTCTGGTTCTGCTCATCTCACTCATCATCAGTTCATGCAAGTCCTTCCAGGTTTCTCTGAACTCCTGCTCATCGTTTCTTACAGCATAATAGAATTCCACCACATTCATATACCACAACTTGTTCAGCCATTCCCCAATTGATGGGCAACCTCTCAATTTCCAATTCCTTGCCACCACAAAAAAGAGCAGCTATAAATATTTTTGTACATGTGAGTCCTTTTCCTGTTTTTATGATCTCTTTGGGAAAAAGACAGAAAAGTGGTATTGCTGGGTCAAAGGTTATGCACAGCTTTATAGCCCTTTGGGCATAATTCCAAATTGCTCTCCAGAATGGTTGGATCAGTTCACAGCTCCACCAACAAAGCATTAGTGTTCCAATTTTTCCACAACTTCTCCAACATTTATTATTTTCCTTTTTTTTCATATTAGCCAATCTGATAGGTGTCAGATGGTACCTCAGAATTGTTTTACTTTGCATTTCTCTAATCAATAGTGATTTAGAGCATTTTTTCATGTGGCAATAAATAGCTTTGATTTTTTCATCTGAAAACTGCCTGTTCATATCCTTTGACCATTTCTCAATTGGGGAATGACTTGGATTCTTATAAATTTGATTTAGTTCCCTATATATTTTAGAAATGAGGCCTTTATCAGAAGTACTGGCCATAAAAATTATTTCCCAGCTTTCTGCATCCCTTCTAATTTTGGATGCATTGCTTCTGTTTGTACAAACCCTTTTTAATTTAATGTAATCAAAATCAGCCATTTTGCATTTCATAATATTCTCTATCTCTTGTTTGGTTACAAACTGTTCTCCTTTCCAAAGATCTGAAAGGTAGACTATTCCTTCCTCTCCTAATTTACCTATGGTATCACCTCTTTTGTCTAAATCATGTACCCATTTTGACCTTATTTTAGTATAAGGTGTAAGATATTGGTCTGTGCCTAGTTTCTATCATACTATGTTCCAGTTTTCCTAGCAGTTTTTATCAAATACTGAATTCCTAATGTCATTTACTACTGTGTCTCCTGTGCCTAGCCTATTCTATTGATTCTCCACTCTATTTCTTAGCCAGTACCAGATAGTTTTGATGACTGCCATTTTATAGTAGAGCTTCAGATTTGGTACAGTCTTATGGCATTTTTTGAAGGTATGTGGACAGACCACAGGGAGCCCCAAAAGTTACAGCCTGAATGGGATACAGTGGACTTCAGTCAGTTCAGATTCTGAGGATGAGGTCTGGAAAGTATCCAGCCCCCAGTCCTTGTTATTGTCAGATCATTCTGTTCATGTTTTGTCCCATTGCTAATAACAGGAATCATGTATCTTGCTTTGCTTAACTTGATGTACCCTGGTACCATCCCCCTCTGCCTACATTCCAAAGCCCCTAGTTGTTATTGTTAGCCATTCCATTGTTATAACACATCTCTTACTCCCCCCTTGTTCTATGTGCTAGTGCAGAACCACCCTGACACCACCTCTCCCCTCTTGCATTCCTAAGCCCCAGCTCCTGGTACTATCTCTCCCCTCTTCCCTCTTGCCCCTCCTTACACAGGTGGAGTGGTTTCACAACCCCACCCCCACCCCATGGGTTCACCCTTTTCCCCCTCCCCTTCCCCCTTGCTCTTGGAACATGTATCCATATCATGATCACATGCTGAACACACATACTGGGTGAGACAAGATTGGATGTTAGATTGTGAGCTCACCCTGTGCACAAGGGGACCCCCCCCAAAAAAAACTTCCATAAAAACCCAACTCATGAGCCCATTAGAGTGTTCCTCATCTCTTTCATGGGGTCACCTGTTCTCATGAGAATGAAATAAATCTGCCTCTGCTTGACTTGGTGGTCTCCTCAAATTATTTGGGTAAACTGAGGCAATTTGTCCCAAACCCAGCCTTTCCTCCACCATCTTGGCTCCACACCCTTATGGGGTTTATTAATGGTAATGTGAAGTTTCTAGATTTAAAATTTGATTTGGTCTCAAAATCTATTAAGTGGCAGTTAAACTTTCTACTCCCAGGAGTCTCATCATGATTGACTTCCTAAAATTTCTTTAATTTCAATATATTTTCTTTTGACAAGATAGACACCTTGACCCCACAAATACCCTAACTGCTTCAGCCACTCTTTCCCATGGTTAAAAGGATATTAATAGGGGGCAGCTAGGTGGTCCAGTGGATAAAGCACTGGCCTTGGATTCAAAAGGACCTGAGTTCAAATCCAGCCTCAGACACTTGACACTTACTAGCTGTGTGACCCTAGGCAAGTCACTTAACCCTCATTGCCCTGCAAAAAAATAAATACAAATAAAATAAAATAAAAAGTGTATCTGATAAAAAAAGGATATTAATTGTGAGGGAAAAAATCCATCCTCTTCTCAATAATTCTCAGGAACTCAGCAGCAAAGTGACAAAGGCTTTATTTTCTCCTCATGAGAAGGAGGCACCCTAGTGTGCAGCTAGTGGGTGCCCAGAAAGGGGGCTCGCAGGCCCTGTTTTATACCCTAATCCCTAACTCGAATGGACCTTCCCCTTTTTCATCACTGGTCGGGGTTACAATCTACCCGCAAAAACTAGCTGATTGGAATGCAGTATTCCCACCCCACTTCCTTGTATGGGCATAACTCAAGAGTGGACCTTATATTTCCTTATATGGACACAACTCTGGAGTGGATCTTATTGAGACCAGGGCTCCTTGAACCATGTGACCTTACTAACCTGAGGGGGAAGAGGGGATCTGAGACCTTTGTCCTACAAACAAGTCCAGGGGATGTATGACTGACTTGTTATGTCCACATTGAGAGGAGACAACTACCCATTTCTCACAAGTGACTTACCCAGGGTCACACAGCTAGTAAATGTTAAGTGTCTGAGGCCGGATTTGAACTCAGGTACTCCTGACTCCAGGGCCCGTGCTCTATCCACTGAGCCACCTAGCTGCCCCTATATGCCTTTTTTTTTTTTTAATTTAGGATCAGATATGTGTCAAATAATGCTTGCTTCAAATAATCAGATTCTAGCTTCTTCCTCCCTTTCCAATCCATAATCAAATTCTTGGAACTTGCCTTTAATAAGTTTATTTCTTTATTATTATTATTTTTTTTTTGGTGAGGTAATTGGGGTTCAATGACTTGCCCAAGGTCACACAGCTAGTAAGTGTTAAGTGTCTGAGGCTGGCTTTGAACTCAGGTCCTCCTGACTCCAGGGCCGGTGCTCTATACACTGCGCCACCTAGCTGCCCCTGCCACCTAGCTGCCCCGGAACTTGCCTTTAAACAAAATTGTTGTCTTTTTACATTGTTCTAGTATTTCTTTTTGAATCTCTGCATTCTTGTTTTCTATCTCTTTTTCAGACTCTATGTCTTTTATTCTATCTATTCTAATCTTTAGATTCTCATTTTGTCTTTTTAAAATTCTTCAATAAGTGCTCTATTTTCTCTCCTTATATCTTCTTTTAATTCTGTTAATTAACCTAATGATATGGTGGGAAATGGGGTACGGGTTGGGTAGGAGTTGGGGTTCTTGGGAATTCCTCTTTAAAGAATTATACCCTCTTGCACACAAAAGTAGTTAGAATAAGGTGATAGTTTATTTAGGAGCAAGGGAAGGGAAGGGTGGGGGGGAGGGAAACCATGAAAGAAATCCTTGAACTTTCATGGGGAGATTGGCATAAAGCACATGGCTCAGAGGTACCCAATCTCCTTGAACAGGAGACTGGAAGGTACTTTTATAGAGGACTGATGGGGGTGGACCATCTGCCCGTGAAAAGTTCCTTTAGTGAGAGAGGACCATCCCCCACTGGTGGTAGCTGGGGGAATTGGGTGAGGAGTGGCTACAGATCCCTCTTCAGAACACAAAGGCCGAAGCCACACCCAAATTTATCTCCCCAGGGTAAGGGAGACCAGAATGAAGGGTAGGAATCCCAAGTTAGCTCAGTCCGATTTGGTTCAGTTTATCTCTCTAGGCGTTATCTGTCCTCTGGTTTAGTTTCTCAGGGAGAAGATTCCTCAGTGTGCCCCAGAGAAATTCCGGGGTGCTCTGCATCCCATGACACTATTAATCACATTCAGGATTATGTTCATCACACATGACACTCCACATCTGTGTTCATTCCTTTTTGTACTAGCTGGCTGACATGCCTGGAATGCACTTGCTCCTGAGCTTCACCTAATAGAGTCCCTTTTTGCCTCTAAGATTTAGCTCAAGCACTGTCTTTTTTATGATCCAACTCTAAACTATGATTTCATGATCATAGATTTAGATGATATCTCTGATGTCATCATCCCATGGTTATATCAGAGGCTACCTACTCCGGCCAGCTAAGGACCAAGAAGCACTCATTCCCCAAGTGATTTTTCAGTGTGTGTGTGTGTGTGTGTGTGTGTGTGTGTGTGTGTGTGTGTGTGTGTGTGTATTTTAACAGATCTGTGATTTCATCCACATAGGGAGTTCCCACTGAGGGAAACACCATATCTGAATAACCTATAGTTTTCTCTGCAACCTATAGTCTTAATGATTTATCTAGGGTACTGAGAGTTTAAGTGAATTGCCATGGGTCACAATTCTAGGAAGTACCTGAGGTAAAACCTGAACCCAGGTCCTCCTGAGGTCCCCTCCATTTCAGCAGCATGGAATTCAGATATTCCTGGCTCTCAGTCATCAAAAGGAAATGACTTTTTTTTCACTATCTTAATGGGTGGGGAAGGGGTAGAGGAAGGGAGAGAATTTGCAACTGAATAGAAAAAATTAAAAATTTACAAATCGGCAATGACATAGATAAAACATGATAGTGTGCTAGAGATGGTTCATACCTTGTAAGAGCCAAACTGGTGGCTTAGTGTAAGCATTTAGACCTAGGAAATTAGCAAAGGCTATGATAACCACAAATTTACTGCGAATTGACTGATTCCCACCTACTCCCCCTTCCCAGGCCAATGAATTGCCTGGGGCTAACTAATCTTTGTCAATTTCAGACTCTTGATTGACTTATGGATCTCCCCTCAAACAAACTATCCCCTCCCAAAGATTCCCCACTTCACTTCCTGGACTTTCTTATTATGTAAAAGTATCCATTTACATTTAGTAGTTTCTATTTAGAGTTAAGTAGCTTCTACACTTAACTCTAGGGCAGTCTCATAATTTCCTTTGTTCTATTACCTCATATAAACCCTGTCCTCAGTTCCCATCTTTGGATATTCCTAGCATTTTACTTTGTGATGCCCAGATTAAAGACCTTATTTCTCCTATATTGTTTGTTTCATTAATTTCCACGTTAACATATAGGGACTCTTTCCAGGATTTGAAGATTCCGTGTCCAGCCAGCCACCGTTTTTTTGACCTCCCTGTCATGGGGTGCAGAGCACCCCAAAAGTTCTCTGGGGCACATCAAGGAAACTTCTCCTTGAGAAACTAAACCAGAGGACAGATAACACCTACAGAGATAAGATGAACCAAATCGGACTGAGCTAGTTTCGGATTCCTACCCTTCATTCTGGTCTCCCTTACCCTGGGGAGATAAATTTGAGTGTGGCTGCAGCCTTTGTGTCCTGAAGAGGGATCCGTAGCCACCCCTCACCCAATTCCTCTAGTCACTACCAGTGGGGGATGGTCCTCCACTCCTCACCCAATTCCCCCAGCTACCACCAGTGGGGGATGGTCCTCCCTCACTAAAGGAACTTTCCACAGTCAAGTGGTGACCCCTCCCCCCATCAGTCTTCTATAAAAGTACCTACTAGTCTCCTGTTTGAGGAGATTTGGTACCTCTGAGCCACGTGCTTTGTGCCTATCTCCCTATGAGAAGTCCAAGGATTTCTTTCATGGTTTCCCTCCCCCCCACCCTTCCCTTCCCTTGCTCCTAAATAAACTACCACCTTATTCTAACTAATTTTGTGAGCAAGAGGGTGTAATTCTTTAAAGAGGAATTCCTAAGAACCCCAACCCCTGATCCAACCCCATACCCCATTCCCCCTCATTACATCCCCAAACTTGGCGCCAGCAGAAATCTTTTGTGTTCCAGTCTGAACTCAAATTCAGAGGCCTGGCCTGGGTAACAGTCTCTCAAATTCAGAACTCGTGTCCTTTTCGCTTTAGTTCCTAAAAGCTCTTTGATCAGGGGTCCGGTTATGTCCATGGATGACTTGGTAACGAGTCTGTTCTGACAGGTCCCCAAAAGGGGATGGCTGCAGGTTGTTTTTATGGACCATATGTGTCCACTCCAACAGGTCCCAAAAAGGGACAGCTGCTGGGTTCTGTTTTCAAATTATGTATTACATGATTGCAAGTACTTGGAAAATTAGCAGAATTCAAGCCTGACCCACAACACTGATGGCCATACTGGGGTCTCCTTTTTTTTTGAGTTTACTTTTGATTCTGTCAGCCCCAAAATTAGCAGCCCTAAGTGGGACTTTTTTGTTCTTTTTTCTCTGATTTTCAATGGCATTTTTAATCAACTGAGTGAGAATCTGAATCTGAACCCTCCTCCTTTCAAAAAAAAAAAGGAAGAGGAAAATAGAATTTTGATAGGATTATTGCCCCTCAGAAAAAGATCTCTAAATTTAATTTTTTTAAAGGGGGAAAAAAGAGACAATTGGTCTGGTTTAAATTAACCAGTCTTTGAGGATATAGAAGAGGAATTAATTTGTGCATGCTAAATTATCTTAAGAATCTTTACCATTATTGTTTTTGCTGTGTTGGGTTTTTTTTTTTTTTTTTTGGTGAGGCAATTGGGGTTAAGTGACTTGCCCAGGGCCACACAGCTAGTGTCAAGTGTCCGAGGCTGGATTTGAACCTTCCTGAATCCAGGGCTGGTACTCTATCCACTGCGCCACCTAGCTGCCCCACTGTTATAGGGAAAATGGTGTACCGGTTTGGGTTAGGGGTAGGGGTTCTTAGGAATTCCTCTTTGTTGAGGATGCAGAGCACCCCAGAAGTTATCTGGGACACACTGAGGACAGATACACCTAGAGAGATAAGCAGAACCAAATCTGGCTGAGATAGCTTCGGATCTCCACCCTTCATTCCGGTCTCCCTTACCCCTGGGGAGATAAATTTGGGTGTGGCTGCAGCCTTTGTGTCCTGAAGAGGGATCATAGCCACCCCTCACCCAATTCCTCCAGTCACTACCAGTGGGGGATGGTCCTCCCTCACTAAAAGAACTTTCCACAGGCAGATGGTCCACCCCCATCAGCCCCCTATAAAAGTACCTGCCAGTCTCCTGCTCGAGGAGATTGGTACCTCAGAGCTTTGTGCCTATCTCCTCTTGAGAAGTCCAAGGATTTTTTTCATGGTTTCCTTTCCCTCCCCCCTTCCCTTCCCTTGCCCCTAAATAAACTACCACCTTATTCTAACTGCTTTTGTGTGCAAGAGGGTGTAATTCTTTAAAGAAGAATTCCTAAGAACCCCTACCCCTAACCCAAACCCGTACCCCATTTCCCCCCATTACATTTCAGGGCCACGTTGGAACAAATTTTAAAATTCTGAAAACTGGAGGTTTCCCTAATTTATCAGAAAAACTTGTTCCATTTAGCAGTGGTCCTGTTTCATAGCTTTGCAAAATAATTCTGTTAAGCATTTACTATTAAAAAATTACACACATTAATAATGGTGTGGTAGTTAAAAATAACTTTGTTAAACTTTTATTGTTTTCTCTTTTCAAGCTTCATAGGTATTTCAAGTTTTCATACCCCTAGCAATTAAAATATTATGGCTTTGTATGTTTAATAACTTTTCATTGAAAGATGCTTGAATAAGTTTTATCTCAAAATAGGATATTCAACTGGAATTTGTTTTACTATCTGGTATTTTTGTTTAAACATTTATGCTGGGGTTTTTGTTGTTGTTTTTGTTATTGTCATGGGGTGCAGAGCACCCCAGAATTTCTCTGGGGCACACCGAGGAATCTTCTCCTTGAGAAACTAAACCAGAGAACAGATAATGCCTAGAGAGATAAGCTGAACCAAACCGGACTGAGCTAGCTTCGGATTCCTACCCTTCATTCTGGTCTCCCTTACTCTGGAGAGATAAGTTTGGGTGTGGCTTCGGCCTTTGTGTTCTGAAGAGGGATCCGTAGCCACCCCTCACCCAATTCCTTTAGTCACTACCAGTGGGGGATGGTCCTCCACTGCTCACCCAATTCCCCCAGCTACCACCAGTGGGGGATGGTCCTCTCTCACTAAAGGAACTTTTCACGGGCAGATGGTCCACCCCCATCAGTCCTCTATAAAAGTACCTTCCAGTCTCCTGTTCGAGGAGATTTGGTACCTCTGAGCCATGTGCTTTATGCCAAAACTCCCCATGAAAAGTCTAAGGATTTCTTTCATGGTTTCCCTCCCCCCACCCTTCCCTTCCCTTGCTCCTAAATAAACTATCACCTTGTTCTAACTAAGTTTTGTGTGCAAGAGGGTGTAATTCTTTAAAGAGGAATTCCCAAGAACCCCAACCCCAACCCGTACCCCATTTTCCCACTATATCATCTGGCGCCCAACGTGGGGCGTGGGATTTTCCTCTTTCCTCTTAGCACACAAAACTGGGGGGTGGGAACCTCCCTTCTGGGTTTCCTTTCTCCCTCTCCCGCCTGACTCAACCTCCCGTTTGAGTCACAGAGAGGTAGAGAGAGGGTCAGCTTTCGCACGCGACAGTGGAGGGCAGCCTGAGTCTCCCTCCCTCGCTGAAAGCTCACACAGACGTCTGGACCACGCTTGGCACAGAACCTGGAGGTAAGACCCTACCTTCTGGGTTTCTCTTCTCCCTCTCCCACTGGACTCAACCTCCCGTTTGAGTCACAGAGAGGTAGAGACGGTCGGCGTCTGCACGACAGCAGAGAGCAGCCTGGGACTCCTAGATGTCCGAACCACGCTAGGACCCTCAGACTACACGTTTCTGGGTAAGAACATTTATGCTTATGTGTCTATCCCTTACCAGCTCTCTGCTCTTGGTTCAGACTATTCTCCTTAGACAGTAGTTATGGGACAGAAAGGGAGTGTTCCGAAAAATTCACCTCTGGGGTGCATTCTAAGAGATTGGACTAGACTGGAACTTAAAAACCTAAGAAAGAGATGTATGATACATTTTTGTAACAATTTATGGCCACATTATCCTCTAGGAAGTGAAGGAAATTGGCCTGTACACGGCACCCTTAATTATAATACCATCTTGCAATTGGACAGGTTTTGCAAGCGTGAAGGGAGATGGACAGAGATTCCATACATATCGGCTTTTATGAGTTTGAGCCAGAAATCAAAGGGAAAGGATGAGGTCCCCTTGCCGGTTGAGAATCACCACAAGCCCAAGCAATTCGCTAACTCTTCGGGCACCTACTCTGAGACCTCAGCCTCCCCTCCTCCTCAAACTCATTCCCTACCTGTTTCTCGTTCCACTCCTTCTCCGCCTGCTTCCGTACCTATGGGTCAACCACAGTCATATCACTCTATGACTGAGACCTCTCCTTGCCCACCGGCTGATCTCAGAACCAATTCCCTGTGCCACACGGGGAGTGGATATCAGTCTCCTTCTATCCTGCTCTACCCCATTTACAATCAGGGGGAACTCCAATATGTTCCCATTTCTCCTGTTTTTTCCATTCAGCCGACCCCATCTGCTTTACCTAATCTGCAGTCACCTACGGCTATCTCCCTTTCCCCATTTCCACCCATACTGCAGCCAAAGATTGTTTCCCCTCCCCCACCTACTCCACAGCCAAAGGCTGTCACCCCTCCCCCACTGGGCCCTGCGCGCAATCCTCTGTCTCCACCTGAGCTATCTCCCCAACCCAGGTCCTTACCAGCGTCTCCCACTACTTCCCTGCTTCCATTAAGGGAATTTCCCATTGGGAAGGGCACAACAGTAAGGCATGCCCCTTTTTCTATAAGCAGGTTATCTCAGATTAAAGAGAAATTGGGGAGCTACTCAGAGAACCCCACAAAGTTCATAGATGGCTTTAAGTCTGTGACACTGGAGTTTGACCTTTCCTGGACCGATTTGCAAATTATTCTTGCCAGCTGTTGTACCTCTGACGAAAAAAAAACAGATTTGGGACCTGGCGGTACAAGTTGGGGATGAACACTCGCAGGTTGGAAATTGGGTTGGGGTCCCTGGTTTTACAGCTGTCCCGGTCATAGAACCGAGATGGAACTATGATAACAGGGAAGACAGGGCTCGTAGAAATCACATGATCACCTGCCTAGTTGAGGGAATGAGAAGGGGGATTAAGAAACAAGTCAATTATGGAAAGGTGAGGGAGATAACACAGGGGTCTGATGAAAATCCTGCTGTCTTCATGAGCCGCTTAGCAGACTCTCTGAAGAAATATACTAACCTAGACCCCCAAAGAGATGTAGGAATAACTGTCCTCAATATTCATTTTATCAGCCAGTCTGCTCCTGACATTAGGAGAGAGCTCCAGAAGTTAGACTGGGGTCCCCAGATCCCATCCTCACAACTCCTTGACATTGCTTTTAAGATTTTTAGTAACAGGGACCTTGCAGTAGCCAAAGAGAGAGAAAAGATGGCTCATGCCCGCTCCATAGACCAAGCTTCTATAATAGCAGCCGCCATCACCATATCTGCTACCAGCAGAACTCCGGCTGGCCGATATTCTGGCAGCTGCAGTAAACCGGGACACAGAAGTGGGGGACGCCGCACGAAGGTGAGGTCAGCTCTTCTACCTCTTTGTCCCCAGGGCAGCACCCAAGAGATCGGCTCTGCAGCTTGCTCTCCTGACCAGCATCGTGTCAGGCCTATGGCCAAGCTGGACATAGGAGGCAAGCCTAGGAATGGTTTTGGGGTGACCTCTGTCTTACTCTCTGGTTCAGGTCCTAGCATGCAATCAAGGCACAAAGTAGGGATGGGATAAAAAGGACCCTTAATGTAGACAGACACTGCCTATCACAGAATTAGGCTTGAACTCCCTCCTGTAAAGCAGGCCACACCCTGTCCTGCAAAAAGGTCCCACTTGACTCCTGATCTGATAAAGTCTCTTTTCCTTTTGGCTCTGGTCAGTTTTAATTTTTTGTTTAAGTCTGTTCCATCTAGGCTCAAGGATTCATGACACTGTGCCTACGTGTTGCCTCTGGACTCTCTGGGCCCCTCACAACTCTGAGCATTCCAGGCCTTCTCCACTTCTCTCCCCTCCCCATCCCTTGCGCCGTGATTCTTCGACCCCCCGGTCAGCATGAAGCAGTTTCAGAAGGATCTTCGTCCCCTTTCCTTATATATAGAGAAGTGGGGAATGTCATGGGGTGCAGAGCACCCCAGAATTTCTCTGGGGCACACCGAGGAATCTTCTCCTTGAGAAACTAAACCAGAGAACAGATAATGCCTAGAGAGATAAGCTGAACCAAACCGGACTGAGCTAGCTTCGGATTCCTACCCTTCATTCTGGTCTCCCTTACTCTGGAGAGATAAGTTTGGGTGTGGCTTCGGCCTTTGTGTTCTGAAGAGGGATCCGTAGCCACCCCTCACCCAATTCCTTTAGTCACTACCAGTGGGGGATGGTCCTCCACTGCTCACCCAATTCCCCCAGCTACCACCAGTGGGGGATGGTCCTCTCTCACTAAAGGAACTTTTCACGGGCAGATGGTCCACCCCCATCAGTCCTCTATAAAAGTACCTTCCAGTCTCCTGTTCGAGGAGATTTGGTACCTCTGAGCCATGTGCTTTATGCCAAAACTCCCCATGAAAAGTCTAAGGATTTCTTTCATGGTTTCCCTCCCCCCACCCTTCCCTTCCCTTGCTCCTAAATAAACTATCACCTTGTTCTAACTAAGTTTTGTATGCAAGAGGGTGTAATTCTTTAAAGAGGAATTCCTAAGAACCCCAACCCGTACCGATTTCCCCGTATCATCATGTTCTTTTTGGGGGGGGGGTAGGGCAATGAGAGTTAAGTGATTTGCCCAAGGTCACACAGCTAGTAAATGTCAAGTGTCTGAGCCCTCATTTGAACTCAGGTCCTCCTGAATCCAGGACCTTTGCTTTATCTACTGCACCGCCTAGCTGCCCCCTCACATAAACTCTTCATCTTAATCATCTTGTCATCCAGTCATTTTCTAGAGGCTCAACCTTAATTCAGTCTAACCTACAGTTGGAAGCTGGAAACTGGGTCTATTGGAAAAGGCACCTATGCAAGGATTCTCTACAGCCCAGATGGAAAGGCCCCTACCAATCCCTGCTGACCAACCCCTCTGCTGCAAAACTAAAAGGAATCAACAGCCGGATCCACTTATCACATCTGAAGAAGGCTCTGACCCCTGAATGGACTTGCCAGACACATTACCAGAGATACCAAGCAAATTTGCCACCTTCTTGATCCAGGCCCTCATCTCCTTGTGTGTGGAGGATTGCAATACCCTGTTGCTTGGTGTGCCTGACATAAGTCCCTCCTCTGTTCAGTCTAGGCTCCATTCAGCTGCTGAAAGGGTAATTGGACCAAGCTGTTACCCCTTCTCCAAAAACTCCATTGGCTCCCTATCACCTCCAGAATCAAACATCATTTGGCACTCAAAGCCAGTCATTACCTAGCCCACTTCTACCTTTCTTGTTTTCTTGCCCTTTATCCCTTTTCCCCCATCCATACACTCTTCACTCCAGTGACACTGTCCTTGCTGTTCCCTGAGCAAGACAATCCATCTCTAGACTCTGGACATTTTCATTGGCTGTCCCATATGCCTAGAATGCTCTCCCTCCTCAAATCTCACCTCCTGGATTTTCTGGCTTCCTTCATTTCCCAGGTAAAATCCCACCTTCAGCAGGAAGCCTTTCCTAATCCTTCTAATTCTAGTGTCTTCTCTCTTGATCATTTCCTCTTTCTCTAACATGTAGTTTGTTGGTACATAGTTGTTTGCATGTTGTCTCGCCCATTAGACTCTACCTCAGTGGTAGAGCCTCTCTTTTGCCTTTTTATGTATCCCCATTGCTTAGCATGGTACTTAACATAGAGAAGATGCTTACTCCAAGTTTATCAACAGGCACTATGGGTAAGCAAGGCTAGAGGAGCTATCAATCACTTTTTTTGTTTTTGTTTTTTCAGGGCAGTAAGGGTTAAGTGACTTGCTCAGGGTCACACAGCTAGTAAGTGTCAAGTGTTTGAGGCCAGATTTGAACTCAGGTACTCCTGAATCCAGAGCTGTTGCTTTATCCACTGTGCCACCTAGCTGCCCCCTTTTTTTTTTTTTTTTTGGCAGGGCAGTAAGAGTTAAGTGACTTGCCCAAGGTCACACAGCTATTAAGTGTCAAGTGTCTGAGGTCAGATCTGAACTCAGGTCCTCTTGAATCCAGAGCCAGTGCTTTTTATTCACTGTACCACCTAGCTACTCCAATCACTTTTTTCTTTTAAAATCTTTCGGACACATTGCCCCTCTCTTCACAAGAATGGAGTTTCCCTAGCAAGTCACTCTCCTTCTGGGCAGTGGCTGAGGGAAAGGAAAAATGAGTACCAGTTTGCTCTCCTGCCTTTTGGACTGGGACATACCAGCTTGCCTTTACTAGGCACATATTTTCCCTGGGATTATTGTTTCTTTCAATTAACCTCTCTTCCCTATTAGATGCATAGCTCCAAACTTCAATTGGGTTACAAAACCTCAATAATTTAGATCTCTTTCTCTTCCTGGTTCATTCTCCCTCCTTCCAATGGTCCTATGCATGTTCAAGCAAGTAGAATTGGCACAGCTTCAAGAGCTATCTTGTTTTAATAGTTTCAAATAACAAGAGAATCCAATTTTTTGTGTTATTCAGTCATTTCAGTCATTTCCAACTCTGTGACCCCATTTGAAGTTTTCTTGGCAAGGCTACTGGAGTGGTTTGCCATTTCCTTCTCCAGCTCATTTTATAGATGAGGACATTGAGGCAAATGGGTTTAATGACTTGCCCAGGGTCACAACTAATAAGTATCTGAGGTCAGATTTGAATTTTGGTCCTCCTGACTTTAGGCACTGCACTACCTAACTTCCGTATTGCTTAAAGATATGAGTTCTGAATATTAGTCAGTCTGCAGTCAAAGCGGGCTCCCCACTCCAACCTTTTTGGGGATTGTTAAATAACAGGAAATAGATGACGATAGATGAGAGAGAAGTAGGGAAAAAAGGAGAGAATGTTGGGAACCCTCCATGAGTCTTACTAATCATCTTCAGTTGCTTCATGTCCAGTGAATACTAGTAGTATCTGGAATACCCCTTTTCTTCATAGGGATGGATGCCTCTAGTCTTTAGGGCTTCTGTTGACCCAGTCAGTTGAGCATGACTATGGCTCAGCCCTATGCTTGCTAAGTTCAGTATAAGGATTCCTGATAGAGTTCTTTCTATCCTGATCTCCAGATCCTGTATCTCTGGCATTCTCATCTATCTTCAAAGTCAATTACCCTCTTCTTCTTGGGCAAACTCCATCAGTCTTCCCAAACCAACAGTGATTAGGGGATCCACCTGATAAAATAAGTATCCCACTCTGTCTAGCCAACAGATAGAGTCCAATGTGATAGTCCTCCCTGGTCATTGGAAGGGGTGGGTGTGCTGCAGGAGTCCTACAATAAGAAGTTGGATTATTATATAGTATTTGATCAAATAAAATTGTATAGATTGCATGTAACCCTAACCTCAAACCCCAATGGTATGTACAGCACTCTCCTAATTGGTGGGGATAAATGCCCTGCCCTTCAAGAAGGGTGGGACAGATTTGGTGAGAGACAGAAGAATTCTTTGGTCTCCTTAGATTCTCTTCAAGCTTACAGTTGCTGGAGGCTCCACGGTTGTTTGGGACTCTTCTGGCTTCCAGCTTCAAGAGGGAAGATACATGAGGCCAACTCCACTTCGGGCTGCTGAAAGAAAAAAACTGAGAAGACAGGAGAGTAGATGACAATCTCCATCATGTCTCTGTCCCCACCTTACTTCACTAGAGACTTCGGGGAACTTCCCCTTGAGTGAAATCTAAGATTCTCTGGGCAGCTAGGTGGCGTAGTGGATAAACCACTGGCTCTGGATTCAGGAGTACCTGAGTTCAAAGCTGGCCTCAGACACTTGACACTTACTAGCTGTGTGACCCTGGGCAAGTCACTTAACCCCCATTGCCCCACAAAAAAAAAAAAAAAAAAGAAAAAGAAATCTAAGATTCTCTCTCTTGGTTGAACTGATTTACTTCACTCCCAATGAGAATTTCTTTACTCTGTATGGTCTGGTATATATTCTCATATGTATACTTTCTCGGATTTCTCTTTTGCTACCAATTTGGACAAATGGGTTTCCATGGCTAAATGTTAAAAGTGTTCATTGTGGAACTGATATTTGGTAGGAAGCGAGTCAAGCCTCAGATGAAAAGCTTGGGGTCCTCATTAGTGAAATGGTAATCAGGAGTTAGAGTGACCCTAAAAACCTTATCCCCTAGACTAATACTATTTAAGGGAGCAGGTAGAACTCTAGCCTTGTACCCTCTTTCTCTGAGGAGAACAGAGTGGCAGCCTCTGGTTACAATCCCCTGACAGGATTAAAGTCTCCCTTGGAGAAGGGTGAGAGGAGAAAAGGATAGAGATGTCTACTGGAGACCCACAAAGATACCACATGCTACATGCTAGGGAACAGCCAAGCACAGGAAAGTCATGCAACCTTTTGACCAAGCAACCTCCTGTACCTGTGCCCCTATACCTCTGATTCATGCTTCAACAGACAAAGAGAAGGCTTTCTGCTAAGTATGCTTATATAACCTACATGTATAAATATCAGGGAAGGTTGGGGAGGAGTGAGATGAGAATTCACATAATGTCCACTGGCCATGCTGGACAGTGACCTCCCCCCCTATAAATAAGTCTCCTTTAAGTAAATTCTATCTCTTTAATCCAGGAGCTGCCAATGGCTTTCGTCGGTATTGATTGTTATCTATAGGGTTCAGGAGAGGTATACATCTGAGCCCCTGCTCATACCCAACAATTGACATAGTGGGCAGGATACCATACCCAACAAGGTCTGACCATTTCATTAATGGTCTGAGAAAACTTCAACAACTCCCCATTGTTTCTAAGATAAAAAAAACCAAATTCCTTTGTTTGGTGAATCCAACAGGGTCCGGCTCAATTTATCATTTTGCACCCATTTCACAATACTCTTCCACACTGGCCCACTTGTTCCCCAGATCCATGTTTAAAATATCCTTCCTCCTTGTCTCCAACTCTTAGAATTCCTTAGCCCCCTTCACTATTCCCTCAATGGTACCCCTAAAATTACTTTGCATTTATTTTGTATATATTTTCTATTTAATTTTCTGTGAACATACCACAGCTCCCTCTTCCCGCCCCCTCCCCCCCCCCAGATTCCCACCACCACCACCACCCAGTGTGAATATAAGCTCCTTAAGGATTGGGACTTTTGTCCTTATATCTTCAATACCCAGCACAATCTTTGGTACTTGTCAGGTACTTAATAAATACTTATCCAATTGTGCAATAAAAATTACATGTAAGAAAGAGCCATGGAAAAGTGAATGAAAATCAATTGGAAACTAAATAATTTCATTCTAAAGAATGAATGGGTCAAACAACAAATCATAGAAACAATCAATAACTATATCCAAGAGAATGACAATAATGAGACAACATACCAAAATCTATGGGATGCAGCCAAAGCAGTGCTTAGGGGAAAATTTATAGCTCAAAATGCTTACATGAATAAAAAAAGAGAAAGAGGAGATTAATGAATTGGGCATGCAACTTAAAAAGCTAGAAAAAGAACAAATTAGAAATCCCCAATTAGATACTAAACTAGAGATCCTGAAAATTAAAGGAGAAATTAATAAGATTGAAAGCAAAAAACTATAGAATTAATCATTAAAACTAAGAGCTGGTTTTATGAAAAAACCAATAAAATGGATAAAATATTGGTTAATTTGATTTTTAAAAAAAGAAGAAAACCAAATTACCAGTATCAAAAATGAAAAGGGTGATGTTACCACCAATGAAGTGGAAATTAAAGCAATAATTAGGAATTATTTTGCCCAACTGTATGCCAATAAATTTGACAATCTAAATGAAATGGATGAATATTTACAAAAATACAAACTGCCCAGGTTAACTGAAGAGGAAATAAAATCCTTAAATAAACCCATATTAGAAAAAGAAATTGAACAAGCCATTAATGAACTCCCTAAGAAAAAATCCCTAGTGCCAGATAGGTTTACAGGTGAATTTTACCAAACATTTAAAGAACAATTAATTCCAATATTATACAAATTATTTGGAAAAATAGGTGGAAAAGGAGTTCTACCAAATTTGTTTTATGACACAAATATGGTGGTGGTACCAAAACCAGTCAAAGCAAAAACAGAGAAAGAAAATTATAGACCAATTTCCCTAATGAATATTGATGCTAAAATCTTAAATAAGATATTAGCAAGGAGATTACAGCAAGTGATCACCAGGATAATACACTATGACCAGGTGGGATTTATACCAGGAATGCAGGGCTGGTTCGACATTAGGAAAACTATTAACATAATCAACCACATCAATAAGAAAACTAACCAAAATCATATGATTATCTCAAGAGATGCAGAGAAAGCTTTTGACAAAATACAGCACCCATTCCTAATAAAAACACTAGAGAGCTTAGGAATAGGTGGAGCTTTCCTTAAAATAATAAATAGTATCTACCTAAAACCATCAGCAAGCATTATATGTAATGGAGATAAGTTAGAGGCCTTCCCAATAAGATCAGGGGTGAAACAGGGATGTCCATTATCAGCTCTATTATTTAATATTGTACTAGAAATGTTAGCTTTAGCAATCAGAGAAGAAAAAGGAATTAAAGGAATTAGAATAGGCAAGGAGGAAACAAAACTATCACTCTTTGCAGATGATATGATGGTATACTTAAAGAATCCTAGAGAATCAACTCAAAAATTACTTGAAACAATTACAACTTTAGCAAAGTAGCAGGATATAAAATAAATCCACATAAATCATCAGCATTTCTATACATGACCAACGAAGCCCAGCAGCAAGAGATAGAAAGAGAAATTCCATTTAAAGTAACGGTAGGTAATATAAAATACCTGGGAGTCTACTTGCCAAGACAAACTCAGGAACTCCATGAACACAACTACCAAACACTCTTCACACAAATCAAATCAAATCTAAAAAATTGGAAAGATATCAATTGCTCATGGATAGGCAGAGCTAATGTAGTAAAAACGACAATATTACCTAAATTAATTTACTTATTCAGTGCCATACCAATCAGACTACCTAAAAATTATTTTATAGAGTTAGAAAAAATAATAACAAAATTCATCTAGAAAAACAAAAAATCAAGAATATCCAGGGAAATAATGAAAAAAGATTCATAGGAAGGTGGGTTAGCGGTACCAAACCTGGAGCTTTACTATAAAGCGGCAGTCATCAAAACTATCTGGTACTGGCTAAGAAATAGAGTGGAGGATCAACGGAATAGGCTAGGCACAGGAGACACAGTAGTAAATGACATTAGTAATGTACTGTTTGATAAACCTAAAGACCCCAGCTTCTGGGATAGGAACTCAGTATTTGACAAAAACTGCTGGGAAAACTGGAAGATAGTTTGGCAGAAATTAGGCATAGACCAAATTCTTATACCTTATACTAAAATAAGGTCAAAATGGATACATGATTTAGACATAAGAGGTGATACCATAGGTAAATTAGGAGAGAAAGGAAAAGTCTACCTTTCAGATCTTTGGAAAGGAAAACAGTTTATGACCAAACAAGAGATAGAGAATATTATAAAATGCAAAATGGATGATTTTGATTACATTAAATTAAAAAGGTTTTGTACAAACAGAAGCAATGCATCCAAAATTAGAAGGGAGGCAGAAAGCTGGGAAATAATTTTTATGGCCAGTACTTCTGATAAAGGCCTCATTTCTAAAATATATAGGGAACTAAATCAAATTTATAAGAATCCAAGTCATTCCCCAATTGAGAAATGGTCAAAGGATATGAACAGGCAGTTTTCTGATGAAGAAACCAAAGCTATCTATTCCCATATGAAAAAATGCTCTAAATCACTATTGATTAGAGAGATGCAAATTAAAACAACTCTGAGGTACCACCTGACACCTATCAGATTGGCTAAAATGACAAAAAGGAAAATAATAAATGTTGGAGAAGCTGTGGGAAAATTGGAACACTAGTGCATTGTTGGTGGAGCTGTGAACTGATCCAACCATTCTGGAGAGCAATTTGGAATTATTCCCAAAGGGCTATAAAGCTGTGCATACCCTTTGACCCAGCAATACCACTTTTGGGTCTTTTCCCCAAAGAGATCATGGAAAGGGGAGAGCGACCCACATGTACAAAAATATTTATAGCTGCTCTTTTTTGTGGTGGCAAGGAACTGGAAGTTGAGGGGATGCCCATCAATTGGGGAATGGCTAGACAAGTTGTGGTATATAAATATGATGGAATACTATTGTGCTGTAAGAAACAATGAGCAGGAGGAGTTCAGAGACACCTGGAGGGTCTTGTGTGGGCTGATGATAAGTGAGATAAGCAGAACCAGAAGAACATTGTACACAGTATCATCAACATTGTGTGTTGATTTACTGTGATGGACTATATTCTTCTCACCAATGCAATGGTACAGAAGAGTTCCAGGGAACTCATGATAGAAGAGGATCTCCAAATCCAGGAAAAAAAAAAAAGATCTGTGGAGTATAGATGCTGAATGAACCATACTATTTCTTTTGTTTTTGGTGCTGTTGTTTTTTTCTATTTTGAGGTTTTTCATCAGTGCTCTGAGTTTTCTCTTATAACATGACTAATGCAGAAATATGTTTAATGTTATTATGTGTGTGTGTGTATATATACATATACATATACATATATATACATATATATATATATATAAAACCTATATCAGATTACCTGCTGTCTAGGGGAGGGGGGAGGGAGGGGAGGGAGGGAGAAAAATCTGAAATTGGAAAGCTTGTAAAAACAAAAGTTGAGAACTATCTTTACATGTAACAGGAAAAAAATACTTTATTAATCTAACAAAAAAAAGATAGGTGAATGAATGGATATAGATAAATAAATAAATGAAAAAAAAATACTTATCCAATTGAATTAAATCACTAGCCCAAATGGGGTCATGGACAGTCGGACACAACTGAACAAGATCCCCAATTTTTTCATAATGACCCTTCAGATTCTTTCTCTTTTTGTGCTACCTGGAGAAAACCAGAAAGACAAAACTACTTTCTATTACAACTACAGAGAAAATAGCCACACATAGACTACATGGACTTTTGAAGAGATTGTAGTGCTGGGGATGTCTAAGCTGTGAACTAGCTTCAGGATAAGATGGGCCCAGGGAAGGAGGTTACTCTAGTTGCTGTAAACAATGGGCATGACCTTACCAGTAGTTCTTTTTTCTTTTTTTTTTTGGTGAGGCAATTGGAGTTAAGTGACTTGCCCAGGGTTACACAGCTAGTAAGTGTCAAGTGTCTGAGGCTGGATTTGAACTCAGATCCTCCTGAATCCAGGGCCAGTGCTCTATCCCCTGTGCCATCTAGCTGCCCCATCAGTAGTTCTTTTTGTTGTTGTTGTTGTTTTTTTTAGTGAGGCAATTGGGGTTAAGTGACTTGCCCGGGGTCACACAGCTAGTAAGTGTTAAGTGTCTGAGGCCGGATTTGAACTCAGGTACTCCTGACTCCAGGGCCGGTGCTCTATCCACTGCGCCACCTAGCTGCCCCCCATCAGTAGTTCTTAATGGAGATTTTCCTGGATCCATAAGACCTTGTATGGAGGGAACAATGAAGACTGAGGGTATAGACTGTACTACCTTGGACAGACCAGTCTAAGTGAATATGTGTTCTATTCATACTAGGAGAAATGTTCGAGTAAAATGCTTTTATGGCCTCTAGAAGGATTTGGTCTTGAAAAACTATAAAATATTGCCCGTCCTTGAGATACATTAAAGTAATGTTGGGTTTTCCCAAAGAGTTTTCTAGTGTCAGTAGCACAGTGAAAACCTTAGTTCTGATAGGTCAATCTTTGAAGATCCAGAGAAATTTGACTTTGGGCATTTTCTGATACCAAAAAAATGTAAGGAGCAATTCAGACAGAAACTGAGCAAGAAGACAGCTAGATTCCCATTGCAGGAGTAGGAAGTACTATGTAGCTGAAGGGTAATTCACAAGATCCAGCTCAAATACTAGTCCTTTGAAAGCACCCTATGATGGTGACAAAGGCAAAAATTGGAGCCATGCAATAGAATATCTCGGATTCCACACATGGTACAAAAAAGCAGGTGATGCTGCCCGGTGCAAATTGCTTGCTCTATGGACATGAAAACTTTACATAATGACTTTGGACATATATGGTTCAAGGAAGGACCCTAGAACTAGCAAGGGACAGATTTCATTGGCCAAAGTCAGTTTAAGATGTACTTCAACAGTGTGAAACTTATGCTTTCTGCACACAAAGAACTCATAATAGCACATATGGAGAATGTAAGAACTAGCAGACATTTGGAACTTGTCTTTGCTGGCTTCTCTGGAAGTCAATAGTAAGGACACAAGATGTATTGGGAGTGACTAACCATTTTGTAAGGTTATAGCCCTTTGGGCATAATTCCAAATTGCTCTACAGAATGGTTGGATCAGTTCACAGCTCCACCAACAATGCATTAGTGTTTCAATTTTTCCACAGCTTCTCCACAGGCATACCCAGCCAGGAATCAAAATCTTTCATGATTGCTGAAGTATTGCTGAAGATGAATTTCTCAGTGTCTAAATCCTTCTTGCCAGGACCCAGTCAGACTAAAGCAGAGGATTTGAAAGCACAAGCATACTACTGAAAGAGATGTTAGATCTGGCTAGCATAAAGATAGAGAGAGAATAACACCTTACCACTATCAAAGGGACATGCAACTTGAATGTTTCAACTGTACGAGAATAAATGTTAGAGATACTGAGACAAGAAAAAAAAATCTCATTGGAGCTAACATAAGGCTTTCTCAGTACATGTGTAAAATCTCATCAGGAATTATGCCATTGGCTTTATTCCTTACATTGTGATATGCATATTAAAGAAGCCTGCTTGTTGGGTTTTTTTTGGGGGGGGGGGGTGAGGCAATTGGGGTTAAGTGACTTGCCCAAGGTCACACAGCTAGTTAAATCTGAGGCTGGATTTGAACTCAGGTCCTCTTGAATCCAGGGCCGGTGCTTTATCCACTGTACCACCTAGCTGCCATCCTGCCTGTTGGCTTTTGCCTTGGAATCTTTGAAGGAGAAATTGCACACTCACAAGCAATGCATCTGTATGCTGAGAGAAAAACTAAAGGAATCTTAGCGGTAAGACTGTCCACTAACCTCATTCCACTACAAGTTCAGGTTTAAGTAGTTAGTCAACAGGCACTCAGTGCTCACTATGTGTTAGCCACTGTACCAAGTGTTGGGGATAGTGAAAAAGATGAAAACACAGTCCCCTGCCTCTAAAATCTCATATTCTAATGGGGGGAGAGGACCTACAAATACTAGTTCTATATGCTGAGAATTGAATAGATTCAGGAATCAGGGGGGTCAGGGTATTTGAGGGAACCTCAATAAGTATGCTAAAGTCCCTATTATAAGGGCAGGAGCTAAAAAAATTTTTAAATAATAAAAATAATTTTTTTTTTTAGTGAGGCAATTGGGGTTAAGTGACTTGCCCAGGGTCACACAGCTAGTAAGTGTTAAGTGTCTGAGGCCGAATTTGAACTCAGGTACTCCTGACTCCAGGGCTGGTGCTCTATCTACTGCGCCACCTAGCTGCCCCCATAAAAATAATTTTTAAAAAAGAAAAAAAAAGAAGGGCAGGAGCTGAGGTTGAAAGATTGTGAGCCAGGCAGTAACCCAGTGGGGAAGGAAGAATATACCAGAGGGTCAACAGATAGTGGCCATCAGGTTTTGGAGTGGGTGACAAATTTGAATATCATGGATCTCAAAAGAGAGCATGCTATGTGGGGGTAGTAGTAGAGGGAGAATCTGGAAACAACAATGGGGTACAAAGAAGATTCTTTCTTTTGTTTTTTGGTGAGGCAATTGGGGTTAAGTGACTTGCCCAGGGTCACACAGCTAGTGTCAAGTGTCTGAGGCCGCATTTGAACTCAGGTCCTCCTGAATCCAGGGCCGGTGCTCTATCCACTGCGCCACCTAACTGCCCCCGAGATTCTAACTTTCTTACCACAACCCAAGTGAGTCAGAGGGTAGTATTGAACATGTAATCAGTATTGGAAAGGGTGGGCAGGGAAGCAGTTTCCTCAGGCGGGAGCTAGGGATAAATTGAGTGCTGAAGATAAGAGTGAGAAAGGAAAAGTTTAAAGATAAAAGCAAATTTGTTGTTTATCAAACAGATTTTTCAGAGACCACAATGGAAGGGATGGGTAAATATGGAGCAAAGTTAAGGAGGAAGGGAGAATATCTGTGGTTAGAGAGAGGTCTATTGAGGGAAGGAAGTGATTAGACTGTTCAACATCTGCCCTTGAAGAGCTAACGTCATGGGAGTCCAGTTGTCTAGTTGGGAGGAGGGGCAAAGGTATGACCCAAGTGGAGACTGCATGACTGGAGATAGACAGTACTCTAGGGTTTTGGTTTTTTTTTGCAGGGGGGGGGTGGGGGGGTGGGGGGGTTGTTTGTTTGGTTTTTTAAGTGAGGCAATTGGGGTTAAGTGACTTGCCCAGGATCACACAGCTGGTAAGTGTTAAGTGTCTGAGGACGGATTTGGACTCAGGTACTCCTGACTCCAGGGCCGGTGCTCTATCCACTGCACCACCTAGCTGCCCCGGTTTTTTGTTTTGTTTTGTTTTGTTTTGGTACTCTAGTTTTGATGATTATGATCAGTCTATACTAACAACTAGTTCAAATATAGGTATAGACAGATCAACAGGTCACAGAATATTTAAAATTATTTGATCAAAGACCAGACAATGATGTCCCAGAGGAAACTGGAGAAATGGTTATACATGTAACCAGACGATGTTGCTAATGCTTACCCATGTAATGCCTTGAATGTAATTGGATAGGTTAGTTTAGGCATGTATAATTACTGCATATATTAAGTATACTTCTGTTTCATTTTTTTGTTTATGTTTATTTGCCTTCATGTTAGTATCTTATCTATATTGTAGCTACATTAGTCCTGTTGGCTATGCATAATGTTTCTATTAGTGATTTTCATATACCTTGTTATTTCTGCACATTTTATTTTATAGATCACCTGATATTATTCTTCCTTTAATTTTACTTGAGGTTATACATATTTCCTAGTATTATACATACAGATAAGCATGTACTGCTGTGACTTGTGCATGTATTATATCCATATGTAATTCAGACTTTTAGTCACTGAAGCCGCCTAACAAATGATGCTTTGCATTGTGCTATGTCTATTGGGTGTAATACACACACACACACACACACACACATTTGTTTGCTCTGGATGAAATGCTAAGATGCCAGAGATGAGGAGCACGAGGTAAATCATCCTTGTTCTACTAAGTACTGATGTTTATTTTGACACTGTTCTATATTCATTCCAGATTCCAAATGTGTCACAGCTGAATTTGCAGGGAACTACTAAATTCCAAACCTCAGGGAGAAATCACCAGGCTTTGAGGCAGACTGCTCCTTTGCAGACAGAGAAGAAAGGTTTCCAGAGCATAGACATCTGAGAAGTAACAGTGTAATTTTCTCTTGTCTGGAAGGTAAGGTTGGCAAGACTTTAGTGAAAGAAAGCTGAACTAGGGGGCAGCTAGGTGGCACAATGGATAAAGCACCAGCCCTGGATACAGGAGGACCTGAGTTCAAATCCAGCCTCAGACACTTGACACTTATTAGCAGTGTGACCCTGGGCAAGTCACTTAACCCTCATTGCCCTGAAAAAAAAAGGAAGGACAACAAATAAAAGAAAAATGAAAAAGATCTGTAAAGATTATTATAAAACATTGTTTTCACTATCAGGGGAAGTGGGACCACCACGGTTGGATTCTAATATTGTAGTTCTGGTTGTGCTAAAAGGGCGGGTGCTAATGGGAAAGAGCAGAGAAGGGGAAAGCAGCCAGATTAAACAAAGCCTATACAAAGGAAAAGTGTGCTTAAAGGACCATAGTTATGAGGATGGTAAAAGATAGACACACAAGGTGTCAAAGGGAGAAAACATGCTAGACATGGAAACAAATCTTGAATACTATTAAAACTAAAAAAGCAACCAAGAAAACATTAGCAATTATTAACTTACATCACTACTTTTTATCATATGAAAAATTTATATTCACAAATATAGAGCATCCTCGATGAGAAAACAATTAGACTTTGCAAGTGATATTCAGAAATAGATCACATCTTTACCATTTTGCAACTGACTGAAAGGTATCATGGTAACTAGATGGCTCAGTGGGTAGAATACTGGACCTGGAGTCAGGTCAGGAAGATGAGAGTTCAAATCCACCTTCAGATAGTTACTTGCTGTGTGACCCTGGACAAGTCATTTAACTTCTATTTGCCTTAATTCACTGGAAGAGGAAATGGCAAATCATTCGAGTATTTTTGCCAAGAAAACCCCAAATAGGGTCACAAAGAAACAGAAATGACTGAAACAACTGAGTGACAACATCTTGCTGATCAGTAAGATCACAGATCCTCCAAAGGCAAGAGAGATATGAGGATAGCTAGGTGGCACAGTAGACAGAGTGTCAGGCCTGGAGTCAGGAAGACTTATTTATCTTTGTGAGCTCAAATCTGGCCTCAGATACTTTAGCTGTGTGACCCTGGGCAGTCAACTGTTTGCCTCAGTTTCCTCATCTGTAATATGAGCTGGAGAAAGAAATAGCAAACCACGCTAGTATCTTTGCCAAGAAAACCCCAAATGGGGTCACAAAGAGTCGTATGGAACTGAACAGCAATGAAAAGTATAGTGCATAGAAGATTCCATTTCGCTTCATATTTGTTAATTATAAAAAGAACACTTGATTCAGCAGAGAAAAATGGCGCCTTGAAAGTCTCTTTTCCAACAAGATATCTCCCATCTATTCATCAAAATCATCCAAGGTTCTCCAAATCCAGAACTATGGAATATAGATGCAGATTGAACCATACTATTTCTATTTTGTTTTTTGTTTTTCTATTATGAGGTTTTTCCTTTTTGCTCTGATTCTTCTTTCACAGCATGACTAATGCAGAAATATGTTTAATGTGATTGTACATATATAACCTATATCAGATTACTTGCTGTCTTGGGGAGGGGAGGAGGGAGGGAGAAAAATTTTAAACTAGAAATCTTATTAAAAAAACATTGAAAACTATTTCTACATGTAACTGGAAAATAATAAAATACTCTTATAAAAAAAAGTTTCCCAAGGAAAAAAAAGGCCTCTCTCTCTCTCTCTCTCTCTCTCTCTCTCTCATTATTGTTGTTTTATTTATTTATTTTGGTGAGGCAATTGGGGTTAAGTGACTTGCCTAGGGTCACACAGCTAGTAATTGTTAAGTGTCTGAGGCCAGATTTGAACTCAGGTACTCCTGACTCCAGGGCCGGTGCTCTATCCACTGCGCCACCTAGCTGCCCCAAGGCCTCTCTTTTTAACACCAACATTCTAATAGTGTTACTGTATGACTGCAAGGAATAGTATATAACAATCTTCCAGGAATTAAAAATAAACATCACGCAAAGGGCAATGGTGAGCCCGATGAACAGTCAGAGTGTTTGCTAGTGTTCTCACAGTATCTGGAGAAGGTGAAGAAGGCCTTCAGCAGATTGGGTGTACCTCCTATGCTGAATATACTGGAGGATATGGAAAAGAGCCACATAGGACTGATGGACAATGCCAGGTATTTATCTTTGGACTGAACTCCCAAAACAATGAGATTACAGCTCCACTTGAGTGTCCTTTCTTGACCTTTCCCCAGAATATAATACTACACACCACTCCCTCCTCCCTGGCACTGTCATGGTTAAGGCCTACATTTCTTTCTTTCTTTTTTTTTTTTTTTAATATTTGGCGGGGCAATGATAGTTAAGTGACTTGCCCAGGGTCACACAGCTAGTAAGTGTCAAGTGTCTGAGGCTGGCTTTGAACTCAGGTCCTCCTGAATCCAGGGCCAGTGCTCTATCTACTGCGCCACCTAGCTGCCCCGAGGCCTACATTTCTAATGACTCCTTTTGGGCCTCTTATATTCCCCCACCCTCTTTATATGTGGGTCCTCCTCAATATTTTTATTTGAGTTCCATTTCTATTCTTTATTTTATGAGTGCTATATGATATCTTCTACAATCTATCACTCAAAGTCCAAGGATTCAAACAAAAAATTATTTAATTAAAGTATATAAAAATAACGCCTTCTATACAATACATACATACATATATGTATATATGTGTGTGTGTATACATACATATACACAAACAAATAACAAGCAGGTAAAAGCAGTTCGGAGGATAAGAGCCATAATCAAGGCGGTTAAAGCAATCAGAAAAGAGGTTTTCCTGGGACTCCAAAGAACTTCTTGTACAAAGGGTCACAGCTGTGTCTCAGATCACTTTACCTGGGGCAAAGTTAACCCAAACTAACTCCATTCCTCTTGGGCAGCTAGGTAGTGCAGTGGATAGAGTGTCAGGCCTGGAGTCAGGAAGACTCATGTTCCTGAGTTCAAATCTGACCTCAGATACTTGCTATCTGTGTGACCCTGGGCAGGTCACTGAACCCTGTTGGCCTCAGTTTTCTCATCTGTAAAATGAACTGGAGAAAGAAATGGCAAATCACGCCAGTATCCCAACCAAGAAAACCCTAAATGAGGTCATGAAGAATAAAACACAAACAAACAACAACAACCCAGGTCTCTAGCAGTGTTTCTTTGTTCATAATAGTCCTAGTTGGTGGTTCAGGTGAGGCAAGGGTGGAGGGAGGGAAGTGGGCAGCTTCCTTAAACCTCTCCAGTTTTACTGGTTCTTGTTGTTAGTCCTCGAAGTAGACCATGACATCAGGAGGTGATGTCATGACTTGCAGTAAACTGGATTTAACTGGGGGAGGGCTCTGCAAGGTCACCAACCTCACTCTTTCCTCCAGAGCCATCTGGGTCCAGTGGCAAGATATAGATCAGGATGAGTGGAGATGGCTCCGGGATGTTTAAGTGATTTGCCCAGGGTCACAGAGGGGTAAGTGTATGAGGTGAGCTTTAAACTCAGGTCCTCCCAACTTCAGAGCCAGTTCTCTATCCACTACGCCACCCATCTGCACTGTCTTATGAGCTCGTGTATATCCACGGCTTTCATTTCCACTTTTCTTCTGGCGGTTCCCAAATCTATAAAGACTCATAGAAACATAAATTGGAAGGAACCTTGGAAGTTCTCTACTCTAACTCATAGTCTAGGAAGTAATTATCCAGGCTCTCCTTGAAGACCTCTATGACGGGAAACTCACTGTCCCTGGAAGTTGTCCATTCCACTAGCATGGCTCTAAAGCAAATGCTTTTGCTTATATTAAGTTGGAATTTGCCTCTCTAAAACCTCCATTCACTACAATTAGTTTTGTCTCATGGGATGAAGTGGAATTAGTCTAAACCCTCACATGACAGTCTTTCAAATACTTGAAAACATCCAACACATCAAGAATTTATTAAGCATCTACTATGTGCCAGGCACTAGGCTAGGCCTCAGAGATACAAATACAAAGAATGAAACAATCTCAGTTCACAAGGAGCTTACATTTAAATGTTGATGACAACAAGAAGCTATTGTTGTTGTTGTTCAATTGTTTCAGTCGTGTCTGACTCTGTGACCCCATTTGAGGTTTTCTTGGCAAAGATACTGGAATGGTTTGCCATTTCCTTCTCCAACTCATCTTACAGATGAGGAAACTGAGGCAAATAGGGTTCAGTGACTTACCCAGGATCACACAACTAGTAAGCTTCTGAGGCCAGATTTAAACTCATGAAAATGAGTCTTTGTACAAGAAGTTCTCTTGGGTCCCAGAAAACCTCTTTTCTGACTTCTTTAACCTCCTTGATTATGACTTCTATCCTCTGGACTGCTTTTACCTGCTTATTATTTGTGTACATTTTTGCTATATATATTATATAGAGTGTTATTTGTCTGTATTTATAATAGATATACTTCTATATAAGTATATAAAGAATAAGTACGTATAAAATAAATACGAGGTATGTATTAGGGAAGGAGGGCAACATCAATGGAGGTAATCAGGAATGGTTTTATGAAGAAGATAGTGTTGGAGCTGCATTTTGAAGAGGGGCAATTTATGGAACAGAGATAAGGAAGGATTGAGTCCTTTTCCAGGTAAAACATTCCGTTATTTCAAATGATCTTCATATATCTTTTTTTTGGGGGGGGGGTGGCAAAGAGAGTAAAGTGACTTGCCCAGGTTCACACAGTTAGTAAGTGTCAAGTGTCTGAGACTGGATTTGAACTCAGGTCCTCCTGAATCCAGGGCCAGTGCTTTATCCACTGCGTCACCTAGCTGCCGCAATCTTCATATATCTTTAAAGTTTGATGCCCTTTGCTTTTACATCACAATCATTCTCGGACATAACCTTCCTCCCAATCCTCCTCAGTGCTTTCCCTTTTAACAGAGAAAAACATTTGAGTAAAACCAACCAATGCAGTGACTGTATGTATCAGACAACGTGCAAGACCTTGCACAATGTGCTATTATTTGGGATTCCCTCACTTTCCTGATTATCCTATAGTTTGTCAATATTTGCTTTAAATGTTAGACCCAGAACTGAACATGATACCTCAATACTCCAGATGTGGCCCAACTAGGGTACTATGCTTTTGTTAATGCAGCCTAAGATTAAATTAGCTTCAATTGACTGCCACATTGCAATCTTGACTCATGTCCTCTTTTATGCACAGGAATTATACTCAGGACACGTCTTCTCATTCTGTACTTGCACATTTAGTTTTGAGAGCCTAAGTACTGGGTTCCCTATTTACCCCTATTAAATTCTTGTTTCTACCTCCAAAATGGCTCTCAAATATATCCCCTTTCTCTCTACTCACACAGCCAACAACCTTGTTCAGGCCTCATGATCTCTTGACTCAACCATTATAATCATCTTCTAATTGGTCTTCTTTCCTCAAGTCTTTCCCCCTGTCTGAGTCATCTTGCACATTTAGGCCTCAGGGATTTTCCTAAAGTACATGTCTGACCATGTCACCCAAGTATCTGGCATTTAACGTGGCCCCAACCTGCCTTTCCAGGTTTATCATACCTTATTCCCATTCACACACTCTATGCTCCAGCCCAATTGGCCTTCTTTTTTCATACATGATGCTTCATCTGCCGCCTCTGTGACTTTGCATTGGCTAACCACAATACCTGGAATTCATTCCCTTGTCAAATTTGCCTCTTAAAATTTCTAGTATCCTTCAAGACTCAGCTTAAGGAATACCTTCTTTATGAATTCCTTCTCAATTCCCCAGTTCCTAGCCTCTTCCTCTCTACCAAATTACCTTATATTTATTTTGTATATGCAATGAGGAAGGAGATTGATAAAAATGCCCCCTCATTATTTATTTTCACTTGGTTCAGTTGTTGAATTCACAGAAGATATGGGACAAGTAACAGAGACCACAGGATGAGAAGGTCTCAAAATGCAGATATATCTATACAGTTATCCCTTTATTACATATGAAGAAATTATCTGATCAAAATTAATTGAATTAGAAGGCAGCTAGCTAGCCATTGCATGGCCAACCAGTGACTTTGTTCCTGGTGGCCCTATAAAAACCAAGACACACTTGCTATCTAAAGAGGCAATCAAGGCAGCAGTTAGTCCCCAAGGAGCATTAGCCCCAGCAGCAGAGAAGAGAGCCAGTTATAAAAGAAGGACCTAATTCTTGACAAGCAATTGTTCCTTGACTCTCAGGAGAAAGAATGTTTCTCTCTTCTCCACCCCCTCCAATTGGCTAATGGCATCCTATAGCAGAGTTGGTTGCTTGGTAGAAGATTCTGAACCCAGGAGGGAATGAACTGAGTAAATGAGGCTGAAGAGAGCTCTAAGAAGTGTGACCTCTGTGAGTCAAGAAGAGAGCCAGCCCTGGCTTGGTTGGGAGGTGGACTGTGGAAAACAGGTTCAGATAGCCCAGCTGGATGACCTGCCCTTTAGCAATGCTTCACCTAAGGTAGAGCAGCATGAAGATACCACAAAAAAGGAAATTATATTGCAGTCAAAGAGGTTCAAGTTGCCTTGCCCACATATGTTCTCTATTGTGTTCTCCTTACTACTAGCATATTTCTATGAGAATACACATTGGGTAGCTGTGGGAGTGCACCATAAGTTTATAAAGGGAAAGCCATTTTTGTTGGTGGTCATGAGAATAAACCCCAAAATCTGAAATAGAAGGAAATGTATCAAGTCATTTCACAGAGGAGAGCAAGTCAGAAAGGAGGCGAGGCTCCCTCTTGTTGGGGCTCTAGAAGGGGTTTACATCATTATTTAGGATTTAGACAAGGGAATCCACACAGTTACTACAAATATGCAGGTAAGCAATTTTGTGGAGAAGGCAACTTGAAAACAAGGTAGATTGAGATGGATATTAGTAACTATGAACATTCAGTAAAATTTGGGTGAACCCAAAACACAAAAAAATTGAGAACACAAGCTTGGGTGGAACCAAAATAGGACCTGGATGTGGGAACCCCAAAACAAGAATGTTGTGGGTAGATCCAGGACCTGGGGGAACCCACAATTCCTTGTAGCCATATCTAGAATTCCTGGAGAGTTACCGAGGTCAGGGCAACATTCTGGGTTCAAACAATCTCTCGTCACATGAAGTTGGATTTAAACAAACAATAAGAAGTTTTATGAACAATATAATGAATGATAAATAATAACCTTCACAGTAAATGCCTTTGCCTTGAGTTAATTGTGTCAGCTGGCTGACTATTAAAAATAAATAGATTAGTGAGGGTTTATGAGTTATAGAGTTAGGGTTTTAGACTCACTAAATATCTCAAACTCTAAGGTCATTGTCCCTCTAAGGACTCAACCTGTGAGTTCTAGTTAAAGGTATAGCTTAGAAAGAGTGTTGCATATATTTGTGTATGTATATTTATGTATGCATATATGTATGCATATGTACATACATACAAACATGCATGCACACATACACACACACATAAGGCATGGCAGCTAGGTGGTACCGTGGATAGAATACAGGGCCTGGAGTCAGAAAGACTCATCTTTGTGAGTTCAAATCTGACCTTAGACACTTATTAGCTGTGAGACCCTGGGCAAGTCATTTAATCCTGTTTGCCTCAGTTCCTCATCTGGAGAAGGAAATAGCAAATTTCTCCAGTATCTTCACCAAGAAAACCCAAAATGGTATCACAAAGAGCTGTACACAACTGAAAAATGACTAAACAACTATCTATCCATCCATCCATCTATCTATCCACACATAGAGAGATTATATATTTTTTAGATAAGTGATAGGTAGATAAATATGTGGCTATGTTAATGTGTATATACACATATGTGTGTATATATATTAACTTCCCCAATACAATGTAAGCTCCCTTAGGGTAGGCACTGTTTCATTTGTCTTTATATCTCTAGAACTTTTCACTCTACTCTCATTGTAGCTACCCTGTTTTAGGCCCTTATCCCTTCTCAGCTAGGCAATTATAACAGCCTCCCAGCTGATTTCCCTAGCTTCAGTCTCTCCCCTATCCCTTCTCTAATCATCTTCTTCTTCTTCTTTTTTTTTTTTTTGTGAGGCAATTGGGGTTAAGTGACTTCCCAGGGCCACACAGCTAATAAGTGTTAAGTGTCTGAGGCTGGATTTGAACTCAGGTACTCCTGACTCCAGGGCCAGTGCTCTATCCATTGCGCCACCTAGCTGCCCCTCCAATCATCTTCCATCCACTGCCTGAGTAATCTTTTTAAAAAATATTTGAAATTTTTTAATTTGGGGGGGCAGGGCAATGGGGGTTAAGTGACTTTCCCAAGGTCACACAGCTAGTGAGTGTCAAATGTCTGAGTCTAGATTTGAACTCAGGTCCTCCTGAATCCAGGGCCGGTGCTTTATCCACTGTGCCACCTAGCTGCCCCCTGAGTAATCTTAACACGCAACTTATGGTCATGTCACTCATCTTTTTAAAAACCTTTAATATTTTCACATTGTTTACCAGGTACATTCCTGATTGGAATTCAAGACATTTCATAATCTGGTACCAATTTACCTATCTAGTCTTCTTTTACTCTTCTCTTTCAAGTATTCTCTGTTTCAATCAAACAGGACTACTTTCCATCTTCCATTTTCATTCTGCTCATTCCCATCTCCATACCATTTTCACACTATTTGGGATAGGAGTAATATTTCCTACATGAAGGCAGGGGTAGTTTTTCCTAAGGTCTTAACCCCACGCAGGGGAAGCTAGTTCTTTTCCTCAAGAGGTATTGAAACTTTCCTTGAGACTTGATTGGCTAAGGGAATTTCCTTGAGACTTGATTGACTCACATGGGTGTTGTGGCTTCTTGGTCACCTGAGTACAAAGGACCATGAGGAGCTCCCCTTCTCTCAGGCATCTAACCATTATCAACAACAGGAAGTAATCTTAAGGTGAATCAGTATGATGTTCCTGCTGAATATCCTTCCTGTGCTTCTGCTAAGTCAACCTCCTTTTGTTAACTGTTGAATGACCTTGCTGTTGGTGTTCAGTTATATCTGACTCTACATGATCCCATGGACTTTGTGCTTGGGGTTTTCTTGGCAAAGATACTAGAGTGGTTTGACATTTCCTTTTCCAGTGTGTCCCCATTTTATGGATGGGGAAACTGAGGCAAACAGGGTTAAAGTGACTTGCCCAGAGTCACACAGCTAGTAAGTATCTGAGACCAGATTTGAACTCACAAAGATGAGTCTTCCTAACTGCAGGCCCAGTGCTCTATCCACTGCACCACCTAGATTGAATGACCTATTAGTGTCTTCTTTCATTCCAATACTGGACCTAAACCAGCCTGAGTTGTTCTTATCCCTCAACATCATCTCTCATAGAACTGATTTTCCCTATCATCCTGTACCCAATCCTTTTCTGTTAAAGCCTTTCACTTTTCTTAAGGCACAACAGAGATGCTAGCTCCTCAGTGAAGCCTTCCTGACCCTCCCTCTTCTCCATCTCCTAGGGAAAATGATCTCTGCCTTCTCAAATTTCTCCTAACACTTTATGTGAATTTCTTTGCTCTTATGTAACTTAATCTATCAAAGTTATTTGTGTACTTGTCCTTTCCCCCTTGATATTGTAAATTATTTGAGATCAGGGCCTGCATCTTTTGTTTCCCAGTAGCTGGCACATTGTATGTACTTAAACCCTAGTTGAATGGGTTAGAATAAATGCTTCATGTCAGAATATAATTAGCAAATGATAAACTCCATAAGCATATAGAAAGGAAGAATCAAGAATGCACTGGGTTTATTCTAATCTATTGGGATTCTCATATTGATTTGTTTTCCCATAAGGAGTAAATATAGAGGAAGTAATTGCACCTTCACTTTTTTTTATGGAGGATACTGTACCATTCTTAATTACACAAAAGGACCAGAGCTGTTTTTACTCATTAATTTTGTTATTCATTAATTTCTTGCCCAGGATCTTGTCATTTTGCACCTGGGTGCAAATGTCACTGCAATTTTGCTGCCTCTGCCTTCTACAAACTGATTTACCTACCAGACCCAGAATAATTTGTCACGGTTGTCACTTTGACCATGTCACTCCACTGCTTACCACGGGATAAAAATTATATTCATCAGCATAGTTCGGTATTGTTCACAAGGTTGCTTGTCTGATCTCCCCACTGAAAGGATGACATCTTTCAAAGTTAGAACCCGGGCCAATCAGGGCATATCTCCCTCCCCCCCCCGCCCCCCCCCACAAGGCCACCTTGGATTGTGCTTTGGTTTCCTTTGCACATTCAGGAAATCCTTGGGTGACTGACTGACTGACTGACCTACTGACTGAAAATATTTATGTTAGTATTATCTACAAGGTGACAAAGCAGAACAGAAAGAAGTCGTCACAGTAACACAGATGAGTCAGAAAGCCTTGTTCCTGAAGAAAAAAAAATGCAACAAAAAAACATGGCTGTTATCATGAACAGCTTTGTAGGGTTGAAAAAGGTAGACAGTGGGGACAGCGTTTTGTTGGGTGTTTGTTTTGGTTTTTGGTTTTTAAAAAATCGATCCAGGTACAAATTCCAGCTCTGCTTCTTACTACCTCCATGACCTCAGACAAGTCCAATTACCTCTCTGGGCTTCGGGTTACCCATTTGCAAAATGAAGAGACTAGTCCAGGTGATCTCACTGGCCCCTTTCAGCTTTAAATTCTAAAATCCTTTGCACTAGTTATTAAGTCCAACCATGGGGTCACTGGAGAGAGAACTGTGGTGTCCTTTTTATCTTAACATGTCCCAAAGCTGAAAATACAGAATGAGTGGAGACACTGACCTAAATAAGACACCAGAGACATTGCCTCCAGCTGGGATTTATGCCCAGGCACATAACCTTTCAGACCAGAGCTGGCCTCAGTAATTGGATGGGAGGTGATTGTTTCCCTGGTGACTGATTCACAGCTCTCTCAACCAGAGAGATATGGCCTTCTCCCAGAGACCCAACGATAAGGCAGCCCAGGGGCCCCAGCTGGGGCTGGCTGCCAGGCCTTTCTCTAAAAGGTTTTACTCACCTGGCCCCACTGAAGCCACCCAACTTTGTCAAAACTGCTTCTATTCCCCCTACTCCTTATTTGTTTCTTGTATTAACATAGTCCTTCCCTCTGAGGCCCTCTCTCCCTCCCACTGTTAAAAACAACAACAACCTGGAACTGATGAGTTTTTTTTGACAGGTGATAGAGTTCAACTCTAGTTGCTAAGAGCATGTTTGCTTAGAGAGCACAGCTGTCGGGTTAGATTTCATTTACCAATCTCTGGAGGAAGGGACCTTTCCTCTCAGTCATGCCAGCACCAGATCATGAGTCTGAGGTGAGACACCTAACCCCAAAAGACTACTTCCTGCAATGACAAGGGGCAACCAAATTCTCCCAGCACAGATTTGGGATACCAGGAGGGAATTTCCATTTTTTAAAAATGATAAATGCATCTCAATGAAGCCACATGGATCCCCTGGAAAACGGGCCTTTTTTCCCCCCTCCTCTTAGTTCTAGAAACACTGGAGTGTGTTGACTTCATGCTCCTTGTTAAGAGTTTCAGGTTTCATCTGTTCAGCTGCAAAAAGCAAATCAAGCTGAGCACTGAAGTAGAAACATGATGCTCGTGGCCTGCCAGTTGGCAGAGGAATGAACGCTGTCAGGACAGTGTGTGTTTACGAGATGTGACAAGTGTTCAGAGTCTGAAAGTTCAGAATCCAGGCTTAATTTACTAGCATTCAGGGGCTCCACTTGAACTAACAAGACTGACTGTTGTTTACCTCAATGGCTTTTTGTTATCTTCAGAGAATTATAGAACTTTAGGTCTGGAAAGGGATGTTAGAAGTCATATATTCCAAACCCCTTCATTTTACAAATGAGGAAACTGAAGTCCCAAAGTGGTACCTGAATTGCCCAAGGTGATACAATCAAATTAGTGCGTGAGGCAGGACTAAAATTCAGGTCTCCAGGGGCAGCTAGGTGGCACAGTGGATAGAGCAATGGCCCTGGATTCAGGAGGACCTGAGTTCAAATCCGGCCTCAGACATTTGACACTTACTAGCTGTGTGACCCTGGGCAAGTCACTTAACCCCAACTGCCTCACACAAAAAATAAAATAAAAAAATTCGGGTCTCCTTCTTAAGCTGGTTGATCATGGGCCCTAGTGGTTCTGAGGATCATAGACTTAGAGCTGGGAAGGATTTTAGAGGCCATCCAGTCCACCTCTTCACTTTAAAAGTAATGAAAATGATATATCAAGATTTGTAAATGAACTTCCAGAGGTCACCCATGTAGTAACTAGCTCATTCAGGATTAGAACCCAGGATTTGTGACTCCAAATTAAATGCTCTTTCTGGGGAAAGCTAGGTGGCTCAGTAGATAAAGTACCGGCTTTGGATTCAGGAGGACCTGAGTTCAAATACAGCCTCAGACACTTGACACTTACTAGCTGTGTGACCCTGGGCAAGTCACTTAACCCTCATTGCCCTGCCCAATAAAATGCTCTTTCCATAGTATCACATTGAAGATGTTACAGTGTTAATCATCTCGTGTGCACACACACACACACACACACACACACACACACACACACACACACCTTTAAAAAAACAAAACCTGTGAATAATTAGTTTACCATGCATCTTGATTCCCTGACACACAGAAAGTCATACAAACTATCTAATTTTCTACAAGCTGGCCTTATTGAATTCTGCCTGATAGACAAGGCCTTTTAGTTCTAATTCTGCAGCTTGACTGTGTAACCTTAGGCAAGTTGTTTGACTTCTCAGAATCTCTAACAAATTCCCTTCTTCTGAAAAAATGAGGGTTGGACTTGTTATTGTTCAGTCATTTCCAACTCTTCATGACCCCATTTGGGGTTTTCTTGGCAAAGACATTGGGGTGGTTTGCCATTCCCTTTTCTGGCTCAAATTTCAAAGATGTAGAACTGAGGCAAACAGGGTTAAATAACTTACCCAGGGTCACACAGCTATAGTAAGTGTCTGGGCCCAGATTTGAACTCAAAAAGATGAATCTTCCTGACTCCAGGCCCAGTGCTCTATTCACTATGCCACCTAGCTAACTCCTGTCATCTAACTCATCTCTGAAATCCCTTCTTTGCTCTGAAATCCTAGTTTGCTACATAAATCTGTAGCTGACAGTAGGGCTTTATCTTTCATAATCCATTTCAAGACTCCCAGGAGCTTTCCCCGATTCTTCCCCCAACCTCCAACTAAAAATATTTTCTACTTCAAATTTTCCTAGGATACTTTGTCTAGATCTGTCTCCCATCTTACTCTGCCTTGCACTATATTTATCTATGTTCTGCTCCCCAAGAGCAATTACTTTGCCATTTTCATCCCTATAATAAAACACAATGCCTTGCACATAGTAGGCAAGTACTTCCATATGGCCAAACTTAAAACAAAAAAATACAAACGATCTTATTTAATACTAAAAATATGGACATAAATTACAAGCCACCAATTTAAAGAAATATTTGCAATGAATTCTCTTGTGCACCCCAACCTTTGTTCCACACTAATTTTTCCAGGTAGCTTTTGTAACATGACTATATCACAGGATGTTGTCATGTGATTTCAGTTTAACTTCCAAGAAGATGGTTTATGAACAGATTATCAGCCTTCCAAGAAAAAAAATCTTATGATTAGCAATAGAGAAACAGGACATAGGACAATCAGTTAGAAAATGTGATTCCTCAGGGGCATCTAGGTGGTACAGTGGATTAAGCACAGGCCTTGGATTCAGGAGGATCTGAGTTGAAATCCTGCCTCAGACACTTGACACTTATTAGCTGTGTGACCCTGGGCAAGTCACTTAACCCCAATTGCCCTGCAAAAAAAAAAAAAAAGTGATTACTCAATAGCTCCCTGAGACCTTGGGTATTATTGTAAAGTGACTTGACTCAAGCATTCTTTATTTCAATTTTCTCAATTTCTGAAATGAAGATAATGATAGCGAACTCTTTCCCCCTTCTGAGATACTGTTACAATAAATGAAATAATGGAGGTGAAGAGATCATAGATGTAAAATTTTCTGAGGTCTTTGGAAGAAAGCTATTAAAGATATCAAATGATGTCCAGAGCAAGAACTACAAATCTATTGATGACCATATAAAATGCTCTAAATCACTAACAATTAGACAAATGCAAATCAAAATAGTTCTGAGGTTCAACCTCCTACTCATTAGATTGGTAAAGCTGACAAAAGCGGGAAAATTTCAAATACTGGAGGAACTATGGGAAAACATGTATATTAATACACTATTGGTGGAATTGTGAAATGGTCCAGTAATTTTGGAAAGCAATTTGGAATTATGCTCAAGGAGTTATTAAACTGTATATACTTTTTTTGGGGGGGGGCAGGGCAATGAGGGTTAAGTGACTTGCCCAAGGTCACACAGCTAGTAAGTGTCAAGTGTCTGAGGCCAGATTTTGAACTCAGGTCCTCCTGAATCCAGGGCCTGTATTTTATCCACTGCACCACCTAGCTGCCCCCTAAACTGTGTATACTTTTTGACCCAATAATCAGACAAAAAGAACCTTTATACAATTGTACAAAAATATTATAGCAGTTCTTTTTGTGGTGGCAAAGAATTAGAAACTGAGCTCATTATTTGAGGAATGACCGAACAAGTCACAGTATAGGAATGTAAAAAGGATAATAGCTAGTATCTATTTGGTGGCTACTATGAACCAGACGATTTATAAATATTATCTTATTTGATTCTCCCAGCAATCCTAAGAGGTAGATACTATTTTACAATTAAGGAAGCTGAGGCAAACAACTTAAATGATTTGCCTAGGGTTACATGGCAATATTTAAGTCAAGATTTGAATTCAGGAATTTCTGACTGCAGGTCCAGTGCTCTATCTGTTTGGCCACCTAGTTAATCTCTGAGTGCGGCGTAATAGTATTGTGTCATAAGAAATAAGGAAATGGGTGATACAGTGGATAGAGCACCAGCCCTGGATTCAGGAGGACCTGAGTTCAAATCCGGCCTCAGATCCTTCACACTTACTAGCTGTGTGACCCTGGGCAAGTCACTTAACCCCAATTGCCTCACAAAAAAAGAAAAAAAAAAAGAAATAAGGAAGGGGATGGTTTTAGAGAAACTTGAAATGACTTATATGAACTGATAAAGAGTAAAGTGAGTAGAACCAGGAAAAAATATACAATAATAACAATATTGTAGAGACAAAAAAAAAAAAACTCTGAAAAACTTGGGAACTTGCTCAATAAAATGACCAACCAGGATTCCAAAGGGCTCATAATAAAATATATATGCCACTCAAATTCTGACAGAGTACAGATTGAGACATGTTTGGGGTGGGGGAAGGAATATGGTCAATGGAGTAATTTCTTTTGCTAGATTGTACATTTTTATAACAGAGTTGTTTTTTTCTTTTTCATGATAAGGAATGGGAAGGTCAGAGGGAGAGAATGGCAGGGTTTGGGGGGGGGTTGTTTTTTGTTTTTTGGGTTTTTTTTTAAGTGAGGCAGTTGGGGTTAAGTGACTTGCCCAGGGTCACACAGCTAGTAAGTGTTAAGTGTCTGAGGCTGGATTTGAGCTCAGGTACTCCTGACTCCAGGGCCGGTACTGCGCCACCTAGCTGCCCCTAGGTTTTTAATTAATTGAAAAAATTTAATTAAAAAAAAGAAATTGAATGGTATAATGGAAAAATCCCTAGATTTGGAGTTGGAGGGACTGAGTTAAAAATTCCTTCTCTGCTTATTATCTGTGTGACTTTGGGGAACTTGTTTGACCTTTGGGCCTTAGTTTTCTCCTCTTTGAAATGATGAGGTTGAATAGGAAAACATGCTGCATTTGGAATGAAATCCCGTCTCTGACACTTAGTGCTTCTGTAATTGACTCCTATGAAATCATGTTCAAGCAAACCATCATTTCAAGAGCAACAGCTTCCTTTCTTTAGGACTATGATGGCTTGAAAGTTGAGTGAAAGGTCATCTTGACCAATTCACAGGCTCATAGGCTTAGAGCTACAAAGAATCTTTGAAGGCACTTAGTCCAACTCTTCATTTTATGGATGGGGACACTGGAACCCAGAGGAGTTAACTGACTTGCCCAGAGTCCCACAAGTAGCAAGCGTGAAGGTGAGAATTTGAACACTCAAAGTCAATGTATGTTGTTTGTTGTTCAGTTTTTCATTTGTGTCCAACTCTCTGTGACCCATTTTGGAGGTTTTCTTGGCAAAGATACTGGAACGATTCACCATTTTCTTCTCCAGCTCATTTTGCAGATAAGGAAACTGAAACAAACAGGCTTAAGTGACTTTCCCAGGATCATACAGCTAGTAAGTGGCTGAGGGTGGTACGGAACTCAGGTCTTCCTGACTCCAAGCCTGGCTCTCTATCCACTGCACTACTTTGCTGCCCCTCAAAAAATATCACATCAGAGACTTCAGAATGTGTCCTGAGCTACTCCAAAGGAAAACCCTCTAGAAGAAAGGACAAATATTTTCCAAGAAAATGTACTGACTACTTAAGAAACATGTATATACATATATGCATATGTATGTATGTGTGTGTAAATATATTATATATGTATGTGTGTGTGTGTGTATACTTGTATATTGCATGAAAAAGAAAAAAAATTCAGCCACCTCAGGGTAGATCAGATTCAAATTTCAGAATCAATAGTGGTGAAATCAGAGAGCACTCTCAACCCTGACAGCATTTGAAAAGATGCCAGCTGTTGGGGTGTGTGTGTGCGTGTGTGTGAACAAATGTAGCATTCCAAGACGCTTTATTTCCCTGACACAACACAACAGACAGCAAGACAAAGCCCAGATTGTTTTATTTTGTTTTTAACCACCTTCCATTGAGACATTTCTTGTTTCAGGACCTGGCTTGAGGACTTCATTGCTTTACCTTTCTGTTCCAATGTACACATCAAGTGACCCTTGTTATCTTCACCAGATAATATTCATTCAGTTCAGAACGGGGAGTGCTGGACGCAGGGTTTGAGAACAGAAGAGGAAACAATGTAGCGTTAGCGTCCATCCTGGCCACTTTGCTGATGCTTCTGAACACAAGCCAGATACTCCTGCACATCATCTGGGGACCCAAGAATGAGAGGGACTCGCTGGTGAATGGCCTCTGGCTTCACTTCCAATACTGGCTGGGTGCCTGTGGTCGCTATGCCCCCTGCCTGTTCAATGATGAAGGCCATTGGGTTGCATTCATAAAGGAGCCGGAGCTGTAGGGAAACACACCATCCACATGACTGGGCTTCCCACAAAGGACTCTGAAATCCCAGTCTTTCTTAAAACACATGGTAGAATTAGAATTGTCCCACCCCCTTTGTCTCTTTAACATTTTTTATGAGAACTACCTGAAATTGGGCCCCCAGGGAGAGATGAAGCTGCCAATTGGCACTCATCTCAATTGTTTTTGGATTCCCCACTAGGCCATCAGCCAATCGGCCTAGGAAGAAATTATAGCAGTCAGGACTTGTGCTCTCCATGCCTTTTGGGATATCTGCCTCCTAATTAGGAAGCAGAGGTGAGCAACAAGCTTCCTCTTTGAATAGAAGCCACTGTTCAGGGCCTAATGAGTGACTAGAAAATCCTTGTCTGATGTAAGAAAAATGTCTTCTTGGGGGCAGCTAGGTGGTGTAGTGGATAAAGCACCAGCCCTGGATTCAGGAGGACCTGAGTTCAAATCCAGCCTCAGACACTTGACACCAGCTGTGTGACCCTGGGCAAGTCATTTAACCCTCATTACCTTGCAAAAAAAAAAAAAAAGAAAGAAAGAAAGAAAAAGAAAAAATGTCTTCTTGACCAATTTAGTAAGATTATCTTGTAGGAAAATCATACTGCACAAATGACCAAAATAACCATGTTCTGGGAACAAAGATGGACCCTTGTGAGGAGGTAACTTGGTTAAAAAGCTAACCTCTTTGTTTTCATGCTCTTCTCATTGTGACTATGCAAGTGATGTGTTTCTCCTCATACTGTTTGATTTAATGTTGTGGTAAAGTCATCTTAAAATTGTAGGCTGAGAGCCTGAAAAAGTTTGAGGAGAGCCATATTTATGGATTAAAAGCAGATAATAGAGGCGGCTAGGTGGCAAAGTGGATAGAACAGCAGGCTTGCAATCTGGAAAACTCAACTTTGTGAATTTAAATCTGGCCTCAGACATTTATAGGTGTTAGGTGTGTGACCCTGGGCAAGTCACTAAACCTGTTTGCCTTAGTTTTACTCCCCAGGGTTGTTGTGAGGATTAAATGAGATAATTGTCAAAGTGTTTAGCACAGTGCCTGTGCTTAGTAAGCACAATATAAATATTATTAAATCTGGGATAAAGCACTGAAGTAGACAGAGATGCCTACCCAGAAGTAGCTCTAGGATTCTAAAGGGTTATCTGCCTTTTCCCCTCTCCACCCTCCATTCATTGTTATGGAGGCCTACAGAAAATCTTGAAGTTTAGAGAACAAACCAGAAATGCTCAGACCCAGAGGGTCCTTGATGGCTTGTTTGTTTTTTATTTTTTCTATTTTTATTTTTATTTTTATTTTAGTGAGGCAATTGGGGTTAAGTGACTTGCCCAGGGTCACACAGCTAGTAAGTGTTAAGTGTCTGAGGCTGGATTTGAACTCAGGTACTCCTGACTCTAGGGCCGGTGCTCTATCCACTGCGCCACCTAGCTGCCCCCCTTGATGGCTTGTTAAAAGAGAAATTCTAAAACAAACAAACAAACAAAAACATGCTAAATGGGTACAGTTTAGTAATTAGACATTAGGTTACAATAATTTTCTTTTCTTTTAATTTTTTTTGGGGGGGCAATGAGGATTAAGTGACCTAGCCAGAGTCACACAGCTAGTAAGTGTTAAGTGTCTGAGGTTAGATTTGAACTCAGGTCCTCCTGAATCCAGGGCCGGTGCTTTATCCACCGCCCCACCTAGCTGCCCCTACAATAATTTTCTAATCCTAAATCAGAAAGAGACTTTGGAGAGATTCTGCCATGGGAGAAAAGGAAATGCAGACTTAAAGCCTGTGGGTACTGCCCAGGCATTCAGTTAAGGCTCAACTTTCAATATATATGTTCCCTCAGTACATCCAGGCAAATCTATACGATGATATAAGGTTCAGGGCAAATCTGCATTATGGGCTGGGGGGGCGGGGGGGAGGGGGAGGGGACAGAGAGAGAGAGAGAGGAAAAATACTTAGCAAAGTCAAAGGGAAGGAAATAATTTTTCTTTTCTTTTCTTTTTTGGTGGGACAATGAGGGTTAAGTAATTTGCCTGGGGTCACACAGCTAGTAAGTATCAAGTGTCTGAGGTCAGATTTGAATTCAGTTCCTCTTGAATCCAGGGCTGGTGTTCTGTCCACTGTGCCACTTAGCTGCCCCTGGAAATAATCATTTCTGATTGGCAAAGATCAATGGATATTTCCCTCACGACAAAGCATTTGTTTTTATTTTTGTTTTGTTTTGTTTTGGTGGGGGTTTTTTGGTGGAGCAATGGGGGTTAAGTGACTTGCCCAGGGTCACACAGCTAGTAAGTGTCAAGTATCTAAGGCTGAATTTGAACTCAGGTCCTCCTGAATCCAGGGCCAGTGCTTTATCCACTGAGCCACCTAGCTGCCCCTAAGACAAAGCATTTGAACTAAGCCTTGAAGCATAGGAAGGATTTCTGAAGCTATATGTGAGTAGGTGAGGAAGGCATTCTAGGCCCAGGACACCTCTGCCTTTTTTTATTATTATTTTCCTCCAGAATCTCAACATTCACTCTTGCATTTTAACTATTTTTATTTCCCTCTGACTGTTCTCTGCTAGAGATGCAAACAAGCATTGGAGTTACCAAAAGACAGGGCAAAGCTGAAGAGGGTTACATAGACCCTGCGTTTGTTTACCTTCCCTTTTGGATTCTTCTGGTTGGCTGGGTACATGAAGATCCCTCCATAAACCAGGGTGCGGTGAACATCAGCTACCATAGATCCCACATACCTGGCCCCATAAGGAGCGCTGCCATCCTAAAAGACACAGAAAGAAGACAGTGTGGTCATTAGTAGGCCTGGCAAGGAACAGAAGCCAAGCCTTGACTAGGAAAATGGGGATTCCAAATTCAATTTGAGTTAAACCTTAGCTTTCCTAAGCCCGGGGCCTCTACCTTCTCTCCATCCCACTCTGCCTTCTGCCCCATACCTCCAGACTAATAATAATAGTTTATATTCATCTATATACTAATACATGATAGTTTCTATATTGTACATAATTTAATGAATACCATATAACATATAAACTATGTAATAATTGTTTATATTCATTATATGGTACTTTATGATTTTCAAAACACTTTTACATACATCATTTTGGTAGATCCTTCACCACAACTCTGTGAGGGGGGTAGCACAGGTATCACCACCCCCATTTTACAGATGAGGAAACTGAGGCTTGGAGAGATTGTGACCAGCTATACTTGGCAGAGCCCAGACTTGAAATTAGGCCTTTTGACTGTAAGTGTTCTTTCCATTATACCACACTAGAAATGAAGTGAATTGGTGTGAAGCAAAGTGAATCAAACCATGAGATGAGCATCAAAGTAGCCATGGCATCTTATCCCATCAAGGAACGTCAATGCTAAAGACACAAGCCCATTGCCATTTTTTAGCAGAATGTAAACTCTTTTAGGACAGAGAGACTGATTTTCATTTTGCCCTGTGTATCACCAATGACACATTACCCACCCTGTGGTTGCACAATAAATTGCTAGTTGTATTGTATACCGTTGGTTTTGCCAAAGTTGCCATGTTATTCACAGGACCCTTTCTTACCCTATTCCCTAGATGCCTAGGTATCTGTTAGTATGCAGACTTGTGTAGAAATGCTTCTATCTTTGCTTGCTCTGCTTGTGTAAACAAGTAATAGAATGACAGGAAGGAAATATCTTCCTGAAATTCCTAACCTGGGGCCTGTAAACTTTTTTTTTTGCACTTAATAGTATTTTATTTTATTTTCTAATTACATGCAAAAATAATTTTCAATATTCATTTTAGTAAGATTTTGAGTTAAAAATTTTTCTCCTTCCCTTTCCTCCCTCCCCCTCCCCAAGACAGGAAATAGTCTGATATAGGTTATACATGTACAATTATGTAAACATATTTTCACATTGGTCTTGTTGTGAAAGAAGAATCAGAACAAAAGGGAAAAACCATGAGAAAGAAAAAGCAAAAACCAAAAACAAAATGAAAATAGTATGTTTTGATTTGCATTCAGATTCCATAGTTCTTTCTCTGGATGTGGAAAGCATTTTCTATCATGGTTCTTTTGGAACTGTCTTAGATCATTATATTGCTGAGAAGAGCTAAGTCTTTCATAGTTGATCATTGCACAAGGTTGCTGTTGCTGTGTACAATGTTCTCTTGTTTCTGCTCACTTCACTCAGTATTAGCCATGGACTTATTTTTTAAAAAATACTTTTATAATTGTATTTCAACACAATTGGTTTCCTCTGCAATCTTATGTAAGTTTATTTTATACATTTAAAAACATTATTCTGAAAAGGGGTTCATATACTTCACAGACTGTCCAAGGGGCCACGACCCAAAAAAGGTTAATAATCTCACAATTGCCCAGCTCCAGTAGCAAACTGTTGCCTTGTCAAAGTGAACCCTGTAGAAAAGATAGTCAAATATATTCATGCCTGTACAATTTTCATTCAGTATTTTTTGTACTACAGAACAATTGTGAAAAGATGTTATTAAATCAGTGTAGAAAGCCCAGGCAATTATGCACTGACTTGATCTTGTTCCCAGATTTTATCAGGCCTCTGAGAACAATGAAAATTTTTGCTGGAACTTCAGTTAGTGCTGGAACTTCAGTTAGTGCTGGAACTTCAGTTAGTGCTGGAACTTCAATTCAATGATTAAAATTTCTTTAGAAGGGAATGTAAAGAAATAGGTTGACCTCTTTGCTTGTCTGTCGTGTTAGTACATGGATGTTAAGGGGAAAATATGTCTGAGAATAGTTAATAGTTATCCCTTCCACATTGTGACTTTCCCCATAGTGATTTTGATGTATCATGGGTCAGCATAAGAAATTAAATGGGAATCTTTGGGGAGTTTTGTGAAAACTGCAGACAACATATGAAGGCCAACAGAAGACTCCAAAAAAGTTGAAAAACTCAGAAATGCAAAAATTATCTGTATAGTATTGTATAAAATCAACCCAAACTTTACCCCATCAAAGAAAAAGAAAAAATTCAGATTTCTTCTCCAGTACGAAGGAAGAGCCCCAAATTTTTACTTGGATTTTCCAGATTATAGGAGCACAGATTCCATAGCCCCTGTGATGTGGAAGGGATAACTGTGCTATAATATTATTAAAAGTCTGTTGTACCAATAATAAAAGAAATGCGAATTTTTAAATCCTGAGATTTCACACCCTGGAAATTGGCAAACATGACAAAAAATGGCTATAATCAATGCTGGAGGGGCTGTGTAAGGTAAGCATACTGATACCTATGTTGGTGGAACTCTGAGTAAGTACAGCAATTTTGGAGAGCTGTTCAGAATTATGCATGTGACTAAATTTCCATACTCTTTGATGCAAAAATTCCATTATTAGCTGTGGCTCTCAAACCTTTTCAGGCTTTTAGCCTGCAATTTTAAGTTGACTTCACCATGACACCAAATCAAGCAGAATGAGGAGAAATATATCACTTACAGAGTCACAATAAGGAGAAGAGCATGAAAACAAAGAAGTTGGCTTTTTAACCCAGTTGCCTCCTCAAAATATTAATAATCCAGGTTGAATTTAAAAGTGCTTCTTAGATACTTTTTTTTTTCAGAGAACCAATTGTTAAACATTTGCGGCCACACTCTCTGGCAATTTTTTTTTTCCTTTGGTGAGGCAATTGGGGTTAAGTGACTTGCCCAGGGTCACACAGCTAATAAGTGTCAAGCATCTGAGGGCAAATTTGAACTCAGGTCCTCCTGACTTCTGGGCCAGTGCTTTATCCACTGCACCACCTAGTTGCCTACTGCCACACTCTGAATAACACTTTTCCTTAATTGTTCTAAAGGGGAGGGTAATACTTGTTTTACTATTCCCAGCTTATTTCCTTCCCACCCAATGCTGGTTACACAAAAGGCCATCAAAAATAAATAGTAGGGGGCAGCTAGGTGGCACAGTGGATAAAGCACTGGCCCAGAAGTCAGGAGAACCTGAGTTCAAATCCAACCTCAGACACTTGACACTTACTAGCTGTGTGACCCTGGGCAAGTCACTTAATCCCCATTGCTCCGCCAAAAAACAAAAAGACAAAACAAAAATAAATAGTAAATTGGAAATCAAGGGAATGCCCATCAATTGGGGAATGGCTGAACAAGTTGTGGTATATGAACGTAATGGAATGCTATTGTGCTGTAAGAAATGATGAGCAGACAGATTTCAGAAAAACCTGTCAAAACTTAAGTGGACTGATGCTGAGTGAAGTGAGCAGAACCAGGAGAACATTGTACATAGTCACAGCAACATTGTGTGATGATCAACTGCAATAGATTTTGCTCTTCCCAGCAGTGCAGTGATCCAAGACAATTCCAAAGAACTCATGATGGAAAATGTTCACCACATCCAGAAAAAAGAACTGTGGATTCTGAATGCATATTGAACCATACTGTTTCTACTTTTGTTTTTGTTTTTTCTTTTATGAGATTTTTCCCTTTTGTTCTGATTCTTCTTTCCCAATATGACTAATGCAGAAATGTGTTTGATGTGATTGTACATATACAGCCTATATCAGATTGCTTTCTGTCTTAAGGAGGGGTGAGAGAAGAGAGAGAAGGATAAAAATTTGGAACTAAAAATCTTATGAAAATTGTCTTTACATGTAACTGGAAAATAATAAAATACTTTTATGAGGATAAAAAAATTAAAAATAAATAAATAGTATATTTCTTTTACCAAAATAAACAATAAATAGAAAGGAGCTGAGTTATACTGATTGGAATCAATTTTAAAATGCTTGAGTAAATGAGCTAATCACCTTGGAATAAGATAAGATCTCAGGTCAATCAAGAAGAGAGAACAATCTTATCAAAATGGGTTGAGGAAGGTGAACCACTCTTAGTAGTTTCTGAAGAACAGGATCTTGCTCTTGGCCTGGGAACTCTGAAGGGAGCAGATGCATTTTTTCTCTCTCTCCCCTCTGAACTTTCAGGGCACGGCTCTCTTTTTACTAATATTTAATATGCTTTAATAAATGCTTAATGCCCCAAACTGGTGGTATAGCCTCTAATTTCTAAGTAACAATATATTAGAAACTCCTGCTAAATTCCCTAAAACTTGGGACAGAGATAGGGCACCCCATACATTTTTGAATTTTTGTTGTTTTTTAATTTTGTGGGGCAATGGGAGTTAAGTGACTTGCCCAAGGTCACACAGCTATTAAGTGTCAAGTGTCTGAGGCCGTATTTGAACTCGGGTACTCCTGAATCCAGGGTCGGTGCTCTATCCACTGCACCATCTAGCTGCCCCCACCCCATACATTTTTAAACAACACAGAACTAAAGACCTTATGAGATAACAATAACAACTAACATTTATATAGTGCTTACTATGTGCCAGGCATTAAAATTATTATCTCAGGGCAGCTAGGTGGTGCAGTAGATAGGGCACCGGCCCTGGAGTCAGGAGTACCTGAGTTCAAATCTGGCCTCAGACACTTAACACTTACTAGCTGTGTGACCCTGGGCAAGTCACTTAACCCCAATTGCCTTACTAAAAAAAAATATATATATATATATATATATATATATATATATATATATATAAAATCTCATAGGAACCTTACAGCAAGGCTGGTAGAGGGGCTATTATTTTATCTTTTTTTTATAGATAAGGAAACTGATGCAAACAGAGGTCAAGTGATTCACCCAGGGTCATACAGCTAGTAAGTATCTGAGGCTGGATATGAACTCAGGTTTTCCTGAAATCCAAGCCCTACCCTCTATCCACTGCACCTAGATGCTCCAACTAAATTTTTTCTTTTCCATTTTAATACCTAAGTTGTACCTTCTTTCATGTGCCACACATTTATTTCTTTACCTTCCGTTATTATTATTTTTGTTTGTTTGTTTTTGTTTTTGCAGGGCAATGGGGGTTAAGTGACTTGCTCAGGGTCACACAGCTAGTAAGTGTCAAGTGTCTGAGGCTGGATTTGAACTCAGGTACTCCTGGATCCAGGGCCGGTGCTTTTAGCCACTGCGCCACCTAGCCGCCCCCCAACTTTTTTTATATCACTGTCAGTTCCCCTCCAATCTCTCTCTTATCTGAAAATGTCTTGAAAATCTTCATTCTATACCTATTGTCAGGGAGCAGCTAAGTGTTGTGATAGATAGTGCACCAGCCCTGGAGTCAGGAGGATCTGAGTTCAAATCCAGCATTAGATACTTATTAGCTGTATGATCCTGGACAAGTCACTTAACCCCCAATTACCCACCCCCCCAAACTCTAATGAGTATGTTGGGATATTATCAGTCCATTGTTAGTTCTCAGAAGTCATGATTGTTCGATGCATTGATCAGAGTTCTGAGGACTTTTAAATTTTTTTATGAAGTTACCATGTAAATTATTCTTCTGCTTATATCTGTCTTCTCAAGTTTATTTGACATTTCAATATTTACTTTCTTATGATGCAATAATATTACATTATATTCCTATCCCACGATTTATTCAGCCATTTCCCAATCAATAGCTACCCAATTTCCTTCCAGTTTTTGCTATTATTTATTTAAGTGGGACTTTCCCCTGTCTTTGACTTCTCCAGTGCCCTCTCTCCACTACACTGTAGCTACCAAATCTTGATTCCTCCCCACACAGAAACTTAAAGCGCTTCCAGAGCACCAGCTTTCATTAATCACCCCAGATCTCTGCAGGTGTTGATATTCTGGGTCTTGCTTTAGGAAAAACTTCACAAAACTCTCTCCTGAAACTTAGACTCAAGCCCCTTTTCCTTTTCACAGGATTGTTGTCTCAGTAAGAAGAATCAGTAACAAGGTCTTGTCCTTGACCCCTGTTCAAGGTACAATGTACTCGAGGTGGGCTGAATTGCCGTTAACAAAAAGAGTTCCATTTTAAACATTGTGTGCAGCTAAGAGGGAAGCAGCTTACTGGCCAACCAATCAGAATAGATCAAAGGGCAAGGATGAGAGTCGTTTCAATTCTGCTCAGCCAGGAACCCACAGTTTCAACTGTTTATCTAAATTATACAGACCTCTTGGGCCCGTGACAGCAGGCTGAAAATTAAATGATCAGCTGATTCTCCCCCAGATGTTTCCAGCTCCTCTTTTAACTTTTATTAGTCAGACAAGTGAAAAAACTGGTATTTACAGTTTCTGGAGGGAAGAAGTCAGTGCTTCCTATTCAGTGAAATGGCTGAGTGAGAAAGATTTTTTTTTTCTAATGGTGAGAAGTCTGTGTGGGAGGGATAGGGAAAACTGCTTGATGTGGTTAATTCTATGGAGAGATTGTTACATTGAAATACAGTTTGAACTAGAACCCAGGCCTCCTTGATCCAAGTCCAGTGTTATAGCTACTTCAGCAAAAACACTCGTTTCCTTACTCTAGAAATGACAGCTCAAAGTCTTCAATGGAATAGTTATTGAGTAAATGTTGATTGAATTTAATTGAATCCATGAACTTGAATGTGCACACGTTGTGTACCTATCAGACAATTAGAACTGATAACCATAATGAAAGGCAGGTCATTTTCATGTGAACTGTTATCTAGCCAGGTCTCCTCCATCTTAAACTTGGGAATCAGTTTCATTGGATTTTTTTAATGCAAGTGTAGGATTTTATGTGGGCAACTAGGGGGCACAATGGATAGAGCGCCAGGTCTAGAGTCAGGAAGACAACTTCCCGAGTTGAAATCTGGCCTCAGACACTTACTATCTGTGTGAACCTAAGCAAGTCACTTCACCCTATTTGCCTCAGTTTCCTTATCTGTAAAATGAGCTGGAAAAGAAAATGTCAAATAACGCCAGTGTCTTTGCCAAGAAAACCCCAAATGGGGTCAAGAAGAGTCAGACATAACAACAATATTTATTTATATTTATCTTTTTTTTTTTTGGTGGGGCAATGAGGGTTAAGTGACTTGCCCAGGGTCACACAGCTAGCAAGTGTCAAGTGTCCGAGGCCAGATTTAAACTCAGGTCTTCCTGAATCCAAGGCTGGTGCTTTATCTACTGTGCCACCTAGCTGCCCCCTTTATATTTATCTTTTTTTTTTTTTTTAGTGAGGCAATTGGGGTTAAGTGACTTGCCCAGGGTCACACAGCCAGTAAGTGTTAAGCGTCTGAGGCTGGATTTGAACTCAGGTACTCCTGATTCCAGGGCTGGTGCTCCATCCACTACACCACCTAGCTGCCCCTATATTTATCTTTAATAAATTTCATCTTACTGGATTCAGCCCATTGCTCTAGATTATCAAGATAGCTTTGGATCCTAATTCTAACCATTCAATCATTGTAGCTATCCTTTCTAGCTTTCTTTTGCTTTTTGATCTGGACATGTGATTTCAGTCAATGGAGCACTGCCAATGTATATTGGCTATTGATGTATAACTGACAAGTTGTCAAGAGGCACTAAGAATTTCGGTCACAGAGTCTGTATGAGTCAGAGATCAGACTTGAAGTCAAGTCTTTATGACTTCAAGACCAACACCTTAGTCAATATAGCACACTATCTTCATTTCAACTTCCTATAATTTGAAAATGTGTAAAGCATAGCTTCTATACATTCATCTAAGTCACTGATAAAAATGTTGAGCAGAACAAGGCCTCTGGATATTCAACCAGTTTGCCTTTTAATAATAATCTCCCAAAGTCAAATCCAGAGCCCTATAGTTTGACAATCTGTCACCCTGACACGCTGTCCTTTTTTTTTTTTTTCTTGAAATCTAGATAACATGTACCCATCTCTATTCTCTCTGGACTACAGCCACACTCCACAACACAGGATGTCCCAAAAGTCTTATTGCAGATTTAATCTCTAATTGCTTTTGGAATAACCTGTACTTCAAAGATCACAGAACACAGCTCAACCATTATATCCACTCTTGTCTCTGGGTATCTTGGGAGATATAATTCATAAAGATCTGATGACTTGAATTCACTGAAGGAATTTAGGTGTTCTCTTACTATCTTAGGTTTCAGTTCCTTGTAAACTGCTTTTGTTTTAATATTTTTTCCCTTAATATGGCCTTCCATATGAATATTCTTTGTTTTGGCAGAAAAAAAACAGAAGTAAGATAAAGGCTGATTAATGATGCCCCCTATTCATGGGCAGCTAGGAGGCTCAGTGGATAGACTGCAGGTCTGGAGTCAGGAAGACTTATCTTTGTGAGTTCAAATCTTGCCTCAGACAGTGACCCTGGATAAGTCACTTAACCCTGTTTGCCTCAGTATCTTCATCTGTAAAAATGAGCTGGAGAAGGAAATGGCAAATCACTGCAGTATTTTTGCCAAAACCCTAGATGGAATTATGCCCAAAGGGCTATAAAACTGTATATATCTTTTGATCCAGCAAAACCACTGCTAGTTTTATATCCCAAAGACATCACCAAAAAGAGAAAAAGACCCATTTGTACAAAAATATTTCTAACAACTCTTTTTGTAGTGGTTAAGAATTGGAAATCAAAGGAATTCCCATCAATTGGGGAATGACTAAACAAGCTATGGTATATGATTGTGATGGAATATTATTGTGCTATAAGAAATGACAGGCAGGATGATTTCAGAAAGGCTTGGAAAGACTTAATATGAACTAATGTATAATGAAATGAGCAGAACCAGGAGAACATTGTGCATGGAGACAATTTTGTTTGATGAACTGTGAATGACTTGACTATTCTCAGCAATACAATGATCCAAGATAATCCCAAAGGACTAATGATGAAGCATACTATCCACCTCCAAAGAAAGAACTGATATTGATTGAACACAGACTGAAGCATGCTCTTTTTCATTTTCTTTCATTTTTTTCTTTTATTCAAGTTTTCTTATTCAAAATTACTAATATGGTAATGTTTTACATGACTGCACATGTGTAATCTATATCTGATTGCTTACTGCCTCAGGGAGAGGGGAGAAGAGGGAGGGAAGGAGGGATAGAATTTGGAACTCAAAATTTTGAATAAAAATGTTTATTATTTTAAAAAGAAAGAAAGAAACCTCAGGTAAAAAAAAAAGAAAGAAAGAAAAAGAAAACCCCAGATGGTGTCACAAAGAGTCTGAAACAGCTGAACAAAAACAACAAAAAATACATTGTTCATTATCATCTAGCCTAAGGAGTTCTACCTATATGATATGTCGGATCCATTCCTTTCTAATTACTCATATAGAATCAATTCTAGTTCAGGTTTTCATAATCTCTTTTCTGGACAATCATAATAGCCTCATAATGGGTTTTTCTGCTTCAAATCTTTCTCCTCTCTAAGTTATCCTCCAAACAAGCTGGCAAATTGACACACCTAAAATACAGATCTAAACTTTTCAGTCCTTCACTCAAAAATCTTCAGCGTCTCCCTATCGCCTCTAGGATAAGAGACAAACTCTTTATTCTGGTATGAAAACCCCTCTGCAATATGGCTCCCATCTTCCTTTTTCACACTTTCAATTCCAATCACACTGGTACGCACACATACATTTTCCTCTTTCACCTCTGAACTTTTGTACAAGTGGTGACGAACATCCAGAATGCATTTCCTCCTCCTCTCCTTGCCTCTCTCCTCATAATGTTGATTTCTCCAAGGTGTCACAATCAGGTTTTTCCTGATCTGCCCAGTTGTTAGTTCTCTCACCCTCTATTTGATTTTGTACCTGTTCTTGTATTTATTTTCTTGTGCATATACTGCATCCACTCAATAGGACATAAACAAGTGTTTCGGTTTTGTCTTTATGTTCCTAGTTCAGAACTGCAGCACCTTGCATAATCCTGCACTAGCCTACAGAGAGTTACCACAGAGAATATAAGTAGATGCTTAACAATCCTTTGTCAGTTGGAATGCTTTCTCTCCCTGACTGCAGCATAGCTTTGAAAGGCTTTTTGGTATGTAAGTTAAATTTCTTAGAATTCGTAGCTAGCTCTTCTTGCTTTAATGCTCCTGAACTGATTCTATGATGTGTTTTCTCTCTCTCTCTCTCTCTCTCTCTCTCTCTCTCTCTCTCTCTCTCTCTCTCTCTCTCTCTCTCTCTCTCTCTTGTGAAGACCTGAGTTCAACTCTGGTCTCAGACACGTACTAGCTGTGTGACCCTGGGTAAGTCACTTAACCCAATTTGCCTCAGTTTCCTCATCTGTAAAATGAGTTGGAGAAAAAGAAATGGCAAGAAATGGCAAACCACTTCAGCATTTTTGTCAAGAAAACCCCAAATGGGGTCACAAAGCATTGGGCACAACTGAAATGAATGAACAAAAAGAACCACCAAGGACCTAGGTTATAATGACCAGAAAGCTAAGATTAGGAGTTTTCTCATAGTTGTACTTCTCCAAGCAACCCCGATGTCTCATCTGAAAGCTGGACCCAGACTGATCAATCAGTTACTGTTTCCATGTTCCTTTGATTATTCATAGACACTCTGGGGGAATGGGACACCTCTTTTTCTGAATTCAGGGAATTGAAACCATTTGCTCTCCCTCTCACAACTTGGAAAGTCCTATATGTTTCCTCCAATTAGAAATCAGATCACCTAATGTTATAGTTTCCTTTTAATTAGTTGGTCTTGTTTGATTGGTTTTTTTCCTTTTCTTTTTCTTTCTTTCTTTTCTTTTTTTTTTTTTTGGCAAGGTAATCAGGGTTAAGTGACTTGCCTAGGGTCACATGGCTAGTAAGTATCAAGTGTCTGAGTCCTTGAACTCAGGTCCTCCTGACTCCAGAGCCATTGCTCTATCTACTGTGCAACCTAGCTGCCCCTGATTAATTGGTTTTTGTTTTTTTGTTTTGTTTTGTTTTGTTTTGGGGCAGGGCAATGGGAGTTAAGTGACTTGCCCAGGGTCACACAGCTAGTAAGTGTTAAGTGTCTGAGGTCAGGTTTGAACGCAGGTCCTCCTGAATCCAGGGCCAGTGCTTTATCCACTGCGCCACCTAGCTGCCCCCTTAATTGGTTTTTAATATATAAAAAGCTATCTCCCCCTGTATATGGAGTCCAGTGCCAAAGCTGAGGTAGGCTACTGGACCCATTTTGGGGGCAATTGGCATGCATTGCTTAATAAATCGGTATTCTCAGAAGCTCAAACCTTTGTTTCCTCAGTCATTTGATCTTTCACCTGCCACAACTCTAAAGATTCTCTTTCTATACTTTATGCCAGATGCACTCTTATTTATAAAATATGAGCTTTTAAAGCAACTCATTTCAGAGCACTTCCTGCCATGGATTTGGGGACTTTGAGTTTGAGATTTGTAATTATTTTATTGGAAAGGGCACAGTTTCCTGGCAGCAAGAAGATATATAGACTATTTCTGCTTTGAATAATTCATAAGCCTTTTGTGCATTGTTGATTCCATCCAATAATTCAGAAATATATACTAGTCCCACTAGCCTTAAGCCATCCCTTCCCCGAGGAGTCTTCCAGGCCATAGAAGAGATGACTACATTCTCTAACACTTAGGTGACAAAAATCATTGTTTTGACATGCAGGTGGGCAAGTGTCTATTTGCAAGATTTTGCAAACCTTAGCAACATTGTTATCTGACATCCTCTGGAACCAATGTGACACCAAAAGGTTAAGTGACTTACTGAAATGCTAGTTAGTGGCAGATCTGGAATTAGAACCCAGCTCTCTTAACTCTCAGTCTTAACTTTATTACATCACCAGGGACTGGGGCCTTCCCCTTCAGGAAAAATTAATTCTTTATTACTTCTTAGTCAAGTATATCTTGCCCCACAGTTTATTTGGAAGAGTAAAAAGTCTGCAGTGCAAAATGATTTTTCCCTCCTCCAAACTCAAACACCACTAATTGTTTCTACCAAGATTGACATTTAAAAAAATATTATTTGTCGGGGCAGCTAGATGGCGCAGTGGATAGAGCACCAGCCCTGGAGTCAGGAGTACCTGAGTTCAAATCCGGCCTCAGACACTTAACACTTACTAGCTGTGTGACCCTGGGCAAGTCACTTAACCCCAATTGCCTCACTAAAAAACAAAAAAACAACAACAACAACAAAAAATATATTATTTGTCAAAGGAGCTCCCTAGGCAGATATCTTGTCTTGTACTTCTTATCATTCACAGCACAGAATCATAGATTTGATCCATTCACCACCTGACTGAACTTTATCATACTCCAGGAACCTCTTCATTGTACAAGATCACATCAGTCCTAGAACTCACACCCCATGGGTACCCTCTGCCTCCTGGGCCCCCTCTGGGTGGAGAGCTCTTTCCCAAATTTTCATTTAAGGATTGCACACAGGCCAGTCATCCCTTTATTTCCCTCCTGGCTGCACTCCTTGGGATTTCTCCATCATACTGCTGTACCAGATAGATCTTTTCTCTCCCTTTTCAGCTTTCTATTGAGTTTTTTCTTCCCTCATTACATTTTAGGGCAGCTAGGTGGCACAGTGGATGGTATGCTGGGCCTGAAGTCAGGAAGACACTGATCTTCCTGAGTTCAAATCTGGTCTCAGACATTTACTAGCTGTGTTACCCAGGGCAAGTCACTTAAGTCTCTTTGCCTCAGTTTCCTCATCTGTAAAACAATCTGGAGAAGGAAATGGCAAACCACTCTAGTACCTTTGCAAAACAAACAAACAAACAAACACACCCAAATGGGGTCATAAAGAGTCAGACAGGACTGAACAACAACATTAAATTGTAAGATCTTTGAGAGAAAGAACTTTCTTTTTTCACATTTGTATCCCCAGTGCTTAGCACAGTGCCTGGCACATAATAGACACTTAATAAACATTTATTGACTAAATAAAGTTTTTTGTTTTTGTTTTGTTTTTTTTTTAGTGAGGCAATTGGGGTTAAGTGACTTGCCCAGGGTCACACAGCTAGTAAGTGTTAAGTGTCTGAGGTCGGATTTGAACTCAGGTACTCCTGACTCCAGGGCCGGTGCTCTATCCACTGCGCCATCTAGCTGCCCCGACTAACTAAAGTTTAAAGGAACCTCAGAGTCCCATTCCAAATCTGTCACTTAAGAGTTGAGGAACCTGAGGCTTTATTAGGGTGAAATGACTTTCTTTTCTTCCTTCCTTCCTTCCTTCCTTTCTTTTTTCTTTCTTTCTTTCTTTCTTTCTTTCTTTCTTTCTTTCTTTCTTTCTTTCTTTCTTTCTTTCTTTCTTTCTTTCTCTCTCTCTCTCTCTCTCTCTCTCTCTCTCTCTCCCTTCCTTCCTTCCTTCCTTCCTTCCTTCCTTCCTTCCTTCCTTCCTTCCTTCCTTCCTTCCTTCCTTCCTTCCTTCCTTCCTTCCTTCCTTCCTTCCTTCCTTTCTTTCTTTCCTTCCTTCTTTCTTTCTTTTTTGTATTTTCCCATTATTTAGAATTTTTCCCCCCAAATTTCAAGTAAAAACAATTTTTAACGACAATTTTTAAAACTTTTTGTTTCAAATTCTTTCCCTCTCTCCCTCCCCACCACCCCCTTAAGAACTCAAGCAATTCAATATAAATTATATTTGTGTAGTCATAGAAAACATTTCCACATTAGTCAGGGGGTGAAAGAAAACAGAAAAAAAAAACTTTAGAAAAAGGAACCAAAAAAATTATGCTTCAATCTGTATTCAGACACCATCAGTTCTTTCTCTGGAGATGGATACCATTTTTCATCATAAGTCCTTCAGAGTTGTCTTCTATCATTGTATTGCTGAGAATAGCTAAGTCATTTATAGCTGACCATCTTACAATATTGCTGTTACTTTGTACACAGTACATTTCACTTTGCATCAGCTCATGTAAGTCTTTCCAGGTTTTTCTGATAGCATCCTGCTCATCATTTCTTAAAGCTCAATAGTGTTCCATCATAATCTCATCCCACAATTTGTTCAGCCATTCCCCGACTGATGGGCATCTCCTCAATTTTGAATTCAGCTTTTTGTTTTTTATCTCTTTTTAGATACCAACCCAGTAGTGGTATTACTAGGTCAAAGAGTATGCATGGTTCTATAGCCCTTTTGTCCATAGTTCCAAATTGCTCTACAGAATGTTTAAATCAGTTTACAACTTTACCAAGAGAGTATTAATGTCTCATTTCCCCCATATCCTCCCACAACATTTGTCATTTTCCTCTGCTGTCCTATTATCCAATCTAATAGGTATGAGGTAGTATCCCAGAATTGTTTTGACCTGCATCTCTCCAGTCAATAGTGAGTTAGAGCATTTTTTCATATGACTATAGGGAGCTTTGATTATTTCATCTGAAAACTTCATATCTTTTGATAATCTATCAATTGGGGAATGGCTCTTATCTTAACAATTTTGACTCAGTTCTCTATATGTTTGAGAAATAAGGCCTGTCAGACAAACTTGCTTCAATTTTTTTTCACAGTTAACTATTGCTAATTGTTTTTCTCCATCCTATTCCCTCCCCATTACATTTACTCTATTTTCTACCTTCTTTCACCCTGTCCCTCATCAAAGGTGTTTTGCTTCTGACTTCCCCTCCCCGAATCTGCCATCCCTTCTTTCACACCCTCACCCCTTATCCCCTTCCCCTCCTACTTTACCTGCAGGGTAAGATATATTACTATACCCAATTGAGTGTGTATGTTATTCCCTCTTTGAGCCAATTATGATGAGAGTAAGGTTCACTCACTCCCTAGCACCTCTCCCATCTTCCCCTCCACTGGATAAGCTTTTTCTTGTTTCTTTTATGTGAGATACTTTAATCTATTCCAGCTCTCCCTTTCCCTTTCTCACAGTGCATTTCTCTTAGCCCCTAATTTTATTTTTAAAAAGATATCACCCCTTCATATTCAACTCACACCTGTTCCCTCTGTCTAAATATACTCCATCCACCTGCCCTAATAATGAGAAAGTTCTTAGGAGTTACAAGTGTCATCTTCCCATGTAGGAATGTCAAAAGTTTAACCTTTTAATATCCATTATGATTTCTTTTTACTGTTTACCTTTTTATGATTCTCTAGGTTCTCATATGCGAAAGTCAGATTTTCTATTCAGCTCAGGTCTTTTCATCAAGAATGCCTGAAAATCCTCTCTTTCATTGAATTCCCATTTTTTTCCCCTAAAGGATTATATTCACTTTTGCTGGGTAGGTGATTTTTGGTTGTAATCCCAGTTCCTTTGCTCTCTGTAATATCATATTCCGAGCCCTCCAGTCCTTTAATGTAGAAGCTGCTAGATCTTGTGTTATCTTGACTATGGCTTCGCAATACTTGAATTGTTTCTTTCTGGCTGCTTGTAATACTTTCTCCTTGACCTGGGAGCTCTGGAATGTGGCTCTAATATTCCTGGAAGTTTTCATTTTGGGATCTCTTTCAGGAAGTGATCAGTGGATTCTTTCAATTTCTATTTTGCCTTCTACTTCTAGAATATAAGGGCAATTTTCCCTGACAATTTCTTGGAAGATGATGTGTACACTCTTTTTTTTTTATCATGGCTTTCAGGTAGTCCAATAATTTTCAAATTATTTCTCCTGGATCTATTTTCCAAGTCAATTGTTTTTCCAATGAAATATTTCACATTGGCTTCTATTTTTTCATTCTTTTGGTTTTGCTTTATTGTTTTTTGATTTCTCATAAAGTCATTAGCTTCCTTTTGCTGAATCCTAATTTTTAAGGAATTATTTTCTTCAGAGAGCTTTTGTACCTCCTTTTCCATTTGGCCAATTCAGCTTTTCAAACTGTTGACTTTTTTTTCATGCTTTTCTTGCATCACTTTCATTTTCTCTTTCCATTTTTTCTTCTACCTCTCTTACTTTATTTTCAAAGTCCTTTTTGAGCCCTTCTATGGCCTGAGACCAATTAATATTTTTCTTGGAAGCTTTGGATGTAGGATCTTTGACTTTGTTATCTTCTTCTGAGGGTATATTTTGATCTTCCTTGTCACAATAGAAATTTTCTAGGGTCAGCGGTTTTTTCTTTTTGCTCATTTTCCCAACCTATTTCTTGACTTTTAACTCTTTGTTAAAGTGGGGCACTGCTTTCAGGGTGGAGGGCACACTGTCTTCAAAAGGTTTTTGTGCAGCTGTTTTCGGAGACACTTCTAGGTATTTGTAAGTTTTTAGTTCTTCCTAGGTGGCATGATTTTTTTTTTGGTGAGGCAATTGGAGTTAAGTGACTTGCCCAGGGTCACACAGCTAGTGTCAAGTGTCTGAGGCTAGATTTGAACTCAGGTCCTCCTGACTCCAGGGCCAATGCTCTACCCACTGTGCCACCTAGATGTCCCTTTAAAAAAAATTTTTTTTGGTGTGGGGCAATGAGGGTTAAGTGACTTGCCCAGGGTCACACAGCTAGTAATTGTCAGGTGTCTGAGGTCAGATCTGAACTCAGGTTCTCTTGAATCCAGGGAAGGGTGGCATGATTTAAGGAGAGGTATATTCACCACTCTCCTGGCCTGTGCTCTGGTCTGCAAGCAAACTGGCCTGCTTTTATGCCCTGGAACTATGAACAGAATACTGCTCCACTGTGGCTGCAAGCTCTGCTGTGCTTGTGCTCCTCTCCCACCTGAGATCACCACTGAAGACTGTGACCTGGATCCAAGTATGGGCAAAACAACAGAGTCCTGCCTCAGTGCCAGCAAAGAGACCCATGTAATCTCCTTCTAGCCAACTCTTTAACCCCCTTACCATCTGTAGGCTGAGTTCCAGAACAGTTGCTGACTCAGCTGATTCAGAAACTCCCTAGGCCTACTCCTGGTTTGCTGGGGTTTTAGCTGGGGCTGCACTGGGGCTGGGTCTGTGCCAACACAGCCTGCCCTCCACTCCCAGCCCAGGACAATAGATATTTCCTGCCGACTTTCTACGTTGTCTTTGACTGGAAAATTATTTCACCTGGTCCTTTTGTGGGTTCTGCTGCTCCAGGAATTGTCTTACAGCATTATTTGAAGGTATTTGGAGGGTCTTGGGGAGAGCTCAGAGAAGTCACTGCCTTTCCACCACCATCTTGTGTCCTCCCATGATCTTTCTATTATACTGCACTATCTCCAATGTGCTACATAGCATACTACATAATTGTAGGGGCTCAATAAATATTTGTTGCAGACTGTTGTGGTGGTTGTTTTTTTTCAGTGTCAAACTCCCATTGGCACAAAGATCGATATTATACTGGATCAAAGCCCAGACACAGCTAAATGGGCATGTGATGAATGAGGAAAGGACTGATCTTTACTAAGCACAGGCCACACACTCTAGTGTGCAAAGTAATGATTGTTTTTAGCTTGACCATGTGAATAGTTCCTGACCTTGGTGTTTGCTTCTCTTATCAGGGCTGGAAAATAAGCTGGAATTGAGAATATTTCAAACTCCTAACCAAATAATCCCAGCCCACAGCATATCTTGTGGCAAACAAAAAGGAAAATTACATGAACAGACCCTTAAGCATTTTCTTCCCCTTTAGGATCAGAGGCTTTAAAACTGGAAGGGACTGAAGTGATCATTTGGTCCAATGCTGTCTTTTACAGATGGAGAAACTGAGGCCAAGAGGAGTAAAGTGACTTGGACAAGGCTACATAGTGAAAGGTAGAATTTTTTGCCTTCTCAAAGGGTGGGTGAGGGGGTAGAGGGAAGAAGAGAATTTGGAACTGAAAATAAAATAACATTGGGTTAAAAAAAAAAAGGTAAGAGGTAGAGCCTCTGGACACCAAACCCAGTGATCCACTTAGACCTACTGTACCATCATATACCCCTAAAAAAACCAAGGAGAGTCTAAGCTATGCCAGGATACAGGCAAACAAAATTTTTATAAAAATGAAAATTAAAATATGACACAAGCATTGATGTTACATTTTTCCTGATCTTAAGTACAAGGCAATTTGAGGAAGATCCATCTCAATTCAGTTCAATAAATATTCCACTATACCCAGTCTTCTTTAGACTGTTTCTCACGATATTAGATAATGACTTTCAGTTGATGATAGGAAGCTCTTGAGAACATAGGGAAATTCCTTACCTCCATCTTTAAGTTCCCTTTAAGGCTCAGCTCATGCACCACTTGCTACAAAGGGTTTTTCCTGGTTCCCCAGTTGTTAATGTTATCCCCCTCTTATGACTGCATTTATTTTGCGCATATTTTGGTTTTTTATGTATGTACATAAAGTTCTTTGAGGGTAGGGATTCTTTCATTTTTATCTCTGTATCCACAATTTTTTCCATTCTTTCCATTTACTACAACACACAGTATCACCTATGTTGAGGTCCTTATCACCTCTTATTGGGATCTTGGAGTCCCCTCATTGGTCTTTGAATTTCCAGTTTCTCCCTTCTTCCATCTGTCATAGAGTTGCCAAAATAATTTTCCTAAAGCATAACAACGGCTAACATTTATATCGTACTTACTATGTGCCAGGCATGTGCTTAGCACTTTACAAATATTATCTCATTTTATCATCACAACAGCCCTGGGAGGTAGATGTTAAGTCTATCTGACCATATTATTGTCCTGAGCTGAAAAAACATCAATGGCTCACTATTATCTATAAGATAAAATGAAATTCCTATAGATGGTCAGCCCACGTGGTATATTACTATCATTGAGATAATAATGTTAATTTTTTTAAAAAAGAAAACAAGAGAAAAAACAAAAGAATCTATGGAAGATAGATGAACAGACATGGACAAAAATTTCATAGAATAAGACAGAAAATTTGCCATTTTTGTCATGGATCCATCAAAATAGTAAAGTTAAGTGTGTGTCAGGTAGAGAGGAGGTTTTGGAGAAAGATTAATGGGAGGGAGGAAGAGTAAGGAGGTAGAGCTCAGTGCCTGGTGACAAGGAGGTTCTTTTGAGATTCCCTTTCTTCATATTTTTCCGAGTAGGTCTGGAAGGGGGACTTTAAAACCAGCAGTTCCCACCCCAGACCCCAAATGACAGAGATCTCACCATTCTCAATTTTCTCATCACACTTTGAGCTCTTTTACATTCCCTTTCAAATCACAGTTATTTTATATTATCTTATCCCCCTTGTTAAATTATAAATTCTTTGAGGACAGCTCTTTTGAATTTACATTCCCAATGCCTAGCACAGTGCTCTGTACATAGTAGGTATTTAAAATGAGATAATATTTGTATATGTTTTGCAGACCTTAAAGCACTATATAAACACTACCTATTATTTATTATTTTCATTGTTTAAAAGTGTCTGTTGAATAAATGACTAAATCCATGTGACAAAGTTAATACATTAATTGTTATTAATATGGTTCATCAATATGTTGATAATGAAAGCACACATATACTGTGTTTTAACGTTTTCAAAGTGATTTACAGATCATGTGAATCTTGTAATATAACCTTGTGAGATAGATATTACCAGTATAATTATCAGTGTATGGCCGATGAAGAAAGTTAGGGTTAGAGAGATTAAGTGATTTGCCCATAGTTTCAGGAACATCCCATGATTGCAAAGGTTTAATGTTCCCCTCCAAATATACACAGAATGTGAACTTGAATCTGAGTGAGCTGGATTGTTTGCTTTTTGTTATTATTATGAAAATTGCTATAGTATTTAATTCTACTACCTAGTTTTCTCTAGGGCAAAGTATCTTTTAATTACCAAGAATGTGCTATTCTTTTTTTGTTTGTTTGTTTTGGTTTTGGGGTTTTTTTTTGCAGGGCAGTGGGGGTTCAGTGACTTGCCCAAGGTCACACAGCTAGTAAGTGTCAAGTGTCTGAGGCCGGATTTGAACTCAGGAACTCCTAAATCCAGGGCTGGTGCTTTATCCACTGCACCACCTAGATGCCCCTATTCTTTTTTACATACAGATGATACAACTGACAGACTAGATACCATGCACAGCTCAATTCTTCGATAACTACTTCCTCAAATACTTTACTAAATAAAGGAATGAGGTCACATAATTTGTTTGTTTATACACAAGGAACAGCTCTTCATGTGCCAAGTTGTTCCCATGATCCTAATGTAATACTGACTTAGATTGAGAAAGAAGGAACAGAGAGAACATTGTTAAAGACAGAATCTTGAGCAAAAAAGTAAAGATTTCTATGGTCATGGCTGGTGTTGATCATTACTCAGCATTTAAGGGTACAATACAGAAAAGAAAGACAGAGTAGTGAACAGTAAATTAGAGAGATGATATTTGAGAATGAAATTTTGATTTTTCAACTATGATTTAAAATATTGGAATGAGAGAAGATAAACTGCACCTAACAGGGGCTGGTAAGAGTGCATTTGCCTAGAATCTTCCACATCTTATCAATTAATGAAAAGGAAGTGAGAGAAATGATTATTAGTAACCAATATCTTGGGGAGATTTGGAGCTCTCTCCTTCTTCCAAAGTCCTAATTTTAAGTTCGGTCTCTTGAAGGACATTACTGGTACTGAGATTGAATGAACTCTCCTCAATCTTGGTCAGACCCCACCCAGCCTTTCAAGAAATTTAATCTAAGGTGGGGAAATCCATTTTGTTCTACTCAGGCTTGAGTGGAGAGAGATCCTCTTGTCTAGAAAGCCCAAGGCTAGTCATGGTCTGTCAAAATGGGTCATTTTCCAGCTCAGATAGGCATGGAGAGACAGAAAGGTCTGTGGACACTGAGATGGGGTCTGTCCATTGTAGAAACACATCACAGAGAAATTCCAGTCTCCAGGAACTGAAAAAGGACCAAAGCTGTGCAGCAGGGCAGGAAGAGGTCCCAGACCCTTACCTGAGCATCTCGACTGTGTTCGGGATGTAAGAGCAGGTGTCAACAGTCAGCTTTGTCAGTCAACATTCAGTTCTATGAGCACTAAGGTACCACAGTAAGGATCACACATTATTTAGCAAAGGATCTTGGAATACAATATCCAAGAAGGCAAATCAAGAATAACTTACCTAGCAAAACTGAATATAATACTATGGGGGTGTATGGAGCTGGATCTTTAATGAAATAGAGGACTTCTCAGCATTCATGATGAAAACAGCAGAGCTACACAAAAACTTTGAAGTGCAAACACAGGAATCAAGATAAACATTAAAAGGTAAACATAAACAATCATGAAGAAATAAAGGATAGGGAGTTGATACATGTGTCCCCTCTGAATACTATTATTATTAGGGGTCATATGGGAAGTCTAATTAGACATGTCTTGATGAATTTAAGAGAAGAATAGGGGCAGCTAGATAGCACAGTGGGTAAAGCACTGACCCTGGATTCAGGAGGAACTGAGTTCAAATCCAGCCTCAGACACTTGACACTTACTAGCTGTGTGACCCTGGGCAAGTCACTTAACCCAAATTGCCTCACCAAAAAAAAAAGAATATTATCAAGAATGCCAAAGATTTTAATAGGTTAAGACTGTTGAAGAAAGCTAAGAATTTTTTAAAAGGGAGGGAGAGATGTTAAGGGCTAAAGTGGGGAAACAAGAAAGATCAAAGAAGGGATGGACCAACACTTTGGTGTGCATGGAATGAGAGGAACTGATAAAGGAGAAAGCAGAGTTACTCTGTCCTCATTTTCTTTTCCAAGGAGAATAATAATAATGCAATAACAACAATAATACATTTATTTAGCACCTACTATGTGTTAGGCATCGTGCTAAATCCTTTACAAATTTTTTCGTATGCTATCCTTACAACAACCCAGGAAATTAGATGCTATTTTTATCACTATTTTAGTTTGAGGAAACTGAGACAGAGTTTAAGAGACTTTCCCAGGGTCATACAACTAGTAAGTGTATGAATTCCTTTCTTTCTGACTTCAGGACCAGCATTCTTGCTCTGTTGATGGCAAAGAACCAAAAATAAAACAGCTCACTGGTCAGACCGTATCTAAGAAATTCTGTTCAGTTCTCATTGTTACATTTTAGGAAGGACACCAATAATCTGGAGAGTATTCAGAAGAGGGTAACCAGGGTGGTAAAGGGTCAGCTAATGCTAGGGGAGAATCAGTTGAAGAATTGGGGGGGAGTTTTAGTCCAGAAAAGAGGAGACTTAGAGGAGACATGATTTGTTGCTGTTGGGTTGTTTCGGTCATGTCCTACTCTTTGTGATGCCATTTGGGGTTTTCTTGGCAAAGATACTGGAGTGGTTTGCCATTTCCTTCTCTAGCTCATTTTACAGATGAGAAAACTGAGGCAAAGAAGGTTAAGTGACTTGACCAGGATCACTCAGCTAGTAAGCATCTGAAGCTGGATTTGAACTCAGGAAGATGAGTCCTTCTGACTTCAGGCCTGCAGCTCTATCCACTGCACCCGCTAGAGGCACCAGGATGCCTAGGATGATGAAAGGCCAGTTAATGCTATGGGAGAAGCCATTGAAGGACTGGGGGGAGAGAGAGTTTTAGTCCAGAAAAAAGAAGACTTCAAATATTTAAAGGGTCATCACAGAGAAGAGGGCCTTGCCTTGTTCTGCTTGGCCCCAGAAGGCAGAACTGAAAGCAGTGGGTAGAAAGGTTTGCCTCTGGAGGCCATGGTTGTCTCCCTTGCTGCGGATTTCCCAACAAACACTTGAACAAGCCCCGTCAGAAAGGTTGAAGAAAGACTTTTTGTTCCAGTGCAGGTTGGACTAGATGGTCTCTGAGTTTCTAGCACTCTATGATTTTAATACGCAAAATATGAAATGAAAGAGTAAGGAAAAACATGTTTTCCATGAATGTGTTCAGATAACTGAGCCCAGGTGTATTATACCACAGGGTATGGAAAGAACTTGGAAATGTGACTGCTGAGCCATTGTCAGTTATCTTCAAAAGACCGAAAAGAATGGGAAAGGTACTTCGGTACTGGAAAAGGTGAAAAGAGAATAGAGTGCATGAACAATAGACACAGCTGGGTGGTCTAAGTGCATAGAGAGCTAGACTAGGAACAAGGAAGACTTGAACTGAGTTATTTAACTTCTCCTAATCTCATTTCCTCATCTGTAAAATGGGGCTAATAATAGCACATGATTTGCAGGCTAGTTTCAAGAATCAAATTAAAAAATATATATAGTCTAGTAAGCTTTACTATCATTCCTGGCCAACACATAGAAAAGGAAGCAGTAACTACAGAGCCAGAGTGACTCAATCCGGAACAGGTCATTGCAGACTAACCTCACGACAGGTTTTTTTTTTTTCTTTTTTAAATAGTAGGGAACCTACGTGACATATCCAGCCCAAAAGACTCATCTTCCTGATTCAAATCTGGCCTCAGGTACTTACTAGCTGTGTGACCCTGGGAAAATCACTTAACCCCGATTGCCTTGAGAAAAAAAAATTAAGAACATTGTGGTAAGCACGAAATCCTAACTCCTGCTAGTTTTTCCCTAAAAACCATCTTCAACAAGCGGGATGGTTTCAGAAAGGCCTGGAAAGACTTGTATGAATTGATGTATAGTGAAGTGAGCAGAACCAAGAGAACATTGTACACAGAGATAGCAATATTGTTTGATGAAGAATTGTGAATGACTTAACTATTCTCAACAGTACAATGATCCAAGACAATCCCAAAGGACTATTGATGAAACATACTATCTACCTCCAAAGTAGGAAATGATATTGATGGAACACAGACTGAAACATGCTATTTTTCACTTTCTTTCATTTTTTTAATTCAATTTTTCTCATATAAAATGACTAATATGGTAATGTTCTACGTAATTGTACATGTATAACCCATATATGATTAATTTCTGCCTCAGGGAAGGGAGAGGGGAGAGAGGGAAGGAGGGATAAAAATTGGAACCCAAAACTACAAATAAAAGTGTTTATTAAATTTTTTTAAATCTCCAAGACTTTGTTGGTTCAGGGGACTCAAGGTTAAGTTGATGTTGTTTCCTAGTCAGCTGAGTATAAAACAGCCCCAAGAGGTACCCAGTGCTCTCTCTGATTGCTCTTCTAGACATTCACAAAAGGAATTCAAGCAAGAGAGTTCTGCTCACCTGAATCAACTTGAGGAGTCCTCAATGCTACTCTTGTTGACTATCCCTCTCCTGTTATGCCTAACTAACTCTCCTTTGGTTAACTGTTGAATGACCTAGGAGTATCTCATATTTGTTCCAATATTAAACCTAAACTACCGGGAGACTGACCTGAGTCAGGCCTAGCCTAGAATAAGCTGAAGAGTGGTTTGAGGAGGGCATTCAGGATTCATGCTGAAGAGGGAATATCACTTGTTTTGTTTGCCCTCGGAAGGCAGAGGGGATACAGGAATTTAGAGTAAATTACGTTTCTTCTGGTAACAGTAAAGAGAAGAACTGGGGCAGCTAGATGGCGCAGTGGATGGAGCACTGGCTCTGGAGTCAGGAGTACCTGAGTTCAAATCCGGCCTCAGACACATAACACTTACTAGCTGTGTGACCCTGGGCAAGTCACTTAACCCCAATTGCCTCACTAAAAAAAAAAAAAAAAGAGAGAGAGAGAGGAACTAATAGCTAGCTTCCTACAGTTTCTTAGAGTCCTTGGGCTCTTCTCTTCCATGTGCCAAACCGTGTAGTTTACTTCCACTTAATTTCCTGTAATTAAATACTCAGAAAGGCCCAAGTTGGGCAGCTAGGTGGTACAATAGATAGAGGGCTGGGCCTGAAGTCAGGAAGACCTGAATGCAAATCCACTCTCAGACACTTACTAGCTATGTGACCCTGGGCAAGTCACTTAAGCCTGTTTAGGGGTTTAGGTGGCACAGTGGATAAAGCACCTGCCTTGGAATCAGGAAGACCTGAATTCAAATCCACTCTCAGACACTTACTAGCTATATGACCCTGGGCAAATCACTTAACCCTGTTTGCCTCAGTTCCCCATATGTAAAATGAGCTGGAAAAGGAAATTGCAAACTAGTCCAAGAAAACCCAAAATCAGGTCACAAAGATTTGGACCCAACTTAAAAATGACTGTTTAATTCAACAACAATGAGACATCCAGTTGAAATTGTTCAATAGGCAGTTAGTTTGTGATGTATGACAATAACTTAGGAGACACTAGGACTATGTATATAGATAGATGTCGATGTAGGTGTAGACATAGACATAGATATAGCTATAGATAAATCTGGGGATTATCTGCATGGAGATGATCATGAAATTCACAGGAGCTGATAAAATCACCATGTGACCCACATACACATAGCAGTTCTTCCTCAGAAGAACTGATAATTGGTCATTGACTGTTTTAGACCAGCCACATTTAGCTTAGCTAATAATTTCAGTAGTCTCTTCTCTTGCTTTTCCAGTGGCTTCCTAACTATAATAATAATGGGATCATCCAGGTAAACCAACACTTGGCATCTCTTGCGACATGCATTTGAAATGGTAAAATCCCAATGCACTGATGAAGACTCTCTTTGCCTTATCTTCCTCTGCCACAGGTATCTGAGAGTGACCACTACACAGATTCAACACTGAGAACCAGAGGCTACCTAGCAGGTTGTTGTTGTTGCTGTTCATGACCCCACATGAGGTCATAAAAGGTCTTTTCAGTTGTATTTGACTCTTCATGACTCCATTTGGGGTTTTCTTGGCAAAGATACTAGAGTGGTTTGCCATTTCCTTCTCCAGCTCGTTTTATAGATGGGGAAACTGAGGCAAAATTTGAACTCAGGAAAATAAGCTTTACTCCAGGCTTGGCACTCTATCCATTGTGCCACTTGGCAAGTTAGTCCAGGGCATCTTGAACTCATCACATCACACTTAGTTCCCTTATTTTAAAAAAAGTCAATAAACATTTATTGAGCCCCTACTATGTGCTGTTATACATCCTTTGCACACAGTTTTCTGCTACTACTCATGGTTATAGAGGATAGGGTACTAAGCTCAGAGTTAGGAATATCTGGATCCAAACTCTACCTCAGATACTTACTAGCTGTGTGACCCTAAGCAAATCACTTAACCTCTCTTTACCTCAGTTTCCCCATCTGTAAAATGATAGGGTTGGACTTGATGGCTACCTTCTGTCTCTAAGTTCATGAGCCACTGATCTCATGAATAGGCTAGAGTCAGTCAGTCTCGATCAATGAGATCACAGAAAGACTTGCTAAGTCTGGATGTACCAGAATCAGCATCCACCTTCTTTCTGACAGACGTATTCCTTGGAAAGTCAATCATTTAACACACATGTATTGAGTAGTTGCCTACCAGGTATTGTGTGGGACTCTGAATATACAAATATAAGGAATGAAACAATTCCTATTTGCTTGGAGTTTACATTCTAATCCAAACATATTATAACATAATCCTGATATGGGTCTCCTCATTCAGTCTACAGAGGCCCAGCCTCTTTATAGAGCATAGAAGTAAAAACCTCAGGTTTGGGTTTGTTTGTTTGTTTTAATAAAAATGACTGGGATATAATAAGTAATAGTAGTAGTAATGGCCAGCATTTATATAGTGCTTTGAGGTTTGCAAAGCATTTTACAAATATTATTTCATTTTATCCTCACAATAGCCCTAGGAGATAGAAGTTATTATTGTTCCCATTTAACAGATGAGGAAACTGAGGCAAGACCATGGAGAAGTAAACTGAGGATTTTATATTTAATTCTAACTATTGGGGCAGCTAAGTGGTTCAGTGGATAAAGCACTGGCCCTGGATTCAGGAGGACCTGAGTTCAAATCTGTCCTGACACTTGACATTTACTAGCTATGTGACCCTGGGCAAGCCTCTTAACCCTCACTGCCCCGCAAAAAAACAAAAAAACAAAACAAAACAAAAAACCCTAACCATTGCTTCATATATTACTTTTTTTTTCAAGTGAGGCAATTGGGGTTAAGTGACTTGCCCAAGGTCACACAGCTAGTAAGTGTTAAGTATCTGAGGCCAGATTTGAACTCAGGTACTCCTGACTCCAGGGCCAGTGCTCTATCCACTGTGCCACCTAGCTGCCCCCATATATTGCTTTTAATCTGGGTAACCAATCACTCCTCTCATTGGTCCCCTCTACACTTCTCAAAATCAGAAGGTTGCTCCCAATGTCAAATATGGGTCACCTCAGGTTACCTGTTTGTCTATGACCATGAAACAACAAAACAAAAGAGGTGAGAGCAAAATCCAAGTTTAGGTTTGCCTTCATTGCCATGACAACGTGGAGGTAGGAGAGAAAGAGGCCAGGGATTTAGACCAAGTCAGCAAGACTTGGCCAGTGAACCAGGAAGGGCATGTGGCCACAATAGTGTGAGGAAGTAGGAGCCGCTGTAAAAGTCCATTCCACAAACTGTCCTTCTTCCTCCAACACCCAGGTCAGATGTGAGAGAGAACATCAGAGGGCAGTCATTCCCTTTAGAGTCCCCCGAGGGACTCAGTGGCCAATCCTTTTATTTTTTATTTTTTTGGCAGGGAGCAGGGCAATGAGGGTTAAATGACTTGCCCAGGGTCACACAGCTAGTAAGTGTCAAGTGTCTAAGGGTAGATTTGAACTCAGGTTCTCCCAAGTCCAGGGCTGGTGCTTTATCCACTGTGCTACCTAGCTGCCCTAGCCAATCCTTTTGTAAAGCCTCTTCTTACCTTTTTAAAATCTTTTCACACTTACTTCCCACCACAAATTCTATGATCCAGCTACACACTGGCCTCCTTGCTGTTCCTCATGCACAACTACCCATTTCCCACCTCTGAATCTTTGCAGTAGCTATCCCCCATGCCTAGCATACTGTCCTTCACCTCTGCCTCTTTGTTTCTCTGGCTTCCTTTAAGACTCAGTTCAAACAACACCTTCTATAAGGAAATTTTCCCAGTTCCCTCAGCCTTCCTCTCTGAGATCTATCTTGTATGAACCTAGTTAGAGCTAGTTCTCATTAGTGTGAATAATGCATCCTGTAAAGTGGTCTAGTTATATGTATTAAAATTTACAGGATACAAAGTAATGATTATGGAAACTATTGTAATTGGTTCCTGACAGATGGAAATCATGGAAATATGCAGTGTGAATTTGAATAATGGGTTAGTGGTAAGAATCAGAACCTAGCATGTCATCTCCTCCATTAGGATTTGAACTCCTAGAGGTCAGGAGCTAGTTTTGCCTTTCTTTATATCATCAGAGCTTAGTATAGTGACCAGCACACAGCAAGCACTTAATAAATGTTTGTTGATTGGCTAACTGCTCAGTGTCCATGGCCACTTAGATAATAGGTATCACTTGTGCCAGAAGCCTAGAACACTCCAGCGCTTAACACAGCCTGGCACATAGTAGGCACTTATAAATGCTAGATGACTGACTCACCAAAATCAGATTTCCAGAATAAGTCCCCCAAATGTAAGCCATGTATCAGACCCTGCTCTCTGACACAAAGAACCTGTTCCAGGAGCCTCTCTCAAATAATAATCTTTATGGGTTATACTCCTATCTCTGTTCTCCCCTCAAAACAACAGAATCCATCTCTTGTCTCTCAAAAGGCTCTCTAAAACCCCTTAGAACTTAGGCGAACAACAACAAAAAAAGGTTTATTCAAGGTAAGAATCACACACAGGAAGAACTTATATCTGAGCACTTGACAAAGGTGGTATGGAGTCCCAATGACTATCTCTCCCCAAAGCTTCAGTTAACCTTGCTTTTCAGTTTCACCCTTATTAAATTCCTTTCCTGAAAATGGAACCAAAATCCCGAAGTCCCATATCTGGTACCTCCATCCTTCATGAATCTGTTTGGTTCCAGTGGGGTCCAGCAACTCCTTCGACTTGGTCTAGCTCTCTCAGTACACCATTGACAATGAGACACGGCTTCTTCACTTTAGTCCATGACTGGCCTCACTCTCACACCTTTGGCATGACTGAGTGTCTGCCCCTAATGGTCTGTCTGAGAAAACTCCTCTGGGTTCTCCTCTAACCTATATCTTCGTTCCAAAAACTGTTGGTGTACACATGCCTGCTTCAGGTGGATATATTCAGATTTTTTTTTAGTGAGGCAATTGGGGTTAAGTGACTTGCCCAGGGTCACACAGCTAGTAAGTGTCAAGTGTCAGAGGCCGGATTTGAACTCAGGTACTCCTGACTCCAGGGCTGGTGCTCTATCCATCCAGCTGACCCTATTCAGATATTTTTGAAATTATCACAATCCCCTCCCCCACCTCCTAGTATCTGCTCACTACCTAAGGCCTTTTTTTTCTAGTGGGAAGTTAATAAGCTAAACTTTAGCAGGTGAATTTTAACTAGAACATTTTCTTTTCTTGCTTAAGAAAACAGAATACATCACTATCATGCAAAAATTATAAACACGGGGGTGGGGCAGGGCAACTAGGTGGCACAGTGGATAAAGCACTGGCCCTGGATTCAGGAGCACATGAGTTCAAATCTGGCCTCAGACACTTGACACTTACTAGCTATGTGACCCTGAGAAAGTCACTTAACCCTCATTGCCCCCCCCCAAAAGATAGACACAACGGGCAGGGATGCTGAATCTCATTCATCTAAACAGGCCTCTCTGCAAAGGTTTCACCAGCCCTCACTGCAAAAAATATAGATCTCCAGTTGCCATGCCAGGCCTTTCTCACCTCAGGAAATTTCTTTTTTTGTACATATTCAGTTGTGGGAGGGTCAAAGTACTTGGCATAACCTTCATTGATACTGTAGATCTTCCCTTTCTTTTTAATTTTGACATCTCTATCCACCAGGATAAACTCACCAAGAGCCTGAAAAGAAAAAAAAAATAGACACCAAAAAACAGAATTCAATAAAAGTCAGATAACAGATCTCTAACCTATTCAGAACTTGTAGGGGTTCTGAACTTGACACTGATGAATAGATTTCAGGGGCTCATGAACTTGGAAGGAAGAATGCCATTATTTTCACTAAACTCTAACTGAAATTCAATATCTCCTTCTATTATGATTTTTTAAAATACAATTCTGACAAGGGGTTCATAAGCTTCACTGGGCTACCAAAGAGTTCCATCACACACACACACACACACACACACACACACACACACACACAGAGTTAAGAACCCTTGCTCTCATAGAAGGTCCCAAGAAGATGACCCAGATAATTCTGGATTTGGCCCCAGGATTTCTCTCTAGTTCACTAGGATTGGCATCCCCACTGGCATAGCATCACTTGCCTTCAGTAATGATGGGACCACACTAGCAATAGCATCATAGTAAATGTATGAAATGGATGACATTGAACATCTTCAAGAGGGTATCTTCATTCACCAAGTGACAGATACAGAAACAAAAACCTAGGTTTGCCTAATCTAATTATCTTGTGGAAGTGTGGCTTCTCTGTGAAAAGTTTTTGTGGGCTTCCTAGAAAAGAAACTTGTCCTTAAGGGATCATTTACAGGAAATATGGATGAACTCTTTTTGTCACTGGATTTCTTTCTTTTTCCTTGCCTTAAAAGAAACCTGTATATGTATCATTTAGTGCTTTTTTAAAAATTTAGAATCAAGACTATGTATTCTTGTTTTGTAATCTGAAAAGAAATTTTTATTTGGAAATTATTATCTTTCCTTTCTTCCCCCACTCCCCTGACCCAGCAGCTTGATCTATTTTGTAACACAAATTGTGCCATCTATTCCCTATTTAATAAATTCGTTTCAAGGTGGGGGAATAGCCTATTTTAGGCCTGTATAAGATAGTTCATAGCAGAGCCACTGCCTACCTGGCAGTGGCTACCTACACTCGATACATGAAGTAGTTCACAAAGTTAAAAGGATATAAAGTCATGTGCTTCTCTTCCCCATTCACACATCCCATGAATCATATATAGTTTATCTATTGACTGTGGTTACTCATTACTTGGGATCTTGTGTATAAGAAGGGAGTTGTCTATGTTCATCCCTCTGACTCTCTAAAGGTTCCTGGCAGATTTTTAACAGGAGGGTGGGAAAGGAGGGTGCTCGGGGTTGTTTTTCTTACAGGGAGGTCTGACTTGATTATGCATTTCCGTGGCACTTGGATAGTTACACATTTGAGTTTCCAGATTATCTTCTGAGCAGAAGAGCAGTACTGTTGAGTAGAAAGAGGACTAGATTCAATGGGTTTTAGTCTCTCCCTCTACCACTCATTAACTCTATGCCCTTGGACAAATAAATCCCAACCTCTCTGAGCCTTACCTATAAAATAAGGATAATAATATCCGTACTAGCTATGTCACAAGGTGGTACAGAAAGGGATACAAATGCTAAATGGTACCTAGGTTCCTAGAGCAAAGCTTGGTACCTCCAATGGACTAGGGTCATGTATCATAACAAAAATTCATAATTATGTATCTTTTGGCAAGTTACAAATGAGTTTTTTGGTGGGTTTTAGAGAGCCTATATTAGATGCTGGCTATTAGGTTTCCCCAGTTTACAATCTAGATCTTGACACAAGATTTTTTGGATTTTTTTCAGCCCTTCCTAAAGAGGTTGTTTCAGTTGAAAACAAAATGAATAGTTTGATATGGTAATGTAAAAATATCCTGGCTGAAGATAGAGCTTGGTTATACCTCTTCCTATTACTCCACCATCTTGGCTCCTGAATCTACTCTGTGCATTTTCACTAGCAGTCTCCCAGGCCTGGATGACTCTCCCTCCTTACTCCCTGGATTCCTTCAAGACTAAACTAAAATCCTACCTTCTACAAGAAGCCTTTTCCAATCTCTCTTAGTGATAATGTTTTCCCTCTAAGATAATTTGCAGATTATCCTGCCTATATCTTGCTTGCGCATAGTTGTTTTCAACTTCACTCTCGTGTTTAACTGTGAGCACTTGGATTGGTTTTTTCCCTCTTTCGTTCTTTGTATTCTCAGTACTTAGGACAGTGGTTGGCACACAGTGGGTGGCTCATTGGATACAGTGCTGGGCCTGGGGTTAGAAAGACCTGGGTTCAAATCCAGCATGGCATTTACTAGCTGTGTGATCCTGGACAAGTCATTTAGCCCTATTTGTCTCATTTTTCTAACCTGTAAAATGATCCGGAGAAGGAAATACAACCCACTCCAGTATCTTTGCCAAGAAAACCCCAAATGGGATCATGAAGAGTTGGGCATGACCAAAAGCAACTAAACAAAAGATGCTTAATAAATGTCTGTTTATTCTCAATTCTTCATTCTCACTTGCTCCCTCCCATAGTCAATTAATTGCCAAGTTTTATTGATTCTGCCTCCTCAGTATCTCTCACATCTGTTCTTTTCATTCACACTACAACCACCCTGATTCAAGTCCTCATCAGCTTTTATCTAGAGTGACTAGTGCAAACACTTCCTAATTGGATTCTCTGAATCAAGTCTTACTCCTTTTAATCTAATCTGCCTAGAGCCACCAAATTGATATTCCTGGAGCGCGTCTGTGTTTCACTCCATCTTTCAAGAAGCTTCAATGGCTCCCTATTGTCCCTAGGATAAAATACAGGGTCTCCTTGTTTTTGTTGTTCAGTCATATCCAATTCTTTGTGACCTCATGGACCACAGCAGGCCAGACCCTTCTATCCTCCACTATCTCTCAAAGTCTGTCCAAGTTCTTGTTCATTGCTTTTGCTTCCATGACAATATCTATGCATCTCATCCTCTGCCATCCCCTTTTCCTTTTTCCTTCAGTTTCTTCCAACATCCTGATATTGACCCTGGTCTTTTCCACTGAGTCCCACTTTCTCATTATGTCGCCAAAGTATTTAAGGTTCAGCTTCAGTATTTGTTCTTCAGAAAGACAGAGTGAATTTCTTTAAGTATTGACTTAAGTATTAAGCATTTAAAGCACTTCACAATCTGACTCTCCAGCCTTTCTTTCCAGAGTAATCCCATATTACTTTTCTTCATGTATTCTAAATTCCCGTCAAACTGGCCTGCTAGGTATTTCCCAAACATGACATTCCCCTTGCCATCTTGATGTCTTCACACAAGCTGTTCCTCATCTCTCCAATGCCTTCCTTTTTGCCTTCTCTCAGAGCCTGTAGTTCCCTCTATGGTTCAACTCAAGTGCTATGTCCCACCAGAGGCCTTTACCAATTTCTCCAGATTTGTTAGCACTACTGAAAATCACTTTGTGTTTATTTTCTATATTTTTGGTATTGATTTATTTATGTACATGCTATTTCCCTCATGTAAACTCCTTGAGGAGAGGGACCATTTCATATGTTTGTATTTGCCTCTCCAGAACAAGGACAGAATCTTGTACCATGCCTTGTCTCATTGTAAGTGCTCAATGAATGTTTATTGAATTAAAGTAGCAAAATTTTCACCTGAGACCAAGGTGGGGCGGGGGGGGGGGGGGGGGAAGGGATTGAGTGTAGGTGAAGTTTACCCTGGGATACTTCAAGATTTCTATCTTGTTGAAAGTGTGGCTGAGGGAGGAGGTGCAGGGCCTGTGTGTGTCTGTGTGTGTCTGTGTGGAAGGGTGTTGAGAAACGCATTATAACTGCCAGAATTAGAGATGAGCAGGATGACAAATTTACAGGCATCCCCAGCGGACAAGACAGGCATACCACTACTGGGAGTGGAGCTGAACAGGGAAGCCACAGGCAGCAATGGATGAGGCAAGACTCAGTAGGGAAAGGAGTAGAGGATCCATCACCACTTCCAGATTGAGAGATTAACAGGGGAGACAGGGAAGATAGGGTGGGGAAAGAAGATGATGGGTAAATAAGGCCTGTCATCATCCTGATCCCAGATTGGAGAGGAAGCACACCTAAGAAGGTGCTTTCTGCAGCCTCTAATGCATCTGCCCCACCCTAGTTATTGCTCTAACCTGTACACAAAAAGTGTGTGAGACATGGATAAAACAACACCTACAGGGTCTAGCATGAAGAGGTCCACTCCTTGTCCAGTGGAAAGAGCTACTAGGGTAGCACTGCCATACAGAGCATAACCAGCAGCCACAATCTTGCATCCTGGCTGAAGGGCATCCTTTTCTGAAGGCTCATCATCTGTGGTCTGAGTAAGAGAAGAGAGTAATATGTGGGTTATGTTTTATTTTAAACAGAAAACAAATAACCCCTCCCCAAGGAAGTCTGTTGCACTAGAGACTCAAAACACAATAGCCAATAAATGAAGTTTTCAGACATTCAGATGCATAGTGAGATGACTCCAGTTGGGACTATGGCATTAACAGACCTTTGCAGCTGAGTCCTTTCCCAGGATGCTCTAGAGATTCTTACCCCATCTAACCACAAGTCCCCTGCCCCTTTGAGATCATTCTCCTCATTCTTGTGGCTACCTCCACTTCTGTTCTTTGTGTAGCTCTTGAAGAGAAAATTTTCATTGGGAACAACATTTGAAATCTTGAAGCAAAAGGGTCAAGTACAGAGAGAGGAGAATGTGGAACTAATGAATAAAAAATGGAGGGAGCCCGAAGAAGCCTTTAAAGAAAAGGGGTCAAAGGGGCCTGCAACAACACTCCTCTCAATCAGATTTAAATGTGTTTGGGAAATGCATAACAGAATAATTAAAAATAAGATAGAAGACAAGTAACATTAATAAGCGGTTTTCTAAGTTAGTGGTGTTAAATAGAAGCAGATAAGGATCCCTGCGGGCCACATCTTGACTTAGTTTTTTTGTTTTGTTTTGTTTTGTTTTGTTTTGTTTTGTTTTGTTTTGTTTTGTTTTGTTTTGTTTTGTTTTTGGTGAAAGCAATTGGGATTAAGTGACTTGCCCAGGGTCACACAGCTAGTAAGTGTCAAGGGTCTGAGGCCAGATTTGAACTCAGGTCCTCCTGAATCCAGGGCCAGTACTCTATCTACTGCGCCACCTAGCTGCCCCTTGACTTAGTTTTAAATTGTGATATTAGCTATATTTTATTGTATTTTTGTTTGCTTTTGTCAAATATTTCCTAATTACATCTTAACTGACTCAGGCTGGGAGTGTTGTTGACTGCAGGGGGTCCTTAGGCAACATGGATCTGACACCTCTGTTTTAAGTCAATATGCTTCTGACAGGGATCTTTATGTAGGAATCAGTGGCCCCATTAAAAATTTTTTTTTGAGTTTGGCACCACTACTTTAAAGGACATAACAGGAAGAGTGGCTTAGCATTGAGATAGCTTTCCTAGGCATGTTTTGCGCTTCTCTCTGTCTTTACTAGGGGATCCAATTAAACTGTTACCTCTCTCAATGAAGCCTAAAGCATAGGATCATAGATTTAAAGACTGAAAGGACATAAGAGATCCACTCATTTTACAAATAAGGAAACAAGTTGAGAAAGTTTAAGTGCATTCTAGTGACACATAATCAGTGAGTAGCTGGGGTAGAATTTGGAACCCAGATCTTTCTGACTGCATGTCCTGCACTCTATCCATTCCCATTCCCAGCAATAGCCTACTCTTTCCCCACCAACTCACAGAAAACTTTGCCCCTCTCTTGTGAACCTATCACACATTATTTTGTATCATAGTCAAGAATCTAACCCACTTAAGTATAAGCAATTTAACTGATCTCTCTAAGACCTGTCTTATCAAACTATGTTTCTCTGCCTCTCCCACTTCTCTAGACAAGGAAGCACTTAATATATGTTTGCAATACATTACCTAAGAAAACACTCAGAATCCTATTGAGAAACCCTGTGTGTGTCTATCTCTGATTGAAAACAAGAAAAGAGTTTGGAGGAAAAAAAAAACAGAACTCAATGTATTTCTTCCCACACCCATCCTTCCTCCACAGTTCCCCATTTCTGTTGCTGGAACCACCAGGTTCATAACCTTGGAGTTATCCTTCATTCTGTCTCCTTCCTCAGTCTTTATATCTGAAAATTGAGAAAACCAAATTGATTTTGTTCTGTAATTGATTTCATTTTGTATCACTGCCGATATTTTGTGTAATCACCTAAGCCACATTTTATTTGTCTCTGAGTTAAGTTTGAAAGTTCATCTGTAAATCATTGTTCTGTTCCTACATTGAGGAATTCTGTTATCCTTAAAGGATGCAGGTGAATGCCAGGGAGTCTGGCCTGTTATTTCTATAACACTGGCTGTCCTTCAAGGAAGTCTGGTCTATTATTTCTGTGACAGTAACTAGCCACGAAGGTGGATATCACCAAAAAGTTTTCCATAGTGACAAGTTCAACAGAATTCATTATTTGAACTACTCAGGACCTAGCTGTACAATATGTGATTTTCTGTTGGAATGGAAAAGAATTAATTAAAAGATTTAGAGGTGGGGCAGCTAGGTGGCACAGTGGATAGAGCACTGGCCCTGGATTCAGGAGTACCTGAGTTCAAATCTGGCCTCAGACACTTAACACTTACTAGCTGTGTGACCCTGGGCAAGTCACTTAACCCCAATTGCCTCACTAAAAAAAAAAATGATTTAGAGGCAAAATCAGGCTAGAAATGTCTAGTTTCTATTTTTCTCTTATTGACCAAGATTTTTATGTATTGGCTTACTTAAAAGGAATCTGGCTTTTTAGTTTGTTGTTTGCCAAAGTCCTGTTTACTATAGTCTTTAGACTTTTTGACCAATCATATTGTCCCCCCCCCCTTCCCCCATGGTACTGCCTTCTAGTTTTCGGATGCTCCTCCTTTTGTCTGTAAAAATGATTTGTCTGCTCTCGTTTGGAGTCTTTTGACTTGCCAAGGAGCTAAAGATCCCTTTTATTGGTAACTTCTAGCCTTACCAATAAATTGAACATACTCAGAACTTTGTGCCTCAGTTTACCTTAATTTCCATCATGAGATATCCTTTTCAGTTGCCAACTTTTGGCAACTCTACCCCACCATACCTCTGACATTTATCCCCTTCTTTCTGACTGCACAGCCTTACTCTGGTTGAGTTCATCACCTCTTACCTGGACTACTGCAATAGCCTCCTTATTCCAGTCTCTCCCCTTTTAAAGTCCCATATAACTTGGCCCCTTCCTATATTTTCAGTCTTTTTATACCTTACTCCCTATTCCATATCCCAACTGAACATTTTTCTTCACCTGGGTCTTGAACTCTGTCCCGCCTCCTGGCTTTCTTCGTTTCAGCCAACGGTCCTTCTTCTACAAGAAGCCTCTCCCAGTTCTTAATTTTAGTGCCTTCCGTCATCCTATCTCTGTCTTTTTTGTACATAGATGTTTGCATATTGTCTTCCTCATTAGGCCGTGAGCCCTTTGAGAGCAGGGATTGAGTTTTGCTTTGTTCTGTTTTTTGCCTTCCTTATATCCCCAGTGCTTAGCAGAATACCTGGCAATATGATTCCCAGCTACCTTGCTGGTCATATTTTCAATTACCCTTGTTTCATACTTTCCATTCCAATCAGACTGTTCACCATTCACAGCGTATTATCTTTGACTCCTTCACCTTTCCATAATGGCCCTTGTGTCTGGAATGTACTGCCTTTCCTCATGGCATCTCTAGCTTTCTTCCAAATTTAGCTCAGGTACCAACTTCCTAATCCTACTCACCCCTTTTATTAGCTCTCTCTCATTTTGGGAACTCTTCTGTATATACTTTATTTTATTTTGGAGTACATTTTGGATCCCCAAGAGAATAAGCTTCATAAAATTAGGGACTTTTTTTTTTAACTCCAAGTACTAACAGTAGAATGCCTTGAACATCATAGGTACTGAATAAATGTTTGTTGAATTGAATTTTATTGAAAAACAATGCATTTCTCAATTTATTATTTTGGGATTAAATGCTCTGTCTAGGATGGCTTAGCATTAAAGACTCTAATAAATAGAACTTTGGCAAACAACAAACTAAAAAGTCAGATTCCCTTCATGAAAACCAATCCATAAAAATCCTGGTTGATAAGAGAAAAATTGAAACTAGAAGTGTTTAGCCTGACTGTCTCTGAGTCATTTAATTAATTATTTTCTATTTTAACAGAAAATCATATATTGTATAGTTAGGTTCTGACTGGTTCAGATAATGTTAAAGTTATCACATTATTCAAATTCACACTATTTAAAGTTATAATTATATATAAAATATGGTAATTGGTTCCAGACCAGTGGACATATGCAATGAAAATATTTGAAAATAGATGCAAGGCTATTTTAACTGCTTCCTCTTTCTTTGCACTGGTCACCTCTCTGGTAATTTTGATATGCAATTCAATTCGATTTTTAAAGTGATTGAACCAGTGAATTCTTGCAATAAAAATTTCTTCACTAGCCATTTCATTTACATTTTCTTTCACTGCCTTAAATAAACTTGAAGCTTTTGTCTGAATACCTGCTCTGCTAAGAGGAATGTGGCTTTGATTGCAATCATGTAATCAAATTCATAATTGTGCCATTCAGTATTAGGGGAAGGGAATGAGGTGAAAGCCTTAACTCTATTGGTTCTGTTTACTAAGAGCAGTCCACCTTGGGGTATGAAGGTATTCATCAGAGTGTTCATCTATTCCACCTTGTATTCTATTTACTGCACCACCTAGCTGCCCCAAGCCCTCAACTAGCTTACATTAAAAGTGACCTACGGGGGCGGCTAGGTGGCGCAGTGGATTCAGGAGTACCTGAGTTCAAATCTAGACTCAGACATTTGACACTCACTAGCTGTGTGACCCTGGGCAAGTCACTTAACCCCCATTGCCCTGCAAAAAAAAAAAGTGACCTAGGGGCAGCTAGGTGGCACAGTGGATAAAGCATCGGCTCTGGATTCAGGAGGACCTGAGTTCAAATCTGACCTCAGACACATGACACTTACCAACTGTGTGACCCTGGACAAGTCACTTGACCCTCATTGCCCCACAATTAAAAAACATTTTTTAATTCATGCTAAATTAAATTTTACACAAATCATAGCCCAACTGTACTCTATCACAGCTTACCCTGCCATTTAATTCAATATACTATATTCTCCATGTACCTTTCAACTTTTGAATAATCTCCCTGTTTGACAGAAAATTCTAGAGAAAACATGACAATGGAAGTAGATTAAATTATTTTAAAATTAAAGTGTATGAATATTCTTAAAATTATGAAAGATACCTCTGTTAAATACAGTTTGTAAATGGGTTAAACTCTGTCCCCTAAAACAATACTTAAAGTAAAATGACAGAATTTGATCCTTGCATTTATGTATTGCTTTATTATTTGTCAAAATACTTGCACATAGCATAAAGCATGTGAGGTCAGTAGGATAAGCATGAATAACCTCATTGGACAGATTTGGAGAAGTAGTATGTATAGCAACAGGAAGAGGGAGAGTTGTTCTGTTGGTGAGGGGGGCTATCCCTGCTTCCTTCTGGTCCCACCTTCATGAAGGTGGCACTACTCTTTCCCTAGAGCTTCTGTTTGGGCATGACTTTCTATTCTCTCCCTCATCTCTGTTCCTTTGGAGACCTTGTTTTCCTTTCAAACTATGTTCCTGAAGACAGTGGAGAAGAAAAATGGCCAACCTGCTATATCTCATCCCAGCTCCATTTTGAAAACAGCTGATTCATTCTTGCCTATAATCAGAAAGAAAGAGGAAGAGAGAAAGAAGTGAGGATTCACCAGCCCTGAGTCTCTCCATCTGGGTGAGTGTGTCAGAGTCCATACTGGTGACCTCATCTCTTCCCCTCTACTCCTGCTTAGACAGTGAATTTTCTGTTGTCTCCTCCTTGCCACAGCTGCTTCCTGGGGTTCTGTCCACTCTAATCACTTCTCTGAGTCTTCATGTACGTATAACAGCTGCCTTCCACTCTGCTGCCCACCACCCCCAACCCCCTTGGGAGGTTCTCATTTTGCTAAGTCCGAGTTAGGCGAAGAATAAGGAAATCACCTTAAAACTAGACTTCTGCAATAACCTTTTGTTAGATCTATCTGCCTCAAATCTCTCTCTTCAATCCAGGCCATTCTCAACTCAGCCGTCAAATTGATCTTCCTAAAGCACAAGTTTGACTATGTTGCCTGCCCATTCTCCACCCCCAATTCAATAAACTCAAGTGGCTATCTATCATTTCCAGAATTAAATATAAAGTTCTCTGTCATTCAAAGCCATTCACAACCTGGCCCACCCCCTTACCTTTTCCAGCCTCCTTGTTATTCCTTGCAAAAGACTCTCATGTCTTAAACTGTAAAGTGGAGATAACAATATCCCCCATCTCGGGATCAAATGATCAAAAGACATAGCACAGTGCCTGGTACATAGTATATTCTCTTCCTTCTAACACTGGCCGTTTTCAGTCGATGTCCTCATGCTTGGAATTCTCTCCTCTGCATCTCTGTTTCCTGCCCTCCCTGGCTTCCTTCAAGTCTCAGCTGAAACATCACCTTGCTACAAGGAGCATTTCCTGATTCCCTTTAAAGAAAAGCCCTTCTTTCTAAGATTTCCCTTAATTTATCCTTTATCTTGTTCGTACATAGTTGTTTGCATATTATTTCCCCATTAGATTCTGAGTGCCTTGAGACCAGTGGCTGGATTTTTTTTTTAACGTTATGTTGTTTCCCTAGTGTTTAGCACAGTGTTTGGTACATAATAGGTGTTTAATAAATGACTGTTGACCAACTGCCTGCCTGAAATACCCTAGTAGCACCCTTGAAATTTAACTATATATAAGTAGGAAGACAAAGTTATAAAGACAATGAGAAAGCCAAAAAATTTCCTAGGAGGTAGAGGGATGCAATAAGGTTCAGATTTTTCATGTATCTATCTATCTATCTATCTATCTATCTATCTATCTATCTATCTATCTATCTATCTATCTATCTATCTATCTATCGGGGCAATGAGGGTTAAGTGACTTACTCAGGGTTACACATCTAGTAAGTTTCAAGTGTCTGAGGCTGGATTTGAACTCAAGTCCTCCTGAATCCAGAGCTGGTGCTTTATGTACTGCGCCACCTAGCTGCCCCTTCAGATCTTTTTTAAAGCCACATCCAACATTCAGCTCCCCAAAGCCCCTTCCCTTTGCCATCATTCTCCCTTTTGTCTTAGGGCAGACAGCTTCTTCCCCAAGCTCCCTTTAAAAGCCTTCCTTTTCTCCATTTCCCTTCTTATGAAAATGGACTTGGCCCCAGATGCACATTTTTGTGTTAAATCATTGCTGGACTCTATTTTTTTAACTTTGGTCACTTTTATCTTTGCAGAATGTTTTGTTTTGATTTGTATTTTTTCTTTTGGAGGTGGGGTGGATCTTGCCAATTTTCTAGCAAATTCTGGGAAGACTGGAGGTGGGTAGATTGATGTAATTACTTGATACTAGACAATTACCTTTTCTAAGAAATCTACTTGAATCCTGTGACTGAAATCTGGAAGCATTATGGGTTGGGTTTTTTTACATTTTGTTTTTCATAAATCCCTGTTTGGCCACAAAAGGGAAAGAAATTAAGCTATTTAATTTACCATCTGGATTGGCCCTGGCTCTGTCACTTAGTTTGTATATCACAAAGTCACATAGCACATTCCATAAATAAGTGAGAATTCCTTGTTGCCGAGGGCTTAACAATGGCCCACTCCTTAGTTTACTTTAAGCACATTTTGACTCATTGTAGCTTATTTGTGCCTGGTTAAGTGGATTTATGGATTATATAAACTATTCACAAAATGGATGGTTGACTTTAAAAGATTTTTTTTAATTTTTTTTTTTTTTTTAGTGAGGCAATTGGGGTTAAGTGACTTGCCCAGGGTCACACAGCTAGTAAGTGTTAAGTGTCTGAGACCGGATTTGAACTCAGGTCCTCCTGACTCCAGGGCCGGTGCTCTATCCACTGAGCCACCTAGCTGCCCCACTTTAAAAGATTCTTAAAAAGCAACCAAAGATTAAAGATAATACTAAAATTGGGAGTATAAGCAATCTAAAAAGTAACAGAACTGATACTTCTAATAAAAGCTCTTCTTGCCAAATAAAAATAATAACAATAGAACTAGATCTGATACAAATTCCAAAATTATCATCAGGAAGATTATTGGAAATACAGATTGACACCCATTGTCCTACATGATGAATTTTACCCCATGTGTATATCGTGTATTGAGATATTAGCTAATGATAGCAGGAAGCCATCCCTATGAGCAACACATTTTTTAAAACTAGGTCCTTTTTTACTCAAAATGCTGTCTACTGCCTATAAAGACTCTTAATTTGCATACATGGAAAACTTAGAAACAGAAACAAAGTGTTTCAGTGGGTTTTGAAACCATTTGTTAAAAACATAAAAATGTAACACCTTCTAATTCACTTGCAAGAACAACAGATTGACATCAAGAAAGATGGTTATTCTGGAGGGTCTTGCGTGGGCTGATGATGAGTGAGATGAGCAGAACTAGAACATTGTACACAGTAACATCAACATTGAGTGTTGATCTACTGTGATGGACTATATTCTTCTCACCAATGCAATGGCACAGAAGAGTTCCAGGGAACTCGTGATGGAAGAGGATCTCCAAATCCAGGAAAAAAAAAAAAGAAGAACTACGGAGTATAGATGCTAAATGAACCATACTATTTCTTTTGTTTTTGATGCTGTAGTTTTTTTTTCTGTTTTGAGGTTTTCCATCATTGCTCTGATTTTTTTTCTCTTATAACATGGCTAATGCAGAAATAGGATTAATGTTATTATGTGTGTGTGTGTGTATATATATATATATATATATATATATATATATATATATATATATATATATATAACCTATATCAGATTACCTGCTGTCTAGGGGACGGGGAGGGAGGGGAGGGAGGGAGAAAAATCTGAAATTGTAAAGCTTGTATAAACAAAGGTTGAGAACTATCTTTATATGTAATGGAAAAAAATAAAATACTTTATTAAAAAAAAAGAAAGATGGTTATTGACTAGCTGAATCTTAGTTGCATAATTGACAGATAATGAGCATCATGATTTAGCAAGTACAACACTTCTTCCATTTAGAGCTATGCATATTTGAGAGATAACTTTTTAAGCTATGAGAACCACTAAAACCAAGTATTAAAATAAACCAAACTTCAAAGAAGTCTTTTTTTTTTTTCCTTCAAATTTGGAGACAGTTTCCACTTGGAAAATGCTGATGTGGAACAAGAATCTAGGTCTCCTAACTCCTAGTCACAGGTGTTTCCTTTTAGACCTCAAAGATAAGCAAGTCTTAAGTATAAGAACGTACAGATACATACCTTTCTATATATTGCAAATATAGTTCCTATAGATGCCAAGCAGTCTATGTTGGAGGAGCCATCTAGTGGATCAAAGCAGACCACATATTTACCCTAAATGAGGAGACAAAATAACATTCATTAAGTATATACTCATACACACAATTACAAACACTGCATCACTTATATCTATAGTAGCATCATCAACGGTTAGGATTGGAAAGGGCCCCAAAGGTCACTGAGTCTACCCTACCCACATCTCTCCACTTCCACATCCCTGCCAAAGTGGTTGTTCAGCTTCTGTTTGAACAACCTATGGAGAGATTTTGTTTTGTTTTGTTTTGTTTTTTTGCAGGGCAATGAGGGTTAAGTGACTTGCCCAGGGTCACACAGTTAGTTAAGTGTCAAGTGTCTGAGGTCAGATTTGAACTCAGGTCCTCCTGAATCCAGGGCCGGTGCTTTATCCACTGCGCCACTTAGCTACCCCTATGGGGAGATTTTAAGTGGTTCCTATGAGGGTAGTAAGTGTCTGCTGAACAGAAAACTGCCTGCTGAATTTCCACCTGCTCTTAATTCCACCAGACAATCCAAAAAAAAAAAAAAATGATTTCATTATCAAAGATGTCCAATTACATAAGGAAGGTGTGGGGTCAAGACATTTGAATCTTGGTACTCAGGGCCAGCCCTACCTATAAGCAGTGTAGGTGGCTGCCTACAAAGGGGCAAGGCTGTCCCTGCATCAAAATATCTACCCCCACCGGTCTACTGTTGCACCACCTTTCCTCCTACCTTTAGAGTCACTCCTTTGGGTCAAACAAAAAGAGGTGGGAGTGTTATGCCTAGAAGGCCAATCCGTGATCACCATATGTGTAAGCACCTCAAGGTCTCCAGTTCTTCCTCCTTAGCATGGTATCATAGATTAGAGTGAGGGTTTTGGTTTTTGTCAGATTATTACTTGGGAAGGTATGAGAGACTTGGATTTAGGGATGGGTTACTCTACGGGTGGTTTTCATTAGAAGAAGAGTAGAACATGGCAGTAACTGATCTCTGGGCTGCCAGGGGACTGTGGGACCCTTTGATTGGGGTAGATCAACCAGAGTAGAATTCTCCAGAGGAGAAATGATCACCTGGGAGCTGGAAAATTGGGTGGCAGCATTGGGTCAAGTGTAGATGAATAGTCCCTACACGGGAAAGCTGAAATGGGATGAAGTGCCAGAGCTAGCTCAGCATTTGGGAGGCTCTGAAAGAAAGTGTGGAAGAAAAGAGGTATTAGACTGCCTACCATACTGAAGGTCTACAGAGCTGTTGTGCTGACCTCATTGTTGTATGACTATGAAACCTGGACAGTCAACCAGCACCATGCCAGGAAACAGAATAGCTTCCATTTGAATTGTCTTAGGAAGATACTGAAGATCACCTGGCAGCATAAGATACCAGACACTGAGGTCATCTCTCAAGCTAAACTGCCAAGCATTCAAACTCTACTGTGGAGAGTGCAACTTTGATGGGCTGGCCATGTTGTTTGAATGCCAAATGTACACTTACCTAAAAGACTATTTTATGGAAGATTCACAGGAGGCAAACATTCACATGTCGGTCAGAAAAAGAGAGATAAAGACAATCTCAAGGTCTCTCTCTCTCTTTTTTTTTTGAGGGTCAATGAGGGTTAAGTGACTTGCCCAAGGTCACACAGCTAGTAAGTGTCAAGTGTCTGAGGCTGGATTTGAACTCAGGTCCTCCTGAATCCAGGGCTGGTGCTCTATCTACTGTGCCACCCAGCTGCCCCCTGTTAAGGGCTAAAATTCTAGCTAAACTGTCTAAACTATTTAATGAGTGGTCGCCAATAAATTATAAGCTTTAGCAAGAGTTAGACTTTTAAGCATTTATTAAGGAGAATAAGAATTTGGTAAAGAGAGAGAAAGGCCTACATTCATCTATCTATTAAAGGGAGAGCACATTTCTAGCCCCGCTCTTCACCAGCGTCCTCAGGAAAGAGAGTGAGACTGAGCGCCAGTCTCTTTCTTCCTCCTCCCACTAGGCCGTGTCACTTCCTGAGGCCAAAGAAAAGACTCCTGGTCTTGCCCTCAAAGACCTTCGCTTCATGGGTGGAACTCTTCTACAGTAAGTCTCCAGCAGGTGGCGTTATTCCGATCGTTACACCCCCAAGGTCTCTCTTAAGAACTCTAGCATTGATTGCTTGACATGGGAGCGCTGGCACAGGACCGCCCAACATGGCGTGCCCTCATCAGAGAAGGTTCTGTGCTCATAGAGCACAGCAGAATTGAAGTAGCTCTGCAAATTTAGAGAATCCAACCGAATGTTCACGAGGATTATTTGTGCCTGACCCGTGGTAGAGCATTCCGAGCTCTCATTGGTCTGATCGGCCACAGGTGGACACGCTGTAACTTGCTGTTAATATAGTGGTGTCATTTTGGTCCCCTGCCAAAATAAAGACAACATGCAACCAACGAACCAGCTGAAATGGGTCTAGGGAAGTGTATGTGAAGGGGCAGGGGAAGAGGACAAGAAGAGGTTGCCAAAGAAAAGCTTTCTCTTCTTTACAACTAGAGACCATCCTTCCAGTATGGACATTATTACATTCAGGATATTAGAGCTAAAAGGAACCTGAGAGATCATTAATCCAGAATCGCTTATTTTATGGAAGAGGAAACTGAAGCCCAAAGAAATTAAATGACTTGCCCTAGGTCATACATCAAGCAAGTGGCAAAGGAAGAACTAGAACCTAGGCTTCTTGGCTCTTTGTCCAGTGATCTTCCCGATATGCAATGAAATATCTTGGGATGGCATGACATAGCAGGGAACTTTGAAACTGGAAGCACAGTCAGAGATCAGGGATTTCTGTCTCTCAGAATCATACAATTAAATAATTATTCAGAATCTTAGAGGCCATCTAGTCCAACCTCCCCATTTTACAGATGTGGAAATAGAGGCCTCAAAAGGGGGAGGTGACTTGGGGGGGCGGGGGGGGGGGTAGGTCACAGTGCTAGTTAGCAGAGAGACAGAACTAAAACCTAGTTGTTGTTTTTTTTCAAATCTCACATCCAGTGTTCCTTCTGCTACAATCTGCTTTGGATTTGCTGACAAAAGTTGAGTTGGAGAGTACCCCAGAGGCCACCTAGTCCAACCAGTATCCAACTTAAAAATTCTTCAACAGGAATGCCCAACCTTCTTTCGTTGGTTTTTCACAGAGAAAACTATTGAATGCATAACAAGATTTTTAATAAACCAAAGTTGTTAAATGTCTATCAGAACAATTAAATAAACTAGTGAGACAGGTAATTCCTTTTCCTTTCGGCAATTTTATTCACAGTCCTCCTAAATCCTTGTGCATTCTATCTGAGATTGCCCCCCCCACCCACAATTTATCCTGTGTATACCCTGATTGTATGTAATTGTTTGTACATTGTCTCCCCTACTGGGCTGCAAGGTCCTTGAGAGCAAGAATGGTCTTTTGCCTTTATTTGTATCCCCTATACTTAGCACTGTGCCTGTATATATGTCTGTACAAAAAAAAATATGCCAAGAAAACATCATGTTAAGTTAACAAGGTACTTAATAAATGCTTGTTAACTTAACATGACTTTTTCTTGGCATTTTTTTTGTACAGACATATACATGTATCATATTCAGCCTCCAGTTTGTTTCTTGCTTTGAATTTGATTGATAACAGTACTGAGAATTGTGATTCACGGACAAAAGTCGTTAACATAAATGGAATTAATGTCCTTGCTACATTCAGCAAGAATGAGATATGCTTCTCCAAGGCTGTGGTGAGATAAAGTATCCAAATCAGTACATAATACAGCCAGATATGGGCCAGGGCAGAGGACAGTAGAACAATCACCTTCCATTTTTAGGACAATACAAGGTTGAATTAGCTTTTTTTAGCTATTATGTCACACTTATGTCATGTCACACTAGCACTTGACGCATAGGGTTGTTGTGAAGATCAAATGAGATAATATTTGTAAAGCACTTAGCACAGTGTCTGACACATAGTTGGTGTTTAATAAATGCTTACCCCTTCCCTTTTCCTCCTCCCTTACTAGTGACTCATGCTGTTATCTTGTTATCCTCTCCCATTTTGTGCATTCAAAATTGATTTTTTTAATCCAAGTATAGCGATTTACATTTTTCTCTATTAAATTTCATCTTCTTAGATTTAGCCCATTATCCTAACATTTAGAAGTGCTGTTTTACCTCAATACTCTGTCATCCACCCTATTAACCATGCCTCCAGGGTTTCTGCTGCTGCTGATATTGTTGTCATTTAGTTGTTTCAATCATGTCCAACTCTTTGTGACCCCATTTGAGGTTTTCTTGGCAAAGATACAGGAGTAGTTTGCCATTTCCTTCTCCAGCTCATTTTACAAATGAGGAAACTCAGGCAAACAAGGTTAAGTGACTTGCCCAGGCTCACACAGCTAGTAAGTGTCTGAGACCATATTTGAACTCAGGAAGATGAATCTTCCTGACTTCAGGCCCAGCTCGCTATCCACTATGGAGCCACCAAACTGCCCTCTCTTCACCTGTTTTATTTTTCCCCCTGTTCTTATTTTAGATCACTGTGGTATTTCTGAACAGAGAGGGATTCCAGGAATCTGGTAGAGGTTGGACTCAATGACCTCTAAAGTCACTTCTAATTCTAAATTTCTATGATTCTGTGAAATTCTCAAGATGAATGATTCTTTATCACCAGCTCTTTAAATGGCATTGAATCTCTCTGAAGAGATCACAGAGGATATGTTCTACCCTGATGTCTGGAAATACAAATATTTAGGGAGGACATACATTGTGGTCTTTTGGCATATCCTTTGGGGCTTCCAACTACCCTGTCACATTTGACATTGAGAAGGTAAAACAACTGTTAAGTCATAAAATATTGGTACCCATGGACATTTTTCTGATGAAAAAACTCCCAACAACTCTAGCTAATACATTAAAAATCAAATAACATTTATTAACTACCTATTATGTACAAGATACTATAAAAATGTATGATCATAAAGGACAAATATATCTTGGGGGTTGGGGTTTTTCATTTTTAGGAAAGTTTTATTGATGTATTTCAGTTTTTAAATTACATGAATTTATAGATTCCTTCTGCTTGAGAGGTCTCTAGTAATAAAGTAAAACTAATAATATAATGACCTAATCTAAAAATGCATACATTTCATATCTATAGCACCTTTTCTCACCTCTCACTCAAAAAAAATGATCAGAAATACATTTTGTTTAATTAAAAAATGGGTCAGGGGCAGCTAGGTGGCACAGTAGATAGAGCACTGGTCCTGGAGTCAGGAGGACCTGAGTTCAAATCTGGCCTCAGACACTTGACACTTAACTAGCTGTGTGACCCTGGGCAAGTCACTTAACCCCAATTGCCTCACCAAAATAAATAAATAAATAAAAAAAAATAATTTTTTTTTGATGGGTCAATAAAACATCTATCATAGTGAACAGAGCTGGTCTTAGATTTAGGAAGATATGGGTTTGAATCTCACCTTTGACTCACACTGGTTGTGCAACCATAGACCTCTATAATTTTATAACTATAAGACTATTATATTGCAGAGGAAGTACAGACCTACCTATATCTTTAGAGTGAATTTCCTCATCTGAGAAACCTTATATCAGTGAAATTTTAGGTTTGGTTTGTTGTTGAGTTGTTGTGTTGTTGTTTTTTGGTGAGGCAATGGGGGTTAAGTGACTTGCCCAGGGTCACACAGCTACTAAGTGTTAAGTGTCTGAGGCCGGCTTTGAACTCAGGTCCTCCTGACTCCAGGGTCAGTGCGCTATCCACTGTGCCACCTAGCTGCCCCCCTGTTGAGTTGTTTTTTAATCCTTTCCTATGCTTCTTTTCTTGAGAAAGATACTTTACTAGTTCGCCATTTCCTTCTCCAGCTCATTTTACAGATGAGGAAACTGAGGTAAACAGGATTACGTGACTTTTTCAGGGTTACACAGCTGCTAAGTCTTTGAAGTCAGATTTGAAATCAGGAAGAGGAGTTTTCCAGACTCCAGGCCCAGCATTCTATCCACTGTGCCACCTAACTGCCCTATGATCCTCGTTATTGTCATCATTGTCGTCATTGTTTTTGTTATACCATCCTTCCTGACAAGCAATATGATAGTTTGGTTTGGGTGACCTTTCCTTACTTTATTCTAGCCCAGCCTTTTAACTGGGGCAGAAGGAGAAGAAGTGAATGCTGAACTAGCAAAAGTTTTTTAACTAGTAAAAGGGCCAAAGGCCAGAGGAAGAAAGAGGAAAGAAATGTAAAATGAATCTATAGCTTGGGAAATCTGCCTCTGATCCCTTTTTTTTTTTTCTTTTTGGGGGTGGGGGAGGGTGGGGCAATGAGGGTTAAGTGACTTGCCCAGGGTCACACAGCTAGTAACTGTCAAGTGTCTGAGGCCGGATTTGAACTCAGGTCCTCCTGAATCCAAGGCCAGTGCTTTATCCACTGCACCACCTAGCTGCCCCCTCTGATCACTTTTTGTGAAGGAAAACTTTCCCACTTATGAAAACAAGCAGTTTGTCAAACTATGAAAGCAGGATAGACTCTATAAAACAGGGGTTATTAACTGGGGGTCCTTGAACTCCACAGGCTTCAGTGGTGTCCATGAACTTGGATAGTGGAAAAAAAAAAAGCATCTCTATTTTTGCTGATCTCTAACTGAAATCTGATATTTCCTCCGGTTATGAACCTAGACAACAAATCGTTATTCTGAGAAGGGGACCAAACAAGTCACCAGACTTCCAGAGGGGCCTATGACATAAAAAATGATAAGGACCCCACTACTATAAAGAAACCTCAGGCCTCCAGGAAAACCTTACTGCAGGGTGTTTTGTTTGTATGCTTTGAGGTGAAGGGATTGAGGATAACTAAACTTTCCCATATGTTCTCCCATTCCACTAACTCGGACTGATCTCCTGCCCCAACATCCCCAAATGTCTGTCCATGACAGGGCCACAAAGGCGGATACATAGTCCTGCTTTACTGGTTCTCTTGTCACTCAGTGAGTAATAAGAGTTTCCATAAATCACCCCCATATGTTTCCTGGATGAGTCTCTTTCCAACTATGATTATCTAATTACCCAACACCATGAACTCCTTGGTAAAGAACCAATAAAAAGTAAACAAACACAAACATCAGTGCTGTATCGCCATCTACTTGTAAACTGGAGAACACCATCCCAAACCCAGATAAGGGAAAGATTTAAGGGTATTTGAATATACAAACCCTCCTCTCTTTATCTGTAATAATGGCTTCTTTATTCTCTTCCGAGACTAGGACACAGGTACTGTAGGAGGACTGGAGCATGTTAATAACTAGGGAATTGGATAATACATCTAACTTCTTGACTTCATCACCAGTCACATTTAGAGTTCCTGCGATTCCATACCTAAGAAAATTGAAAACACAAATGTAATATAGGGATTCAATATGGGGTTTTGAAATCAAAAGACTAGACTTGGGTTCAAATCTTGCACCTGATACTTCCTGCTTTTGTGGCACTTAATCTCTTTGGGCTTTAGAGAAATTATAAAAAAAAAAGGTTTGGACCCCCTTGCAAGGACAGAAAACTAGGGAGAGGAGAAAAGAGGAGCGGGGCAGGGAACAGAGGAAGGGATAAAAATCTTTACACAGTATTTTTGCAGATATGGACAAACAAAAAACAAAACCAAATGTGCCCTATTTGGTATACAAATGGAATGGAAAATAAGAAAATGTAAAAGTTATTTTTAAAAGAACATATCAAAGTTCACATTTAAAGAACATATAACATTTAAATCAAAATCACATATATTGTACCATATTATTAAAATCTACATTTCAGCAAATACTTGTCAACTTCAACTTTTCTCTAATTTCAACACTCCTATAATGCAACATATTTAAAATTAACTACTCATGAAATACTTTTTGCTTTTTGTTTTTCATTAGAATGTCAAATTTTAAAATTTTTAGAATGTTGACAGTCTTATTTATCTAAAAATTAAGAGAAAAACCAAATATTTTAAAAGAAAAATTATATGTTATAAAACATACATGTAGGCTACTTAACCTCTTGTAATTACAGAGTCATTTTTAAAATAATAAATTTCACCACAAATTCCCAGGTTGAAGCTTTATTTATAAAAAGCTAAATTAAAAAAAAAACAATTGAATCAGAAAAGTTGAAAGAGACTATATTGACATAACTACAAGAATACATGTCATAGAGTAAAAAATACTCAGAAATGCTCAGGAAGTTATGTTAATATGACATACATTCATATATATCTATAATACATAAACATATACACATCCATAGATACTTGTGTATAATGGGAAACTGACCAATGAGAGCCCAGTTCTGAGAGCATGTGCAAATAGTTTCTGCCTGTGGCCAACGTTCATGATGGCTCTAATGACCCTGCTTCTATGAGTATGTGATGATGTAGGAGATCTGCATATCTGAGAGTGTTGATCTTTCTCCGGGCAACCTTAATTTCAGCTTTTGATTCATCAAGCCTGGTATTTAGCATGATGTACTATGCATATAAGTTATAAATATGGTGATAAGATACATCTTGGCCATATTCCTTTTCAAATCTTGAACCAATTAATGGTTCCATGTTTAATTCTAACTGTTGCTTCTTGGCCCACATACAGTTTCCTCAGGAGACAAGATGAGAAGATCTGGTACTCCCATCTCTTTGAAGACTTGCCACTTTTTGTTGTGATCCACACAGTGTAGTCTATGAAGCAGAGGCAGGTTTTTTCTGGAACTCCCTTGCTTTTTCCATGATCCAGAGAATATTGGCAATTTCATTTCTGGTTCCTCTACCTCTTCAAAAACCAGCCTGCTCAGGGGGCAGCTAGGTGGCGCAGTGGATAAAGCACTGGCCTTGAATTCAGGAGGACCTGAGTTCAAATCCAGCCTCAGACACTTGACACTTAACTAGCTGTGTGACCCTAGGCAAGTCACTTAACCCTCATTGCCCTGCAAAAACAAACAAACAAACAAAAGAGCCTGCTCTTCTGGTAATTCTCAGTTCAACATATTGCTGAAACTTAGCTTGCAGAATCTTAAGCATAACCTTGCTGGTGTGTGAAATGAGCACAATTATTCAGTAATTTCAATATTCCTAGGCATTGCCCATTTTTAGGACTAAAACATAAACTGATCTATTTCAATCCAGTGGAATTAAGGCTGCTGGGAGAAATATCAGCAATCTCAGATATGCAGATGATACTATTCTTTTTTTTTTTTTTTTTTAGTGAGGCAATTGGGGTTAAGTGACTTGCCCAGGGTCACACAGCTAGTAAGTGTTAAGTGTCTGAGGCCAGATTTGAACTCAGGTACTCCTGAATCCAGGGCCGGTGCTCTATCCACTGCGCCACCTAGCTGCCCCAGATGATACTATTCTGATGGCAGAAAGTGAAAAGGAATTAAGAAGCTTCTTGATAAGGGTGAAAGAGGAGACTGTAAAAGCTGGCCTGAAGCTTAACATTTAAAAAAAAAAACTAAAACTAAAAACTAAGATCTTGCTAACTTCCCAACTAAGATGTTGGGAAAGATTGAAGGCAAAAGGAAAGGGGACTGGAGCAGCTAGGTGGTGCAGTGGATAGAGCACCGGCCCTGGATTCAGGAGGACCTGAGTTCAAATCCGGCCTCAGACACTTAACACTGACTAGCTGTGTGACCCTGGGCAAGTCACTTAACCCCAATTGCCTCACACACACACAAAGGAAAGGGGACAGCAAAGGATGAGATAGGTATACACTGAGTATGAACAAGAATTTGGACAGACTTTGAATGATAATGAAGGATTGAAGGGCCTGGCACGCTATGGTTCATGGGGTCACGAGGAGTTGGGCATGACTAAACGATTGAACAACAACATAATGGAGGCCTCTGCTTTTGGTTCAGAGCCTGCACAAGTATTCTGTGACTTTTTCACATCTCCTTACTAAGTTGTGAAGAAAACCCTTTTGACTGGCTATCGAATGAAAACTGAGTATGAATACAAAAAGCACACAATACCCAAGTCAGGATCCCTTTTCATGATGGGTAAAAAATATGTGTGAGTCTTCTGGTGGAGAGAGAGAGAGAGGCCTCCATCCTTCATGTCCCAACCCAGGCTTCTAGGTAGCCTTGAAGACATAGTGTTGTTGGTTTTCTGGCTCTGCTATGTTTCCTTTTTTCCCTTACTCTTAGGTAAATGAGTGTGGAATGGATTAATCTTTGACTAAGTTTTGTTTGTTTTTTGTTTGTTTGTTTTGGGGGGCAATGGGGGTTAAGTGACTTGCCCAGGGTCACACAGCTAGTAAGTGTCAAGTGTCTGAGGCCAGATTTGAACTCAGGTACTCCTGAATCCAGGGCCGGTGCTTAATCCACTGAGCCACCTAGCCGCCCCCTTTGACTAAGTTTTAAAAGTTCAGAAAAACCATCAGAGGTGCAGGAACTCAAGTCTATAATAGAGTTTGCACAGTAGAGCCCAGGAAGGAATACAGCATCAAGGAGTAACCTGTGGGATCTATTACAGAAGTGGACTGACCTGGCAGTCAGGACATTGCATCCTTCAGCCTCAGGAGTGACTCATCCATAACTACACCTGGAAGTGAACTTGGTGGTAGAAATGTTTATGACAATTGCTTTCAGTTTGAGCCAACTCTACCCAGAGACAAGATGGTGATGTGACCTGGCTCAGGAAGAATGTTTTGATACCTAATTAGCACTTCCTTGGCAGATGAAAATATATATTGGCTGATATTTGATATAATTATCCATACCATTATTATTTTCTTTGAAATTCACTGATTTTACTATGGATGTCAAAAGGTCAAAACAAGGGGGCAACTAGGTGGCGCAGTGGATAAAGCACTGGCCCTGGATTCAGGAGGACCTGAGTTCAAATCCGGCCTCAGACACTTGACACTTACTAGCTGTGTGACCCTGGGCAAGTCACTTAACCCTCATTGCCCCGCAAAAAAAAAAAAAAAAAGGTCAAAACATACATGACATAGTTGGGTCCTAGGCTCCATTCTGTACCGATGTGGGTCATAGCAATTTGTACAAGCTAACCCACATCAGATCTGGGCCTCAGTTTCAACATCTGCAAAGTAACAGGGTTGGACTAGATAACTCCTGAGATCTCTTTTACCTCTACTACTAAGATTCAATGATCTATAAAAAATATAATCCAAGACCAGTGTTTTCTCTGCCATTAACAAAAGGGTTTAGAAAAATAAGATTTTTAAAAGTTATTCCTCGGGGCAGCTAGGTGGCGCAGTGGATAAAGCACCAGCCCTGGTGTCAGGAGGACCTGAGTTCAAATCTGGCCTCAGACACTTGACACTTACTAGCTGTGTGACTCTGGGCAAGTCACTTAACCCGCATTGCCCAGCAAAAAAAAAAAAAATATTCCTCAAGGCAACTCAATCTATTGGTCCCATTGTTTCTTAGTGTGTAACCCTAAGCAATTATCTAGTCCATTTACTTCAGCAACACACACACACACACACACACACACACACACACACACACACCTTTCCCCCCTTATGTACCAAGAACTGTGCTAGATACAGAGGATATAATGACAAAGATGAAACAGTCCCTAGCTCTAAGGAACTTATGCTATGCTGGAATGTTTCATAAAAATCCCTGGATTTAGAGTCAGGTGACCTGGGTTCAAATCTTGGTGCTGCTACTTGCTACTTGTGTGACCTTAGACAAGCAATTTCTCCTCCCTTGATTTGTTTCCTCATCTGTAAAATTATGAGATCAGAAGTATGTTATTAAATGTTCCCAGTTATCTGGGGGGGAAATGGATTCAGGAGACTCTTTTAAATTTAATTTGCACCAATAACATTTTCTCCATCACTTTCTTTTTTTTGTTTGTTTTTTGTTTTTTTGTCTTTTTGCAGGGCAATGGGGGTTAAGGGACTTACCCAGGGTCACACAGCTAGTAAGTGTCAAGTGTCTGAGGCCAGATTTGAACTCAGGTCCTCCTGAATCCAGGGCCGGTGCTTTATCTACTGTGCCACCTAGCCGCCCCTCTCCATCGCTTTCTTAAAGCTAGACAATCAACAAAACAATAAAGCAAGGCCTGGTTTTGTAGCATTTGCTTGTTTCAGTATTTTCCATAGTGAAAATTTAAAAATAGGATGTTGTAAACCTCTTTCAGTTGGCTCCAGCACATCCCCAGTGGGATTGAACTAGATTATGGTCCATTTTAACCTATGATCTTAAGTAAAAAAGGGAAATAAAAATGGAGATAACATTTGCCCTAACAACCTTGTAGAGCTTCTATGGGGAAAATAGTTTGTAAACCTCGGTGCAGCTAGGTGGTGCAGTGGATAGAGCACTGTCCCTGAAGTTGGGAGGACCGAAGTTCAAATCTTACCTCAGACACTTAGTAGCTGTGTAACCCTGGGTAAGTCACTTAACCCCAATTGCCTAAACATCTGGGGCCATCTCCAGCTGTCCTGATGTATATCTTGCCACTGGATCCAGATGGCTCTGGAGGAAAGAATGAGGTTGGTGACCTTGCACAACCCTCCCTCACTTAAATCCAATTCACTGCAAGTCATGACATCACCTCCTGATGTCATGGTCCTTTTTGAGAACAAAGGACAAACAACAACTTTGTAGAACTTAAAGTCCTACTTAATGATGATGATGATAGCTAAGATTTATGCAGCTACCTACTATGTGGCAGGTGCTTTACAAATATCTCATCCCCCAAAAAAATATCCTGTGAGGTAGGTGCTATTATTATCCCCCTTTTACAATTAAGGAAATGGAGTCAGGCAAAGGATAAGTGACCTGTCCAGGGTCATATAGCTAGGCTTGATTTGAACACAGGTCTTCCTGATTCCAGGCTCAGCACTCTTTCTACTGCAATACCTAGTTGCCTCTAATATACAAATGCAAGCCAATGTTATCAAGCACAAATATTGGAGAGAGAATATTCGCTGTCTCTCAGCAATGATTCCCAACCCTGTTTTTTGATATCCTAGAGTGTCTCCACTTACTTCCAAGGACTTTGAGAAATTCATAGATTCTCAAAACAGAATTATTTTAATTAGATTTGTTGGGGGAAGTAGAAGATAAGTGAGGTGTATAACATTAAACATACCCCAAAAGAATATTCCAGATTCAGAAAGGTTGCTATTGTTGCCTTGTAAACAGCATTGAATTTTAATTATCATTTTCAATTTATGTTTCTAATCCTAAGAACCATTTTCTGGAAAGGAGAAGTGCATATAGGGCTATCAAGTTCTGCTGGGCAGAATGCATTTTCTTAGCTTGCTACTCTTCATGGATGGAAGAAGGGCTGCCAATCATAAAGGGATATCATTGTTTTCTCTCCTCCAGAAGAGATGCTTTCAAGACAGGTGGTGATGTGACCTGGGCAAGGAGCCCAGCAAGGAGACTGAGGATATAATTTGGAAGAGGAGTTCCTGAAGTCAATTTGAGAGAGACAGACAAGATGGCCCAGAAAGGAAGAGTGATGATGGGAAAGGTGTGGAGATTGCTGATGTCTGAAGAGCTTACTCTGCTGCTGTTGTTCCCACTTGCCCCTGTTGGGACCCTGAGGAAGGCTGTAGCCGGAGCCAATTAATGCTTGTAGAAGTTTTCTCTCCAGAAGATAGAACAAAGTTTGGTGGTGTGCCCTGATTCTGCTCCCCACTCCCGCCCCATGAAAGAGGGGAGAGGGGGAGAGAGGCAGGTGTTAGATGCAAAATTTTCCTGCTCTTTTAAAGTTCATTTCTGATTTAATTAGTACTAATGCTTGCTTACTCTAGGTAAAGGTTTAATTGATCGTGACTTCTCTGATTTCAGTGTTTTATTATCTATGCAAGATAATATGAAACAGTGATTGGCCCAATATAGGGACAAAAAGTGAAAGGGACAAAGAGCAGGGATATCCAGTTTAAATGGTATTTTGGAAGAGTAAATCTCCCTGTTGGTGGCTCAAGATCTAAATGAGGGACAACCTTATTGGTACTGATTTCTTATTTTATAAACCTTACAAAGTAAGGAAAATATTAATCTGGGCTTTCCCCGCTCATATCTAAAAATAGCTGTGGCTATCTGGTAGACATCTGTGGTTCCCTTGTAATTCTTCATTGTTTTCCTCTGATCATCCAGACAAATAATTCTGTAGGGGTAGAGCTGGGAGTAGTAACTGGAAATTAGGTCACTCTCTCTACAAGAGGGGATGAGTATGCTTCCCTTTCTCTAGTTCTCCAGCAGATGATTTTTTCCACCTTATAAAGAGAAGCTTCCTAGACACCTCACTATCTAGTTACTATGCTCACAGACCCTTTCTTTTTTCTTTTCTTTTTTTTGCAGGGCAATGAGGGTTAAGTGACTTGCCCAGGGTCACACAGCTAGTAAGTGTCAAGTGTCTAAGGCCAGATTTAAACTCAGGAACTCCTGAATTCAGGGATGGTGCTTTATCCACTGCGCCACCTAGCTGCCCCAGACCCTTTCTTCTAGGCTAGGCAGTATATAAAACAAATCAAACTTCAATGCCTTCCCCTCTGGGAGTCTTCAATCTGAAATCTCTCCTGGTGACAAATTTTGGAAAAGGAAAGGGAAAAGGGTCTAGACTAAGACTGTTTATTTAGAATGTTAAGTTTAACATATTATTGCTATTCTTAACCAGCATACCAAGTAAAATGGCACTAGCATCTATGAAAATCTGTTTGGTTTTTCATAATTATTAAGGTAGAAAGGTTGATTATCTCCCCCCCCCTTTTTTTTTGCCAGGCAATGGGGATTAAGTGACTTACCCAGGGTCACACAGCTAGTAAGTGTTAAGTCTCTGAGGTCAGACTTGAGCTCAGGTCCTCCTGACTCCAGGGCCAGTGCTTTATCCACTGCGCCACCTAGCTGCCTCAAGGTTGATTATCTTTTGACAGAATTTGATAATTAACATGCTGTATCTTTTTTTTTTTAAATACTAGTTCTCCCTATTTCTAACAAGCTTAAAGTGCAGCTTTAAGTAGGCCCAATCCCACTACTGATCCACACAGGAGCAGTAACTGTTCTATTTCCAGTTAAAGTCTAATCATCCCTCCTTAGGGTGTCTGGTGGCCCCTCAATCCTGGGGATTCACTATATGCAGCCTTAGTAAACATCCATTTGGCTTGGCCTGTTGTTGTTCAGTTGTTTCCAGTGATGTCTGACTTTCTGTGATCCCATTTGGGGTTTTCTTGGCAGAGATCCTGGAGTGGTTTGCCATTTCCTTCTCATTTTACAGATGAGAAAACTGAGGCAAACAGGGCTAAGTGACTTGCCCAGGGTCACACAGCTAATGTCTGAAACTGGATTTGAACTCATGAATCTGAGTTTTTTTGTTTCTAAGCCCAGAGTTCTATCTACTGGATCTACTACAGATCCAAATTCCCAAGCTCAAGTAATCCACTAGTCTTGGCTTTCCCAGTAGTTGGAATTTTGGACATGTGAAATCATGCCTGGCTGTGTCTTTTTTTTTTAATCAATATTTTAGTGGATATGTAATATCATTGCTTTGGACACTACTTCCAATTATGCAGAATGCAATCCATCCAAGGTGATACTTACCCATGTCTTCCCCTATGTCCTCTAGAGCAGTAATTCTCAAACTTTTTAGTTTTCAGGTCCCCTTTATACTCTTAAAAATTATTGAGGACCCCAAAGAGCTTTTGTTTATATGAATCATATCTATCAATATTTATCGAGGGCAGCTAGGTGGCGCAGTGGATAAGGCACTGGCCTTGGATTCAGGAGTACCTGAGTTCAAATCCAGCTTCAGACACTTGACACTTACTAGCTGTGTGACCCTGGGCAAGTCACTTAACCCCCACTGCCCTGCAAAAAATATATATATATATTTATCATGTTAGAAATTTAAATGGATGAATTTTTAAAATATATTTTAAATTCAATTTAAATAATACTAAACCCATTACATATTAACTATTTATAAATACAATATTTTATTTTTAAAAAACTATATTTTCTAAAGCAAGATTATTTAGACAGAAGTAATATTGTTTTCCTTAATTTTTACAAATCCCTTTACTGTCTGAAATAATTGAAGACAACCAAATTTTTACATCTACTTCTGGATTCAATCTGTTGCTTTCTGTTGTTTTGGTTGAAGTTTTTGAAGAACATTTGGCCTCACACAGATATATAGTTGGAAAAGGTAGGGAGTATTTTAATAGACAAATAACATCTTGGTATGATCATGAAGATAATTTTGACCTCGTAGTCCCCCCAACAAGATCTGGGGAGCCTATAGGTCCTCGTGTTAAGAACCACTATTCCAGAAAGTCCATTTAATAAGCTGAGGACTTTGCTCTAATTTGGGTTCTTTTTCTATTGGGCAGATCCCAGTGGAATGTGAGCTGCCTGCATTTGTGTGTGTGTGTGTGTGGGGGGGGACAATGAGGGTTAAGTGACTTGCCCAGGGTCACACAGCTAGTAAGTGTCAAGTGTCTGAGGTCGAATTTGAACTCAGGTCCTTTGCCAAGAAAACCCCAAATAGGGTCATGAAGAGTTGGACACAACTGAATAACTGCCACAACAAATAAATGCTGCCTGAGCTGACTCATCCTCTTGATTTTCACCCAGGTCTATAAATCAAAGGATGACTTGGAGTTACAGGTAGTTATTTCAAATCAAAATACAGTTTTCTGGTATGCTCCAGGCAGGTAATATTGACATGGAAAGTGGAGGATTTCCAATTTGAGTAGCAAAGAAACAAAACTCTTGAGAGCCCAAGGCTAATTTCCAAGGGTTATGCTGCCACCTGCTGGTTGAATAGCATCATAGGTTAACTGACCATAAGCAGATTTTTTTCAATTCCAGATGAGAAAGTCAATGTTTATTTATATTTTAATACTATCAGTCACAAACTTCAAGATGAATCCTTCACAGAAAATAAATGGAAGCCCTTTGTTGGGACCTAAAGGACAGTGCCTAGCATGACACCTTATACAGAGTGGGTCCTCAATAAATACTGAATGATAATAAAAATAAAAATGAGAAGTAATCAGCAAGGTAAAAAGTCGAAAATAGGAGAAATCACTCATTTCCATAGCTCTTTAAGGTTTATGCAGCCTTTTTCCTCATTAAAACTCTGACTTGGCATTTCAAAGTATAATTATCCCCATTACACAGGTATGTGAAATTGAGTCTGAAAAGTAAAATGACACGCCCAGGATCAAGTGGTTAGTGAAATGTCAAGTACTAAAGCCAAAGTTATAATACAACATATGTATGTATGTGTGTGTGTGTGTGTGTGTATATGTATGTGTGTGCATATGCATATGTGTATATGCTTTTTTTTTTTTTTTTGCTGGGCAATGAGGGTTAAGTGACTTGCCCAGGGTCACACAGCTAGTAAGTGTCAAGTCTCTGAGGCCACATTTGAACTCAGCTCCTCCTGAATCCAGGGCCAGTATTTTATCCACTGCGCCACCTAACTGGCCCATATGCTATTTTTCATTGGTAGGGTACTCTGTATAAAGTGACCCATTTGTATTAATAGAATAATTAGAAAACTAAAATAAAAAACATAAGATCCTCATTTCTCTTGACCAAACTCCCAGACTAAAGTCATCCAATAGTTTTATAACTTGCTATAATTTGCTTTTGACATTAAGGTAGAGGGGTGGAAAGAAAGAAGATCTATGGATGACTTTCCTTCCTTGGTCACTTTCTTTGAATTCCATTCCAGCCCACTCACACCCTCCAACACATACCCTACACTTTCTGATATAACTAGAAAATAAAAAAGATAAGAAAAAGATGGCTATTGGAGAAAGAAATGAGACAAAAAATCTGGTTGGGGCATGAGTGGAGGGAAGTTAAGGAGAATGACAGAAGAAGGAAATCGAGAAAAAATTGATTTGTGAATCACTCCATAAACCCCTTTTGCTGAGTCTAGTGACTGCACTATATTTTTGTAGGATCACATGTAGTCACATCTGCCACATAACCTGTTTTATCCACCTGAAAATCCTCCTGTGCAAATGCACTTTAAAAAAAAATCCAGCTTGCTCCATTTACATTAGAAACAAAATAATGGTGAGTAATTATTGACATGTAATTTTCTTTTCTATTACTTTATTGGAAAATAAATTCTTATACAGTATATGAAAAAGACCATTTGCATATGTGTTTGGGGTTTTTTGGGGGTGGGGAGTGACCTGTGATTCATTTGTGTAAGGCAGTGCTTCTCAACCTTTTTGATCTCAGCACTCCTTTATATTCTTATAAGAGATTTTGTTTACACAGGTTATATTTATTGATATTTATTGTTTTAGAAAGTAAAAGGACGTATTATTATGAAAATAGTTTTGACCTCACAGACCCCTTGAAAAGGTTTCAGGATCACCCCACCAGAGAGCCTGGACCGTACTTTGAGAACCACTGGTTTAAGGAATTCCTTCCTAGTGGGGAAAATCTCATTACCAATGTAGATTGACAACTCTTCCGCAATGTAGTCTTAGAGTTTCCAGAGTGGGATGTGGAGAGGTTAATGTGCTTGGTCCGGATCATACAACCACCATGTGTAAGGGGTGACTTAGACTCAGGTCTTCCTCACTTTGAAGCCACCACCATACTCCCCTGTCATATATAGGGTGTCCCAAAAGTCCTAGTGCGGTTTTAAGCTTTAATGTGTATTAATAATTTTTGTAAAAGAAAAAGGCTCCTTTTTTTGCATCTCATTTGCTTACAATTAATTTTAAATATTTAAATATTTATGCTTTGTGCCCAATGAAGCATTTCTTTAAAGGAAACATCTCCCTATGAGACCCTTTATTTTATAGTCTGGTGAGAATATAACCTGCCCCCCACCTTTTTCTCATTAGTACTCACAGATGTGCAAGGCCTGCCTTCCTCACAGCTGAAGAGATGGCCTTGATCGCAGTCAGCATGGAGTTCAGCAGCTGGGTGAGCTCTCCTGTCCCTTTAGCTTGTTGACCCTTCCCCATAACAAATCTGGTGAGTGTGATCATGTCTGTTTCGAAAGGGCTTCTGTCTGCCATTTTGACTAGGAGATCTCAAACGATTCTTGTCTCAGGCAAGAAATCTTTCTATTCTTTTCAAGGACTGAGGCTCCCGGTTGAGTGTATTAACACTAACACCATGCCAGCGTTTTCAAGAGAAGCCATGTGATGTAAATGCCTCGGAATAGCCCTTAGGGAAATGCCTTTTGGAATCTCAAATCCTGGGTGTCTTCCAAGCCACTCCAGCAGGTCCTAAGTAGAGGAGCACTACTCTCCAGTCTCTATCTGTGTCCCTCTCTTTCCTCCTCACCTCTCACCCACCCCCATCAAGAATGGGAGAGAGTTTCTCTCTTCGATTTTGACTCCATCGGGAAGTTAATGCTAGAAGATCTCCTAATTAAAGTTTAAGAGGAGGGGGCAGCTAGGTGGCGCAGTGGATAAAGCACCGGCCCTGGATTCAGGAGTACCTGAGTTCAAATCTAGCTTCAGATACTTGATACTAGCTGTGTGACCCTGGGCAAGTGACTTAACCCCCATTGCCCTGCAAAAAAAAAAAAAAAAGTTTAAGAGGAGATAATTTTCCCAAATGTAGGTAACAGTCCCCCAACTCCTATAGCCATTCAATGTATAATATGGGTATTGAGTATGGGACAGTCTTTATTTCTCTTCATAGAGAATGTATAACTCTCTCAAAGGATTCAGAGGAACTCATGAACAAATACAGAAACATAAAGCCTGCAAATAACTTATCAACTCCCTCCATAAGGGAACTGCACTTGGTGTTTTTTGTTGGGACAACCCTCTGCCATTATCAGTACTTCTGTGTGATCCTGGACAAGTCACTCAGCCTCTCCTAGCCAGTTTTCTCACCTATAAAATTCTGATAATGTTAGTACCTGCTTCACAGTGTCGTTCTGAGGATCAGCTGAGTTGACATATGTAAAGTGCTTTTTAAACCTTAAAGAGCTATAAAAATGCTAACTATTATTATTGTTTTAATAATAAACATCTTTATTTATACTTCTGAGTTCCAAATTTTATCCCTCCTTTCCTCCCCCCACCCCAGTAAGCAATCAGATGTGGGTTATACATATGCAATCATGTAAAACATCTCCATATTAGTCATTTTATAGAAAAAAAAAACTTACCCCCCAAAAAAAAAAGAAAAAGAAAAAATGAAAGAAAGAGAAAAATAGCATGCTTCAGTCTGTGTTCTATCAGTATCAGTTTTTCTTTGGAGGTGGATAGTATGTTTCATCATTAGTCCTTTGGAATTGTCTCGGATGATTGTATTGCTGAGAATAGTTGTCACTCACAGTTCTTCATGAAACAATATTGCTGCCTCTGTGCACAGTTCTCTTGATTCTGCTCCCTTCACTATACATTGGTTCATACAGGTCTTTCCAGGCCTTTCTGAAATAATCCTGCTTATCATTTATTATAACACTTACTACTACTACTACTACTACAACCACTGCCACTACTGCCGCCGCCACCACCACCACCACCACCACCACCACCACGTCTCCTCAAGAATTTTAATACCACTCTGCGGTATAGATTTACCCATAAAGGCAACCATATTTTGGAGCTTGATGAACAAATAGACCTCATCCCCTCAGACTAGCACCCCAATGTCCATGTAACTCACTGGCTTTGTTTCCCAACTGGGACACTGCCCTGGAACCGTGTAGATTGTTCACTTCTTTCTCCAAGAAGTTGTATCAGGAAATCTCTCTGAAGTAGGGTGCTTAAACCCTCAAACTAAGAAACTACTGGAATTTGGATTTACCTGTGAGGCAACTCCCCAAACTGACACTGCCAGGGAGAACTCTATTCTCTGGGTAGACAGTTGATCCAGGGGGATGCTGCCTAGGGAATTCAAAATTCCTCTCTCCTCTCACATAGGATGTCATAGTTCAGGCACTGATATCTTAGCACTCCCCTCTCAGACTACTGGCAAGCACATTGCCATGTTCTTCTGCTATAAGTCATCACTGTTCCAGTGGAGAATGGGGGAAAGGGGGAGAAGTTCTTCCACCCCATCAATGCCCCCCCATCTCCCATAGCCCTTCACTACATATGGAAAGTACAGAGGGAAACAAGGGGAAAGGTGAAGAGGGAGTTCTGGAACATGAAAAAATTTTACTTCCTTACTTTTATAAGGCCACAAGGAGATGTAATCCTGTCAGACAATAATCAGGAGGTGCCAGTGTACCATCACTTGCCTTCAAACAATTGCCCCTTCCCTGTAATAAGGTTAATTCATCTCCTAGATCTGCCTCAACTTTACACTAAAAATCCATTTTTATTGACATCTTTTGTTTTTATACCACTGTTATTCCCTTCCCCCTACTCAGTGAACCTTTGCTTCTTTTTTTCTTCTTTTTCAAGGCAATTGGAGTTGTGACTTGTCCAGGGTCACACAGCTAGTGTCTGAGGCCAGATTTGAACTCAGGTCTTCCTAACTCCAGGATCAGTGCTCTCTACCCACTTTGCCCCCTCGGTGCCCCAAACCTTTGCTTCTAACAACCAAAACAGTTAAGCAAAATCAGCTGATACAGTAATTGTTGGTGTATACAACACTGAATAACAATGCCAAGTATCACATTAGGGTGCCTTAGTTTTAGTTCACATACTGATTATGGGGTTTATCATTCCATGTTAGATCAATAATAAGGACCCTTAGCATCCTAATTGATACTCAGGTCTGTTGTTATGATCTCTTCCAAAGCCATAAAACAGATTTAGAAGCACTACCAAAACCAATCATGGGGCAATGTAAGTGTCTACCCTCCTGGATTCAAGTTCTTGGTAAAGAAAAACCAGTGTTTGTTTCTTCTTCACAAGAAAACAGCTCATGCTCAATTTCCCTATCTCCCTGAGATACATAGTGTGATGTTTAAAATCTAAATTGTGGTCGCCTTAAATTAGAAGCTTTAGCACCAGTCCTCGGGCATGAAACATTTATTAAAGCATACAGATATTCCCATGGAGTTCAGAAAGTTAAGAAAAAAGCCTACTTAGCCTAGAGTTCCAGCCTGGTCTGGTTCTTCCTCAAATCCTCTGCCACAAGCCTGCTTCAATCACAAACTCTCTCCAGAAAGCTGACTGTGGAAGCTTTTTATAGGTCTGGAACAGAGGCGGTCCTTATACACTGCTTCAAGCTCATTGGTTGGCATCATCCAAATCCATTGGTTCTGAAGGTGTTCTCAAGGTGTGATTACAATCCAGTTAACCTGAAGTAGGCTTAATCAGCAGTCAATCACTCTCACTTGATTCAATCAGTCTAGATTAATCTCCAGGTGGGTCTTTGAGCATCTGCTAAATCTCATTATTTCATCACAATAGGAAGTTAATGGCATCATCTCCAAGTTACCTGAAGCCCTTATTTCTCTTCTGATGTATCTGTAACCAGTACAAGTCCAGGGGTTGGAGTTTCTGGAGTATCCAGGAGGACAGGGCAGCTCCTCCTCAAAGTCTGTCTATGGTCTGCAGTGTATGCTGTTGTTCCTTAAAGGGGATGATTCAAAGGGTTTGGCTATCAGATGGGATAAACTTGTAACCTCGATTTTGAAGCTCCCTAGACGGCAATTCCCCAGAGCTCTGGATACTGAATATAATAGAGACATCAAAGGACACTGATGACTGGGGTGCAGGGGGCACTCTAGAGCAGGGCTTCTTCAAGTTTTTCTGATCTCAACCCCTTTTGCCAGAGAAATTTTTACTCGACACCAGGTATATAGGTATTTAAAATAGGTCATGTAAGGGGGGGGGGGCGGCGCAAACGGTCCACTTGGTGACTCCTTAAGCAAGACTTTCTGTGTAGCGCTCCGGTAGCATATAGGAATACATAAAAGCAATCATTAGAAGGGAGTGGATCACATGACCAGCCAGATGGGAGCCTGCTCACTTTCTTCAGATTCAATTCTCTAAAAAGGGAACTGTATACCAGATGTAGACTAATTACAGCTAAATCTACAAGTCTAAAGGAGAGAGAATCCTAATAAAATATTTTTAATAAAACAAAATATAAATTTTATAAAATATGAAGATAAAATAAGTTTTATACAAATATTAAATAAAATATTTAAATAATTTAAAAGGATAAAAATCAATACAATTTTTTTTGGAGAGCTCTAATCTTTAAAGGACTCATTCAGCACATCTCCCCACTTCCCCCACCCTCCCTACCCACTGTGCTCCCTGAGCCACATTCAGACAATTTCTGTACTCGGCAAACTCATCAAGTGGACAAGGTATACTCATAAAATTTATCAGGGGTGTTCCTGAACAGGACCCCCCCCCCCGCCCCGCCCAGTACACTTTAATTTTGTGTTCTTGTACTATTTGACCTAGAAACTAGCACTTCTAGATTTGGTCAAATAAAAGGAAGAGATACATCTTTATTTTTTACACTTGATTTACTGAGAAAGCTTCTAGCGTTTGTCCATCATAAACAATTGCTCTTGTTTGTTTATTTCTTTTTAATTTTCTTTATTATGAACTTGACAAACAATATATGTGGACTTTTCATATACAAAAAACCCAAAAACCTTGTCTATGAAAATGTGACTCTATTCCATACAACTTGTTTTTCAAAAATGCATATTAAGTCTAACACAGTAGTACCACCACTGCCCTGCTCATTGGAATCCCTTATGAACTCCCTTTCTTCTTTCTTTTGTATATTTTAAAATTTTTAGTTAATACTCTTTTCTTTCTTCTCTCCCTTTTTTTATTCTATCACTACCCCTACATTCCCCTCTGACAACTCTTCTCTCCAAAATAAAAGCCCTCCCATACAAAAAAAGCATAGTCAAAACAAATTCATATATTGATTGTGTCTGAACATGTATGTCTCATTTTCCTCCTCCAATCCAGGGCTTCTTAAATGGTTTTCCACTCTTGACCCCTTTTCACCTGAGAAATTTTTACATGACCCTGGGTATATAAGGTATATAAAATAGTTATACACAGCCTTTTACTTTTGCCAAATTTTTCTTGACCTCCACATTCAGTTACCCATATGGGGTCAAGAACTACAGTTTAAGACACTTTGCTCTGTTCCACCATACTAGATGGTGCTACTTGCTGGGCCTAGAATCAGAAAGACTCATCTTCCTGAGTTCAAATCTGGCCTCAGACACTAGCTGTGTGACTCTGGGTGAGTCACTTAGCCCTGTTTGCCTCAGTTTCCTCACCTGTAAAATGAGCTGGAGAAGGAAATGACAAACCACTCCAGTATCTTTGCCAAGAAAACCCCAAATGGGGTCATGAATAGTTGGGTGTAACTGAACAACAACAATAAAAGGGGTATATACTTAACAAAATTTTTGTGTACCATAGGTTCTTTACCTTTTTACCTTTTTGGGATACATAACTAGTAATGGTATCACTAGGTCAAAAGCTATACACAGTATATGGTTGATTCTCAGATATACTTATACAGCCCTAACTTCTCTCATGACCTCCAGTCTCACATATCTAACTTTGGTTATATTGAAATGATGCCACATAGATGCCTTAAACTAAATACATCCAAAAACTGAACTCATCTTCCCTTCACCAAAGCCTTCCCCCATCCAACTTCCTTATTACTGTGAAGGGTACCATCATCTTCCCTATCACCAAGGCTCATAATGTAGGTGCCATTCTTGACTCTTCACTCTCTCTCATCCCCCATATCCAATCAGCTGCCAAGTCCGATAGGTTCTACATTTGAAACAACTCTAGTATATGACCCCTTCTCTCCTCTGATAGTACCAACATCCTGGTGCTGATGCCTCACCTCACACATTGCAATAGCCTGCTGTTTAGTCTCCCTGCTTCAAGCCTCTCCCCACTCCAATTCATTCTTTACTCAACTGTTAAGATTATAATTCTAAAAACACAAGCCTATATAAGAAATGACAAGCAGGATGATTTCAGAAACCTGTAAAGATTTATATGAACTAATGTATAGTGAACAGAACTAGGAGAACATTGTACATAGTAACAGCAATATTGTTAGATGAAGAACTGTGAATGACTTAGCTATTCTCTGCAATATAATGATCCAAGACAATGCCAAAGGACTAATGGTGAAACATACTATCCTACCTCCAGAGAAAGAACTGATATTGATTGAACACAGACTGAAGAACGCTTTTTTCCACTTTCTTTCTTTCATTTTTTGAGTCTTCTTATATGTAAATGTTTTACATAATTGCACATGTATAACCTATATTTGATTGCTTACCACCTGGGGGAGGTGAAGGGAGGAAGGGAGGGATAGAATTTGGAACTCAAAACTTTAAATAAAACTGTTTATTAATTTTTTTAATTACAAAATTTTAAAACCCACAGGCCTATGCCATCTAATATGTCATTCAACAAATACCACTGATTCCCTGTCACCCCCAGGATTAAGTATAACATCCTCTCTTTGACATTAAAAAACTGAAATAGGGGCGGCTAAGTGGCGCAGTGGATAAAGCACCGGCCCTGGAGTCAGGAGTACCTGAGTTCAAATCCGGCCTCTGATACTTAATACTTACTAGCTGTGTGACCCTGGGCAAGTCACTTAACCCCAATTGCCTCACTAAAAATAAATAAATAAATAAAAACCTGCAATAACCTAATCCCTTTCTTCCTTTCTAGTCTTCTTATACCCTACTCCCTACCTGGAACACTATGATCCAGTGACACTGGCCTCCTAGCTGTTCCCTGAACAAAACGCTTGATCTCCCAACTCTGAGCATTTTCACTGGCCATTCTCTATGGCAGGGTTTCTTTTTTTTTCTTTTTTTTTTTTGTGGGGCAATGAGGGTTAAGTGACTTGCCCAGGGTCACACAGCTAGTAAAGTGACAAGTGTCTGAGGCCAGATTTGAACTCAGGTCCTTCTGAATCCAGAGCTGGTGCTTTATCCACTATGCCACCTAACCAACCCTATGCCAGGGCTTCTTAAACCTTTTCTAGGTGAGTAATACAACTCATTTTTCTAGGTGAGTAACTATCAACCCCTTTTTACCAGAGAAGTTTTAACATGACCCTGGGTATATAGGTATATCAAATAGGTATACATAACCTTTTACTATTGCCAAATTTTTCACAACTCCCACATTCAGTTACTCAACCCAATATGTTGCGACCTACACTTTAAGAAGCTTTGCTCTATGCCAGGAATTCTCTCCCTTCCTGATCTGTCTCCTAGCTTCCCTGGTTTTAAAGTGCCAGCAAAAATCCTACCTTCTACAAGAAAATTTTCCTGGTCCCTCTCAATGCTACTTCCTTCTGCCTGTGGTTATTTCCAATTTATCTTGTCTTTAGGTTGTCTGTGCATAGTTGTTTTCATAATGTTTCCCCCATTACACTTTGAGCACCTTGGGAGCAGGAATTGGTTGGGTTGGGTTTTTGGGTTTTTTTGTTCGCAGAGGGGAGTTTTTTCCTTTTCTTTTTAATTTTGTATTCTCAGTGCTTATTACAGTTCCTGGACCACAGTTGGTTCTTCATAAATGTTTCTTGACTTGAATTAGTTTGGCTTGACTTGACTTTGTATGCAGCAGGGAAACAGTAGAAAGGGAACTAGCAGATAGAGATGGAAGATTAGAGTCAGAACAATAGTAGAGGTATTCTTCTGGATAATACTAGTGGGAATGGGACTTAGGGTCTGTGTAGAGAGGATGACTTCAGCAAGGAGAAAGACCACCTTTTCATCAGAGACTGGAGTAAAGGAGGAGAGAGGAGGATCTGATGTCAGCGAATATGTGAGATGAAGAAAAGGCAGCAAATGCCATCAATTTCTTCAGTGAAGTATCAGAAGAGATCCTCAGCTGAAAAGGTAAGGGTAGGAGTGCCCTGAGGAGGGAAAAGAGAAAATTTGGAACAGCTGCCACAGTGACTGGGATATAAAATTGATCAGTGAGAAGACTTGCCTTTCTTTAGTGAGAGGCCAGTTGAGATTGATATAAAAACAAAAGATATCATTAAAACGTGTGTCTGGAAAAAAAGTGTGTCTGTCTGTCCTTAAAACTAGGGTGTGATAAGGTAAAGGAAAAAAAAAGACAATAGCTTGGAAGTTAGTAGCCTCCTCCTGGACAGGTAACTAATTTGCTGTGTGACCTGGGTCTCCTTTTCTTCTTTTGTTGTTTGTCCTTCGCTCCCAAAGAGGCTCATGACATCAGGAAGTGATGTCATGACTTGCAGTGAATTGGATTTTAAGTGAGGGAAGGCTGTACAAAGTCACCAACCTCACTCTCCTCTACCACCATCTGGGTCCAGTGGCAAGATATGTATCAGGATGACTGGAAATGGCCTGGGATGTTTAAGGCAATTGGGGTTAAGTAACTTGCCCAGGGTCACACAATTAGTAAGTATCTGAAATGAGATTTTAACTCAAGTCCAACTTCAGGGCCAGTGCTCTATCCACTGTGCCACCTAGCTGCCTTCTTCTTTTATAAAATGAGAGGGTTGGCCTAGAAATCTTTCTAGGATCTTTTCCTGATCAATATTATAGGATTTGGGGGAGAGGTAGTGATTATATGTGTGTGTGTGTGTGTGTGTGTGTGTATATATATATATATATATATATATATATATATATATCAGATATTCAATAACAATGGAATTATATTGAAACACTGTAATTGGGAGGAGAGCAGTGTGTAATCTTGTCAACATCCTATTCCAGTAAGCCTATCCCAGGGTGTATTGTAACTTAGGGTAGCAAAGGGAGCCCAGGGAGGCTTGGCTATTTCTAGCACCATCTGGTGCCTCAGTCATACCCCATGGCAGATACTTTGAAATGTTAGGAGTTTGAGTTACCCACACCATCTGTAATTGTAGCTGATGACCTTTCACCAAATGCCAAAGTTCTTGCTGGCTAAGAATAAATGTGGGAACTGCATTAAGGCCACAGATAAAGGGCCAACGAAGGGTGAATGGAATGCCTGCCTATTTTCTTAAAGCTACATATGGTTGGTTGGTTGTTGTCTTTCATGCTCGTAGAGGACCAAAATGACATCACTATGTTGGGGCCAAGGTACAGTATGTCTAGTTCTGGCTGATAAGACCAATACAATCTTGGAAAACTACCACAGGTCAGGCACAAATAGTTCACGTGAACATTTGGAGCGGAGATGTCTGTAAATTTTCCCATCTCACGTTTCTTTTGAGCTACTGCTATTAAAGGTACATATAGACCTTGGTCACAATATTATTATTATTAATAATAATAATAACAATACGAGGCAGCTAGATGGCGCAGTGGTTAAAGTGCCAGCCCTGGATTCAGGAGTACCTGAGTTCAAATCTGGCCTCAGACACTTGACACTTACTAGCTGTGTGACCCTGGGCAAGTCACTTAACCCCCATTGCCCTGCAAAAACAAAAACAAACAAAAATAATAATAATAACAATAATAATAATAATGATAGCTAAGATTTTTATAGCACTTACTATATGCCATGTCCTGTGCTAAATACTTTACAATTATTATCTCCTTTGATCCTCATAACAACCCTGGGAGGAGATTATCCCCATTTTTCAGATGAGGAAACTGAGACAGACTGGAGTTTAGTGACTTACCCATAGTTACATGCTAGAAAGGGTCTGAGGTCACATTTGAACTCAGGTCTTCCTCATTCCTGACCTAACACTATATCCATTGTGCCACCCAGCCAGCCTTGCTGATACTTAAGTATATTTTACTTACTGCATACTTGATACTTAAGAAAATATAATATTTAATAAATACTTAATATTTAATAAAATACTTCAGATAATATTTCTTATAGCTTTGGAGTTCTCAACCAGCAGATCAGTATTTATCAGAAAATCTGAAAGCCATACCTTGTAGATGCATAAGCTGATTGTCATTACTACCTCATCCTAGTCTCCTCTTGCCCCATCTCCAGCCCCACCCCTGTGGTTTACTGGGATCTCAGCAAGAAGAAAAGTGCAGCTGGAAGCCACCTCCTGTCCCTCCTCCCCAGATCAGACACTTGAGTGTTAGCATCTTTTCCTGGTTTTTTTCCCTTTCCAGTACCTAGGGGGCAGCATGAAATAGTGAATAGAGTAAGGGCAGCATAGCATGGTGGACAAAATGGGGGGACTCAGAGCTAGAAACACTTGGGTTTGAACAAATCCCAACTCTGACAGTTGCAGCCTATATGGGCAGCCAGCGTAGCCTCTCCAAGTCTGAATTTCCTCATCTGTAAAAACAAAAACAAAACAATGCCTATAGTACCTACTACCTGCAGCTCAAATGGGAGAATTATGTCCAATACTCTGCAGACTTGAGAGGAAGATGTAAGTGCCAGTTATGATGGGCTCAGATTTGGGGAGATGAAAAAAAAAAGGCTTCCTCTCACAAAAATTTGAGAGATCCTGTTCCTGTTCTAAAATGTAAGCAAGTTAATAATAGCTAGCATTTACATATATAAATATTTATGTAGTACATATATGCATATTTATGTAGTATATTAGTACATATTTATATAAAGTTCACACAGGGATATATATATATATATAGTATATATGTGTATATAAATATATATATATATATAGAGAGAGAGAGTCATTTGATCCTCATAACCCTGAAGCCATTACAAACAACATCCCCTCCATCCAATACCTGTCCCCCTGCCTCCTGTTATTAATGCTTTCACATTTGGGTTTCATTTGTACTATATTTATATTTATGATAGTGTGGCAAAGTGGACAGAGGGCAAGTCTTGGAGTCAGAAAGACCAGAGTTCAAGTCTTCCCTCTGACCCTAATAGCTTGTATTAAATTATATGGGGCTATTCACAGCCTCTCAGTTTGCCAGGCTATTCCCTAAGTGGCCCATGTGCGTCAGAGTAGGGAGGTTTTTTTTTTTTTAATCATAAAAGTATTTTATTATTTTATAGTTACATGTAGAGATAGTTTTTGATATTTGTTTTTATAAGATTTCAGGAGGGCACCTAGGTGGCACAGTGGATAAAGCACTGGCCCTGGATTCAGGAGGACCTGAGTTCAGATCTGACCTCAGACACTTGACATTTACTAGCTGTGTGACCCTAGGCAAGTCACTTAACCCTCATTGCCCTGCAAAAAACAAAAACCAACAAATATAAAATTTCTAGTTACACATTTTTCTCCCTCCCCTCTTTCCCCCTCCCTAAGACATCAAGCAATCTGATATCATATTAAACATATTTCTGCATTAGTCATGCTGTGAAAGAAGAATCAGAACAAAAGGGGAAAACCTCAAAAAAAAAAAAGTAGAAATAGTATGGTTCAATCTGCATCTAGATTCCACAGTTCTTTTTTCTGGATTTGAGTCCTTTGGAACTATCTTTGGACCATTGTATTGCTGAGAAGAGTCAAGTCTGTCACAGTTGATCAAAACACAATGTTGGTTTGTTTTTTGGGGTTTTTTAGTGAGGCAATTGGGGTTAAGTGACTTGCTCAGGGTCACACAGCTAGTAAGTGTTAAGTGTCTGAGGCCGGATTTGAACTCAGGTACTCCTGACTCCAAAGCCGGTGCTCTATCCACTGCACCACCTAGCTGCCCCAAAACGCAATGTTGTTGATACTGAACACAATGTTCTCCTGGTTCTGCTCGTCAGCACAGGGAGTTTCATAAGACAACAAATGAAATCACAGGTCCAGAATGGGTGGGACTTAATCTCTACATTTGTACTTGTTATATCTCAGACTCCCAAAGAATGTAAATTCTCTGAATTCGGCCTCTGTGTCATCTGTGTCTTAGTATCTCCAGTACTTCAATTAATCGATCAATAAACATTTATTAAGCACCCTCTATGGATCAGGTACTGTGCTAAGCATTAGGGATACAAAAAGAGGCAAAAGACCATCCCTTCTCTTAAGGAGTTTGTTGTTTGTCCTTCTTTCTCTAAGGGAACCAATAACAACAGGAAGGTGATGTCTTGATTTGGAAGTAAATTGGATTTAAGTGAGGCAGAGCTGTGCAAAGTCATCAGACCCACTTTTTCCATAAGAGTCATCTGAGTCCAGTGGCAAGACAAAGGTCATGATGACTGGAAATGATCCCAGATGTTGAGGAGCTTACTACTTAAAAGATTACCTTGCACATGTTGTTGTTGAGTCATTTTTCAGTCTTGTCTGGTTCTTTATGACCCCATTTGGGGTTTTCTTAGCAGAGATACTGGACTGGTTTGCCATTTCTGTCTCTAGCTCATTTTACAGATGAGAAACTGAGGCAAACAGGCTTAAGTGAATTTCCCAGAGTCATACAGCTAGTAAGTGTTTGAGGCCAGACTTGAACTCAGGAAGATGTCTTCCTGACTCCAGGCCTGACACTCTATCCACTGTGCCACCTCGATGCATCTTGCATGTAGTGGAGCGCCTAATAATTGCCCATTCATTGAATTGACTTGAGTTGCCATTTTAGAGGCCATATGGAGTAGTAGATAGGGAACTGACTGGACTGGGAATGCAGAGCTGGCTCTGCCATTATAGTAGTTGTGTAACCCTGCTAAAGCTGCAACCTCTACGAACCTAAGCTTCCTCATCTACAAATGAGGGCATTGGATGAGATGATGTTCTTCTCATTCTAAGAGTTTATGGGTGGGGGGGGGGCAGCTAGGTGGCGCAGTGGATAAAGCACCAGCCTTGGAGTCAGGAGGACCTGAGTTCAAATTCAGCCTCAGACACTTGACACGACACTTACTAGCTATGTGACCCTGGGCAAGTCACTTAACCCTCATTGCCCCCCCCCAAAAAAAAAAAGAGTTTATGGAAGGGGAACATTACTGGGTATGTATAGATACACATATATGGATGGATGTATAAACGCATAGACACTGTGTGGGTAGAGAGTTGACTTCAAAGTCAAGAATACCTGGGTTAAGGGGGCAGCTAGGTGGTGCAGTGGATAAAGTACGGGCTCTAGATTCAGGAGGAAATGAGTTCAGATCTGGCCTCAGACACTTGACATTTACAAGCTGTATGACCCTGGGCAAGTCACTTAACCCTCACTGCCCCACAAAAGAAAAAAAAAGAATACCTGGGTTTAAGTTGCACTTTGGAGATACTGGCTGTGTGACCCTGGGTAAGTCATAGAGCCTAGAAAGTTCTCTATAAGTTGTAGAGAAGGTACTAATTAATATGCATTGGTAGAGGGAGTCTCCTAACCCGAGAGTTCTCTATACTAATAAAACTACAGGTCCAATCCCTATCCCTATATTTATGTGTCTGTACATTTATGTACACCCACATTCTCTAAAGAGACAGAGAAGAACCAGATGGATAGCAGGAATGCATACCTTACCTTACATACCAATAGCTTACGTTGCAGATCAGTAGCAATCAAAGACTATCAGTTCATAGGAACCTAGCTTAGGGCTGGAAGAAACCTTAGGGATCATCTAGTCAAGCACCTTTCTTTTATAAATGAGGAAACTGAGGCCCTGAGATGTTATGTGATTTGCCCAAGATTGGTTTTGAGTCCTAAGCAGAGCCAGGATTCAGACTTAGGTCTTCTGACTCCAAATTCAGTGTTTGAAAGAGATAGAACTCATCTAGTTTTGGTTGAATTAAGTAGTAGTTGTTGTTATTGTTGTCAATTTTATCCGACTCTTCATGACTCCTTTTGGGGTTTTCTTGGCAGAGATACTGAAGTGGTTTGCCATTTTTTTGTCTAGTTCATTTTACACATGAGAAAACTGAGGCAAACAAGGCTAAGTGTCTGAGGTAGAATTTGAACTCAAGTCTTCCTGACTCTAGGCCCAGTGCACTATCTACTGTGCCACCCAGCTTCCCTGGATTAAGTAGTAATTAACAATTATAGTTTTGTTAGAAAAACATTTGATTGTATCTCAGTTGCATTTTTCTTTAATACAGCATCACTTTTATACATAGTAATTTAAGATTAGTAAATGCCATTCTTTTTAAATTTAATAGTTAAAATTTCATAAAGAAATATCAAAATTGAGTGAAATGATGTTCTGTTTCTGTGACCCAGTTAAACAAATTTATGGGGAAACCTTCTCCTTGAATCAAGTGCCATAACAAAGATGCACCACTATCTACCTTACAATTATAGATATAGTGCCCAGAAGAAAATAGAAGTAGACACAATGGTCTTATGAACTGAAATTTATAAAGTGGTCGCAGGTGTCACAAACACAAATAACTATTAGATGTGAGAGGATAAAAGAATAAGATGAAACACAAATCAGTGAACCTTTTTTTTTTAAGGAAGAACAATTTTATTTCTTCTTTTGCTCCCCCCACCTCTCAAAATATCTTTACTGTTTGTGGCACTATAGAAACTGCATTTTGGTTGAGTGTCCAAAGCACCATACAGTATTTGGTATATCAAAAGAATTGTGGGAAATTTTAAAAAATGCTCTGGTATTGGTTGGCCATGGAAGTTTATCTGGTCACAGAGTGTACTATGATCTTTGGTTCTATTCTTTTTGGTGTTTCAGCCCTTGTGGGAAGATGCCATAGATCTTCACTTGGCAGCATGCTTCTTGTAAATCTCTATGAATTCATTGACATCATCAGGGGAGCCCAGAACTATTGGTGCTCTCTCATGGATGTCAGTGGGAATGATGTCCAGCACAGCTTTATTTCCTGTGGTAGCCAGTCCTCCAGCTTTTTCCATGACAAAGGCCATCGGATTACATTCATACAGGAGTCTCAACTACAAAATAAAGGACAAGAACAATCAGATAACAGGTTTGAATGGTGGAAGGAAATTTAGAGATAAAACTCCTTACATAGGAGGAAACTGCACCTCAAAGAGGACAATTTGTACAAAGTCATCTACATAGTAAGCAGGAGAATCAAGATTTGAATTTGAGTCCTAATCAAGTGTTCTTTGTACTACAACAAACTCCTCAGCTTAGCATTTAGAACCAGGGATATGCTAGAGCCAGCTCACACCTGCAGGGAGCTGATTGTTAAATTTTCAGTGTGAGTGTTTACACCTATGAAATTGGCGAACTACAAAATCAGCACTTGACATAATTTCTTTGTTTATTGTCCAGGCTTAAGAAAATGTTGGAGAAATGATGGAGAAAATGGTAATCATGCAGGTTAAGTTTAAGAACACGGCAACAAAGCAAAGTAGACACTACTTTAAAAGGGAAACAATTTCTGTTACCCTACTTTGAGTAAAGTAGAGCAATGTTTCTTAGACTACATAAGAAATCATATTCAATATCTGAAAAAAAAAACCCTTAAACATGAGTCATGTAAAATACTAGGTCAGTATAATCAGTAACTACATGATATCTAAGAGACAAGTTTCAAAACAGATCCATACTTTCCTTGCAAAAGTAGTATTTCCTAAGAGCTAACAGGCTCATTAGGTGTCTATCTCTATAAAAACCATTTTAAAACAATCAGATAGGAAGTAGAATAGTGTAGAGGCCCAGACTTGGAGTCGAAGATCTGGGTTCAAGTCCTTCCTCTGACAAATAATTACTGTGTGACCCCTGGCAACTTACCCCATTAGTGCATTAGGGTTTAGAGAACAGGTAGTTCTCTAAGAGTATAAATTACAAACCACTTGGTGATCTGTGTTGGTAGAAGGAGTTTTACACAGTGGGAATTCTATTCAGTGACATGGATCTATTCAGTGACAGGATCATGGACATGGAAGAGATCTCCAGAGGTCACTTACTTCACACTCTAGCCCCACACCGACTTCTGACTTCAAGCACGTTGTTTACTTGTTTCAGTCATATCTGATTCTTTGGGACCCCACTGGGTTTTTGTTTTTTTGGCAAAGATACTGGAGTAGTTTGCAATTTCCTTCTCCAGCTCATTTTACAGATGAGGAAACTGAGGCAAACAGCACTGACTTGCCCATAGTACTTCTCAGAAGTCCATTAGCAACTGTAGAGGGGGTTGGGGGAAGGAGAGGAACCAGCCTTCATGGTACCTAACTTATACTTGTGAATTGAGCCCACTTCTTTGGTCCAGTCCTCAAGGGGAGTGTTTACCTTTCCTTTGGGGCTCTTTTTGTTGGCTGGATACAAAAAGATTCCTCCATACACCAGTGTTCGGTGCACATCTGCCACCATGGAGCCCACGTATCTTGCACCATAGGGAGATGTATTATCCTGCCAATTTAAAGAAAATTAGTAACTGGAATTGAGAAGGGAGTTCGGGGGGGGGGGGAGTGGGATAACACCAGGTCATATATACCAAAAGCCTATAAAGAAAAGCTTTAAAAACAGATTTTTTTTCCTTCCAACCATGTTCACAGCCTCATTTTAAAAGCAGGGGGAGGTGGGAGGAGGAATGGATGGGGAGCAGTGAGGGGGGGGGGTTGTTAAGTGAAGCAACTTGGAATGGATGCCATCAACCATAAATGATCCTGGAAGCTTTAACTCCACAGTGGCCCGTATGAAATTATAACCCCTTATACTCTCTGAGCTCATAGGTCCTGAACTCAAAGTGTTTTATGACCAATTAACTCATTAATCTTGCAAGAGGTGGCTTCTTTTATCATCCTGTTTCCCCTCACTTCTACCTCCCACCTCTCCTCTGGGCAAGAATTCTGATGGCAGTGCCAGGAACTGAAACTTTGGACTCTCAAGGGCCAGAACAACATGTGTTGTTCTTCGAGTCTGCTTCTCCATATTGCAATTTCACAATCCTCTTGTGGTTAATTAATAAAAGTCACTTGATGAGTGTGGTTGGCTCTATAAGGATTCAGTGTAGTTATTCCACTTCTATTACTTGATATATGTGTGTGTGTGTGTGTGTGTGTGTGCTGTGTTATGTATATGTAGATATACATACATTTATATGTGTATATATCAATCTATTTTTTTACAAGGTAAATCAGGGAAAAGACATCTATAGTTTCTGTAACAAACCTAGCATAAGGCAAATATCCTAGTCCCATTTTGCCCTTACGAACCCTTATCCTCTTGGATAGGGGTTCTTAACCAGAGGTCTGTGAAGTTGTTCTCCTTTTTAAAAAATATTGATAATTATGTTTCAATAAAATGGTTTCCTTTCTAATTATATATATATATATATTATGTATTTAAAACCATTATTCTGAGAATAGGTCTATGAGCTTCATTAGATTGCTTAAGGGATCTATGACCCCCAAAAAATTAAGAATCCCTGTCCTAGAATGCTCCTCTCCTCCCCCACAATAAAGACCTTTTTGATGCCAGTTGTGAGGCGTATTCTACCCGTGAGGTGTGTTTTACTTGGTATTACACCTATGTGCTTACCTGAGGAAATTTCTTCTTCTTGATATACTCTGTGATTGCAGGATCAAAGTCCTTTGCATAGCCCTCATTAAGACTGTAGATGTTGCCTTTCTTTTTTATCTTCACATCCTTTTCAACCAAAATGAATTCCCCAATAGCCTTTAAAAAAAAGAAGAAGACAAAGAAGACAAAGAGGAAGAAGAAGAATTGGGAAATCTTTACATGTGCAAATATAAGTGGATGGCCTGAAGTTATATTCAGTCATGATGGGACATGACTTTAGAAACAATGCAAGGTATGTAGTACACCAGGCAGGGTATTTCTTATGGGGTTAAGTGCTTCAAAGGGGATTGGGGAAAAGTGTCATACATTCCCATTTTGTGCTAGGACAAGTGTTAAGCCAAGCTTTTCTTGTATAGCAGATTTCTGCACTACCTTCACGGTAGATGATAGTTGAAGCTCTGGCCAATCAGTTTTGAGCTTCTGTGTTGAAACAACCGACACCAAGGCACAAAAGTCAACATGTCCCTCCCACCTCCACCCAACCTCCCCCCACCCCCAACCTCTGCCATGTTTCACCCAGGTCACTTAACTATTGCCCCACATAAAGAGTCAATCATCCCTGGAGAGTTTGGGGCTTACATCAAGCCACCCAACCCCATGTCAGCAGTGGGATACAGCACATAAAGATGGAAAAAGAGAGGTGTCTCTGACAAACTAAGCTGATATCTAGAAAATAAAAATTTCATAATGCAAAACAGCCACATGTACATGAGAAGTCATGCTTTCAGGATGCTGTAGGAGCACCTGCTTAGTCACTGAAACTATATGCAGCATTTGAGCTAGGGTAGCAAACTCCATCTCCATGATACAAAGGCAGAGATAACCCAAGTGAAAGTTTTTTTTTTTTTTTAATATAAAAGCACTAAGAAACCACAAATTGTTGCTGCTGTTGTTGTGACTTGCTTAAACATCAGGCCAAGAGAAAAGTATTTAAATTCTATGTAGTTATATACACAGATATTGTCTCTCCCTATGCAGTTTAAGTTACATGAGAGCAGGGACTGTTTGATTTTTTGTTTTTTGTTTTTGGTCTTTGTATCCCCAAGGACCTTGCCAAGCATATAGTAATAAATTCTTACTAAATGTTTGTTGATTGATAACAATGTATTGTTGATTGATAATAATACATTTTTATTTAAGTGTTTCAAGTATACAAAGCCCTATACTATGTGCTAGGAGGAATACAAAGTTTAGATAATACAATCCCTGCCCTTACAGAATAGGAATAAGCAGGCCACAGGCACTAACTTATTATTCACATTAGGATGGTTTTAATCAGATTGAGTAATAGCAGCCAAAAAAACACAATACTACATTAACTTTGCATTTATATTTTAAAATATGTAGTGGTTATTAGGTCTCAGGAGGACAAATGAAGAATCAAATATAGGAAAACTTACACCTTTCGATATCCTTTTGCAGTCTGGAAAGAAGAATAGGTTTTATTTTTTTTCTTCATCTGAAGTTACTAAAAAAATGTAATATAAACTCAGGAGTGACTCTATTCTGAATTGCCCATCTATTTAATCTCAGTTGGCAAATCTGGAACTTGAAGCATATGTGTTAAGCAAAAAATTAGATAACAGGATTAATTACTTCAGAAACATGTGCCTTAGACATAGGTTTAGTCCTTCACTAGAAGTAGAAATCCTGGTTCTGCCATTGATTTTCTAAATGAAACTCAGCTATCTGGGTCTCAAACGGTAGTACCAAACAAGTTTTATATGTTATAATGCCATATTTGAAGGGATAGAAATTCAGTTCTGTAAAACAACATGGACGTTCTGCTTGGCCCCAGAGAGCAGAAACAGGAGCAAGAGGAAGAAGACGCAAAGAGTCAGATAGAAGCACCATGTAAGGAAAAACTTGCAAAGAATCAAAAGTGCAATGGGTTGCTCCGGTAGTGGATATCTTCAAAAACTGGATGCCCATTTGGATATGCTGTAGGAGGGATTATAAGATCATAGACTTGGAGCTGGAAAGGACCTTGGAGACCAACTCCATCATTTTTATCCAGGTAGCGTTTAGTCTATGTTGCCTCTGACATCCTTAGCAACTCTCACATTCTGTGATTTAGTGAAGAATAAGCACACAACTGTGTTCTTATTTACGACACTTTTGAACAACCTCTAGCACTCTAGATGCCGTTAACCTTTCAAGTCCAGAATTATTCAATTCAGTATTTTTCAATTCTTTATAGGCCCTGAATAAAATGTACATCAATGCTACATAAAATGCTTGCTATAATTTCATTAATGCTATATGAGAGAATTTTGGCCAATAAAAAGAGTTAATCAGTTTTATTTTTATATGTTCTGTATATATGAAATTATGATAGGAGAAAATAGATTTTTAGAAATATTTTATGATTGGGTTTTTTAAAACTAAATAAGTGAATGTAAAACAACTCCCTAATAGGCTGAAGATGATTTATAAGATATATAAAATAAAATCATAGCAGTGAATATTTTTTCAAAGTACCATGGGAAGCTTACATTCAACCTCTAAATTTTTAGAAAAACAAGCTATTAGCAGTTGCCTTAGATAATTCATAAATCCTGTTTTTCTCCGTATTGTGGGAGGGGAAATTTTCCCACATATATTTTTATTTCTTTGTGTTCTATGCCAATAAAATTGTTGGTTGTTAACAGACAGCACTGGGAGAAGCCCAGAAGTTTACCTGCTTCCATCTGGAAATGCAGAATGTGGCAGAAGTAATATTTTGAAGAAAATATGAATAGCTTTGGGATGAGAAGGTGATATCCTATTCCATAATGGGAATCCCTCTTACATAGTTCATGTAATATTCTTCATTTTTAAGAAAGCATATCACTCTCTTTCTATTCCTTGGCACCCACCAAACTTTTTCTTTTCCCTCAATTCCCCCAATTCTCCTTTCACCTCCCCATATCTGTCTGCTAATATGTTGCCTCTTTTTTTTAAATCACCCATAAGAATTCTTACCGGGTCCAGCATAAAGCAGTTGACTCCACATGCCATAGCTAGCACCAACATGGTGGCACTGCCATAGAGTGCGTACCCAGCAGCCACTAGATTCCTGCCAGGCTGCAAAGCATCCTTCTCAGAAGGCTCACCAGTTGAATTCTGGAATGAAAAAAAAGGAAAACTTTTTTTTTGGCCCTCCATTACTAACAGGATGCATGATGATACTGTAGTCCTAATGTAATGAGACATCTCTCTTTAATAGCTTTACTTCATTCATTAGGTAATTTCCTGATTCTATTACTGCAGTGGCCTCCCCACCAGATGCCTAGTTTCCTGTATCTGGAACACTCTTTCCAAACAAGATCTTACTCTAATTTTACTAATCAGATCTTCTCTTGCTTCTCCATTACCACTTCAAAATAGAAGCACCGCATACACACACACACACACACACACACACACACACACACACACACACACTCCTTAGCTATAGCTCTCTGAATATCCCAATTTTATTACTATCATCCAGATCTTCCACCACCCAACCTCATCTTTACTTAAACAAATTAACAGAGGGTCGAGAGAAGTATGTCTGCTGGGGAAATCAAATAGGCAGAGCATATTACCAGGGAACAGTGCTTTATATATAAAGGACAGGAGGAAGTCAATGACCTTCAGCTTTCCCCTATCTTCATCACAAGTTATAAATATTCCACAGGGAGATGGATATCAGTCAGTTATCTCTTATTGATGCTTCTATGGCAGAGGTAATAAGGGGAATAACCCCCTTAATTTGCTAGACTGGGTAAAATTTTCATGTAACAGGGCATGTGCTCAGGTTCTTTGTTAAGCTACATGTACCTTACTGAGATGATATGGGCACTGGCTTGTTGGTCCTCAATAACTAAGGCATCTCTGGAGATGATTGTCAATTGTGAGTTAGGAAGATAGGTTTTGGGTTTTTTTTGGGGGGGGAGTTGTGAAGCAATTGGGGTTAAATGACTTGCCCAGGGTCACACAGCTAGTATTAAGTGTCTGAGGCCAGATTTGAACTCAGGTCCTCCTGGCTCCAGGGCCGGTGCTCTATCCACTGTACCACCTAGCTGCCTCCGGAAGACAGGTTTTCATTGGGCTATAACAGCTATGGAAACAACGCTGCCCTTCTCTTTTGGACCCTTCTCCTGTTATGCATGCTTTCTCTTCCTTGAATTTCTAGCAAGAAGCCAAAAGGTCTTCTCTCTCTTCCACCACCCCCTCCAATGACAATGTTGGCTTATAGCACAAGCACACAGCACTGGAAGATATGCTTGACTAAGCGGGTCTGAGATTGAACTTTATGTCCCTGTTTGCTGTCCTCTGCTCCTTTTCTTCCCTGAGTACAGGTCAGCAACTAGTGATCCAGAGAACTGGATATTTACATGAGTTCCTGATTTCCAGAGTCAGGTACTATCTGACCATGGGAGATTTCTTTAATAACATTCTCAGAGGAGAAAATGACCACCACCAGGATCACCATATTGATGAAAGACCATAGAAACTCAGGCCCTGATTGGCCAAGAGATCTAGACCTTGTAAGTTGTACAGACAGTTCAAGTCCAAAGTGAATAGGAAATATCTGTTCTGTGGTCCCACAGAAGAGACAGTAATGGAGACAGAGATGGGTAGAAAGATAATAGTCTGTGCTTTATGTATTTCTATATTTGTTCTTTGAGTCTTTTGCATATTATATCATTTACGTAATAGGGAAATAAAATGACTATTGTATACTGGAAGCACACATCCATCATACATTGAGTATCTACCTTTTTTAGAAAGGACCCTGTTGACCCAGTTTTGGGAAAATTATAGACATGAGTCATACCTAATCTTTGTTTTAGAGATTTCTATGGAATTATTCTAGGGTGTGGAAGGATAGAGGGAGGAAGGGAGGGAGGGAGAGAAAAGAGGGAAGGAAGGAAGAAGGAGGAGGAGGAGCAGGAGGAAGAGAAGGAAGAAAGACAGAGACAGACAGAGAAACCTGATCTTGATCTCCCTTTTTAGGATTCAGGCCTTCATTTTGGTCCATGAGGACCTAGAGCCCCTTGTAGAAGGCCCCCCCTGCACTGAGTTGTGTTTCTTTTGTCTTCACTATACACTGGATTCGCTCTTTACCAAGCTCTTTGATATGATTCAATTTAACAAACATTTAAGAATCTACTCTGTGTAGTATACTATGCTAGGCCTTGGAGATCCAGAATTGAAAAACTTCATGACCTTTGTTCTTGAAGAGTTTATAATATAACAAGAATATAACACACACAGAAATAAAAAAACTATACAAAGTAGATTGGGATGGAGAAGAAATTCAAAGTATTCTGAGAAAAATTGAGGGAGATGTTTACTTACACCAGGAGAAACTAGTGAAGGCTTTATGGAAAAGGTAATCCTGAAGGAAAAGAAGGTTTTCAACAAGGAGAGAAGTGGAAGTACATTCTAGGCATGGGGGACACTTCCTATACAAATGCACAGAGGTGGAAAAGTGCAGGACACAATCAGTAGTAGCAGCAGCAGCAGCAGCAGCAGCATAGTCCAGTTTGGCTGGAACATGGAAAATGAGTGCTGTGAAGGGAAGTAGTATAAAATAAAACTGAAAAGGTAGGCCAGAACCAGACTGTAGAAGGTCATAAATGCCAGGCTTGAGTTTCATCTTGTATAGGAAATAGGAAGCCATTGGTTTTTGAATAGGAGAATGAAGCCACCGCATGCTGGAGATCTGCAAGCTTTCAGTGCTCCCCCCCAAAGTGATCCAGGGTGAAATCTGGGCACTGGCTTAGCACTGGTTTCTGCAAGTTCCTGACCTGGGCTTAGATCTGAGCAACGCAATTTGGGCATGGCCCCGGTTGGAGCTCTAGTATACTGCTGTTGGACTCAGCCACAGCCAGACTGCTGGAAAGCTTTGCAAGTTTAGAATGACAGAAGTGCAGGTTCCCCTTTGATCTGTCTGAGCTTCCTTCCTGCTTTGGTTATTCTGCTGCAGGCTTCAGGTTAGGTTAGAGTTAGATCTGAGTCCTTCATTCCACCTCTTAAGGTCAGAGCCACATAGCTGATGCTTGCTTCTGAACTTTCTCCTTGTCCAGTACACAGCCTAGAGCCCAGTCCTTGCCCTGGACTGCCACTTCCAAGTACAGGTCCCACTCTCAGTTCACCCTAGATCTGTGACCCAGCAGTGGATAGTGGCCAAAAGAGGCACCAGCTGGCACCTGTTTGCTACCTGTATAAGGTTAGACTCCTCTGTGTTGGATGTAGGGCCTCATCGTTCTGTGGTTCACAGTCAAAGGTAGGCTTTCTTTCAGTACTCACACAGGAACATACAGTCCCTGGTATCCACAGACCTCTGTCTGCCTCTTTTTGTTGACCTGGTCTGGAAAAATTACTCACTATGATGTTTCTCTTAGATTTCCAAATTAGGACTCATGCTGGTGTATTTTCTAAATATTGGGGGAAATAGTCATTGGGGAGAGCTTAGCTATCCCATTATGCTTCCTTCTCCTGACTAGAGTATACTTCACTTCCACCCATCTCCATTTTCCATCTTTTAAAGTTCCTCCCTTCTTTCATGGATGGAGCAGCATTTGAGCTGAGCTTCGAAGTCTTCCCCAACTGTCCCCAACTCCCCCTCCAACCCAAGAAAGCAATAGTTATCTTTCCTCTCATCAAATTGATGCATAGAATTTTTACTAGACTTTCCCTTTGTACTTATGACACTTTCTTCTATCACAGTTATTCTTGTGCACATCTTTTCCCTCATCACATTTTTATTTCAAGAGTAAAGTCTATGCTATATCTGTATTCCCAGAGCCAAACAGACTTAGTAGAGAACAAATGTGTGTTGAATTGAATTAACTTATACTCTGTAGGCATAAGAAGATGTTTTCTAATGATACCGATAGAGCTTTTTGAGAGCTTCAATTACAAGAATAAAATACTTTCCACTCTCTTCCCACTAGTGTATATTCCCTAGCCAACTTAATGTATCTTCACGTGCAGAGCTGAAGGTCTGGGTAACATCCTGGCAATAATTTTAGAACTTGAGTAAAAATCTTTTTAAAATCATGTCCTCCACAACTTATATTCTTTTTGCTGCTGTAACAGTGGATAAAGTGATACTCAGTGAAGCCCATTAATGGAAACACGTGGTTTCCTGGGCTTCAATCTTCTGCTGATCCAAAAGAAAAATTAAGAATCATATCTTACCTTTCTGTAGATGCCAAAAATAGTTCCAATGGATGCAAGGCAATCAATGTTAGAAGAACCATCCAGTGGATCAAAACAGACCACGTATTTACCCTGAAAATAAAAGGAAAAAAGTGATCAGGTCTTGCTTTGACTATAAGTTTTACAGTAAGTAGAGTCAGGGTGCTAGCCGTAAGGTGATCCAAATGATGCCCTAGATGAGGGGACAAAGTAAGGAAGTGTCATGAAGGATAACAAAAATTCACAGGAAACAGATGGGATTATTACAGAACTCTTCACAGAAGTGACTACGATGATTTGATGAGAAATAACCATGAAAATAGTCAGGAACTTGCCAAAGAACAATAATGACTACAGGAGACTGAAAGAGAAGCACATCTTCTCACCTCTTGGTAAAAAGATACAGAACCAGGCCTATTCTCAGATAGGGCTTGATTTTGCTTGATTTTACATATTTGATTTTTCATATTTGTTATGGGGTAGAGGGTAGTGCTGGTGTCAGGGAAAGATACATTTTTTTTAAAGCTTCAATCCATATTTTAAAAGTTTAACATTGGGGGCAGCTAGGTGCTGCAGTGGATAAAGCACCGGCCTGAAATTCAGGAGGACCTGAGTTCAAATCCAGCCTCAGACACTTGACACTTACTAGCTGTGTGACCCTGGGCAAGTCACTTAACCCTCATTGCCCTGCAAAAACAAAAAGTTTAACATAAGGAAGGGAGGAAAGGTTTAGAAGGAGTAAAAGATAGAGCAGTTTGCTGCTACCTGGTTAAATATGTATTTATACATAATTATTTAGTCTGAAGTCTGCATCTGTGTATGTATGGTTATTTATGTATACATCTTTTCTTCATCACATTATGTATGTATATTATATATGCATGTATACATGTATATGCATGTATGCATGTATGTGTGTGTATGTATGTAGAGTGAGTGTCCCCAAAGTCTTAAAACTGCACTGACTTTTGGGACAGCATTCACACATATGCTTTTTTAAAATACAATAGCACTTCAGATGGTAGACATTCACAGTTCTCTATATGGCCTGCTTTATGTCTTAAGACATTTTATTTAATTGTTGATGATAGTTGAATTCACAATAAAAAGAATTTTTTAAAAATCTTCTCAGAAACATAATATTTATAATTTTTTTGCCCCTGAGCTTAAGGTGCCTCTGAAAACATAAAGTAAGACAGTCTGTCATCTGGAAATCTATAACAGCTACTGATGAGAAATATTTTAAAAGGAGTAAAAGGTCATAAAAATGTTTGAGTATAGGGACAGCTAGGTGGTGCAGTAAATAAAGCTCTGGCCCTGGAGTCAGGAGGACCTGAGTTCAAATCCACTCTTAGACACTTGACACTTACTAGCTGTGTGACTCTGGGCAAGTCACTTAACCCCAATTGCCTCACCAAAAAAAATGTTTGAGTGTGTCCCTAGTATTTACAAGGGGAGAAGCAGCTGTAACTTCAGACAACTAATCCTAGCCATTTTTTATTTATTTTATTTTCCAGTTACATGTAAGGGTAGTCTTCAACATTCATTTCCATAAGATTTAGAGTTCCAATTTTTTCTCCCTTCCTCCCTCCCTTTCCTCTCCCCTCCACAAGATCGCAATCAGGTTATATATGTACAATCCACAAGTGTTCTTTTTATCAGTTCTTTCTATAGGGGTGCATAGTAAGCTTCCTCATTAGTTCCTTGGCATTGTTTTGTAATCCTAGCCATTTAGAGGAAATACCAGAATGAAGGAAAACAATCTCTCAGGCTACTGCAGCTTCCCAGTCATAGACACATAAATTTCAGAATTCAGAGAGAACATGGAAGCTATCTCTGGTTCAGCCCACACCTGAAAAAGAGCCCTGCTTCTACTACATGTCCAATAAGTGGCCGTTTAGTCTTTGTTTGAAGGCCTCTAGTAAGGGAAATTATTGTTGTTTTTGTTGAGTCATTGCAGTCCTGTCCGACTCTTTGTGACCCCATTTGGGATTTTCTTGGCAGAGATACTGGAGCGGTTTGCCATTTCCTTCTTCCAGTTCATTTTGCAGATGGGGAAACTGAGCTAAACATGGTTAAGTGACTTGCTCAGAGCCACATAGCTAGTAAATATCTGAGACCGGATTTGAACTCAGGAAGAGTTCAGGAAAAGGAACCCTCACAAACTCCCAAGGAAGTCCATTCCATTTTTTGCTTCACTCTTATTCACAAGTTTTTCTTTGCAAGCCTTAATTTGCCATTTTGCAGCTTCTTCCCATTGCTCCCAGCTCTGTCCTCAGGGACTTAGCAGAACAAATTTAGTAGAAATTCCCTGACACAGTTCTCCAACTACTTAAAGACTGCTGTCATCCCATACCCACCTCACCCCCAAGTTTTCATATGTCATAATCTTAAGGCATTGCTTGTTCTGTTTGCTTACCAATGTTCTCATCAAAATGTGGGTCCCAGAAATGAACACAATAGTCTAGATGTGGTCTGATCAGCGCAGAATATGGCAGCAGAACTATCATTTCCCTGGTCCTGTACACTATGTCTCTCTTAGTGCAGTCAAAGATCACATTCTTTTTCTTTTCCAGTTATTTTTTTACTCCAATGATCCTTTTCAGATGAACTACTATCTAGACCGGTCTACCCATCTTCTACTTACAAAGTCAATTTTTTTAATCCAGTTGTAAGACTTTATATTTTATTCTTATTAAATGTCATTTTATTAAATTTGCCAAATATTCTTACCTCATGAGATATTTTGGATCATGCCCCTACCATCCAGTATAATAACTATCCCTCTCAGCTTTATGCCTTCTAGAAATATGTGCCATCTACTTGATAATCCTTTCATCTGTGCCTTTATCTGTCACTAAGAAAAAAAATGTTAATCAGCATAAAGCCAAGTATAACTAGCTCTCTGGGACACTCCAATGGGATTCTCCTTCCAATTTCATATAAAACTATTCAGAACAATCTCAGTCTAGCCACTCTACCATTTCTGAATCCACCTAACTTGTCTTATCATCTAACCCTGACTTCTTGTGTCCACAAGAAAAGGATGGAAGGCTTTGTTCAATGCTCTGCTACTATCTATATAACGCTTACAGCTTTCCTTTGAGCTATCAGTAATGAATGGAAATGAGGTTAACCTGGCCTGACTTGTTATTGATAAAACCATACTAGGTGATCATCATGGTTTCCTTTTTTAGATGTTATAAATCATCCCTTCTAGAATTTTATTCTAAAATTTTTCCCAATTTTAAAGTTCAGCGCACTGGCTTATAGTTTGCAGAGTGCATTCATTACCCCCTTTTAAAAACTAAAGACAATGTTTGTCCTTGGAGAAACTAGATGGCACAGTGAATAAGCACTGGACATGGAGTCAAGAATACCTGAATTCAAATCCAGCCTCAGACATTTACTAGATGTGTGATCCTGGGCAAGTCTCTTAACCATGTTTGCCTCAGTTTCCTCATCTGTAAAATGAGCTGGAGAAGGAAATGGCAAACTACTCCAGAATCTCTGCCAAGAAAACCCCAAACAGGGTCACGAAGAACAGGACATTACTGAAAAACAAAATCCAAGTCAATCTTGGATTTTCCCCATTCACCACGATCCTTCAAACAGTACTGCTTAGCAATAATAGCTGCCAGTTCTTTCACTTGCCTGGGTGTAGTACATCTGGTTCAGGACAAACTCATGCAGAAGAACTAAATGTTTTACTATTCCTCCTTTCTTATCTTGGGTATTAGTTACTTATTAGCCATGTTTGTTCTGTCCTATCTAAGCTTAAAACTGTATACCCAGGGGGGCAGCTAGGTGGCGCAGTGGATAGAGCACCGGCCCTGGAGTCAGGAGTACCTGAGTTCAAATCCGGCCTCAGACACTTAACACTTACCGGCTGTGTGACCCTGGGAAAGTCACTTAATCCTTATTACCCCACAAAAATAGGAAGCCCTGTATCTAACCCCCTCAATTTACAAATGGGGAAACTGATATGCAGGTGGTTATGACTTACCCAGGGTCATACAGCTAGGCTTATTTAGTAACCTAATTTCTAATTTCTTCTCCTGGTCAGGCTTATTCACCAGGAGGAAAATACCCTATAAAAGTAACCCATGTTCATGGGTTTATGAATATGGGTCTAGTTCATGGCCCAGGCATTAATTAGTTCACTATGAAGAATTATTAAGTTGGCATTCATTCTAGTTTATGAATCAGTCTCTATGAGTTTGATTTCTGTGAACCAAGTTTCTATGGCTAGATGATTCCTGGGTAAAGCAAACATTTTAGTTTTTTGAACCTGTAAAGTTGAGGACCAGACCTTTGACTGTCACCTTCCATAAGAGCACTTTGAGAGGTAACATGGTATAATGGATAGGGTACTGAGTGCAGAGTCAGGAAGAACTGGTTATACGTCCCTAGGTAAATCACTTAACCTCTCTGTTTCCTCTTCTGGAAAAAAAGGGAATTGGATTCCGTGGCCTCTACTGTGTCTTTCATCCCTAACTCAATGTTCCTATGTTCTAGGTACAGCTATCCCAGGAGGGCCAGCCTCAAATGGCTGGATGACTTCATAGGAACGTCTCAACAAGTATATATCTTCAGCCTAGGGGAAATTGTCTCATGGTTCCAACGTCCACTATAAAATATTATCATAGATGAACTAATGTGATGAAAACCCATTTAATCTAATGATTAAGTACTGGAAACAGTACTTGGTTGTGTGGTCATGTCACGAAACTCTGTATTGGCCAAGATTTCATGCTGTCACATAACTGCCTAAGGTTAGGTAAGGAGTAAAACCAGGAAGGAAGAGCCGAAAGGCTTCTTCATCAGGCTGTTAGCTAAACACAGTTCAAAATCAAAAGACAATAAGGACAAAAAGTAGAAGCAATATGGTATATAAAGACTGCTTAATGGATTAAGGAATCATAATGTCTAGCCCTCCTACTGATGTGTAAATTGTGGAATTTGTCTTTTTATAAATTCAATTTAACAAATGTTTATTTGTACCATAGGGAACAGGAACATCTTATTAGACTTGCCCATGTTCTCACAGAATTTACAATTACAAGAATCATTGATTTTTAGACCTTAATGGAACATTGTTGTTTAGTTGTTTCAGTCCAGTCTGACTCTTCATAATCCCATTTAGGGTTTTCTTGGCAAAGATACTGGAGTGGTCTGCCATTTCCTTCTCCAACTCATTTTACAGATGAGGAAACTGACGCAAGCAGGATTAAGTGGCTTGCCCAGGGTTACACAGCTAGTGTCTGAGGCTGGATTTGAACCCAGGTCTTTTTGACTCTATCCACTGGACCACCTACTTGCTACTAACAGGACATTAGCAATCACATAGTATGATGAAGAAACAGGGGCCAGAGAGGTTGTGTCACAGTTAGTTCATCACAATTCACCTCAAGTCCAACAGCTGAGGGAAAAAATTGGGACTATAACTCTTCTGACTTTCTCAACTCACAGAGGAGATTCTTTTTTGATGAGCTGGCACTTGATTATTTAGGTAAGCATTTCATCACCACTGAAGATAATTAGATTTTAACAGATGTCATTTTAAAATGCATTTCTGTTCAATATACCCTCCATCAAGCAGTCAATTTCAGGGAAAACTTCATGGTGAAATTTAGCTGCATAGGGAGTAGTGCTATGTATTATACAAACCAGGTCAAGCAAGCAGGATTCCTGTCTGCTAGGAACTCAAAGGTGCATTTTCTCTTTAAACTCTAACTCTTGATTTCCTGTCAATACCATCCCTTAGACTAAATACAGAAAGATAGCAAAGGCTTGAAAGTTCTTAACCTTTTGTGCAAAGAGGTGAGGAATATCCCACTTAAGTCCCACTTGGTCACCTCATAGTGGTATGGCAGTAACTCTAGGCTCTAGGAAGCTATACAGATAGAATGTAAACTCTTAGCAGACCCTAGGAATCTAGAAAGGCTTTAGGTATGGAGTCAGTTGGATGGATTGTTTGCCTGATATATAAGGACCAGAGCATATCAACAGCACAAGGTGGCACACTTTTTAAACCACAGCAATTTATGAAGAGCCTATTAAATATTAATACAGTCTATGAATGTTTTGTAGGAGGGTGTGTGCAATCATCTTAGGTGAGATGTAATGAGGTGCAGAACCAGGGTGATGGCTGTGACTGAACCAGCCTTCAAGTCATTCTTCACACACATTTATCTTCTATCTGTGTCTTTCCACTGACTATCCATGTGCCTGGAATGCACTCCCTCTCACCTTTACCTTGTTTTCTTCTAAGGTCAGCTCAAGGGCCTCCTTCTTCTACATGAAGCTGGGCCTGATCTTTGAAATTGCTTGTGCCTCATTCCCCACCCCCCCAAATAAAAATCCTTGCATTTGTTTTGTGAATGTACCTCCAACTTAAAAAGCCTTTTTATATTGACATTTGATATTATTACTGAACTCTTAAATCTTGGATAGTGGCATTTAACTGCCATCTTGGGAGAGTTAACAAACACCACTAAAGGGAGGCTGTGTGGGACACTAAGTGGATGAAGAGAACTTCTATCCAGAGGAGTCTTGGATAGTTAAGTACCACAGAGAAAGGATCTATGAAAAACTAATATGAAATGTCTTCTTTGAAAGTTAATGTGAGGGGCAGCTAGGTGGCGCAGTGGATAGAGCACCAGCCCTGGAGTCAAGAGTACCTGAGTTCAAATCCGGCCTCAGATGATTGACACTTACTAGCTGTGTGACCCTGGGCAAGTCACTTAACCCTAATTGCCTCATCGAAAAAAAAAGAAAAAGAAAAAAAAAAGAAAGTTAATGTGAGTGTGAGTGTAAGGCATTGAGAGTGCTAAAAGATGTTTCCTGAGGAGATATAGAGAACTGACTGCCATGAAGAGAGGGAGAGGAGAGACAGAGGAGTGAAGGGAAGGAGGTGTGGAGGGAGAGGGAAAGGGAAAGGGAAATAAGGGGTGAGGAGAGAGATGGAGAAAAAGAGACTATAGGAATTAACTGTTATCTTTAAGAGTTTGGAGAAACATCATGAGGGAACTGACTTTAATGCTAATTCTGCCGAGAAGCCATTATTTCCAAGTGACATTTTGAGGAGAATTCCTGAGAGACTTTACCAGAAAGAACTTGTGTGATACCAGCTTCCACAGGTCTCTCAGAGAAATTATGGATACTGTTACTGTGTCTTTAAGGTATAGTGGAATTTTGGAGTGACAATTTAGGTCATTCTATGAGGAATCAGGGAGGAAGCTGAGATATTAACTAAAACTGAATCACAATTGTAATGACTGAAAAGAAGACAAGAATAAATTCTGAGAGAATTCCTTTCTTGAAGGAATTGAGTTTAACCTTTATCTTGCAAGGAAACACACAGAGAATTCTTGAAAAGAGACTTTAATTGGTATCCAGAGAGAACTTAATGCTGGGACTCTGTTTTTAGAATTCAGGAGAACTTAGTAGTTATAGTAATAGTTAATTCTATAAATGTGTGTGTGTGTGTGTGTGTGTGTGTGTGTGTGTGTGTATAAAATTAGGTTGGGGCCTCAGAGCTAATTAATGAGATAGTGTCTGTATTTGTAGTAATTATTTATAAGGTAATATCAGAGTATACCCCTTAATTGCTTTTGAGCCTATTATAATTAATGATAATTAAAAGCTAAACAGCAGGTTGAAAGATGGAAGTTTGGTGTGTTTTTTTCTCAAGAACACTTCAGTATTACTTTGCCTCACATACTCACATTCTCATCTGTGAAATTGCTACAGGTGGTTTAGGGTGAAAGCCTAAGAGAACAGGCTATGAAAGATGACCCCGCAAAGGAGGGTTTCCCTATGAAAAAGGAATAGCCAGCAAGGTAAGAAGAGAACCAAGAGAAGCCAAACCAGTGGAATCATGGGTTTTTTTCAAACGTGGAAGAAAATCTAATATAAAACCAAGTTCATGGTAGAAGTAAACACTCACCCTTTTTTCTGGTTCTACTATTATGGCATTTGCATCTTCTTCTGATACAAGAACACATGTAGCAAAGGATGACTTTAGCATGTTAATAACCAGGTCATTGGAGAGAACATCTAGCTTCTTGACTTGGTCCCCAGTGACATTGGTAGATCCAGCAATTCCGTAGCTAGAAGAAAACAAAAACCACCAACACTGAAAACAAGGACGAGAGTCAAGATATAGCAGAGTTATGAATGCATGGATGGACTTTCCCCAAAAGAAGTCTAATAAAGTTCTAAAGGAAGGGATAATTTGGTGGAGAGAGATGAAGCATTTGATGGAAATGGAAAGATTTCTTAGGCTAAAGTGCAACATACAAGTGAGAGGGTAGCTAACAATGAGAGTACTGAAGTCTTACAATCACAGAATGTTAACACTGGGAAAACCCTTAGAGATCATTTAGTCCCTAGATTCTTAGTCTCATTGGTCTTTCCAGCATGGCCTGCCCTTCAAAGGAGAGTCAGCTGGTGAGATGTAATGCTTATAATCAGCAGTTTTAATTTATTGTGTTTATATAGCCATGTAAGGTCTATAAAGAAATTTGCACAGATTTTTTTGTTTGACCTACACAACAACCCTCTAAGGTAATATTCCCATTTTACAGTTGAGGAAAATGTAGGCACAGATTAATCTAGAGGTTTTTCCACCATTCCTAACACTAGTATGCATTAGAGATAGACTTTGTCTCCAAGTCTAGCAGTTCTTTCATCACACAGAGGCAATTGTCAGCCATTAATTATAGGGCTCTGTGAAGTAGACTGACTTTCAAAGTAATGGTCTCCTCCTTCATCTATTCAGAACTTCCACTATGGCTACACATCTGTCTTCCATGGTTCAACACCATAGGCTGTCTCCAGCTACCCAAATTTTGGCATCTACTGTTGAATTGTACCAATTTTGTATCTCAACCCAAGTGACAAACTCTCTCTTTCTACCAAAATGATGTTAGAACATTAACATGGATTGGCTTATGAGATTCCAAAGGAAAGATCCCTAGGGCTTTCTCTCTACTTCTAGGGAACAGTTACATATTCTTTCTCCTTTTATTGAAATTATTACTGAAAAGAATCATAACTGATATTTATATCATGCTTTAAGGCTTACAAAGCAGCTTACACACATTATCTTGTTTAACTCTCAGAACTCCGAACTACGCAGTTGCTTTTATTATAACTATTTTTAAAACTGAGAAATCAGCAAGATTAAATTATTTTATTGGCTATCATGGACCTCAATACTTTAAAAAATCTAAAGTACTTTTTCTATCTGTTTATTCATTCCTCATAAGACTCTTGTGCTTCTCAATAATAATAATTATACTAGAGAGAAGACTTATAAAATTTGCCCCATGGTTTCAAAAGAATCAGTAATAGAGCTAGGATTGAAATCTTCAGAAGATCATCTGCTTCCCTGATTAGTCTTCAATGCCAAGGTGGCATCTCATTCAGTAAATAAGAGTAAACCATCTACACTACTCCAAAATGAAGTTCCCCAAAAGAACCAAGCTCAGCAAAATTAGTAACATTCTCAGAGGATCATAGAGCTGTTAGGGACCCTAGAGGACATTTATTTCCAATGCCCCCATTTTAGAGAAGAGGAAACTGAGGTCCAAGGAAAAGGAGTGACTTACTTAACATTCACACAGATACAAAGTAGCAGTGTCAGGATTTGAACCTAGTTCCATTGACTCCAAATTCAGTGCTCATTTTACTACATGGCTTTTATTAGGAAGTGTTCAATAATCATAATTCTTTTATATCACACCTTAAGGTATCAAAATTACTTCCTTCACAGCAACCCTGTAAGGTAGGTTCTGTAAGTACCATTGTTCCCATTTTATAGGTGAGGAAACTAAGGCCCAGCCAGAAAAGCCAAATGCCTAGATTTGGGGAGAGCAAATTCAAAAGGTTCAAAGGTGGGCTCCCACAGACAAAAATGCTAATACACATGTATAACCCATGTCAAATTACTTGCCTTCTCAATGAGGGGGGAGGGAAAGGAGGGAGAGAATTTGCAACTCAAAATTTGAAAAAAAAATGCTAAAATGGTTTTTACATGTAATTGAGGAAAAACAAATTTTAATGGCTGTGTAAACTCTACCTGAAATTAACTAGTTAGATAGAACATGGGTTCTGGTCACTTTTGCTCAAGTGGAAATGAATGTCAAAGTTAAACATTATTGATAATAGTTGTACTTGTTAAGAAAAAGTATCTAATGTGTATCTAGTCATTTGCATTTCTTCAAAACTTTGAGACATATATGTGTGTCTTTTAATTTGTAAGTAGTTATTGTTAATACTTTTTGGAATTCTAATACAGAGTTCATACACACACACACATACCCCAAAATTGGCTGTATGCTATTTCTGCCTCTCTGTTACTCCTGACAATGGAAATTCTATTTAATGAGATGAAGTAGTAGTTAAGCAGTAATGGATAAAAGGTACTACCTAATGGCAATTACTAAAATTGCAAGCATAATGGTCAACCAATTTACTATGTGCCAGAAACTATGCAAAGTGCTGGGGATACAAAAAAAAAAAAAAAAGGAAAAAAATAGTCCATTCCCTCAAGGACCTTAAGTTCTAATGAGGGAGACATGCATGAAAATAACCAGGTACAAACACACAAAACATATACAGAGTGAATGAAAGATAATCTTAAAGGGAAAGGTATTAGCAGAGGGAAAGGACTTCTGCAAAAGGTAGAATTTGATCTGAATCTCAAAGGAAGCCAGAGAGACTAAAATGCACAAGTGAGGAAGGGGGGCATTTGCAGACAAGGGGAAAGGCTCTATGCAAAGATGCATAGATAGGAAATGGAGTGTCATGTGGAAGGAGAGCTGGTAGCCAGAATGGCTGGATAATAAGAGTATATGGGGGGCAGCTAGATGGCGCAGTGGATAAAGCACTGGCCCTGGATTCAGGAGGATCTGAGTTCAAATTTGGCCTCAGACACTTAACACTTGCTGTGTGACCCTGGGCAAGTCACTTAACCCCAATTGCCTCGCCAAAAAAAAAAAAAAAAAGAGTATATGGAGGGAAGACAAGAAAGGTAGCAAGGCACCAGGATGTGGAGAACTTTATATAACAAACAGAGGATTTCATATTTAGTCCTAGGAGCAAATGATCAGTCTGGTTTAGAAAATCCAATTTATTTATTGACAGAATATTATGAGACAAGAACTTGATAATGATGCACTACCTTCACCCAGAAGACCAGGATAAATTCTATGACATCTAGCCACTTGTCAAGATTTCTGCAAGAAGGACATCTGGAGACTGTCAAAGTCCTACATAATGTCATTCTAATATAATTAGATATCAATGAAGAAAGGAGGTAGGGACACCATGTCCCCTACCCCTCCACCCCCCTGTCCAAGTCCTCCCAGAAAAAACAAATCAGGCAGAGTCAGACTTCCCTCAGAGGGCCACTGCCTTGTGACCTTTGGATTCCCCACTTTTTCCTGCTTTATAGGGAGAACTGGCTGGGAAAGAGCAAGAGTAGATGGCCATTGAAGCTCAGCCTATTATTCTGATATTATGGGAATTTTCCCATCCTATCTTGTAGGTGATCCATCTTATCTACAATCCTCTGGGCATTTGGTTGTTTTCCCACTGGGTTAGTCTGGAACCATCTAAAGAAACTCCTACACACAACCTTCTACCTTGGGGATAAAATCTCTGATGTCTGCACAATCGTCCAATAATTCTCCCAGTTAAAGTTTGAAGCCCAAATCCAAGTTTGTTTGGTTTTTTAACTAAAGTCTAACTATAGGCCAGCCTGTGATTTGAGCATTGATAGTAATGGTAGGAACATTAGAAAAGGAGTCTTCTCCATATTGAGACATTTGGGGACCATGCCCCATTTGGGAATCCTTGTGCCTCAGCTGAATGTCTATCCGCTCCCCCACTCTCTTTTTTTTTTGTGGGGCAATGGGGGTTAAGTGACTTGCCCAGGGTTACAGAGCTAGTAAGTGTCAAGTGTCTGAGGTTGGATTTGAACTCAGGTCCTCCTGAATCCAGGATCAGTGCTTTATCCACTGTGCCACCTAGCTGCCCTTCCCCATTCTCAATTACATGCAGTCTAATAAGGAAGACTATACAACAATTGGAAAATTCAATGGCATCTGTTGTGGCTATATGGTTTCTGTGTACTTTGCACTTAAAATTGTCACTCAGGGCCAGCTTTTTTTTCTCTTGAATCAATGGAAGAAAGAGGAAAGGACAGAATGTAAACTTTAGAGCAGGAATTGTTTTCGTTTTTGTCTTCATATGTCTTGTGTCTAGCATGATACCAGGCACTTTTAATACTTGCTAACTGACTAAAGAGGAGGATCTGTTCATTGTCTTTCATCGCTCCTGTCTCCTGTTAATAGTTAGGTGAACATCAGATTAGCATCATGTATAAATCAATCTGCAAATATGTATTAAATGCCTGTTATCTGCAACATAGACAAAAGTTTCAAGGAGCCTACATGCTAGAGGAAGGGAGACATATGTAAATTATTCAAAATATGTACAAAATAAATACAAGGTAATTTGGGGGGCACTAGTGACTGGCAAGGTGAATGAAGAAGGCTTCATAGAGAAGGTGGCATTTGAGCTGAGTTTTGAAGAAAAAGTAGATTATAAGAAGTGGAGGTGAACGGGGAGTGTGTTCCTGGCATGGGGGAGAGGGCATAGAGATGGGAGCTGAGGAGTTAAATATGATGAACAAGTAGAAGTTAGTCTGGCTCAACTTTTAAATTTTGGGGGGGGAGGCAATTGGGGTTAAGTGACTTGCCCAGGGTCACACTGCTAGTAAGTGTCAAGTGTCTAAGGCCAGATTTGAACTCAGGTCCTCCTGAATCCAGGGCCAACGCTTTATCTACTGCACTACCTAGCTGCCCCCTGGCTCAACTTTTATGTCCCTATTCAGGAGTAAAGTATAACAAGAGCAGAAAAATAGGCTGAGGTCTAGTTGTGAAGGGCTTTAACAGTCAAATGGAGGAATTTATATTTGATCCTAAAGGCAAAACCATTTTTTAAGGAAAGTCTCTTCTTCATTTCTGTTGGTGAATTTATATACTGATTAAACCACTTGGTAGAGTAATTTGGAAGTATGCCCAAAGGGCTATAAAATCATGCCTACCCTTTGACCAAGCAATACTACTGTCTGTATCCCAAAGAGATAAAAGAAACAAAAAGAAAAAGGACCTATATGTACAAAACTGTAGCAACTCTTTATGTGGTAGCAAAGGACTGGAAATTGCAGAGATGTCCATCGATTAGGGAATAGCTGAACAAATTGTTGATTATGATTATAATGGAATACTATTGTGCTATAAAAATTACAAGCAGGATGCCCTCAGAAAAGCCAGTAAAGACATATGAAATGATGCAAAGTGAAATAAGCAAAACCAGAACACTGTATACACTAATAGTGATATTATATGATGATCAACTGTAAATAACTTAGCTATTCTCAGCAATACAATGTTTCAAGATAATTCTGAATGACCCATGATGGAAAATGCTATCCAGCTCCAGAGAAGGAACTGATGGTATCTGAATGCAGATTAAAGTTTCTTTACTTTCTTTATTTTTCATGTTTGTTATAACCTCTTTTCTTTTACAACATGATTAATGTAGAAATACATTGTACATCTATAACCTACATAAAATTGCTTGCTTCTCAATGAGGGGGAGAGAAGAGGGAAGGCAGGAGAGAATTTGAAACTTAAAACTTTTAAAAAAAAAGAAATGTAGGGGCAGCTAGGTGTCACAGTGGATGGAGCTGGCCCTGGATTCAGGAGGACCTGAGTTTAAATTTGGCCTCAGACACTTAACACTTACTAGCTGCGTGACCCTAGGCAAGTCACTTAACCCCAAATGCCTCACCAAAAAAAATGTTAAAAATTGTTTTTACAAGTAATTAAGGACAAATAAAATATTAAATTAAAATATTAAAAAAACTTTGCTCCAATAAGTTGGCTTCATAACTAATGTCTTTAATTAAGCCTTAAATCTAAAGAAAATAAGCTTGTTGGGATATAAACTCCTGGTAGTCTTTCATATTTCACACATTATTTGTCATTTACTTAGAACTTTAGGTTTGGCAGGATCCTTAGAAGGTAATCTAATACAACTGCCATATTTTATAAATAAGAAACCGAGGTCCCACAGAAACAGGTACTCAAGTTTATGAAGCTGGTTATGACCAGAGCTTATCAGTGATATGGGTTGAAATTTTAAAATATATCTACAGTGTTTTTTAAAAAACAAAAGCATTTAGATGACTCATGTAAAATCATTTCTTTTTTTTAAAGGAAAATAATTTGAATTATGGGTTGGCTTTTTGTTTTAATCTTTGATTATATTGTTCATGAATTTTTTTCCTAATTTCTCTGTAATTCCAACTCTAATAGATCCATTTCAATGGGAGACAATCCCAAAAATACCTCTTTATTATTTGTATAAATAGGGAAATTCATTTCTATTATGTTTATAAAACACTATTATCCAATATCACCAGCACTTAAGAAAACAGCTTGTTTGCCTCTATCAAAGGCAATATGTTTGATAAGATCTCGTTTTCTTCTAACACCATCATGACAAACCTTGAATTCAGAACGAGTTCCGAGAGTGCCTGCACTCCAGATAACATTCCGAAGTCCAAAAGCTTGTTTTCATCATGCTCGACTTGCATGAAAACAGGACAAAAGAGGAAATGGCAAGAATTATAATCATTTAACCTGACTGACTAAAGTCAAAAGGTATATTAACATATGGACATACCACAACTGCTGGATATTTTAACCACAGATGGAATAACCAGTCCCACAAGTTCAAGGATCAACTAACTCAGAAACAAGTTAAGGACTTTGATGGCAACAACTTATGTAAGTTAGAGAGAAAGAAAAAAACCAAAAATATTTTCTCTCAACCCTAAAGTTGGTGCCAATACAAGTAAGCCTTGTGTTCCACAAGACAAATGTGGTTCTGGTGAGGGGTGGAAGGATTTCTTATTTTAAAGAAAACTAAGATTCATAATTCAAAGACATGGGAATGAGGAATTCAAAAAAATATAACCTTGATAGGTGAAAATTCCTGAAACCAAATCATGCTTTTAAAAAAAAACCTCATGACATAAACACCAAAAATCTGAAAGTGAGCATTTGCCACTTGTTAGTTTAACATTAATTCTGTAGTTCCAAAGTTTAAACTGGAGTAATTTATTATCTTTTTCCCATTTTCAGGGGGTGGGGTCAGGATAGGTGGGGAAGTATCCAATGGATTCCTCACTGGTGATTCTTAGAAGATAGTCACTAAACACTAAGTAAAGATCTAGCAAGAGGTATTTTATGCTACAAATATGTAGAGGTAAGAGTACTGACCTAGCACTCCAAGAGGGGGAATATAAGTGAAGGCAAACCAGTATCTTTTTTTTTTCCTGCAGGGCAATGAGGGTTAAGTGCCTTGCCCAGAGTCACATAGCTAGTAAGTGTCAGGTGTCTGAGGCCTAATTTGAACTCAGGTGCTCCTGAATCCAGGGTAGGTGCTTTATCCACTGCACCACCCAGCTGCCCCAAACCAGTATCATTTAAATAAAAATATAAGCTAACCTTGTTGTATAGTTTAAAACAAAACAAAACAAAAACATGGTGTTTCTGGAGTTAGAAGACACCCTGATCTGGAAACACTAACTAGCCATGTGACCTCGAGCAAATAATTTTAGCTCTCTGAGCTTCAGTTTCTTCATATATAAAGTAGGAGGAAATATTTGTACTTCCTACCTTAGAAGGCTGTTGTAAGGAAAACACCTTGTAAAATCTTAAAACACTGTATAAAAAGTGAATTATTGAAATCTTAAGATCCCAAAATGCTATACTACAGGAAGACAAAAAAGAAAAGGTGAGGAAAAAGCATAGAATTTAGTATATTATCATTAGCTCAGCAAGAACTTATTGTAGTCTCTAAAGTTATACAGCATGAATGAATTAGCATGTCTCTTGTGCCTTTCCCTATATCTATTCAACTACTCTGAGAGCAGCAAGGATCCTGAAATAAAATGAAAAGTATTTCAAAGACATGTTTGTAAAAAGGTAAATTCTCCTAGGGTCTCACTACAGGGTTATTATTATTTTTTTTTATTTTTTTTTTACATATCACTCATGACTAAGTTTAATTTTAAAAACCAAACATTAAACAGTAAGAAATATTTTAAAAGAAATGAAAGAAGGAAAAGTAGTGTGGTGTGGCAACAACAGACATTATACAATGTTTTATTGCTATTTAAAACACACCCAAAGTCCTACTCAACTGAGATTGCCCTGGGTGTTAGAAGGCTGTGCCAGTGGGGTATGAGGTCTAGCAGGAGCAAACTGGGAAAGCTTTGTGTAAGAGGCCATAATATGGGGGGGGCAGCTGAGCGGCACAGTGGATAAAGCACCCTCCCTGGATTCAGGAGGACCTGAGTTCAAATCCAACCCCAGGCACTTGACACTTACTAGCTGTGTGACCCTGGGCAAGTCACTTAACCCTCATTTCCCTGGAAAAAAAAGAAAAGAAAAGAAAAAAAGAGGCCATGATATATCTGTCATTTAAAGATGCTGACTAGAGGGGGGATGGTGAGGGGAGAAGGGGGAGAGAGGGGAGAGAAAGAAACAGAGAGAAACAGAGAAAAGGGAAAAGGGAGAGAGAAGGTGGGGAGAGAGAAAAGAAAGAGAAGGAGAATGGGGGGAAAGAAGGGGAGGGAGAGAAAGAGAAAGAAGGGGGAGAGAGAGGGAGAGAGAGAAAGAGAGAGAGAGTTACCACAGAAATTATTTTTTATTTTTGCGGGGCAATGAGGGTTAAGTGACTTGCCCAGGGTCACACAGCTAGTTAAGTGTCAAGTGTCTGAGGTCGGATTTGAGCTCAGGTCCTCCTGAATCCAGGGCTGGTGCTCTATCCACTGTGCTACCTAGCTGCCCCCTCACAGACATTCTTTAAAAAAACACAAACACCAAGGGGTTTCATCTGATCATCTGATCCTCACAACAACACCATGTAAGTTGTGTCAAACAAGTATTATCCCTATTTTAAGATGAGGAAACTGAGGTCCATAGAATTCAGGTGAACTTACCCAAAATCACATAGTACAATATTGTGACCAGCAACCAGGAAAACTGAACTCTGGTTTCTGGTCTTTGACACTAACCATTGGGCTTCAGTTTTGTCATCTGCATGATGAAAACATTGGACTAGATAAAATCAAAGATCCCTTCCAGCACCAAATTCTGTGTAACTCTATGAAAATCTGAGAAGGAATTTAAAACTGGCTCCACTTTTTTTAGACTATACTTGTAATTTCCAACTCTACCTACCCTTTCTCCTGATCATACACCAGCTGCTTCCTCTTCTTCCCTTTACTTTATTCCCTTGACTTCCCATGACCTTGACTTCATTCCCCATTTTTTTTCCTTCTTTAGTCTAGTCTTTGATGAAAAGGTGGCTCATCTCACCAAAGCCAACCCCTCTGCATGCAACTCCAGTCCTATCTACTCTCATCTTCCCTAGTGGGTTGCCCCCACAATCATCTCCTCTTTCTTTTAAATCTTTAGTTTTTCCCTATCTAAGGATTCCTTCCCCATTACCTATGAACACCATCAAATCTCTCACTTGACAATAAAAAAAATTCTCACTATCATTCCAGTTAGATATTATCCTGTCTCTCCTCCATTTGTCATTCAAGTTCTTTGAGAAAACCATGGACACTCATTGCCTCTATTTCTACTCCTTTGTCTACTTTCTACTTTCTACTGTCTACTTCATTGCCTCCATTTCAACCCTTACTCTCTGCTTAACCCACTGCAGTCTAGCTTCTGACCTCAGCGTTCAACTGTGCTCTCCAAAATTATCAGTGATCTCTTAATTGCCAAGTCTAATGGCCTTTTCTCAGTTCTCATCCTTACTGACCTTTCTTCAGTATCTGATACCATTAATCACCCTTTCCTCATTGATAATATATCCTCTCTGGGTTTTCATGATACTATTGTCACTTGGTTCTTCTTCTATCTGTCTGATCACTTCTTTTTCAGTCTCCTTTGCTTGATCATCATTATGTCACACTCACTAACCGTGGTATACCCTTAGGCTCTTGTCTTCATCCCTCTTCTATTTTCACTGTGTGACTGCATCAGTTCCCAGAGGTTCAATTATCAACTCTATGTAGATGACTCCTAGACCTAGATATGAATCAACAATATATTAAGTAACTATAATATAAGAGGCACTGTACTAGGTACTAGGGACACAAATGCCAAAAAAAAAATAAAATTAAAGAAAAGAAATATTTCTGTTCTCAAAAAAGCTTACATTTGTCAGGGGGATAAGATGTATACAGATAAATATGTGTGGCATAAATACAGGGTAGTTAAATGCAAGGTACTGAGGGAGGGACAGGGTACCAGAAGCTTTGGAAAAATCTCATGTAAAAAGTGGTGCTTGATCTGAATCATGAAAAAAAGAGAGATGCTATAAGGAGTGTATTCCAATTCTTTTCTCTTTCCAAATCAATGGTCTTATAGAACCAACTGTCTTTTAGCTATTTTAAACTGCAACATCACATAAAACTCAACAGGTCCAAAAGAGTTCATTATCTTCCCCCACCACCCCCACCCCCAAAAAACAAACCAAAAAACCTTCTTCCAATCTTCCCTATGACTCTAGAGGAAATCACCATCCTCCCCAGGTTCACAAATGTGGGTTTATCTCCAACTCCTCACTCTCCTCATTTATCCCACATATCTAATCAGCTACTAAATTTCGTCATTTCTATCTCCAAAAATCTCTTATATATCCTCCTTTCTCTCCATCCACACAGCCATGACCCCCATTCAGGCCCCTATCATCTCCTGACTAGACTATTGCAATAGCCTCTTTTTTTTTTTTTTTTGCAGGGCAGTGGGGGTTAAGTGACTTGCCCAAGGTCACACAGCTAGTAAGTGTCAAGTGTCTGAGGCTGGATTTGAACTCAAGTCCTCCTGAATCCAAGGCCAGTGCTTTATCCACTGTGCCACCTAGCTGCCCCGCAATAGCCTCTTAATAAATAACCTCCCAACCTCAAGCCTTTCTCCACTACAAAATTCATGCTTGTAGTAGTTGTTGTTGTTGTTGTGGTTCTTCTTCTTCTTCTTCTTCTTCTTCTTCTTCTTTTCTTCTTATTGTTGAGTCCTTTCTAATTATTCACGATCCCATTTGGGGTTTTCTTGGCAGAAATACTGGATTGGTTTGCCATTTCCTTCTCCTGCTTATTTTACAGATAAGGAAACTGAGGCAAACAAGGTTAAGTGACTTGCCCAAGGTCATACAGCTAGTATGTGTCTGAGGCTGGATTTGAATTTAGGTTTTTCTGACCCCAGGCATTATACTCTATCTAATGTGCCACCTAGCTGCCCCATATAAATGTTAGCTAATATTATTGTTACAATCAATAGGGTGATTACTTTGTACCAGTAGTAAACTTTTTCCATTTAAATTGTTTTTCATCCAAGAACTTAAAAAACATTTTTTTAAAATTATCTTCTTATCCTGGGGCAGGTTCTATGGCCTTATCTTACCCTAGCATTTGAGTCCAATATTGAGAAAAGCAAAGTTCTCGTTTTTCTCATAATCCTGTGGTTCAAAATTAAAAACTCAAATTCTAGTTACAAGGAAGAATCATTCTTAGTCACCATTAGTTAGTAACAATTAATAATTAATCAGCATCAGCAAGATGGTCTAACACAGTGGTGTCAAACTCAAATAGAAAATTGGGAAGGGCACATACATAAGGATCCCCTTATAGAATGCTCATTTAGTTTCAAAATGTAATGTCATCCATGTTTTAGTGTATTTTTATTTACTGGACTAGTGTATATACAGTGTGTAATGTAATGGACTTCACGCCAAGAAGATCAATGTTCTAATCCTTCTTCTTCTTTTGTTTTTTTGGTTTGTTTTTTGGTTGGGTTGTTTTTGTTTTTGGCTGGGCAGTGGGGGTTAGGTGACTTGCCCAGGGTCACACAGCTAGTAATTGTCAAGGGTCTGAGGCTGGATTTGAACTCAGGTCCTCTTGAATCCAGGGCCGGTGCTTTATCCACTCTGCCACCTAGCTGCCCCTCTAATTCTTCTTCTGACACTTGCTAGCTATGTAATCATGGGCAAGTCACACAGCACCTGAGAACCTCAGTTTCTTTATCTGTAAAATGGAGTTAATACCCATCATGTACTCCTTACATGGTAATTGTGAGGCACAAAACAATATAATAAATGTCAAGCATTTTGAAAATCTTAAGACATTATATAAATGCCAGCTATTATTATTAATACTTATTAGTTGTGTGACCCTGAGCAAGTCACTCAACCTGGTTTGCCTCGGTTTCCTCATCTATAAAATGAGCTGGAGAAGAAAATGGCAAAACAATCCAGTATCTTTGCCAAGAAAACCCCAAAAGGGATAACAAAGAGTGGGACATAACTGAAAAATGACTACACAATGAAATTATTGTTAATAGATAATTCTATCTGGTGTAAAAATCTGCCAGGTGGATTTTGCAAGCAAAAATCAGACCACTGCCAATTGGAACACCTTGGCTCACTGTCAAAGTGAAACAAAGATCTGAATGATCTAGGTCATTCAAATGGAAAATACTGCCTTTAAAACACACACACACACACACACACACACACACATTTATTTTCTAAGCTATTGATACAAGCCTAGAAAGCTGCAATTAGAGGGGCAAAGTCTAAAAGGTAAAATAGCTACATTTCTGAGGCTAAGTTGACAGCCCCTTTCGAGACTTAAGGGTTAATTAATTTATTTTTTTTCCAAATGAAAAGAATCCTTAATTTCAAAGTGCCCTGCTATTAAGATGTAGTTCTTAATCCACCTGCTACTGTGTTACAGTGAGACAATTATTGGGTCCTCTGTCTATAGGCAGAAGATTTGGGTTGGACTCTAGGCTCTGCTTCATAATAACTTTGTGACCTTGAGCAACTCTGAACCTCAATATCCTCATCTGTAAAATGGGCATGATACTAGCCCTGTCTACCTCAGATCAAATAAAACAATGTATGTATGTTAAGTGGTTTGCAAACAATAAGTGACATAGGAATAATATTTCTTTTAGGTAGACAGTTTTCCTAGAGCACTGAGAAGTTAAAAATGACTTTCCCAGGGACCCACTGTCAATATGTCAGTGGGAAAAGTTGGACCCAGAAGTTCCCTATCTTCGTGAAATCACAGATCCAGTCCCTTTCCCTAAATTTTAATTAAAGTGAAGAATGAATAGGAATAGATTTTAAAGACGGCTGAGGCCAAAGTTTAAGTGGTAATAAAGAAGAGAGAGACCGATCTCTCTCCCTTTAGTGCTGGGAGGCCCATCTTTTCTTGTCATTTATGAGAGACAGTTCAGAACATGATAACAGGATACTTTTTAGGTTTATATAGCTACTTCACAATCCTTAGGACTAGAAGCATGACTGAAAATCATTTGAAAATACAAGATTTATCCTTAGATAAATTCTGCTCACTGCTGTCACCTACCAGATAGTGTGATAGACAACCTATCATGGTGAGGAAAGCTTTGGTCTTTTTGAGTCTTAGGCCTAGGTTCAAATTCTGGGTCTCCTAGATACAAACTACATGATTTTAAGTAAATCTTTTAACCTCTCTGGTCCTGTTTCCTCAAATGTAAAATGAAAGGGCTGGTCTAGCTAGTTCTGAGGTCCCCTTTAGCTCCAAAAACTAGGAGAAATATTTATGCAAAGTTTGGGGAAATCTATTTGATATATTTAATGACATATATTGGTATGTCTCACATTAAGAAAAGCCAGTATACAAAAATTTGCATTTACACATAAGATAAATTTGAGGATGATTATTTGAAAGGAACTATAGTAGGAGATGTTTGCAAGTTTCCCTAGCTCATTTTATTTGTTTTTGTTTTTTGTGGGGCAATGGGGGTTAAGTGACTTGCCCAGGGTCACACAGCTAGTGAGTGTCAAGTGTCTGAGGCCAGATTTGAACTCAGGTACTCCTGAATCCAGGGCCAGGTTCTTTATCCACTGCGCCATCTAGCTGCTCCCTCCCTAGCTCATTTTAAATGATGTTATTTTCAAAAACACCAATTGCTTAACAAGGCACCAACTACTTAAAGTAGTAACAGCAATTGCTATTGCCTGCTTATAGTTGGATTTTTGACTCTACAAGTTTACTTCTAGTAATGCTATCAATGACAAGGGAAAGATCTGATGTATATAGACAACACTTAGCACACTGCTAGGCACATAGAAGGCGCTTATAAATGTTTATTAATGGATAAACAGCCTTATATCCAAAGCAATCCATGTAATATAATGCACTGAGCAGAGTTAGCTTCTTCCTTTGCCTTAAGCATCCATCTAATCATTTTTCAGAAGAAGCCTTGCAATGCAACACCAGAACAGAGTCAGAGAACCTAGCTTTGAAACTATCCCACCTACTCACTACCTGTGTGAACCTCTCTGGACCTCAGTATGACCAGTCTGTAAAATGAGGGGGTTGAATTAGAAGATCCTTGGGTCCCTTTCAGCACTCATCTCTCTGGTAAGGCACTATTGTGACCCAAGAGCCACATTTCACATCCCTTATGATTTTCACTCAGTCTAGAATATGGTATTTTAATCTACATTCCTCTCACTGACAAATCAGTGTTTTGATGGGACAGCATGGGATTTGAAGTCAGAAGACCTTGGTTGGAATCCTAGTTCTGTCACTGCCTATGTGGCCTCGCACAAGTCACTTATCTTCTCTAGACTCAGTTTCCTCATCTGTAAAATAATGAACTTTAAAGTTCCTTTTAGATAAAAATATCTGATCCTTTAAGGCTATGAACTTGAGAGCAATGCTAAAAAGCAGTAGCAACCACCTAAGCCATATAGCCAGGAACTGTTTTGCTAATTGAAGGAAGCTCTAACTACACAAGAGGATGTGAGAGTTTAAACAATGCCACAAATTGGCACAGCTGGGCTGGCCCTGAAGGTGAACCCTGAGAGAAGTGGGTGGAGGGAAGTACTGTCACAGAAAGGAGATAAGGGGATCTAGGGCCACGGGGTTCGAATGGGGTACTGAATGAGTGACTAGGGCTAGCTGGAGGCTGCCTCAGAAAGGGAAGGAGGGAGGGGAAGTTGAGAAGAAAGGACAGGGGTCAAACACTCACAGATGGGCAATGCCTGCTTTGCGCACCGCAGAGGAGATGGCTTTGACAGCAGTGCAGAGGCTGTTAAGCAACTGGGTCATCTCGCCGGTGCCCTTGGCTTTCCTTCCCTCCTCCATGACGAACCGGGTCAGGGTGCTGACATCGGTGTCGAAGAAAGACTTGTCAGTCATGATTGGGTCGGAGGGGTGGATGTCCTTAGGGCAAGAGAAGTCCCGAGCGGCTGGAGTCAGGAGTCTGCGCTGAGCTCTGCGCAGGTGTGTGCGGGAGAGCCTCCAGTCTCTACCTTCTAGGGCTCTGGTCAGTCTCTGGTACAGGCTGCCAAAGCCGGAACCTGGCATCAGTTTGAGTTCGGGGGGTGTGTCCTGGGGCAAGGCTCCGCCCCGGGGAGGTAGGTAGTTAGTTGTCTTCCAGCCCTCCTTCTCTTTTTTTGCTGTCACTGATTTTTCTCCTCTTTGGTTGCATCAGCGTTCCAAATCCTGCCTTTTTTTTTTTTTTGAGTTAGTTATTCCCTGCAGAGCAATGTTACTGTTAAGATTTTTCCCTTCAAGGTTCGTACTCAGCTCTCAATTTGCCCTTATTTGTCTTATTTATGGCACCTTATGTGTTTAAATCTTGTTAAAATCCCATTCTAGTCATAAACTTCACCTTTCTTCAGGAATCCATTAATGAAAAGTCTAAGATATAAACTAGTCCAAACTCTGTTTTACAGATGAGGAAAAGTGAGACATGGAGAAGGAAGTGGCCCGTTATTTTTTAATAGTATTTGATCTTTTTTCCAATTATGTGAAAAGACAAATTTTAGCATTCGTTTTTACAAAACTTTGAATTACAAAATTTTCTCCCATTCTTCCTAAGACAGTAAGCAATTTGTTATAGGTTATATAGGTACAATCATGTAAACCACATTTCCATGTTAGTCATATTTGTGAAAGAAGAAACAAATCAAAAGGAGAAAAACCACCAGAGAAATAAAGAAAGTGAAAATAGTATGTTTTGATCTGCATTCAGAGTTCATCAGTTCTTTCTCTGGATGTAGATAGCACCCATCATAAGTGCTCTGTAATTGTCTTGGGTATTGCTGAGAAGAGCTAAGTCATTTATAGTTGATCATCATATAATGTTACTGTTAGTGTACAATGTCCTCCTAGTTCTTTTCACTTCACTTTATATCAGTTCATCTAAGTTTTTCTGAAATCCACCTGCTCATCATTCCTTATAGCACAATCCTTATAACACATTCCTTATAGCACAACGTATTCCATTACATTCATTTTCCACATTTTGTTCAGCCATTCCCCAATTGATGAACTTCTGTTTCCAATTAGAAGTGACCTGTTATAATGGTCTGTCATTCAAGGTTTCCCAAGTTCTATTGTGAGTTTTGGTCACTTTGATTAATCATTTCTCTCTCTTGATCACACATTTGTGTTCTAGTAACTTAAACTTAGAAAAGAGGGGAGACTGGTATGTTGAATGAAGCAATCCTCTCTCCCCTCCCTATACACCCAAGTTTCTTCTTTCACTTTTTCTTCTTTTCCTGATTCTCTATTGTAAATTCTAGGTCCTGTATAAGTTTCACTTCACACCCCAGCAACTTGAAACAATTGGAATTCAAATTCAGTTAAACAAATATATTAAGCACATGCTGTATCCAAAACACTGGGCTAAATTTTGGAGATACAAAGATTTTTTTAAAACCCATCTCTATCCCTAAGGAGCTTACTAGGGAGGATTCATCATATATTCAAATAATTATAAAACAAGACAGTGCTATGAGACAAAGAAGAGATCAAGACAAAGTGCTTTCTTAGGGAAATGGAACCCTTGGTGGAAAGGTAGAGCAGCATTAAGCAAGTAGCACTTAAGTAAAGTCTCAAAAGGGGAGAACATTACAAAAGATGGAGATGAAAGGGTCCTGCATGCCCAGCCTGAGGAACTAGTCTCCAAGAATGAATAAGATACACAGCATGCAGTCAAAGGAAGGAGCAGTCCATCCTGGCTAGTGCACATAGAATACAGAGAGGGGAGCAATGCAAAATAAGGTTGGAAAGATAGGCTAGAGTGACAATGTGGAGGGTTTTAAATACCCAAGAATAGAGTTTTCATTTTATCCTAGAAGAAATAGGGAAGCACGAGATGATGTTTTGAGCAGGCAGTGCCTTTGTCAGGCCTGTACTTTATGAATATTACTTTGGCATCATTGTGAAGAATTTGAGATGATGGTTCTCATTTAGATTCACAGTTATCAGATTGGAAAGGTGACACGTGTATCCTTGGAATTCCCAGTGGATTAAAACCAAGAAAATAGGTCCCAATGTAAATTTCACATTGGTACAGTGTATATTCCATCCTCCCTTCTCTCTGCCCCTACCACCTTTGTTCCTAATGCGGTCTTTTTTTTCTTTTTCTTTTTCTTTTTCTTTTTGCAGGGCAATGAGGGTTAAGTGACTCACCCAGGGTCACACAGCTAGTAAGTGTCAAGCATCTGAGACCAGATTTGAACCTCAGGTCCTCCTGAATCTAGGACTGGTGCTTTATCCACTGCGCCACCTAGCTACCCCCCTAATGCAGTCTTTAAAAAAACCCTAATATATATATTCTTTATACTTGGGTATAAAGAAGTCATTAACTCTAACAAAAAGTTAAAATAGTTTAGCAACAAGTGTTTGGAGTTGTTTTGGGTTTTTGTTTTTGTTTTTGCAAATTTTCTACATTTTAGTTCAGCTGTGTTATTTTAGCCTTCTTTTCTAGACATGCTAGATTTGAATCTCATTATTTACAGATTTAAACAATAACTTTGGCATTAATGATCTATATGTTTTTATTCAAATTGAAGAATAATAATGGCAGACCTAAGAGGCAACTTGGGATTATGGTAAATACAGGGCCAACCTCAGGATCAGGAAAACCTAGATTTAAATTCCACTTCTGACACACACGCTACATGTCCTTGGATAAAAGATTCAACTTTCCAGTGACCTAGGGAACCCTCTAAGAATACAAATTGCACAAGAGTTGCTCATCTGAAACCAGGGAGAGAGTTCCCTCCACGTGGGTTGGTTTTTTTTAAATAGACAATTCATTGGAAATTAGCAAATTTGGTCACTCCAGAAGTATGAATGTCTGGAGTCAACAGAAACACTGGTCACAGGTTCTGCAGTTACATATGTTCCTGGTACAGAAATAAGAACTGTTTCTCTGGAACTTTGGGATAATAGGGAAATAAAAATATAGCTTTAAGTAGAAAGTTTAAAAATTATGAGTCACCAAGTCTATTTTGATAAATTAAAATTCAATCTTGGCTAATATATGGTTACAACAATTCAGCCCTGCACTTAAAAATAATGTCTTGGATTTCTGTCAATTCATTTATTTAATTAATTACCCTGTATGAAATACTGTGCTAGACAGTGAAGTGGCTACTACACCCAGTAGACAGATGTGTGATACATGTATGAGTCTATCTGATACTTCTAACTCATTAGCTATTATTAATCAATTGGAAAAGGGAGAGTAGAAAGAGAACATTCTAAGAACATAAATCTGGTAACCCTAGGAAATTTATCATGCTCTGTCTTTGATAACATTCAACCTATCAGAGGTCAGAGTCTGAGTTAGGCCAGATACATGATGAGGCTTCCTCAGCATTGCCTATCTCTCTTTGATAGCTGATGTCAGATGTGCTGCCAGAAGGGTAGATTGAGGCATCAGGAGTAGAAGGAACATGTGCACATATAGGTAGCACCTTTAACTCCATCACCATCCCTACCTTCACCCCAGTCATTTTGTTCTTTTTTGTCTACCAGTTAAGGTTCTCAGTCCTTTACCAACCAAAGAATAATTTTGTCTATGAAGAAAGTAACAAAACTAAATTCTTGGTGAGATTATTGCTTTTCTATTGCCTTTTTCCAATCATGAAGGTCACCTTTCTTTCATCTGAATCAGAAGGCATATTTAAAAATTGAAATCTCAATTTCTGCCAGACACAAAGAAAGTGGTGAAGTGATAACATCTTGTAGCAAGTTGTATGGAGACCACTTAGCCATATCCTACAATGATTGGATTTCAGATTACTTTGATCTCCAACAACTTTTCTGAGACTATATGTGTATATGCACATACATATATGTATGTGTCTATGTGTACATGTGTGTGCGTACATGTATATATTGTGTGTTTGTGTGTACATGCATGTATATGCAGATATAAATATATACATACGTATGTGTGTATATATATGTATATATATATATATATATATATATATATATACACACACACACACAGGATGTTCCCCCCTACAAAAGATTCTGTATGGTCATACTAACTGTGTGACTTTTATTGTTACTATACCTGATCTATAAAATAATAACTCCAGAGTGTAAGTTTGAAGGCAGAGACAAGTTAATGTTTGTCTTCATGTCCCCAGTGCCTAGAATAATGTCTTGTACAGAGTATGTGCATAATAAATCATTGAATTCAAGCAATCAATTAATCAACAAGTATTTATTAAGCAACTAATATGTGCCAAGCACTGTGCTAGGTAGGTGTTGGGAATACAAATATAAGAAATAAAACTGTACCCATTCACAAGGAACTGATGTTCTAATGGAGACAGGAAGGACATATGTAAATATATAAAGAATAAATATAAAGAGAATAAGTATAGTTAAATATGAAATAGTTAAATATAAAGTAAATTGAGAGAGATGGCACCAGCATCTGAAGGGATTAGAAAAGGATTCATGCAGAAGGGGATGCTGAAGCTTCATCTTGATGGATTCGGTGAAATGGAGGTGAGGAGCAAGTACATTCCAGGCATAAAGGTTAGCTAGTGCAAAGGTGCAAATATGGATCATTGTGTGTGAGGAACAAAGAGAAGGGTAATTTTGGTGGATCACAAAGTGATCGAGGAGGTATAATATGTATGAAAACCAAAAAAGATAAATTGAAGCAACATTTTTGAAGGGCTAGAAGCATGGGTAGAATTCGAAAAGGCATCTTTACATTTCTGTAAAGTGCACATAGTAAACACTCAATAAGTTATTTGTTAAATGAATGAATGTGAAAAACTGTGAATGGAGTTTGAGCTATATACTAGTTTGCCACAAGGCATCTATGAAGAAGGACCCTAGAAAAGATCATGGATAATTATTTTTTGTCTTATGCCCATGGCCACATCTAAGGAATGGAAAAGGTGCTATTCTAATCTTGAGTCATCAACTGAGGTGGAAATGGTGTTGGGTGTTACAGGGAGGACCACAATTTGGGAGAGAGAATGCAAATAGCTGAGTAAATGTTAACTCAGTTCCATCTTCCCAGAGGTAGGTTTGGCTAAGTTAACTGCCAATTGAAAGTTAAAACAATCTATGCCACAAATTGGCATCAATATTATGGCTTTGAGGAAACATGTTTGCAGTGATTTCTCAATTAAATGTTTACACTTGATTTTGATCATCTCAGACTAAATGGTGGCATGTTTATATTAGTAAACCATTATTACTATTCATATTATCATGAATAATTTTTCAAATTTGTCCTCTTTATATCCTATCCTTACCCCCAAAACATTGCTTACAACATGTCAGGGCTCTTAGGACTACTCTGCTAGCTAAAGAACAAACAAGTCTAAACATCAGCAGCACAGTGATATTGAGTCTAATCTACACTGGTGTATTGCAAAGGAAGGGACCACAATGGGGGCAGCTAGGTGGTGTAGTGGATAAAGCTCTGGCCCTGGATTCAGAAAGACCTGAGTTCAAATCTGACCTCAGACACTTGACACTTACTAGCTGTGTGACCCTGGGCAACTCACTTAACCCTCTTTGCCCCACCAAAAAAAAAAAAAAAAAAAAAAAAGGAAGGGACCACAACTTTTTTAAGGATTGAATTCACAAGAGATAGAAAGCATTGTGAGATGCAAATGATTACATTAAATTAAAAAGGGTTTGTACAAATAAAACCAATGTGGCCAAGATTAGAAAGAAAACAGAAAATTGGGGAAACATTTTTATAGACAGTTCTCAAATAAAGGTCTCATATCTTAAATATATAGAGAACTTTGTCAAATTTACAAGATGAGTCATTCCCCAACTGATAAATGGTCAATGGATATGAATAGGCAGTTTTTCATGAAGAAATTTTTTTTTTAAGTGAGGCAATTGGGGTTAAGTGACTTGCCCAGGTTCACACAGCTAGTAAGTGTTAAGTGTCTGAGGCCGGATTTGAACTCAGGTCCTCCTGAATCCAGGGCCAGTGCTCTATCCACTGTGCCACCTAGCTGCCCCTCATGAAGAAATTTAAAACAATATATAGTCACATGAAATAATGCTCTAAATCACTATTGATTAGAGAAGTTCATTTTAAAACAACTTGGAGATATCTCACACCTATGAGATTGGCTAAAATAATAGAAGATGAAAATGACAAATGTTGGAGGGGATATGGAAAAGTTGGCACATTAACACACTATTGGTGGAACTGTTATTTGATCCAACCATTTTGGAGAACAATCTGGAATTATTCCCAACAAGTAAAAAACTATATGTACTCTGTATTTCCCAAGGTGATCAGGAAAAATAGAAAACCTATATGTTCTAAAATATTTATAGCAGCTCTCTTTATGGTGGCAAAGAACTAGAAATTGAGGGAATACATCAATTGGGTAATGGCTAAACAAGTTGTGGTATATGATTGTGATGGAATACTACTATGCTGTAAGAATAGATGATCTGGTTGATTTTAGAAAACCATGGGAATAGTTACATGAAATAACAAAACAATGAGAACACTGAGCAAGTAAATAACAAAACAATGAGCAAAACAATGAGAACACTGTATAGAGTAATAACAATATTGTTCAGAGAATAATTGCAATTGAGTTATTCTGAGTAGTATAATACTCAAATTAGCTACAAAGGACCTATGAAGGAAGATACTCTCCACCTCCAGAGAAAGAACTGATAAATAGAAGTATACATAGTATGGGTTTATGTGTATTTTAAAATCTGATTCAAATGGTGGACTTCTCCAGTGCAGGGTGGGGAGGGAAGGACTTAAAATGTAACCAAAAAAATACAATGAATTTTTTTCTTTTTCTTTCTTTTTTTTTTTGGGGGGGGCAATAAGGGTTAAGTGACTTGCCTAGGGTCACACAGCTAGTGTCAAGTGTCTGAGGCCAGATTTGAACTCAGGTCCTCCTGAATCCAGAGCCACTGCTTTATCCACTGTGCCACCTAACTGCCCCCAATACAGTGAATTTTAAAAAAAGAATTGAATTTAAATTCCTTCATTATCCACTTTCCAGGATTCTCTTTTTGTTGTTTTGTTTGTGTGTGTGTGTGTGTGTGTGTGTTGCCAACAAGATGCCTATACAACTTAAGTTTTTATTTCTTTACTCAGCTTTGCTCAACTATCTTACAAATGTTTCCTTTGCTTAAAATGTGTGACTTTTTAAAGATGAGTATAAAGGAAGCACTGAAGAATGTGTTGTTAGTTGACATAAACAGAGTAATAAATCAGATACTTCTTTTTCTTGTTCCAGTGAATCATGGTTTCCGTTTTGCTCATATTACTAAATGAAAGATACCAAGGGGGAAAAAAGAATAACGGGCTTTTAGAGCTGAAAGATCTTCAAAATCATCTAAGTCAGAGATTCTTAACTTGGAGTCGATGAACTTATTTTTTTTTTTTTTTAGTGAGGCAATTGGGGTTAAGTGACTTGCCCAGGGTCACACAGCTAGTTAAGTGTCTGAGGCCGGATTTGAACTCAGGTACTCCTGACTCCAGGGCCGGTGCTCTATGCACTGCGCCATCTAGCTGCCCCACGATGAACTTATTTTTAAATAATTTAATAACTATATTTTAATATGACTGGATTCATTGGTAATTCTATATATTTTTTACATTTAAAAACATTATTCTGAGGACGGGTCCCTAAGCTTTACCAGATTGCCAAATAGGTCCATGACCCCCAACAAGGGTTGAGAATCCTTGATCTAGTCCAAATTCCTTATTTTACAGATAAGGAAACTAAGGCCCACAGAGGTCAAGTAATGTATCTGGGTTACACAGGTATTTAGTAGCTGACAAGAACTCAGGTTTCCTGACTTTTCTTAAGTCAGTGATTGCTTCGTTAATATCAGGCTGTCCCTCTAAGTGGGATACACTTAATAACATAGAGATGAATTCAGTAGAATGACCCCAAGTTTAACACCTGAACCCCTAGGGTTATGTAAGAATAGGTTATTCTAAGCATTACTTCCCATTCCTGAGTTTATTTGCTTGTTAAATGTGCTTTGAAATTCTCAATAAAAATTGTAAAGCTTAGATAGGACATAAACAGACTCACCAGGCCAAATCGATCACACTGAGGTTGCTTATTTTAGTTTTGCTTATAAAATGGCTTTTGTTTAGGCACTAAACAAAATTATCTGCTCCAAAGGTAAAGAATTGTTCCTGTGAAAAAGCTTCCCGCCTTGCAATTATTGATCAGTCTGAGTTCATTTCATTTGAAGGATTTTTATCTCCAAGACCTACTATGGCTCACATTCAGAGGCCAATTAGATTCATCTAGTTGTGACAAGTTAGTTGGAGAACCAATTTATTTGGAGTTCTTTGCAGCTTTAATTTGATCAGAAGGTCTCTACACATAGTATCATCTTTTAAAAGCAACACTTCCCTGATCCAGTGATGACTTCTTTTTGGCCATGCTATGAAAGAATGCCTAGGTACAGTAAGATTGGAGGAGAATTTAGCCAATCGTCTTCACCACTGTTGCTGATTCCTGTGCCCTATTTACTGCCAGGTGAGATTTCTTTTTTGTTTGTTTAAATTTTTTCTTTTGTTTTTTTTCTCCTTAAACTTAAAATTTTCAAAAAACAAATATTCTAATATACAAAGAATAAAAATGTATGTGAAGGGACGGCTGGGTGGCACAGTGGATAAAGCACCGGCCCTGGATTCAGGAGTTCCTGAGTTCAAATCTGCCTCAGGCACTTGACACTTACTAGCTGTGTGACCCTGGGCAAGTCACTTAACCCCATTGCCCCGTTAAAAAAAAAGTATGTGAAAACATGACCTGTATTTTTATTCTCCCCTTTTCTTTACTTCCCCATCAAGAACTCTATGATACAGTGACACTGACCTTCCATCTTCTTGCTATTCCTTGCACAAGATACTCCAGGCATTTTTATAGGCTATCCCCCAAACCAGGAATTCTCTCCCTCCTCATCTCTATCTCCTGCCTTCCTTCAAGTCCTAGCTAAAATACTGCCTTCTACAAAAGGCCCTTCTAAGTGTCTCAATGCTGGTGCCTCCCTCCCCACTGAGATTATCTCCAATTTATATATTCATATGTCTTGTATGCACACATAGTTGTTTGCTTGTTTTCTCCCCCATTAGAATGTGAACTTCTTGAGAGTAGGAACTATTTACCTTTCTTTGTATCCCTGGCGCTTGGCACAATACCTGACACAAAGCAAACACTTGACAAATGATTGTTGACTGACTATTGACTAATGTTTGGATTGGGCTGGGAGGCGGTAATAAGGGTTAAGTGACTTGCCCAGGGTCACACAACTAGTAAGGCCGGATTTGAACTCAGGTACTCCTGAATCCAAGGCCAGTGCTTTGTCCACTACACCACTTAGCTGCCCCTGATGTTTAGATTTAGATATCAGAATCCACCATCTAGCTCATGAGGAGAAAAAAATGGGGAAAGCAGCAGGATTAGATCAAGGATGCATAAAAGTTCCGTCCTAGGGCCTGCTTTTTTTGGGAGGGGGGTGAGGCAATTGGGGTTAAGTGACTGGCCCTGGATCACACAGCTAGTAAGTGTCAAGTGTCTGAGTCCAAATTTGAACTCAGGTCCTCCTGACTCCAGGACTCTATCCCCTGTGCCACCTGTGTTATTTTGAGGGTCTTGAAAGCCTGATTTTTTTTTCAAGATTTCTCAAAGTAGGAAGGATCCTACCCAATATGTGGGAAAAAACATGGACTTTATTATCTTTTATATATATATATTATCTTTTATATATATATAATATTTTATTTTCCCCTCAATTACATGTTAAAACAATTTTTAACATTTTTTTAAAGTTTTTAGTTCTAATTCTCAGCAATACAATGATCCAAGGACTAATGATGAAGTATACTATCCGCCTCCAAAGAAAGAACTGATATTGATTGAACACAGACTGAAGCATGCTATTTTTCACTTTCTTTCATTTTTTCTTTTATTCAAGTTTTCTTATTCTTATAGTAATGTTTTACATGATTGCACATGTATAACCTATGTCTGATTGCTTGCCACCTCAGGGAGGGGAGAAGGAAGGGAGGAAAGGAAGGATAAAATTTGGAATTCAAAACTTTAAATAAAAATTTTTATTATTTTTTTTAAAAAGAGCTAGACAAAAAAGTTTTTAGTTGCAAATTATATCTCTTCCTTCCTCCCTCCTCTCCTCACTCCCTGAGATGGTAAGTAATCAGATATAGGTTATATATGTGCAGTCATGTCAAACATCTCTATATTAGTCATTTTGTACAAGAAGACCCGAAAAGGAAAGGAAGGAAGGAGAGAAAGAACGTCTTGGATCATTGTATTGCTAAGAATAGTTAAATCATTCATAGTTCTTCATCATACAATATTATTGTTACTGTGCACAATGTTCTCTGATTCTGCTCACTTTAGTTTGCATCAGTTCATATAAATCTTTCCAGGTTTTTCTGAAATCACCCTGCTTGTCATTTCTTCTAGTGCAATAATATTCTATCACAATTATATAACACAGCTTGTTTAGCCATTCCCCAATTGATAAGCATCCCTTTGATTACCAATTCTTCACCACCACAAAAAGAGCTACTATAAATATTTTTGTAAAAATAGGTCCTTTTCCCATGTTTTTTGTTCGTTTTTTAATGTCTTTGGGATATAGACCTAACAGTGGTATTGCTGGATCAAAGGGTATGCACAATTGTATAGCCCTTTGGGCATAGTTCCAAATTACTCTCCAGAATGGTTGAATCGGTTTACAACTTCACCAATAGTGCATTAGTGCATGCACTTTATAATTAACAATTTCTTAAGAAAGGGGAACCAAGAACATATTTCTAACTTCTGACTCATGTACTTATTTTCCCATCTCTGCAAAATCTTTATAAGAATAATTGCCAAGCTATGACTTCCTTGATTCATTTCATAGGAACTGCTTTGTGGTTTTTATGACCTTTCTTTTGGTGTGCTTTTGTATATGTTTGCTTCATAACATTTGAAACTGCAAGTGGCATCCTTCCTCTGGAAAATGTACATGAATTAATATTGCTTCCTGAAAAATATTTATGCATAAATACCTTTATACCTACTTATATTTAATTTTAATGACCTGTTCCTTTTTTCTTGGGATCTTCTTCTCCCTTATGTGAGTTGACATTCATATATAGAATCCCCAGAAGTTATAAGCAACTCCATCAGAGGCCTTTGATTTTCACTTGTGAGAACAATCCAAAACCATCTTCCTGAAACTAGCCAGGCAATTTAGAGGCAGAATTTCCAGAAAGACTCAAGCTCATATATATACTCTCTGGTATACCTATGTAATTTTAATTGCTTCTTTCTTTCTTTTGTTTTCAGGCCTAAAATTAGGTAAAGAGATCTATATATCTCCATCATATCAGCCACCATTCAGAAGAGCAACCTATATGGAGAAAGGTCCAGCTATTCCCACAAATTGTCAACCAAGTTCCACCAATGGTGCAGGCAAGCCAGCCTAGCTGAAACATTGTAGCACCTTGAGGGACACACATTAGGTGGCATGTGTCAAATGGGTCAAACTATTGTCACTATCTCCCCTCAGGTCCCAACAGAGATAGCCCAGAATCCTGAGCCCAAGAATCCTGGGAATAGTTGTACCTTCCAGACACAACTGGGCTTCCACCCCAGTGCTACATCCTATCCCACCCCACTCCCATCCCCTGCAGGTTCTCCTCCAACAAAACATCTCACATTCAGACAGAGAAGTCATACAAGATTCTTTGAAAGAAGTTAGAATAGAGATAATTTTGTTCAACAACCCTAATAAGAAGAGAATCATGAAATAGAGATGTATTCCATGAAGGATATTTTCCACTGTCATGGAGGATATGCTGTCCAGAGAAATATGGGTGAAAGTCACCCAGAGAGCAATAATGAGACTTAATAGGCTAAAATACATCACCAGTAAAGAAATTAACAAAAGAAATAGTGTGAAGAATAGAATCAGATATATACATAACCAGAGAATGAGGTGGGTAAGTCATATAGTAGGAGGGAGAGAGAATGAAAAAATAGCCCACATGCTACATTGGCATCCATCAAAGGTCAAGAGATGTAGATGGAAGCTCATTACATGTTAGGTGGATGCCCTGTGGGTTACAAGAATCACAAACAATGAGAAGTACTAAAAGGGTTGTAATCTCTATCACTGACAGGAGCATGGAAAAATTATTGACCAACACCTGAGACCTATATGTGCTTAAGTTCCCCTCTTATTTTACAGGGTGATCAGAGAAGACAAGGAAGAAAAGTAATGAGAGATCTTTGGGGAGAGTCCTTTCCCCAACATTTTATGAGATTTTAATCCAGAATCTTGAAATGAACCTTCTGCCCTGTGCCCTAAGTGAAACCCAGGTAGAAGTTTTTCCTATCATCTTCCAATTCCTTTACTCTCCTGACTCCCTATCAAATCCTTCTGTCTAGAAAGATGATGAAACATTTACTCTAAGGTAAAAATCATATAGCTTAAAGTGTTCAATATCCTCAATATGGTTAAAATGAAAACAAAACATAGTTTGAAACAGGAAAAATTACCCTGAAAGGTCAAAGTGCAGTTTGAGAAAGGTACATTGAAAGAAGAGAATGTTCTTTTCCAGTCAGCCCCAGTCCCTACCTCCTAATATCTACTAAAGCAAGGACTCTTAACGTGAAGTCCATGAAATTTTTCTTAAATAATATGTTGATAACTACATTTTGAGGCAGCTAGGTGGAACAGTGGATAGAGTGCCAGGCTTAGAGTCAGGGAGACCTGAGTTCAAATCCAGCCTCGGGCACTTACTAGCTGTGTGACCCTGGGCAAGTCAATGAGCCCTGTTTGCCTCATTTTCTTTCATCTGGAAAATGAGCTGGAGAAGGAAATGGCAAACCACTCCAGTATCTTTGCCAAGAAAAACCCCAAATGAGATCATGGAGAGTCAGACATGACTGGAAAGGACTGAAAAACAAAACTTAATTTCAATAGAATTGATGTCTATTGCAATTGCATTTATCTAATTTTATGCATTTATAATCCTTTATTCTGAAGAAGGGTTCATACAGACTTACAAAAGAATCAATGACAAAAAGGTTGAGAATTCCTGGAGTAGAAGGGTTTCTTTGGGACTAGCTAGCAGCCAGCTACCCCCTTCTCCTCAGACATCCCAGTCACTGCCTGAATTAACTAATGTCTGATTTGTATTTTTCAAAGTGTGGTTCAGAACTGAAAGGGTGCTTTGAGATCATCGATGGGTTTAGAAGAAAAGGAACTACATTTAAATCTTAGCTCTCTCTTAAATTCCCTTCAACTCTACACCTATGATGCTAGTCCAATCAGTTCATTTTGTAGATGAAGGCCAGAGTGGTAAAGTCACTTGTCCAAGGTCACATAGGCAGTATATGGCAAATATGGATGTTAACTCAAGTCTTTATTCTCTAGATTCAGTGTCCTTTTCACTGCACCACAAAATGCATAAAGAGATACACAAGGGATTATGTTCTCTGAAATAGCAAAACCTAAAGGAGATTCCTCTCCCCAAGGTATTAAAGCACTTTAATAACTCAAAGGGTCCTTTCATCTACTGAGAGTGGAGGTCTCACTACCATTTGAATCAGACAAGGTAACTTCCCATTCATATCAGTCCATTATATGAAATCTTCCCTAATTATCTGCCATAAAATTATAAAATAAACCCTTTGGAAGATGCCTTCAGATATCACCTAGTCCAAAGCTTCTTAAATTGTGGGTCACAACCCCATATGGGGTCATGTAACAGAATGTGGGGGTCACAAAAAATTTGGCAATAGTAAAGGGTTATGTATACCTATTTTATATACCTATATATCCAGGGTTGTGTAAAAATTTCTTAGGCAAATAGGAGTTGCGAGTGAAAAAATGTTAAGCTCTGATTTAGACTAGTCCTCTGCTGTCAAACTGGGACCATACCTAGACTATCCCAGATAGATGAAAGCCTAGTTAAATGCTAGCTTTGTGGCTGAATTACCAAATAATGAGACTGGATTTGCCTGGTGAGCCATTAACAACATTTCTAATGAAAGGGTTTTAGATCACAGAGGCACCCCAGTTCTGATCTTCTCCTTTTGTAACTCCCTTGTTTCTCTGAAGATATGAGGGATCCTTGGCCAGTCTTCTGATGCCCGTAATCTCTGAAAACTCAAAAGACTCCCTAATAATAATAGCTTACATCTAAATAAGCTTCAAGGTCTACAAAGTTCTTTACATATATTATCTCATTTGATCTTCAAAGCATCCTTGGGAGGTAGGTGGAACAAATATCATAGAAACAGTCATTGTTCTATGCTTTAATGATCCCAAAGACTAATATTTTTGACACCGGTTTTCTCCTGGTAATGTCATATGGATGCAAAGCATTAAATACCATAATTTCCCAAGAATCTAAATTGCAACTGATCCAGAGACAATGGGGAGATAAGATATATGATGTACCTGAGCAAATTGTAGCACGTTGCCAACAATGACTTAGGTACGAGAAGTAGCATTTTTAAAAAAACATCATCTACAGAATATATGATCCAAAAAGAAGGGGAGGGAACAAGAAATTTTTAACTGTCTACTATGTACCAGGCACTGTGCTAAATGCTTTACAAATATCTCATTTGATCTTCACAACAACCCTTCAAAGTAGGTGCTGGAATTATCCCCATTTTATGATTGAGGAAACTGAGGCAGATAGTAACTAGCTCAGGGTCACACAGCTAGTAAGAATCTGAGGCCACACTTTAACTCAAGTCTTCCTGACTTCTGAATCAATGTTTTATTTACTGTACCATCTAGACGCCTAAAAAGTAGATGAGTCATGTAGCAAGCATGAGGTATAACAAAAGGAGAATCCAAGTGCTATAATGATATCTATAAATTTTTTTAAATATAAAGAGCATATTGGGTAGATACCAACATGGAGATTTATGGGAGGATATAAACAAGAATTATCTACATTTTTTAGGGAATGAATTGCATTCTGCACCTTTGGATAGAGTGGCATTTTTCTTTTTTTCACTAAACCTAATAAATAATCAAAATTAAAATTGAAGAAGAAAAGTGCATTGACCATGTAGCATGATTATTTTATGTTCATAATATTTGTTACATGTAATTTAGAGTATGTGTGATCTATGTGTACGATCCTAAGAGCTAGAGGGGATAATCATATAGCATTAAAATAAATAATTTAAAATGTTTTATTAATTATACTGTTCCATAACATGCTTGTAAAACATATATCAGTATCTCTATTGAATGAAATTTTAGAATCCCTTTAAATCCCCTTATTTTGAAGATGAAGAAACAAAGGGCCATAAAGGTAAAGTGACTTGTCCAAAGTTACATGGGCAAGTTTTCAAAAATATTAACAGATTTTGGTTTTTATATCACCTTCATTTATAAATATATCAATCTCCTTCCCCTACCCAGTGAGTAACAATGATTGAAAAAGAGATAAAAAACAAAACAAAAAAAAGCCAGATTATTCAAATCTGACAGCATATGCAGTATTCCATGCCTATAGTCCCCCACCTTTACTGAGAAGGGAGAGAGGTGTATGATCTCACTTCCTCTCTTACTCCACCTTTGTTCATTATAATTACACAGTGTTAAGTTTTGGGTTTTCCTGCTTTTAATTTACATTGTCATACTCATTGTGTATATTGTTTTTCTAGTTCTGTTTGGTATCATTTCATATAAATGTCTGAATTCTTCAGTCATCAATTTTATATCATAGTTATAATATTTATTACATTCATGTCAAACTTGCATAAGCAAAGAGGACACAAAATTATTGCTTCTTGCAAATGGTTTACTTACAGAACCCTAAATAGTCAACTTAAATTAATTAAAAACTCAGTAAAGTGTTAGGAAATGAAATAAAATCTCACACAAACACAAAATCAGCATTCCTGTATATCACAAATAAAACTCAGCAAGAAGAAATAGAAAAAGAAATTTCATTAGAAATAACTATACGATGTGTAAAATATCTGGGGAATTAACCTGCTAAGACAGCCACAGGCATTGTATGAATTTAAGTGTACTCTTTATAGAAATAAAGGGAACAAAATTAGAGAGATACTAATTATTCATGGTTTGAGCCATGCCAACATAACAAAAATAGGAATACTACCTAAAATGATTTATAGATTTGGTGCCATTTTGACCCCCAAAAGCTCATTTTAAATACATCCCCCCCAAACTAGATAATTAATTTTGGGGGGCAGGGCAATGAGGGTAAATGACTTGCACAGAGTCACACAGCTAGTAATTCTCAAGTGTCTGAGGCTGGATTTGAACTCAGGTTCCCCTGAATCCAGGGCTGGTGCTTTATCCACTGTGCCACCTGGTGCCCCAAAACAAGATAATTAATCTGGAGAAATAAAATATGGAGAATCTCAAGAGAAATAATAAAAAACATTGTAAGAAAGCGGGCCTCCTTGGACGATATTTCAAACCAAAACTATTTGGTACTGGCTAATAGGAATGCTAGTTCAGTGGAGAACATTAGGTACATGAGACTCAAGAGCAATTAAACAAAGTAGATTAGTGTTGAATAAATACAAGGATTCAAACTACTAGAATAAGGATTCACTATTTGCCAAAAACTGTTAGGAAAACTGGAAAGCAATCCAGCAAAAATTAAGTTTAGATGAGCATTCTACCCCACTGCAAAACAAAAACAACAACAAAAGAATGTATGGACCACCTGAATGTGATGGAGCTGCCTTATTATCCAAACAGATTTTATGAAACCTTTTGACTAAACTTCAAACTAAATCCAGATAGCAGGTAAGTCCCTATTCACTAACTTCTTTCCCCAAGAGAGTAAATGGATCTTATTGTTCTCCTTATCAAATATCTAGGCATCCTTGTCCTTGGTAAACCCTTCCAGTTATAATATTTGCTTTAGGTTGATTTGTTTCATGCTAATGAAACTGATAACACACTGTAACCAATGAGCAAAGAAACCTTATGCACCCTTAGAAAGACGGAGTCTTTGAGCTCCTTCTTTGGAAGGGGTCTCCCCAAGATTCATGCTTGCTTGTTCTTGGGACAAATAAGCTGGTACTATGTTTTTCCTGTCTGTTTCTGATCTGGTTTTTCCTGTAGGAGAAATTATGAAAATAATTCCTCTGATCTGATCTGGTTTTGTCCTGTAGGAGAAATTATGTTCTCAGATCTGTTTGTTTTTTTCTATAGGAAAGAGGCAATAAAAACTATATTTGATACCCCTATATCACAATAATCTTCAAATGGACACATGACTTGGATATAAAATGTTATCTCCTAAACAAAGTAGAAAATCAAATAAAAAGATATGTTCATAATTATAGATAGTGGAAGAGCTTGACCAAGTCCCTCTGTGGTAGAGAGGCTCATAGGAGGTGAGATGGACAATTTTGATGTCACAAAGTTGAAAAGGGTTTTGTTTTTGTTTCAGTACAAAAAAAAAATAAAAGCATTTAGAATTAGAAAGGAAACTGTTAACAAGATGTGTGTGTGGGGGAAACTTTGAAGTAAATTTCTCTGATAAAATTCTGATATTCAAAATACCTAGGGAATTGATTAAAATATATAAAAATAAGAACTGTTTCATATAGATATATGTGTAGGGGCTTATTTATAAGAGGAGAGGAGGAGGAAGAGGAGGAAGAAGAGGAAAAAAGAAGAAATGGTGTTAATGAAACATTTTTTAAATTCACAAAAGAGAGCATAAGGAGGTTCAGATGAGGACACACAATCAGGGCAGTGTTGGAACTATCCTGATGAGTTACATAATAAAGATTCATGTTTTCATTTAGAATCTTCTTTTTCTGTTCTTTGTATAAAAAAAGTTTGTGCTTTATTGGTATTTGTCAAGTTCATAATAATAAAAAAGAAAAAAAATTAAATTAGCATATGAAACAGAGTTTGAATGTAAAGCTGATTTATTTTTGAAATTAGGTGCTGATGTATATGACATGCCATGGACAAATCCAGTCAACAGCACCTTTGGTATAGTAGAATTGGCTTGGGCTAAGAGTCAACAGATCTGGGTTCACATCTCAGTTGTAAAGTTGCTATCTGCAAGGGGCTAAAATTCTAGCTAGACTGTCTAAAAATCTAATGAGTGGTCGCCATAAATTATAAGCTTTAGTAAGAGTTTAGACTTTTAAGTATTTATTAAAGAGCATAAGAATTTGGTGAGGAGAGAGAAAGAGGTCAAGATTCCTTCATCTATCTATTTCAGGGAGCCAGCATCTCAACTCCACTCAAACTGAGGTCCTGGGCAAAAGAGAGCTCACTTGCTCCTTCCTCCTCCCAGAAGCCTCCTCTCCAACAGGAAACAGGGCTGTGTACACACACACACACACACACACACACACACACACACACCTCCAAACTAATTGGCTGGTAGCTTTGATTGACAGTGCCCACAAGCAAACATCACTTCCTGGCTTGTCCTCAGGCCAGAGCTCACAAAATGTTCCTCCCAGCAGGGGGCATTATTCCAACTCTCACACAGTGCTGTTAGTATCTATGTGATCACTTAACTTCTCAGAGTATCTTATTTCTCATCTGCAAAAGAAGGAAGTTAGAACAGATTATCTCTAAGGTCACTTCCAGTTTTAAATTTTTGTTACCTTTTCCTCTTTCACCTTTCACCCTGAGGATCTGGTATATCATGTCATACCAGCAGAAAATAATATCCCCAGATATCATCACTGGAGAATCAGGAACAACATGAAGGACAATTAGACCATGAAATTAGTTTCACTATGACTCAGAGACCAAAAGAAAGAAATGTTTTCTCCCACCCTTGAGTCACAGGGATATTTCCACCTAGCAGTTTAAATTAGAAGAGTTTAGTGTATAAATAGTTGAGGTCTTTTTTCCCAAAGAATTTCAGGATTAGAAGGAATCTCAGTGATTATTCTAGTTCAACCCATATCTGAAAAATAATTCCCTCTATAAAGTATCCAATAAGTGGTCATGCAGTCTTTGCCTATAAACCACCAATAAAAGAGAACCTGCTACCTTCTGAGGGGGCCCATTCAGTGAGTGCAGTTAAATGTTTAACAAACAGCTGGGAGGGGAGGGAACACACCTTGCATAATCTGCTTTTAGGTTAAATTGGCCAAATGAATGTTTTCTCTATCACCTTCTTAAGCCTAGACAATCAACAAAGCAATAACAGATTTACACTGAAAGCTGGCTCCAGCACATCTCTGGGCTATTTTCACATTTAGCTAGCTCTAATTGTTCTATCATTTACAACTAGTCTCAAAAACTAGGATGGGAAATGTATTTCTGATAAGGAAGATAAATGCTAATGGTAATTTATTAGTAGTACTATCTATATATAACAGACAGGGCAGCTAGGTGGCATGGTAGAAGGCTTGGCTTGGAATAAGGAAGACTCATCTTCATGAGTTCAAATCCAGCCTCAGACACTTACTAGCTGTGTTGACCCTGGGCAAGTCACAACTCTTTGCCTCGGTTTTCTGATCTGTAAAATTATCTGGAGAAGGAAATAGCAAACCACTCCAGTATATTTGCCAAAAAAGCCCCAAATGGGGCTGCATAAGTCTGAAATAACTAAACAACAACAAATATATGACAAATGAGTGGCATTCCCCTTTTTTCCCCCCTTACCATCAACTCCTTGTCTTCAGGAAACAAAGAGTTGAAGCATTAGGCTTTTTTTTTTCTTTTTTTTCTGCTGGGCAATTGGGGTTGACTTGCCCAGGGTCACACAGCTAGTAAGTATCAAGTTTCTGAGGCCAGATCAGAAGTCAGGTCCTCCTGAATCCAGGGCCAGTGCTCTATCCACTGTACCACCTAGCCGCCCCAAGCATTAGGCTTTAAGACAGCTATTTTAAAAAAAAACCCGAGTGAATTTTCCCAAAATTTAGAAGAATAAATTTTGCAGACCAATCTTCTGCCCATTAACAATGACATAATTCCAACTAAGAAAAAGATTATTTCTATCACATTTCTGAAGTGAATATCCAATCCAATGAAACTTGACCAAAGCATAGACAGCTATTTTGTACCATGCCCACCACCATAATCTCCTCTCTAAGATAGACATTCCCAGTGCCTTCAACCAACTTTCATGTTGTATGGTTTTTAATACAATCCCTATCAATTTCCATGCCATCTTGAACCTCTCATTTGTGCCCTCTCTAGACCACAAATATCCTACCTAAAATGTGGTCACCAGAACTAACTGGCCATGTAACCTGAGTGTTGGGTTCTTCTTTTTTAAATATGTTTTTATTGATATTTTCTCTTTCTTAAATCACCATAGTAGTAAATCACCAGAGAGCTATCTCACATGGCAAATAGCATTTTTTTAGAGGGGGGAAAAAGTCAGCACAACTGATAGATACTATGAAAAAGTCTGAAAACATATGTAATGTGTAATTGTGTGTGTGTGTGTGTGTGTGTGTGTGTGTGTGTGTGTGTGTGTGTATGGGGACCTCCCATCTATACAAAGGGGTATGTTGGGGGCATCTTTTCATATCTCTTCATTCAAATCTGGCTTGACCTTTCTAATTTTTTACATTTACTTTTAGTTTTTTGGTATGTCATTGTTCTTTCCATTTACATTGTTGTAGCTAATGCATATGGTGTTTTCTTGGCTTTTCTTATTTCACTCTACATCAGTTCATATAGATTTTTCCATGCTTCACTGTATTCACCAGTCATCATTTCTTAGTGCAATAGTATTACATTATATTCATGCAACACAATTTGTTTAGCTATTTCCCAGTTGATTGGCTTCTACTTTGTTTCCAAATCTTAGCTATCACAAAATGTGCTGCTATTAATATTTTGGAGTATGTAAGAAATTTTTTTTCTTATTACTGCTTCCTTAGGGTATAAGCCCAGTAATGGAGTTTCTAGTTCAAAGGTATGGACAATTTAGTCACTTTATTTGCATAATTCCAAATTGCTTTCCAAATGGTTGCATAATTTCACAGCTCCACCAAAAATGTATTAGTGTGTTTTTTATCCACAACTTTTCAACATTGACTTTTGCCTTTTTTTTTACATTTTTGCCTATTTTCAGTGTATGAGGTGAAACCTCAAATTTGTTTTGATTTGCATTTATCTTATTATTTGTGATTTGGGGTATTTCTTTTGTATGACTATGAATACTTTGTAGTTCTTTTGAGAACTAATTGTTCATATCCCTTTACTATTTATCTATTGGGGAATAGATATTAGTCTTACATATATTTATTAATCGTTTATATAGTTTGGATACCAAATCCTTGTAAAAGAAATTTTTTTTCAAAGAAATTTGATACAGATCTTTTTCTCATTTGATCACTTCCCTCCTCATCCTAGATGTATTAATGTTGTCTGTGCAAAAGCTCTTCAGTTTCAAGTAATCAGTTATCTATTTTATCTTCAATTGCCTCTGTCTCTTGTTTGCTTAAGAATTCATTTCCTATCCATAGCTGTGAGAATTACATGATCTATTTCTCTTCTAATATTTTATTTTTTTTTATATTAAGGTCATCTATCTACACACAGTTCTCCTTTTACATAAGTGGACTGTTCAGCAGACCTCTTTATAAAGAAATTTTTATGTAATATGAATTTGCCCACAGATGTAGGGAAGGAAAGGTTAGGAAGGCCATAAAGGGAGGGGATAGGCACACAGTTCAAGGACACTTTGGGGCTTGGGACAGAGAAGTGAAAGCAGAAGGAGGAACATGTAAGGGCAGGGCTAGCCACATAGAGGCCTGGATGGAAAAGAGAGAAAGAACGTGGGGACAGACACGAGGACCAGACATAGACACCAATAGGAGAGGACTGGTGACACACATGGTACCAAGTACAGACAGATGGAAAATGGACACGTGGCTAGTACACTCAAGCATGTGGATGGTTTGGGGCAAAAGTCTCCTCCCTCAGCACTGGAGGTCTCAAGCCAAGTCCCATCTGGTAGTGGCATGGTGGTGGTCTTTCCTGGTCTCTCCACTTAGAGGGCTATTTTTTAGGAGTTTCGTTGTTGGGAGCTGTGAAGACAGTGGTGAAGGGCAGGATTGGAGAGAGCACAGTATTATATAATAAAGTTAACATATGTGTTTTTCTAGAATGCGGATTTCTTTAAGAATTATTTATGTAAAGTCAAATTTGCATATGAAAATTTATAAAATGTGAGAATTGTCTGTATTTAGAATTGTAGAATGTGGTATAAGATGTTGATCTAAACCTAATTTCTGCCAGTTTTCTCAGCAGGTTTTATCAAATAGGGAGTTTTCCCCTAGGTGATTCATGTTTTCCTCTTTATCCAAAACTGGGTTATTGAGTTTATTGTTAATTTCCTTGTCCAGTATGTTCCATTGATCTGCTCTATTTTTTGAGTTTTGAAGACTGCTGCTTTGTAATATAGTTTGAGATCTGGAAGTGTTATTCCTTCTTCATCCTTTCACAATGCCACCAACAGTGGATTAGCATCCCAGTTTTCCCCCACCCCCTCCAACCTCCAATATTTTCCTTTTTTGTTATATTTGCCACTCTGATAGGTGTGAGCTTGAAGTAGGGATGGGTTTAATTGATCAAATTGATCATGACACATCCCAAAAGAATTACAAGACTCAGTGACTCAGTTTCCCAAGTTTTATTCAAATACTGTGAGGCCACAGAGAGAAGCACCCAAAGGAGATAGGTGTCTCAAATAGGAGGAAGAAAGATGGTTATATTTATAGTGAGGAAAAAGTAGGTTTATTTCCTCATTATCTTAATCTCCTCCTTAAGAAGGTACAAGGGAGGGCTTATCCTAATTTGGAATTCTTGGGGTCCTAAGGCAACCCCCGAGGCAGGTATCTTTTTCCTTGGAGGTGTGTTTTTGGGGTTTACACATCATAAGGTGAACCTAAGGACATGTTTGGTCTTTTCTGTACATGTTCATAAAGAAATGCTTAGACTTGTCAGAGCCAGAGGGTCTCTCTGTTTATGATATCTCTACTTAAAATCTGGTTTCTGGGGGCAGCTAGGTGGCACAGTGGATAGAGCACCAGCTCTGGATTCAGGAGGACCTGAGTTCAAATCTGGCTTCAGACACTTGACATTTACTAGCTGTGTGTCCCTGGGCAAGTCACTTCACCCTCATTGCCCTGAAAAAAAAAATCTGGTTTCTGAAAGGTGTCCTGTCATCTAGAAATATAAATGACTATGATCAGTTAATGGTCCCTAGTTACTGTCTAAGCTTCTGTTGATAGTATTGGTTGGTAGGGACTCAAACTCTCTTGGTTATAGTACTGTTGATAGAACACAAACCTTTGGTTCTCTGTTAACCCTTTTAGGCACTATTGATCTTAGGTTATCTGTTAACCCTTTTTAGCTACAGTTGATATGTTATCTATTAGCCCCTTTTAGAGCTTGGGTCTTAGAGCTCAAATCTTAGGTTGTCTGTTAATCCTTTTTAGCCTCCTCTATCAAGCTGATACCTCAGAGTTGTTTTAGTTTGCATTTCTCTGGTCCATAGTGATCTAGAGCATTTTTTCAAATGATTACAGATAGCTTTGATTTCTTTGTCTAAAAACTGCCTGCTCATATCCTTTGACCATTTATCAAACTAATTAGCTTTGATCAATGTATAATGACCTTCCTCTATCAAAAGGGGATTAAAAACCCTTGGAAGACTCCAGTCTTCTAGGACAGCATGGGTCTCGTAGGTCTTCTGGGGCTTTGGGGTCTTCTGGGACTTTTCTTCTGCTCTAGTTAGCTGACATACTGAAGCTCTCTCCCTGATTTCTCTACCATGCAGCCTGAAACCATGAGAAGTTAGGGAGACATGGTCAATCTTTTACTGGTATTATATTAATAACTTATTATATGTTTACCCAGAACTTGCATAAAAAGCAATAGCAAATATATATATATATATATATATATATTTTTTTTTTTGCAGGGCAATGAGGGTTAAGTGACTTGCCCAGGGTCACACAAGCTAGATTTGAACCCAGGTCTTCCTGAATCCAAGGCCAGTGCTTTATCCACTGTGCCACCCAGCTGCCCCCAAATTAATATTTAAAAAACACACTTTTGAAGATTTATTTTGTAGCTTGCAGCTTTGCTAAATGTATTGTCTCAGTATCTTTGCTGAGTCCTTAGGATTTTCTAAGGACTAGCAGCAAATGGATAATTTTGTATCTTCTTTACCTATCTTTATTCCCTTAATTCCTTTCTCTTCTTAATACTGCTAGCATTTCCAGGACTATATCAAGTAATAGCGGTGAGAGTGAACATCCTTGCTTCATTTCCATATTTACTGGAAAAGATTCAAAAGTATCCCCATTGCATACAATGCTCACTTTTGGTATTGTTGTTCAGTCGTTTCAGTCAAATACTATTTATTCGTGACCCCATTTGGGGTTTTCTTGGCAAAGATAATGGAGTGGTTTGCCATTTCCTTCTCCAGTTCATTTTACAGATAAGGAAACTGAGGCAAACAGGGCTAAGTGACTTGTCTAGAGTCACACAGGCTAGATTTGAACCCAGGTCTTCCTGCTTCCAGGCCTAGCACTCTATCCACTGTACCACCTAGCTGCCCCCTTTTGGTTTTAGATAGATGCTTTTTATGACATTAAAAAAAACAGACCTTCTGTCTATACTTGGTAGTGTTTTTAGCACTTCAGCAAAGGCCTTTTCTGCATCTATTGAGATCGGTCATGTGGTTCTTGATATTTCAGTTTTTAATATGATTAATTATGTTGATTGTTTTCCTAATGATGAGCCATTCTTGAATCCCTGGTATAAATCCACCCTGATCATAATACATGATTTTTTTTTTTATAAATCACTATAATCTCTTTGCTAAGACTTTATTTAGGATTTTTGAGTCAATGTTCATTAATAATATCAGCCTATAGTTTTCTTTCTGTGTTTTAGATTTCCCTGGTTTAGATATTAGGACTATATTTGCCTCATAAAAGAATGTTGATGGGGTTCTTTCTATCTCAATTGTAGAGAATAATTTTCAAAGTATGGGTACTAACCGTTCTTTAAAAGTTTGATAGAATTTTGTAAATTCATCAGTATCAAGAGTTGGGTTTTTGTTGTTTTTGGTTTTGGTAGCTCCTTTACTGCTAGATTTATTTCCTTTTCTGAGATCAGTTCTTTAAGATTTCTGTCTGGTCTGATAGTTTGGGTATTTTATATTTTTGAAGGTATTCCTCTATTTCTTTTGTGTTCTTGTTTTTGTTAGCATATAACTATATATAATATGTCATGATTATTCTTTTTATTTCTTCTGGTTTTGTTATGATTTCACCTTGCTCATTTGCTATTTTATTTATTTGGTTTTCTGATTTCTTTTTAATCAGATTCTCTGAGGGTCTATGAAATTTTATGAATCTTTTTTTTAAATAAGCTTCTAGTTTATCATTTTTATGTTTTTTCTAATTTTTATATGCCTTCTAATTTTTAATGTTTCCTCTTTTATGCTTATTTAGCATTGTTTTATTCTCTAATTAAAAAAAAATTTTTAAGTGAGGCAATTGGGGTTAAGTGACTTGCCCAGGGTCACACAGCTAGTAAGTGTTAAGTGTCTGAGGCTGGATTTGAACTCAGGTACTCCTGACTCCAGGGCCGGTGCTCTATCCACTGCGCCACCTAGCTGCCGCTATTTTCTAATTTTTAAATGTATGTTCATTACATTAATCCTCTCTTTTTCTTTTTTGTTAACATATTATTGTAAGGGTATGGTTCCCCGCTGAGAATTGCTTTAGCTCTATCCCAAAAATTTTGGTATATTGTTTTGTCATTATCATTTTTTTACATAATTATTCATTGTTTCTATTATTTTTTCTTTGATCCATAAATTATTTAGGATTTCACTATTAAATCTCAATTTGGGTCTATAGCTTCTGTTTGTGGTCCCTGAAACAATTTTTAATTTTTCTTGTGTTATAATCTATAAAGGATGCATTAACTATTTCTGCCTTTTAATATTTGTTTGCAATATTTCTGTGCCCTAGTATATGGTCAATTTTTGTAAAAGTTCCATGTGGTACAGATAAATATGTATATTCTTTTGCTGTTCCATTTAGAAGATGCTATAAGTCTTTTAACTCTAGTATCTCCAATAATTTCTTGGGTTCCATATTTTACCTTTGTTTCTGTAAAACTGATAGGACATTGAAATCATCTGTCACTGTTATGTTACTTTGTATGTCTTTTTGAAACTTAGACAATATTTCCTGTATGAATTTGGATCCTAAGGCATTTGGAATATATAAGTTTATTGCTGTTATTGGTTTGTTGTCTATGATTCTTTTCAGCCAAATATGATGTCCTTGTTTGTCCCTTTTTGTTTGTTGAATGTCTATTTTTTATTTATCTGATAGCATGATATCAACTCTTGTTTTTTTGATTCAGTTGATGCCTATTAAATGTTTTTAATGTGTTTCTTGTAAACAAAAGATTAGAAGGCTTTGTTTTCTCATCCAACCTGTCATTCTTTTTCATTTTATTGGGTTGTCTAATCCATTCACATTTAAAGTTATAAGAAGTAGGTTTATATTTTTCTCCATCTATCTCTAGAATTTTATTGCTTTTCAAGTTATGATTTTTCCTTCTTCTGTTGTAAATAATATTATATTCCTTCAATCACTTTAATCTTTTTTAAGGTGATCCTATTCTCACTAGCTCTCTTCCTCTCACCCCAATCTCCTCTTCTTGTTTGTTATACTTTTCCCTTTAGGGTTTCATTTATCAGTTCCTTTTTCTTTCCTGCTTTTATCTGGTCATGTATTTCTTCCCCATCATTTTCCCTCTCAGCTAGTTAACTAGATTCTCCTTTCCTCTCCTCTTCTTCAGCTAGTCCTGTTCATTAGTTTTTAAATTTTTTTCACCCTTTTGTCATAACTCTTTCTCTCACTCTCTTCATTACTCATCTTCTCTGACTGCTCTAGACACTCATTCCCTGGTTCACGACACCTCTAATTATCTAGTCTCTCTTTCTTTCTGTATTCTTCATGAAATCAAAACTTCCTAGGTATCTATTCTAGGTTCTCCCCTCTAAACACTTTCTGCCAGTCTCTTGTAGGACTTGCCCTGTGGATTTCCATTTTCCGTTGTGTCTCACTCCCAGAATAATGCCATACAAAGTTTTCAAGAATCAAATCTCCCAAGTCTCATCCGGTGTAAGTTCATCATGTCCATTTACTAACCACTTCTCTTACACTGATAGGAATGGAGCATTCATCAGTGGAAACCCCACCCCCCACTCAACTCCAAAATAAAGCTTTCTTCCTTCCCCCTCCCCTGCTTAATTGCCCCCTTCTCAATCACAACCTTATAGGCTCTTCTCTTTCTGAGACTACAGAGGTCAACTTCCCCTCATAACTAGCCCTTGATTTGACCCCAGCACATTACACACTCCTCTCTATTCCCTTGCTATCCTCCCTTTCACATAATCTCCCATGTTGGGAGGGCAGAGTATAGCCCTACTCCATCCATAACTTCCCCTATCTGCCTCTTCACCATTACCTCAACTAGATTTCTGTCTTTGTCTTCTTACCTATATTTAGAAAGAAGTCTCTTACTGGCCTTTCCGTTGTCACAATGTTGCTATTGCTCTCCTTGCCTGATAAAGTTATTTATTTGTTTGTTTGTTTCTTCATTGTCTTTTGCCTCATTTCTTACCTATCCTTAAATAACTGAATCACTGACTGAGTTTTGCCTCAGACAAACTGAGACCTGGAAAAGACCTTAGCTTAAAAAGGCCAAGGTCTGGGACAGCTAGGTGGCGCAGTTGATAAAGTACCAGCCCTGGATTCAGGAGGACCTGAGTTCATCAGACACTTGACACTTACTAGCTGTGTGACCTTGGGCAAGTCACTTAACCCCAATTGCCCTCCAAAAAAAATTTAAAAAGGCCAAGGTCTCCCACTGTGAGTCATCTCCAGTTATCCTGGCCTATGTCCTTCACTTCTGTGCATTTGTATTCCCAATTTTGAACAAATTTCTGTAGGTGAGACCCACAGTCTCCATGGTACTGAAAAGAAGAAGGGTAGTACAGGGTATCATGGGGTTTTTTTTAAGCCTGTGTCATGTCTTTGGCTCTGCTAATGCAGCCTTACTGCTGGTAGTTTAGGAGGGGTGCTGAGTAACCTCAGAGTCAGCAAGCATCACTTCATAGGTTTGGGTTTTTTTGTTTTTGGTATTCTGGGTAACACCATGGAGATAGCTGAACTTGCTTTATCTCTGGCATATAATTCCTGTTTTGGAGAGGTTTGAAAGATCATAGAAATCAGAACAAAAAGTCTAATCCTCCATTTTATTGCTCATATTACCTGGACCCAGTCCTCGGGTACTTAATCTATAATGAGACAATCAGATTATATGACCTTAAAGACCTTCTCTAGTTCTGACACTCTAGTATTATTTTATAAAATGTTACTAAGTCACTCCTTGGAACTTGTGGCTTAAAAAAAAATCTACAATTAAGAGGAAAAGCAAGGAGATATGGGGAGGGGGAAGAGAGGGGATGAAAACATATGGGAAAAGGGTATTTTTGTGGGGCAATGAAGGTTAAGTGACTTACCCAGGGTCACACAGCTAGTAAGTGTCAAGTGTTTGAGGCCAGATTTGAACTCAGGTCCTCCTGAATCCAGGTCCAGTGCTTTATCCACTGTGCCACCTACCTGCCCCAAAAAGGGTATTTTTAAAAGTCTGCCCAAGACCCATCCATCTGAGGCTCTTTTCCATGTCCAAATGTCCCTTTTCTCCTATAATTTTGCTGTTACTTAGTCAAGAATTGTCAAATCACTATAATGTAAATACTTTAGCATAAAGGGACACTAAGGAATCAGGAAACCTCAAAAGTGTGCTTACATTAAGGACTTAAGGGTACTCCAGAGTTCTGTTTCAATGAACAGAAGAATTGGGATGACATAAAAGAATTCAAGTAAAATAACAGAGGAGATGGGTGGTAGTCTATTTTTAAAAAGTAACATTTTCTTTATCCAAATAGCCTTAGGCTTTTTTTTTAAAAGAAGAGGCAGCTAGGTGGTGCAGTGGATAAAGCACTGGACCTGGATTCAGGAGAACCTGAGTTCAAATCCGGCCTCAAACACTTGACACTTACTAGCTGTGTGACCCTGGGTAAGTCACTTAACCCTCATTGCCCCACAAAAAAAAAAAAAGAAAAAGAAAGCAAGTGAATGCAGTATAAGATGTTTTAGAAAAATCCTCTTCTTGATATAAACAGAAAAAAAGAAAAATAGGTGAATTGCCCAAGATAAGACTGTAAAGTTATATGTGTATATATTCTAATAGTTAATTATACACCATTCCAAAGGTGTATAATTAAGAGACACAAAGAGTAGGTAATTAGAAAAACAACAATTCCAAGAAAATTGAAAAAATAATTTGTTTCCCCACAGTAATGAAAAAAGAGAACCATGCATTTTTTTTAATGTAGGTAATTATGTTTATTGGAGGAAGAATAGAGGCTAAATTCCATTGATGAAGCAATCACACCTAACAAGATCAAATATTAAAAAGATAAAGAACCATCTGAAGTATTTACAGCTCAAATAAGCAAATAGAAGGCAATATCTGAGTTATAAAGAACTACCTATTGACATTAATCAAAGAGTTAAACATTTGTCAAAAACAAGCTCGGTGATTATAGGAGAAAGGTCAAACAAAAACTGAATCAGCACATTATCCCAACATGAATAGAGCTATGTTTGATTTGGAAGAAAAATTCAAGGGTCCATAGAAGAGTGGCTAGAAACACTCAGCTTTCAGCAAATGTGTTTATGTAGAATAAAGCAAAATGTGAAGCTCTGTTGAGCAGCATATGACTGCAGATTTAGAACTGAAATGGGCCTGAGAAGTCATCTAGTCCAAATATTACAAGTAAGGAAACCCAAAGACTCTAAGTGATTTGTTCAAGACCATATAAGTCATACATAGCTTCAAACCCTGGTTCTTTGACACCAAATCCAATGCTCTTTCTCACATAATAGCTCAAGTTTTCCTTCCTGTATATTGAAATTTCATGATGCAATGAGGACATTGACGCAGTTCCCAAAGCCCTAGAAGCCCTCTGCACCCTATGTGACGTTTACACAGAGAAGTGGGGGAAAGGACTTGTTTACAGCATAATATATTCCACTTGGCTTGTGGAATTCAGGAAAAATTAAATATTGGCACCCAGGAATACTGGAGAGTTCCATTGCTTAACAGAAGAATAGTTGTCATTCTGGGGGCAGCTTATGACCTCCAATGTCTAGGTACATAGTATCTAGGTAAACCTATCACTCTCTCCTGGCTGCTGGAGCTTTCACACTCCCCTCTTTCTTCACAAAGTTAAAGCAAATAAGAAGAATCACTTGTACACAAGACAAAGAGTGGACTTTGAAGCAGCTCGTTGTTAAAAAAAAAAAAAACTGGGTTTTTTTTTTATTTGTTTGGTTGGGTTTTGGTTTTTGACCCTGGGAAGGGATAGTAGAGTGGAAAGAGATTTCAGGGAGAAGGGAAATCAGAAGGCCTTTTTGTAGAATTCATTTCTAAGAGCCTGCAAATGGTTGCTTTGTCTTGTTTTTTAACTCTTTTGTATTATAGGTTCCTTGGCAGTTGAGCTGTATTTCTTGCCAGTGATAAGAATCTCTATGAATAAGAATGTACCTATGTCCCAAAGTGAACAGAGAAAAAAATCTATAGGTAGGTACATATAGATGTTGCTGTTGTTGTTCAGCTGTTCAGTCACTTCTGACTCTAGGTGACCCTATGGATTTTCGTCTACGGGGTTTTCTTAGCAAAGATACTGGAGTGGTGTGCCATTTCTTTCTCTAGTGTGCCCCCTTTTACAGATGAGGCAAATGGAGTTAAGGGACTTGCCCAGGGTCATACTGTGTCAAGCTAATGGAATGTGATAGATGAGATTTAGCAGATATTCAGAGGCCCACCTGAAGACTGAGTTAAACTGATTGAATTGGATAAGGCAATTGACTGTTGACTGCTTACTAGATTGTAAGCACATCTGGCTGGTACTTAAGAAAGTAATTGTTCTTAGACACTAACAACTTTGAACTTTGACCACCTTCTGGCCTAGTGAACCAATCAGCTTGAAGAACCTCCCATTTCTGGGAGGGGAACAAGAAGGAGGAAGTGGATGCTGTCGAGAGAGTTGGGCCTCTTTGGCTGCCAGAGATCGGTGTGGTGGCAATTGACTTCAGAGGTGGGAGCTTAGGAAGTTTAGCATGGCCAGGTTATAGAAAATCTGTTCTCAATCTTTCTCTTTCTTTTACTATCTTTCAATAAACCCTTAAAAAACCTAAATTTGTTTATCAGTGATTTTAGTCAGTTCCCCCCAAACTGGGGGGACAGATTAGAACCCACATTTAGAATTTTAAATTACATGATATAACTAATATGTATCAGAGGTCAGATTTGAACTGAGATCTCCCTGACTTCAAGCTCTATTCATTGAACCACCTATCTGTCCCATATATAGAAGGGGAAAGCAAAAATTAAAAGCTACTTCCCTATTATTTGAATTTGGCCTATTTTGGTGTGTCTTCACTACCTGTTATTTTCATTGAGAATATAGTGAATATCAGAAGCTAAAGTATCTGAATAATATTTTTCTTGGAAATAAGGGGGGTGTGAATGAGAATCTTAAAGGCTATATTCTTTTTTCTGGACTCACACTAGGACGTACTACAACATTCACTCTGACTCCCCAAGAGCTGCAGGAAGTCTCCAGAACTTTCATTCTCTCAGAGAGCTTAGATTGGACTTGCTGTTCTTCCAACATGTAAATTCTGAAATGTTATTTTTTTCCTCTGAACCATTTTCAGGACCTCTGTGTTAGTGGCAAAGTTCATACAAAAAAGTTCATAAAAGTCAACTAGAGTAGGTCTTTTTTTTTTTTAGTTCAATACCTACTTTGACATAGTCAAGTAACATTTATTAAGCACCTCCTATGTGCCAGGGACTGCACTAAGCACTGGGAATTGTTGTTTGTCCTTCATTCTACAAGAGGACCATGACATCAGGAAAGTGATATCGTGACTTGCAAGTGAATTGGATTTAAGTGAGGCAGTGCTGTGCAAAGACACCAGCCTCACTCTTTCCTCCAGAACCATCTGTGTCCAGTGGCAAGACATAGATCAGGATGCCTGGAGATGGCGCAGGATTCAGTAGGAGACCTTGGCCTTTTTAAATTAAGGTCTTTCCTAGGTTTCAATTTGTCTGAGGCAACACCCACTCAGTGACTAAGGCTAGGTAAGAAATGAGGCCAAAAAATTAAAAATTAAAAAAAAGAAAGAAATGAGGCCAAAAAAATAGCCTCTTTTACCTACTAAAAAAGAAAAAAAGAACAAAATCAATCTGAGAGGGGAAAACCCTCAGCATTTCTGGCCAGAACAGAAACAGAACAAAACTGTTTGAGTCATCAAAACCCAAACAGTGACCAATAGAGGCTTGGGCTGGAACTTATTATTGACCAATGAGTGAGAGCTAGAGTGATTTGGGATTAAGGCATGGTCATGTAGCTCCATTTGAATCTGAATGTGTTTTATCAAAGCCTGGTTTTCCAGATGGCTATTTCAAGAAATTTATATTGCTTTGGGCAGAGCACCCACATGTAAGTGTATGATTACATATGTGGAGGAAGGGAGGAAAATAAGAGGGAGGAAAGGAGGAATGGAGGAAGGGAAGAAGGAAGGAAGGAAGCGAGGAAAGAAGGAAGGGAGGGAGGAAGGGAGGGAGGAAGGGAGCGAGGAAGGAAGGAAGGAAGGAAGGAAGGGGCAGCAATGCCAGGAACTAGCCAGTTGGGTCCCTAGTGGGGCAGCTACTACTTTTAACAGATTGTTGTTTGTCCTTCATTCTCAAAGAAGACCAATGACATCAGGAAGGTGATGTCTTAACTTGCAAGTGAATTGGATTTAAATGAGGTACAGGACAACGCAAAGTCACCAGTCCCACTCTCTTTTCCAGAGTCATCTCTGTCCAGTGACAAGACATAGATCAGGATAACTGGAGATGGTCCCAGATGCAGTGGGCAGACCTTGACCTTTTTGATCAAAGGTCTCAGTTTGTCTTGGGCAACACCCATTCATTGCTCAAGGTTAGGTAAGATATAAAGAAAGACAGAAAACAGTCCCTGTTCTCAAGGAGCTTACAATCTAATGGAGAAACATAGAAGGCACTCCTTCCATCAATGCGAATAATCAGCATTTCATTCACTGTCCTTTGAAGCATTGAGAGGTTATAAGTGATTTGACAGGTGTCAAGAGCTAGTATGTGTCTGAAGCAAGAGGGCCAACAGGTCTACAGGGGTCTTTGCTCCTCAACATCTGTGCTAGCGCAACTATGAGACCTCTGGTACTCTATGTTTTGAGTTTCCAACAAAAGGGCCATATGCTGCTGGGCCTCTTTCCCCAAAGTGTTAACAGCAGCTCTTAAGTCTACACCTAGTGAGCACCCTGAGAGCAGGGACTGTCTTTTGCAGCTTTTTTTATACCCAGAGCTTAGCACAGTACCTGGCACATAATAAGTGCTTGATAAATGTTTGTTTTTTACTGTCTGCCTGACAAGTACAGCCTGACAGGAAAGAGTCAGAGCAACAAGACTTGCTTTGGCTACTTAATGACTTTTTTTTTTTTTTTTTAGTGAGGCAACTGGGGTTAAGTGACTTGCCCAGGGTCACACAGCTAGTTAAGTATTAAGCGTCTGAGGCCGGATTTGAACTCAGGTACTCCTGACTCCAGGGCCGGTGCTCTATCCACTGCGCCATCTAGCTGCCCCCTTAATGACTTTTTAATGTACCCCAGTTGGGGCTCTGTAGTCAGTTAATAATCTGTCCCTTAACCATGTAGTGAGCAGGCTGGAACCAGTTACAGAATGTCTGTACATGCTCCAAATTGAGGAGCAAGGCCTTTCCATGACACCATATCATGACTTTCCTGAAGCAGGCCCCTCAGGCTCTTCCATGATGAGAGTGTATCAACCCAGCTTCCCGCCCCTCACCATTTCATATGTAAAGTGCTTTGCAAACTTCAAAGCACCATATACATGCTAGTTCTTATGAGATCTTATTATTTTTTAAAAAATTGTAAGGATCCAAGAGACACAAGTCAAATAAGGTAGTGCATCTGGGAGTATATTTAAAAGTAGAAAGCACTATATGATTATAAAGTATCTTCACTACTAACGTTTATTCTAATATAGATATTTGTGGTGAGTATGGTTACCTTATTCCAAGTGTAGGGGAAATTAGCTGGGATTTCTAATATAGTTGTTACTTATAAATTAAAAGGCTTAGAGCCAGTTTGGGGGCATTAAGCATTTATTGGGGCAGAACAAGTATTAGTAAAAAGAGAACACCTGGGTATGGAAGTTAAGAAAAGGCCTATCTAGCCTAGAACTGCAGCCTGGACTGCTTCTTACTCCAAGTCCTCTACCACAAGCCTGTTCCAAAGAAAAGCTTAGAGTGGAAACTGTTTCTGCATTTGGAGAAGAAGCTGTTCTTACACACTGCTTCAAGCTAATTGGCTAGCATCACCCAAATCCATTGGTTCACTGGACTTGGTGGTCCTGTGTTGAGGTGAGCTGAGAACAATACCCTCTTGAGAGTCAGGCAGGTGTAGTTTCAATTGAATCAACTTTAAGTGGGTTAATCAGTGAATTCAATCACTCTCAGTCAATCCAATCAGTCCAAATCAATCTGGGGACTTTGGGCATTGACAAAAGCCCATTATTTTCTTACATATTAAAGCCACACAAATTCCTTATACATGATGAATGACTATGAAAAGATTTCTATATCATGAAGCTGTCAGAAGAAAGGCAGTGAGTCATGGGGGCTAGAGAGCTAGTCTTTCAGTCAGGAAGACTTGGGTTCAAGTCCCACTAACCGGCAGCACCCCAGGCAACCTCTAGGGCAGGCAGACATTTATTAAATGCTTTCTCTGTGCCAGGCACTTGGAATATAAGTAGAAGAAACTTATAAAGGAGAGCTGAAAAAGGCAGGGGAGAGAGGTACCCCAGCAATGAAATGGTAGCAAAGTCCAGAGCTGGGAGGGTAATGAAGCATAGCAGGCCTGGGCTCATTTCCAAAATGGAGGCCTCCCACAAGAGGAACGAATGCACCAGTGGGAGAAGGGGACAGACACAGAAAGATTTCAAGGTGAGAAGGCAGATGAATCATGGTGGTGAAGTCAGGAGAGACAAACTGCCAGTCTGCATCAATGGAGGGGGTTCCCTACACTGAGGGAATCAAAAGTTTAAACAAAAATTGGAATTCAACAACAAAATAAAATCAACCATGTAATAGGTTATCTGTTTCTTATGTCAGTTGACTTTAAGCTCTTTTTTCTAGTACTGGTTATATATTTGCACTATTCCATCTGTAAATTGTCATTTATTCATTCATGTACCCTGGTAAAGGTGGGCATTAACAAGACAAATGGCCATGGCTAGAATGCAGACAAAAGCTAAAGAACAGGGGAATTAAAAGACATTGTCACATATGAGCTGTATTATAACCAACTGAACTGATTAACCACTGTACTTTGAGATTGTAACTGCCAAACCTAAAGCACAGATCTGATCATTCCAGTGGTTCCCTATCATTTTCAGAATCAAATACAAAATTTCTCTCTCTCTCTCTCCCTCTTTCCCTTTCTTTCTCACTTTCTCCCCCCACCCCTTGGGAAGAGACAGGCAGGAGGTATGGGTAAGTGATGAGATAGAATATAGTGTGAAAAAATTTGCAAACCACTGTATTTTGACAAGGGAGTGTTCATTTAAAGAAGCTGGATGTGTCATTTTGGTGTGGGGAATGGGGAAGTACATCAACTCCACCTTATAATTGTAAAAAAAGAGGCAATGAAAATTAGGTGGAAAAAGCAAGGAATCTATAGAATTATGAAACCAGATGTTTCTATTTGTTTCCACATCTGTCTAGTCTGGTTCATCTCCCCTTTAATTTCCTGCTCAGCTGGCTTCTATGATGACTGCAGAACCACCCAGTGAGCCTCTATCTTTAGACCACCCCAGTCCAACCAAAGGGCCTCCCACTTCTCTTTCTGGAGTCCCTTAAATGTGCAAAAGAAATATCATCTGTGACAAGTAGGTATATCACCTCCCCCAAAAAAAGATCAAAGGCAGAGAGCAGCTCTTTTCATTGTAGCAAAGAGCTAGGAACAAAGTGGGTGCCCATTGACTGAAAAGCACCTATACAAATTACAATATATAAACAGTAATGGACTATTACTGTTGCCATAAGAAATGACTAAAAAGGACCGATTCAGAGAAACCTAGGAAGACTTGTATGAACGAATGCAGAATGAAGTGAGAAAAACCTGAAGAGTAATTTATATAATGATGACAATATTGTAAAAGAAGATAACTTTGAAAGACTTAAGAATTCTAATCTATTCAATAACCAATAATGACTACAAAAGGCTGATGATGAAGAAGATTTTTTCTCCCCTTCACCTTGGAAAATAAGTGATGGACTAAAGGGGAAGAATGAGGCATATTTTCATCAACAAGCAATGTTCAAATTTGTTTTACTTAACACACACTATCTCTCTGTATATACATACATACACATATTCACACACACATGGAATATGTGTGTGCATTTGTCACAAGAGAGAGCTTTTGGAGGTTTGGGGTAAGGGAAGAATAGTGAAGAAGGAAAAAAGTATAAATTAAATATTAAAAATAAACAAAAGAGAGAAGGAAGTATTTAAGGAGACTCAGATAAGCAGAGCAGTATAGGTACTACCATGTTCAATCTAATATATAACTTTAAAAAAAGCTGTATATAACAGAGACTGATAGTTTCATATATAATCGTCTTATTTTTGGTTTTTTTGTGTGTGGAAACTTTCATGTTTGTTGATGTTTGTCAAGTTCATAGTTTTAAAAAAGCAGTGTAGGGGCAGCTAGATGGCACAGTGGATAGAGCACCTGCCCTGGAGTCAGGAGTACCTGAGTTCAAATCCGGCCTCAGACATTTAACACTTACTAGCTGTGTGACCCTGGGCAAGTCACTTAACCCCCATTGCCTCTCTAAAAAAAAAAAAAAGCAGTGTGTGAATACCACAGATTTTCATGATAATCAACTTGCCCCTATCATAAATAGCATCTTGAGGGGGGGGCAATGAGAGTTAAGTGACTTGCCCAGTGTCACACAGCTAGTAAGTGTCAAGTGTCTGAGGCTGGATTTGAACTCAGGTCCTCCTGAATCCAGGGCCAGTGCTTTATCCACTGTACCACCTAGCTGCCCCACCTCATAAATGGCATCTTAAGATTTGTTCTCTCTTCTCTTTTCCTCCCTTGGAAAATTCATCATTTTAAAACTCTCTCTTCCATGCTAATGATTTTCCAATCCATTTTCCTAGCCCTGACCTCTCACCTAAGCAAGAGTTTCACATCTGAGAAGCAGCATTCCACCTAAGGTAGCTATGTAGGCAAGTATGTTGCTTCATTTCTCTCAGAGACTCTTTTTCCTCATCTTTAAAATGGGAATGATTCAATTTTGTGTAATACTATCTTGGCCATGCCTCTAGTTGGTGTTGCCAAGGAAATCAGGACAAAGAAAATGAATACCTGCAGGGTTCAACAGAGATTTCTTCTTCCTCTACTCCTTGCAGAGTTTTTCCCTGATTTTGAGAATGAAGGGACTTGGGACAACAAGAAGCAGGAGAATTGAGAAATAGCAAATATTAATGGAGTAAATAAGACAGATATTGGTAGAACTGATATACATTCTGTATTGGAAAATGGTCTGGATAACTGAAGCCACGAACTTCATTTCAATTGTGGTTAGTCATCTACCAGTCAGCTTAAAGGTCAAATAGTAACTTTTTTTTTTTTAGTGAGGCAATTGGGGTTAAGTGACTTGCCCAGGGTCACACAGCTAGTAAGTGTTAAGTGTCTGAGGCCAGATTTGAACTCAGGTACTTCTGACTCCAGGGCTGGTGCTCTTTCCACTGTGCCACCTAGCTGCCCCAAATAGTAACTTTTGAGCTGAAAGGGAACACTCAGAGTTAGAGAAAAGTTGGTACATTAGATACTAGTAGAGCAAACTCAAGTACTATATTGCCATTAGGTCTAAGAAACCATCTACCTGACATTCATCTCTTCTTCTTGCAGTCATCTAGTTCAAAACTAGTGGTTTTCAGCAACCAAGGAGGCATCATCTTAGATGGAAAAATGAAATCCAAGGGGTTAGCAACTTGGATGTTGTGTAATTTAAGATTCTAAATGTGGATTCTAATCTGTTCCCCCAGTTTGGGGAAAACTGACTAAAAATCACTGATAAAACGAGTTTAGGTTTTTAAGGGTTTATTGGAAAATAGAAAGAAAAAGATTGAGAACAGAATTCCAACAGCCTGGCATTCCTATCTTTCCTCAAATTTCCTGTGAAGTCCTCTGTCACCACCACCACCATCAAGTCAGGAAGCCAAAAGGCCCAGCGCTCTCTGCGCAGGCTCCCTTTCCTCCTTCCTGTCTCCTCCCAGACCATAGGAAGCTCCTCAAGTTGATTGGCTGGTAGCCTTGATAGACAGCACCCATGAGCAAACGTCATTTCCTGATGCCAAGGAAAAGCCACAATGCCTCTGAGGCATTTTCCTCATGGTGGAGCTTTCCCACAGCAAGTCTCCAGTAGGTGGCGTCATTCCAATCATTACAATGTTGAAAGACTAATGGTTTCTTTCTCTCTATTTAATACTTGTTGTTCAGGTACCACTTGGGTTGTGTTTAATTTGTGGGAGGAGTTATTGTGTATACATATCCTTGGATCCTGAGGCTTGGGGTCTTTGACTCCTGGACCTAAGATTGGCTCAATAAAGCGATTTTCTTCGACTTGGAGACTTTGGTTGTTCTTCGTCTAACCCTTCAACTTAGAATTTTTCACAACACTGGAGAACGAAGGGTAAACAACAACAACTATCTTCCCTTCCAAGTTAGTTCCCCGTCTTGACTTTCTTAGTTCTGTTAATGGTCCTTGCCTTTTTTTCTAACCTCAAGAAATTGTTGGCATCTTTGCTTCCTTCTTTTTCCTCGTCCCTCCATATCCAATAGATGTCATAGCAATTCTTCCTCCTTAAAATCATTCTCATTTGTCTTTTCTTCTCCGTTCTCTCAGACATTCCCTACCTCCTTATAATCTCATTCTTAGACTATTGCAATAGTTTCCTAAATGAGTTCATTGTTTCTAGTCTCTTTCACTTCCCCATCTTTCACCCTCGAGTCAGATTAATTGTTCCCAAACACTTCCTTAGTCATGTTACCTCCCTGTTAAAAGAAAATCTTCCATAATTTCCCATTACCTATGAAGTAAAATACAAACTCTAATTAGGCAACCAAGGGCTTACATAACCCAATCCCAACATACCTCTTAAATTTGTATCTTGCTATCAATCAATTATTAAGTATTTATTAATCACCCAATATGTGTCAGGCACTGTATTAGGTGCTGGGAATACAAGTATAAAGAATGAAATGATCCCTATTTACATCACTAGTCTCCTGTTCTACACTTTATGCTCCAGTCATAATGGTCTAACACTTAGCCTCCAAGTAAGTCACATATGACCATGTCCACCATCATTGCTCCTTTGCCTACGAACATCCTCCACTTTGCTTCAAGGTTCCCTAACTATATCCCAGTAGAAAATAATCGAAATGTGGGTTCTAGTCCTACCTCTGCCATCATGGAACTTTGGAGTTGTATCTTTTTATCGGTAGCTATCTAATCCAGGCTATACCCCACAAAAGAATTCCTGTTACAACACAACTGCTTGGTGGTTAACCAGAATTTGGTCAAAGACCTCCAATGGTTGGAGAGCAGAGGGAGGGGGGAGATACCTCATCTCCTAAAGCATTTGCTTATATTTATGGGATATAAGCTATAATCTTTACAAAGCTTTGGCTCACATCAAACCTAAATTTTCCTTTTTTCAACTTCCACCTGTCAAGATAATGGAATGTGATACATGAGATTTGGCAGATACTCAGGAGCCCACCTGAGTGGATTACTGGCTGATTTGACTGGATTAGTAGTTGACTAGATTCTAAGCACATCTGACTGGTACTTGAGAGTACTTAAGAAAGCATGGTTCTCAGAATTTAAAAAAAACTTTGAACTTCCGGCCCAATCAACCAACCAGCTTGAAGACACCCCCCCCATTCTGGGAGGGGACAGGAAGGAGGAAAGGGGAGCCTGCAGGAAGAGCGCTGTCTTTTTGGTTCCTGACTTGGTGGTGACGGCAGAGAACAATGGAGAGGAGCTGAGGAAAGATAGGATTGCGAGGTTGTAGGAATTCTGTTATCAATCTTTCTCTTTCTATATTTCAATAAACCCTTAAAAATCTAAACTCATTTTATCAGTGATTTTAGTGAGTTTTCCCCAAAACTGGGGGAACAGATTAGAACCCACATTTAGAATTTTAAATTACACACACCTTTGCGAAATTATAATGTCTTTGGGACTTATTTCTGTCAGCAGTAAAACAAGATGAATAGGCTCATGACCTCTTAAGTATTTTCTTTTCCATTCTAAGTTCTAAATTAGTGGCATTGACAATAAGTGATATGAATTTAGAGGAGGAAAGAATTCAAAGATTCAGTAAAGTGCTACCTCCTCCAAGAAGATTTTTCTTATTCTCTCTATTCCTTTAGAAATGATGATCTCATTAGCCTCAATGAATTTAAGTATCATCTCTATGCAAACAACTCCCAAGTCTATAGGCAGCCCCTCTTATCTTTCCTAAGCTCCAGGGCAGCATCACCAATTGTATATCCTAAACGTTACTGTTCCTGTGAAAGGCAGTACCATCCTTCCAGTTCCCTACAATCAAAACCCAAGTCATTCTCGACTCCTCACTATCCCTTATCATTTCCTCTGCCTGGTCAATTGATTGCCAAATCTCATTTATTCTATCTCCTCAAAATCTCTGCTATACCTCTGCCTCAACCTCCCCTCTTCAATGTATATCATAGCTGCCAAACTGATATTCCTAAAGCTCAGTTCTGACCTTGTCTCATCCCTGCCCAAGAAGCTCCAGTGACTCCCTATTATCTCTAGGATAAAGTCTGTTTGGCATTTAAAATACCCCATAATTTGGCTCTAGCTACTTTTCCAAACTAATTACTCGTTTCTCCTCTCTATACATTTTGTGTTCCAGTCAAACTGGTCTACTGTAGTTGTTCTTCCTTGCATATGACATTCTTTCCTTTCTCTGTGCTTTTGCATATTCCTTCCCTGGAATACTCTCCCTTCTCACCTCCTTCTCTTGATATATCCATTACCTTTAAGTACCGACATGAGTCCTTCTTTATCTCTTTAGTTGCTAATGCTCTCTTCCACTTTCTTTTTTTAATATTGGGTTTCCCTATCTCACAGATTGGAAATGTAGTGGTTAATGATGGGCCCAATCCCATTACTGATCAGCACAGGAGCTTTAATAGGCTTTATTTTTTTCATCCCTGGGCCAGCTCACCTCTACTTAGCCTGTTGGTTTTATATTCCTGGACCTTACTAAATTGGTTCTAGACTTAGTGCCAGCACCTGGTTATCTTAGACTATTGGAGCTCAGAACTCCTGAGCTGAAGAATCAACTTCTACCTCCTCAGTAGTAGTGAACTGCTATACTCTACCATAACCATTTTAATATTTACCTTTTTTGGGGGGGGGGGCAATGAGGGTTAAGTGACTTGCCCAGGGTCACACAGCTAGTGTCAAGTGTCTGAGGCTGGATTTGAACTCAGGTCCTCCTGAATCCAAGGCCAGTCCTTTATCCACTGTGCCACCTAGCTGCCCCCTTAGTATTTACTTTTAACATATTTTTAATTTATTTATTTGTATATGTGTGTTTTCCCCCAATATAAATTTCTTGAAGACAGGGATTATTTCATTTCTTTCTCAGAATCCCCATCATCAAATAATATCTGATATATAGCAATGATTTAATAAATACTTGTCAAACAACTGAATGAATCCTATTCTCACACAGCTACCATCCCAGTTCAGTCCCCTAGAGCCTCTTGCCTAGCCTATTATAATTGATTTCCCTGATTCCAGTTACTTCCTTTCCTAATGCATCCTCTGCACAGTTGCCAAATTACATCTTCCTAAAGCACAGATTTGACTATGTCACTCTCCTGTTCAAAAATGTTTGCTATGGCCTCTAGGAAAGGGGTTGGCAAACTATACATCCTGACAGCCAATCCAGCTGGGCTTGCTAGAGTTTGCTGGCCTCTTCTAGGAAAAAATAAAAACTTAAAATTTGGTACTTAAGGTCTTCTGCATTTCAGGTCCCATCCACTTTTTTTTTTTTTTTTTTTTTGGTGAGGCAATTGGGGTTAAGTGACTTGCCCAGGGTTACGCAGCTAATAAGTGTTAAGTGTCTGAGGTCACATTTGAACTCAGGTCCTCCTGAATCCAGGACTGGTGCTCTATCCACTGTGCCACCTAGCTGCCCCTGTCCCATCTACTTTTGCAGCCCTATTTCATATTATTATCCCGCACAAAATCTATATTCAACTAAGCGGGGCCACTTGCTATTTCCTCAAACTTAACAGTGCATCTCCCACATTTATACATTTATATAAATGAACAGTCCACATGCAACACAGTCACTACTACTTCCTTACTTCCAGATTTCTTGTTTTCCTTCAATTCTCAGCTGGGTGTCATTTTCTCCATAAAGTCTTCTGTCATGTTACCAGCTATTTGTGCTCTTTCTCCTAAATTTACCTTGGATTATACTAATGTGAGTAGTTAATACATCTCAGTGGTCCAAACAGAATGTAAGTCACTTGCATATAGGGACTGTTTCTTTTTATCTTTATATCCCCAGCACCTAACATAGTGCCTTATCCATATTAATAATAAAATAGCTGATATTTATACAGTGCTTTAAAATTTATAAAGTATTTTTACATACATTGTCTTATTTTTCTCCTACAGTAGCCCCAATAGGTTCTATTATTACTCCCATTCTACCAATGAGTAAACCTTTAAAGTTAAATCACTTACCTGGTCACGGTAGCTAAAAACCAATCAATCAATAAACATTTATAAAATGCCTATTATGTGCCAGACACTATCACTACTGGGAATACAAAAAAGAAGCAAAAGACAATGCTTGTCCTCAGGGAGCTCATAGTCTAATGGAGGAAATAATAAGCAAACAAATATAGACAAAGCAAGATATATACAGGATGAATAGGAAATAACGGAGAAGGCACTAGAATTGACAAGGGTTGAGAGACTTTCTGTAAAAGATGAGATATTATTTGGGATTTAAAGGAAACAAGGGAAATCAGGAGACAAAGATGAGGAGGGAGAGCATTCCAGGCATGGAGGACAATCAGAGAAAATGAGCAGAGCTAAGAGATAGGGTGTCTTATACCTGGAACAACCAGGAGGGCTGTGTCATTGGATGGAAGAGTAGGTACAAAAAGGAGGGTATGGGGCAGCTAGGTAGCGCAGTGGATAGAGCACCAGCCCTGAGTTAGGAGTACCTGAGTTCAAATCTGGCCTCAGACACTTAACACTTACTAGCTGTGTGACCCTGGGCATGTCACTTAACCCCAATTGCTTCACTAAAAAACAAAACAAAACAAAATGGAGGGTACTAGGCAATTAGGTAGCAGGGCCTAGATTCAGAAAGATTTAAGTTCAAGTCTGACCTCAGACTGTATGACCCTGAGAAAGTCACTTAATCTGTTTACTTTCATTTCCTCATCTGTAAAATCGAGATAATAATAGTACCTACCTCCCAAGGTTGTTGTGAGGATCAATGAGATAATAATTGTAAAGTACTTAGCACAATGCCTGGGTCATAATAAGTATAATATAAATATTAGCTATCATTATAGATATTATGGGTTTTGAAAGCCAAACTAATCATTTTGTATTTTATCCTGTCAGTGATAGGAACCATTAGAGTTTATAGAGTAGGGAGTAACATGGTCAGAAGAAAACAAGTCTTCCCATACTCAATCCAAAGTTCTTTGTAAATACTTATGGTCTTGCAAAGTCATACAACACAATATAGTTATGCTGGTAAATGTTCAACAACATACATATGTGTTTACATATGTATGCACATATATACACATGTATATGCATACATTTATGACATACTTTTAAATTAATCTGAATTATTAACATTTTCTCCATCATTTTCTTTTTCTTTTTTTTTTTAGGACAATGGGGCTTAAGTGACTTGCCCAAGGTCACACAGCTAGTAAGTGTCAAGTGTCTGAAGCTGGATTTGAACTCAGGAACTCCTGAATCCAGGGCCAGTGCTTTATCCACTGCACCACCTAGCCGCCATCATCATTTTCTTAAGTTTAGACAATCAACGAAACAATAAATCAAGCCCTTTTTTTGGTAGTGTTTACAAGTTTTCAATGTAAATGCTCACACTGAAAATTTAACAATTTGGTCCTCACCAGTATGAGCTAGCTCCAGCACCATCCTTGCTTAGCTGTTAACCTAGGAGAATCCCTTAGAGCCTGTGTGTTTTTTCCATCATTGGACTAGAGAGAAGCAAGGAAATTTTATATATACATATGTGTGCATAGACGGTTATGATTGTGTGTGCAGCCATACTTCTGACCTGTATAAGATAGCTTGTTTTGCGTAGCCAAACCTTATGTTTCATTTTCTGTATCTGTATAGGTTTTCTATCCAATAAATCTATATTGGACCCATTTTAAAGCGAGAAGCAAGAGACTTTTTCCTGATCTCACTTACTCAGCCTTACACTGATTTATGTAAAGTCATTTGTAATGGGAGGCCATCTGGTGTTCATTACACGTGACTAGGCATCAGAAGTCCTTGGTTTACATCTCCATATACTGTGTGACTGTCAGGAAGTCACTTAACCTTTTTGAGGCACAGTTTTCTCATCTGTAAAATGGAGATTAAAATAGTTCATATTTACATAATCCACTTTCCTTTATGGAAACTGAGAACATTAGAGGTTGAGTAAATTATTCAAGATCACACAAAGCAAGGATTTGAACCCAGGTCTTCAGAAGCTACAAAAGCTGGTGTTCTTTTCAAACCACATAGGATAATAATTCCTGACCTACCTACTTTATAGGGTAGTTATGAGGAGAGTATTGAGAGCTGCATAAATATCAGCTGTTAAAGGAACATCAAAAAATGACATATTACAGTACATTCAACATAGGGTTTTAGACTATAGCTAAGATGATATATGTCTTTCATTCTATCAGTCAGTACTAGATAGACTAAATGAGACAAAGCACCATTGTGAGATTTACAGATCAGAAGCAAAGTATCCTGGCTTTGATATAACTTTAAGACAGTAATTTATGACTCAATTTTTCTATGTATGAGAATTATAATTCTGGTAATCTAAGTCCTAATTCTGACTGAGATAATGCTCATCATACCTCTTTGGCTTCTCAGATGGAAATCATTCAATTAAGATAAATAACTAAGTATGTTATAAACACAGAGTCATGTTTCATAATCAACACATATTTATTTACACATTCTGTAAACACATGTACACAAAAAGACAAAAAGGCCTTTTTTAAAAAAGGAAACCATGAGGTTATGGCATCTTGAAATACTATTGTGTTTACAGATATGACTTTTTTTTTTTGCTCAGATGACTAATCAGTTCCATATTCAGGGGCCACCTAGGCAAAATGGTCAAGTTAGCTATGTTCTACTCCGCCCCCTGCACCACGTTTTCATACAAACTCCCTCCTTACCAAACCACTGTACCTTCCATTTTCATTTCTTCTTATGCAAGCCTCTTCTTTTTCTGTACTGATCATCCTCAAGACCTTTCTAATTCATTTTCTCTCTCAAAATATATTTTTCCTATCTCCCATTCTTCTATGACAGAGATAATTATTATTAACATTAATATAGTACTTTAAGACTTGCAAAGGACTTTACAAATATTATCTCATTTTATCCTCACAACAACCTGGGACATAGGCGCAATTATTATCCCCATTTTACAGATGAGGAAATTGGGGCAGAGATTAAGTGATTTGCCCAGGGTCATAGAGCTAGTAAGTGCCTGAGGCCAGATTTGAATTCAATTTTCCTTGATTTCCAGGTACTTGAAACAATCTAACCCTACCCTCCTGCCTCCCACACATCAGCCCCCTCTAGTTCCCATGAAAAAACCTAAGAAGATTCTTGGGTCCTGCCATTTTAAAAAAACACCCCAAAACCCAGCCTTTTGTATCTGTAGTTTGTCTTAATCTAAGCTAACACATCCCAATCTCTACCTTCACACACAGACACATTCAAACTCCTTCCTCCTGCTTATCTAGAACCTGATTCTCCAGTTATTGATCTGATATTTTTCATAAATCAATACTACACTTGTAAATAGTCACATTTTTGATCTGGAATACGGGCACAATGCTCTATGATTGTCAATACCAAATGTTCCCAGAAGGTGGCAGTGTTACACGGATCACAAAATTTGAACATCCAAATGAATCCTCCTACAATGAAAAACATCAACTCTACTCCAGCAAAATGACAATAGAGGCAAGAAGCTTGTCAGAGCCATAATTTTGGTTCCTGGAATAAGAAGCACAAAATGCCTCCTTGACTGGATAAAACTGCAGAAAACACCATCCGTATCATCTTTGTAATTCATAATATTGATGACAATAAAAGTAAGACAAATTCAATTGAGTAGTCATGGAGAAGCTACTTAATAGAATGACTTCTAAATGCAAAGGAATGCATAGACTAAGGTTTTTCACCCTCTAAATTTCAGTGCTCTAAGGCAAGTCCCTAGTTATACCTCTGAACCTTGTTAAGGCCCTTTGGGCCAGGAGTCTGTGACTCAGGCAGATATGTTGGTTCTTGTGCAAATTTTCCTGCTTCACATTTTGATGGTATTGAGTAATCTTTGATTCTTGTTCAATATAGAAATTTTGTCTAATTCTAGGCTTTCGATTTGAAGGAATACAAATGGGCTTCAGTTATCTTTCTGTCGTTTCCTATATCTTCTATTCTTCACCTATTTGAGGACTTTCTTTGGGCATCAAAGACCTAGTATATTAAGTACTTTGTAAACTGTAAAATGGTATTTTAAATTATAACATGTCATTATTATGACTCTGGGGGGAGGGCTAGGAAATATTGTGGTAGTGGATTACATTTAAGCTTCTAAAAATTTACTATTATGATGATTAAATTAAGATCTCTAGGGGCTTTTAAAATTCTAAGATGATTCTATGGCATAATAGCTGATATTTTCATAGTACTTTGAGGTTTTCAAAGTGCTCAATGTAACACATGTGCACATATATTTATGCATATATACATGTATATGTATTTACATTATACATACAAGCACATGCATACATTATATAAAGAATGCATTTATATATGTATGCATATATTATATGTATGTACACATATATGTATACATATAAAAACTTCATTTGAATCTTCTAACAACTTTGAGGTAGATAATACAGTATCAGTTTCTAACCCTTTTTTTATGTCATGGATTCTTTTGACAGTCTGGTGAAGCCCATGTATCCCCTCTCAGAATGTTTTTGTTTGTTTGTTTGTTTGTTTTTAGGGAGGCAATTGGGGTTAAGTGACTTGCCCAAGGTCACACAGCTAGTAAGTGTTAAGTGTCTGAGGCTGGATTTGAACTCAGGTACTCCTGACTCCAGGGCTGGTGCTCTATCCACTGCGCCACCTAGCTGCCCCCCTCAGAATGTTTTTAAATGCATAAAATAAAATACATTGACAAGGAAATCGATTATATTAGCATATAGCTTTTCAAAATTTTTTTCAACTTCACAAACCTCACATTAAGAATCCTTGGGTAGGCGGAGCCAAGATGGCGGAGAGGAAGCAGCAAGCTGCCTGAGCTCTCCTTCTGTTCCCTCAAAAAGAACATTAAATCAAGCCTCTGGACGGATTCTGAAACTACAGAACCTGCAAAGAGACAGAGAGACACAGTCCTCCAACCAGAGATAATTTAGAAGACTTCAGGAAAAGGTCGGTCTGACTCGGGCAAAAGGGAGGCCCAGCGCAGGGCAGCAACCCAGCGCCGAGGGGGTCGGGGCAAGTCAGCAGGAGCTGCGGGCCACAGCCGAACAACTGAGGCTCCCAGAACTGGGTTCAAAAATCTTGTGGCCAAGAAGGACAGTGGAAAAACTTACCTGCACCGGCCGAGAGGGCCACGAACGGCGGGATCAGACGCTGGGGTCTGGCGCCTGGCTGGCCGAGCACAATCATACAGGAAGTGCAGGGCGGGGCATCTCCACACACCATAAAGGCCTCAGAGTAAAAGCCCGTCACACAGCACCTATACACCTGCACAAGAAGCCCAAAACAGGGACCCTGGTGCCCCAGAGCAGACCTCAACTTAAAGAATAAATAAATAAGCTGCAATAATGAGTAAGAAGCAAAAAAGAGCCCTCTCCATTGAGAGCTTCTGTATCAATAGGGAAGAAGCCAACACAAACTCAGATGAGGACAATAGCCTCAAATTGTCTACATCTGAAGCCTCACAAGGGAAGGTGAATTGGTCGCAAGAACAAAAAGCCTTCCTGGAAGAGCTCAAAAAGGATTTTAAAAATCAATTGCAAGAGGTAGAAGAAAAAATGGGGAGAGAAATGAAAGCAAAACAAAAAAAACTATGAAAAAAGAATCAGCAGCTTGGAAAAGGAAGCTGAAGAAAACAAAGCCTTAAAAAATTCATTTGGCCAAATGGAAAAAAAGCTGCATAATCTCACTGAAGAAAAGAATACCTTAAAAAATTCACTTAGCCAAATGGAAAAAAAGGTGCATAATCTCACTGAAGAAAACAGTACCTTAAAAAATTCACTTAGCCAAATGGAAAAAAAGGTGTATAATCTTACTGAAGAAAACAATGCCTTAAAAATTAAAGTGGGACAGTTGGAAGATAAGGAATCCATGAGACACCAAGAATCAGTCAAGCAGAATAAAAAAAATGAAAAAATAGAAGAAAATGTGAAATACCTCATTGGAAAGACAACTGATCTGGAAAACAGATCGAGGAGAGACAATTTGAGAATCATTGGACTGCCTGAAAGTCATGACCAGAAAAAGAATCTAGATACCATATTCCAGGAAATTATTAAGGAGAACTGCCCTGATATCATAGAATCAGAGGATAAAATCATCATTGAAAGAATCCATCGATCACCTCCTGAAAGAGACCCCAAAAGGAAAACTCCAAGGAATATTGTAGCCAAATTCCAGAATTATCAGGTGAAGGAGAAAATACTCCAAGCAGCCAGAAAGAAGCAATTTAAATATCATGGAGCCACAGTCAGGATTGCTCAGGACCTGGCAGCTTCAACATTAAAGGACCGCAAGGCTTGGAATATGATATTCCGGAAGGCAAAGGAGATTGGATTGCAGCCGAGAATCTATTACCCAGCAAAAATGTGCATTTTCTTTCAGGGGAAAAGATGGACATTTAATGACATCGGGGACTTTCAATCTTTCCTGGTGAAAAGACCAGAACTGAATAGAAAATTTGATCTCAACATACAAGACTCAAGAGAAGTTTAAAAAGGTAAACAGAGGGGAAAAAAAAAGTTACCCTATTAGGTTAAACTGTTTATATCCCTACATGGGAAGATAATACTCATAACTCTTAAGAACTGTAAATGTATTTGGGCAGAGAGAAGGACTTTATATAGAGGGTATAAATATAAATTGTCTTTGATGTGATGATACAAAAGAATTTAGGGGATAAAAAGGGAGTCTATGGGGAGGAGAGGAAAGGGGAGGTGGAATGGGATGAATTATATCATATGAAGAGGTGGAAAAAAAACCTATTATAATAGAGGGAAAGAAAGGAGGGGGGAACATGGTTTCAACCCTATTCTCATTAGATTTGACTCAAAGAGGGAATAACATATACGTTCATTGGGATAAAGAAACTTAACTCATTCTTTAGGGAAACAAAATGGGAAGGAAAAGGGGGGGACTGATAGAAGGGTGGACAAAAACAAGGAAGAAAAGGGTAAAGAAAAGAGAGGGGGGGTGATAAAAAGGAGGGCAGATTGGGGGAGGCAGGGGTAAGAAGTAAAACTTCGTTGAGGAGGAATAGGGTGAAAGAAGGGGGGAAAAGTACAAAGGGGGTAAATAGAATGGAGGGGAATAGACAGTCAGTAATAATAACTGTGAATGTGAATGGGATGAACTCTGCTATAAAACGGAGCGAATTGCAGAGTGGATTAAAAACCAGAACCCTACAATATGCTGTTTACAAGAAACACATTTGAAGCAGAGAGATACACACAGAGTAAAGGTAAAAGGCTGGAGCAGAATATATTATGCCTCAGCTAAAGTAAAAAAGGCAGGGGTAGCAATCCTTATCTCAGACAAAGTGCAGGCAAAAATAGATCTCATTAAAAGAGATAAGGAAGGAAATTACATCTTACTTAAAGGTACTATAGATAATGAAGTAATATCAATATTGAATATGTATGCGCCAAGTGGTATAGCATCCAAGTTCTTAGAGGAGAAGTTAAATGAGTTACAAGAGGAATTAGACAGTAATACTATACTAGTGGGGGATCTGAATCTCCCCCTCTCAGAATTAGATAAATCTAGCCACAAAATAAATAAGAAAGAAGTGAAAGAGGTGAATAGATTACTAGAAAAGTTAGACATGATAGATGTCTGGAGAAAATTGAATGGGGATAGAAAGGAATATACCTTTTTCTCAGCAGTACATGGCACATTTTCAAAAATTGACCATGTATTAGGGCACAAAAACATCATAGTCAAATGTAGAAAGGCAGAAATAGTAAATGCATCCTTCTCAGATCATGATGCAATAAAAATTACATGTAAGAAAGAGCCAGGGAAAAATAGAATGAAAATCAATTGGAAACTAAATAATTTCATTCTAAAGAATGAATGGGCCAAACAAGAAATCATAGAAACAATCAATAACTTTATCCAAGAGAATGACAATAATGAGACAACATACCAAAATCTATGGGATGCAGCCAAAGCAGTGCTTAGGGGAAAATTTATAGCTCTAAATGCTTACATGAATAAGAAAGAGAAAGAGGAGATTAATGAATTGGGCATGCAACTTAAAAAGCTAGAAAAAGAACAAATTAGAAATCCCCAATTAGACACTAAATTAGAGATCCTGAAAATTAAAGGAGAAATCAATAAGATTGAAAGCAAAAAAACTATAGAATTAATCAATAAAACTAAGAGCTGGTTTTATGAAAAAACCAATAAAATAGATAAAATATTGGTTAATTTGATTAAAAAAAAGAAAGAAGAAAACCAAATTACCAGTATCAAAATGAAAAGGGTGATGTTACCACCAATGAAGTGGAAATTAAAGCAATAATTAGGAAATATTTTGCCCAACTGTATGCCAATAAATTTGACAATCTAAATGAAATGGATGAATATTTACAAAAATACAAACTGCCCAGGTTAACTGAAGAGGAAATAAAATCCTTAAATAAACCCATATTAGAAAAAGAAATTGAACAAGCTATTAATGAACTCCCTAAGAAAAAATCCCCAGGGCCAGATGGGTTTACGGGTGAATTTTACCAAACATTTAAAGAACAATTAATTCCAATATTATACAAATTATTTGAAAAAATAGGTGAAGGAGTTCTACCAAATTCGTTTTATGACACAAATATGGTGGTGATACCAAAACCAGGCAAAGCAAAAACAGAGAAAGATAATTATAGACCAATTTCCCTAATGAATATTGATGCTAAAATCTTAAATAAGATATTAGCAAGGAGATTACAGCAAGTGATTACCAGGATAATACACTATGACCAGGTGGGATTTATACCAGGAATGCAGGGCTGGTTCAACATTAGGAAAACTATTAACATAATCAACCACATCAATAAGAAAACCAACCAAAATCATATGATTATCTCAATAGATGCAGAGAAAGCTTTTGACAAAGTACAGCACCCATTCCTAATAAAAACACTAGAGAGTTTAGGAATAGGGGGAGCTTTCCTTAGAATAATAAACAGTATCTACCTAAAGCCATCAGCAAGTATTATATGCAATGGAGATAAATTAGAGGCCTTCCCAATAAGATCAGGGGTGAAACAGGGATGTCCATTATCACCCCTATTATTTAATATTGTTCTAGAAATGTTAGCTTTAGCAATCAGAGAAGAGAAAGGAATTAAAGGAATTAGAATAGGCAAGGAGGAAACAAAACTATCACTGCAGATGATATGATGGTATACTTAAGGAATCCTCGAGAATCAAGTCAAAAATTACTTGAAACAATTAACAACTTTAGCAAAGTAGCAGGATATAAAATAAATCCACATAAATCATCAGCATTTCTATACATGACCAACAAAGTCCCAGCAGCAAGAGATAGAAAGAGAAATTCCATTTAAAGTAACGGTAGGTAATATAAAATACTTGGGAGTCTACTTGCCAAGACAAACCCAGGAACTCTATGAACACAACTACCAAACACTCTTCACACAAATCAAATCAGATCTAAATAATTGGAAAGATATCAATTGCTCATGGATAGGCAGAGCTAATATAGTAAAAATGACAATACTGCCTAAATTAATTTACTTATTCAGTGCCATACCAATCAGGCTACCTAAAAATTATTTTATACAGCTAGAAAAAATAATAACAAAATTCATCTGGAAAAACAAAAAATCAAGAATATCCAGGGAAATATGAAAAAAAATTCACAGGAAGGTGGGTTAGCGGTACCAACCTGGAGCTTTACTATAAAGCGGCAGTCATCAAAACTATCTGGTACTGGCTAAAAAATAGAGTGGTAGATCAATGGAATAGGCTAGGCTCAGGAAATGCAGTAGTAATGACACTAGTAATGTAGTGTTTGATAAACCCAAAGACTCCAGCTTCTGGGATAGGAACTCAGTATTTGACAAAAACTGCTGGGAAAACTGGAAGATAGTATGGCAGAAATTAGGCTTAGACCAACATCTTACACCTTATACTAAAATAAGGTCAAAATGGATACATGATTTAGACATAAGAGGTGATACCATAGGTAAATTAGGAGAGAAAGGAATAGTGTACCTATCAGATCTTTGGAAAAGGAGAACAGTTTTTGACCAAACATGAGATAGAGTATATTATAAAATGCAAAGTGGATGATTTTGATTATATTAAATTAAAAAATTTTTGTACAAACAGAAGCAATGCATCCAAAATTGGAAGGGAGGCAGAAAGCTGGGAAACAATTTTTGAGGCCAGTGCTTCTGATAAAGGCCTCATCTCTAAAATATATAGGGAATTAAATCAAATTTATAAGAATCCAAGTCATTCCCCAATTGAGAAATGGTCAAAGGATATGAACAGGCAGTTTTCTGATGAAGAAACCAAAGCTATCTATTCCCATATGAAAAAATGCTCTAAATCTCTAATGATGAGAGAGATGCAAATTAAAACAACTCTGAGGTACCACCTGACACCTATCAGATTGGCTAAAATGACAAAAAAGGAAGATAATAAATGTTGGAGAGGCTGTGGGAAAATTGGAACACTAATGCATTGTTGGTGGAGCTGTGAGCTGATCCAACCATTCTGGAGAGCCATTTGGAATTATGCCCAAAGGGCGATAAAGCTGTGCATACCCTTTGACCCAGCAATCCCACTTTTAGGTCTTTTGCCCAAAGAAATCATGGAAGGGGGAAAGGGACCCACATGTACAAAAATATTTATAGCGGCTCTTTACGTGGTAGCAAGGAATTGGAAGTTGAGGGGGTGCCCATCAATTGGGGAATGGCTGGACAAGTTGTGGTATATGAATACAATGGAATACTATTGTGCTGTAAGAAATGATGAGCAGGAAGAGTTCAGAGAAACCTGGAGGGTCTTACGTGAGCTGATGATGAGTGAGATGAGCAGAACCAGAAGAACATTGTACACAGTATCATCAACATTGAGTGTTGACCTACTGTGATGGACTATATTCTTCTCACCAATGCAATGGTACAGAAGAGTTCCAGGGAACTCATGACAGAAGAGGGTCTCCAAATCCAAGAAAAAAAAAGAAAGAAAGAACTGTGGAGTATAGATGCTGATTGAACCATATTATTTCTTTTGTTTTGGGCGCTGTTGTTTTTTTTTTTCTATTTTGAGGTTTTGCATCACTGCTCTGATTCTTTCTCTTGTAACAGGATTAATGCAGAAATAGGATTAATGTTATTATGTGTATATATATGTGTGTGTGTATATATATATATATATATATATGTCTATGTATAGAGATATATAGATATAACCTATATCAGATTACCTGCTGTCTAGGGGAGGGGGGAGGGAGGGGAGGGAGGGAGAAAAATCTGAAATTGTAAAGCATGTATAAACAAAAGTTGAGAACTATCTTTACATGTAACGGAAAAAATAAAATATCTCATTTAAAAAAAAAAAAAAAAGAATCCTTGGGTAGGGGGCACTAGCCCTGGATTCAGGAGGACCTGAGTTCAAATCCGACCTCAGACACTTGACACTAGCTGTGTGACCCTAGGCAAGTCACTTAACCCTCATTGCCCTGTAACAACAAAAAAAAAAGAATCTCTGGGTAAAACTGTGCATACCCTTTGATCAAGCTATATCACTGCTAGCTTTATATCCCAAAGACATCCCAAAAAAGACATAAAGATTTATTTGTACAAAAAATATTTGTAGCCACTCTTTTTGTGGTGGCTAAGAATTGGAAATCAAATTGATGCCCATCAATTGGGGAATGGCTAAACAAGCTGTGGTATATGAGGGTACTGGAATATTATTGTATGAGAAATTACAAAGATGACAATTTCAGAAAGGCCTGGATAGATTTATATGAACTTATGTATAGTAAAGTGAGCAGAACCAGGAGAACATTGTGCACTGAGACAGCAACATTGTTTGATGAAGAATTGTGAATGGTTTAATTATTCTCAGCAATACAATGACCCAATACAATCCCAAAGGATTAATGATAAAGCATACTATCCACCTCCAAAGAAAGAACTGATATTGATTGAACATAGACTGAAGCATGCTCTTTTTCACTTTCTTTTTTTCTTTTATTCAAGTTTTCTTATACAAAATTACTAATATGGTAATATTTTACATAATTGCACATATATAACCTATATCTGATTGCTTACTGACTCAGGAGAGGGGGAGGGAAGGGAAGGGAAAGATAAATAGAATTTAGAACTCAAAACTATAAATAAGAATGTTTATTATTACTTTTTAAAAAAGAATCCCTGGGATCACCCACTCCACCTTTTACAGATGAGGGAATTGAGACATAAAGAGGTTAAGTGACTTCCCAGGTGAATTCAGCTAGTAAGAGTTTGAACTGGAGTTTGAACTTAGGTCTTTGTGACTTCAGGTCTAACACTCTATCTACTATACCACACTGCCTCTCATAACATGTACCCCAGAATAGAAGAATGGAGATTTTGTCACCTCCAGACTCTTAAGTCACTCCTTGGAGTTATCAGACAGGTTATTTTAATGCAAAAAATAAAGGCCAACTTCTCACCAGGTTAGGACTTGACAAAGCCTTTTTACAGTACATGGTATCCACATAGCCAAACAATAATATGGTAGCCTCTATGTTTATCAGATTCTTAATTTGTTCTAGGGAGTTTCTCTCTTGTCTTCCTATCAAGGAAGTGAACTCCATCCTACTGATTAATAGCCCAGTCAGTAAACATTTATCAAGCACTTAATATGTACCAGACAGAGTACTGGCTTTGGCAATGCAAAAACAGGCAGAAGACAGTCCCTGCCCTCAAGGAGCTCACAATCTAGTGGGAGGAGACCACAAGCAAATAAATATGTACAAACAAGCTATCTATAGGATAAATAGGAAATAATTAACAGAGGGAAGGCAATAGAATTAAGAGGGGTTAGGAAAAGCTTGCTGTAGAAGGTAGGATTTTATTTGGGACATAAAGGAAAATTGTTGTACATATTTATTTGCTTGTGGTCTCACTATTTTGTTGATCTGGTGACCCATAATGAAAGGGCTTTTTTTTTTTAAAAAAGGAATAGAGGAAATATGTTACCAGTGAGGAAGAAAAAGGGGAGTCTACTCTTTGTGGTCTCTGGAGCTGCAAGGGATACAAGGCACCTGCTGAGGGCCAGCTTCCTCACATATTTGCAGCTCAAGGAAGATCTCTTGTTCACCATTCAAATCTGTGCTTACTTCTCCCTTGACCCATCAAATTCCTTCTCTGTAATGTATGTCCATTGTGTAGGTATGCAGTATTTTGGGCTTAGTATTATCTCAGCCAATCAGGAGTCGGATATCCTACATAAGCAGAATTTAGAACATCACAGGGCTGTGCCTCAGAAAAACTATCAGGATCGAGGGGAAGAGGAATTACATTTATAGAAAACTGAACCTCTTATATGAGTTTCTTCCTATACCTACTTTAATTCGATCTGTATGACACAAGAATGGGGTGAGGTGGTAGTAGAATGGAAGGATTCATTGGAATTAGGTGATAAATAAAAGGTTCATTCTGTTATATCCTGAGCCAGGGTTAATAGGAATGTTGTCAGAACTCAGCAGGAACCACATTGAGTCATGATTACCTGACCTACATTGTTTTACCATTATGGGCATAATGGACAATTTAAGGAAGAAGAGAGTATTGTATTATTGGTAGTTATAGATTAACCATTATGTGAAGCCATTTCAGTTTCCTTTGGAAAGCATCTCTGATCCCAGATGAGATTCTGGATTTCCAGAATAGTCTGGCTATATTGTAAGTATCCTTGGGAGACTTCTCTAATATGGGCTTGTTGCTGGATCATCCTCATGAGAGCCATGCATGTCTGACCCTTTTTTCTTCCTATGGTAATCTTGTGATGGTGACTAGGCTTCCTGCCTTCCTATTCAATGAAACTCAGTCTTCTATAATTAGGCAAATGAGTGATGATAAAGCCTTATTGAGATAGCTTAAATTTGCATCAATGGCATGGCATCTGTTGAGACTTCATCCCATCAACCTCAGGGGTGATAAGAGATCTCTAGATGTAGCAAACATCATTCTTTGGAGCTAGACTTTAAAAAAAAACTCTATTTACTTTACAATAAGCTATAATTCCAAGAAATCTTTTAAATTTCTTAATGATGTCTCTAAAATTTTCCTATCATTTTGACCAGGATGAATATAAATATTTGAACTCTAGTTACAACAAAATCTACTTCTCCGCTCCATCCCCTTCCCAAAGAATTTGTGAATTAGGATAACCTGTAGCTAACTAGAGTGTCTTAGGTTTTCTCCTAGGTGAGCTATCATTAGGAAAAAAACTGAAAGCCATTTTTGGACAAATATCATAGCAACTATTTAGACTGGGGAACTTTTAACAACAAGTGTGAGAGAGGATTTCATATATGACTGGGCATTAGAGATGAGTATCAGAGATTCTACTCATATACAGGGGAGGGGGCAAGAGCAAGTCTTTAAATTAACTTTACACTGCCTTCAGTACTGTTATACTCTGGTCAAACTTGTCTAATCCTACAAATAAGAGTGTAATATATGAGAATATGTAAGATGTAATTCTACATCTTTTGGGGGGGGGAGCAATTGGGTTAAGTGACTTGCCCAGGGTCACACAGCTAGTAAGTGTCTGAGGCTGGATTTGAAATCAGGTCCTCCTGACTCCAGGGCCACTGCTCTATCCACTGCACAGCCTAGCTGCCCCAATCCTACATCTTTTTAATTGATCCATAGCACAAATCATGTCTCATTGGGAGGCCAGGGAAAGCACATTTTTATTATTAGCAAGCAAATTTTGGAGCAGATGAAAGGTTCCAAAAAAACTAATACTGTCCCAACTGTGGCTATCTTCCCTGGGTCTGGTTATAGCTTATTAGGAGGGCAATCAACAAGGAGATCATGTGGCATGTTTTTCTGGGAGTCTTATATGGTTCATGGTCAGGTCCTCTAACTTTAGGAGTCAAAACTTGGAGTATATATAAAAGGAAGTCTTAGCACCTCTGAGCCATGTGCCTGTCCTTTATGACCAAGTCCAATCCCCTGATTCTTGGTGAAGATTGCCCAGAAGTAGGCATCCCTATAACAGATACATCAGCATTGATGATTTTGTTTTCCTTCTGCCTCCTGGGTGGGGGCGGAGGGGGGGGGAGGGATAGTATAGATAATGAACAGGTTGAATGTTCAGTTAGAAGAATTAAGGAGCATGGTACAGCAAGAATGTCCCCTTCTGGGGGAGTTCACTATAGTGTTCCTGCTTAATTTCCAGAGAGAAGAGAGGAAAAAAACACATTAGATTTTCTTGTCCAGTATGAGTTGTCCTTCCATATGTAGTCCTGTGTTTTGGTACTGATCAGTAGCTGGTAGCAAACCTCAATTGGATTCAGGAGTAGAGAAGCATAGGGAAGGATGGAATTATAAGTGTTTATGGTCAGATAGAGAAATTTTCAAAGTTTTTAACTAAGAAAGTGGAACACATGTATAATATTTAAATTCAAGGTATAACTATCCCTATGTATGGCTGAGGTGAAGTGAAGGTCATGGAATTTGAAGAAACTGAGGAATTAAGAGGTTAGGGAGCTTTACTGAGTATTAACATCTTTCCCTCGGTTTTAGAATTTTGTGATACCTTGTAATATCAGCTATGCTATTTTTGACATCTATAATTATGTAGCATAGTATCAGAAGAAAAAAAATAATTGATTAATAGAAAAAGAATGATTAACCCAGGATCCCATGCAATCATATTAGGATTCCATTCACAACAAATATATATCAGCAAAACTTGTAATATAACATAATATGTAATGCAAGTACAATGCAAAACATCACTTGACAGGTTACTTCAGCAACTACAGATCTCAATTACATACAAGATGTAATATATAGCTGTGTCACCGTAATCTATGCATATCCCATAGCACCAAAGCAAATATGAATGACAAGCAAAAATAAAACAATAATAATAGGTATATATAACAAAATATACAATAACAACAACATATACATAAATAGCTAACAGCAGAAATTATACATAGCATGCTACTAAAGTAAATAGACAAGAAGACAATGAAAACAGAAGCAAATTCAATACAACCAGTTATGAGCTGTTGGACTCTTTTGAGATGGTCTCTGATACCACCCATCACAGACCTAAGAATTTTTCCAAGATCTTTTCTGAAACAATTGGGAATCAGTGATCTGGATCCTGTTCCTCTAACATATCCCACGTTGCCAACCATGCAAGGAGAACACTCCTATGCTCTTGCTGAGCTTCTGCCTTTATCCATTGCTACAATTTTTTAGATTTAAGAGAATCCCCAAAGTCAAATTTCTCTGGATCTACTTCAGAGGCTGAAGAACCACTGCTCTTATGATTTTTGTTGTCACTGGTTGACCCTGTCATCCTGTAGGACTCATGAATGGTCAAAGCATGCAAGTATTAGATGCTAGCTTGTTGTTTGCAATGTTTTGATAATAACTTGTTATCTGGAATTGGTTTCAATTAGATCTGACAGTTAACACAGTAGATTAGAGTATTCATTTTGCTTTGTTGGCACAACCAATTTCTTTGGGAAATTGCAAGGTCACATCAATGTATACTAAGTATGGGCAGTTTTTGTCACTCATTCTTCCAAGGCCTTCTAGAGGTTGTAAAGGTGGTCTATTCAAACACCTTATAAAATGATCAGAATGCATATAGTGGTCTCTTGTGCTTCACTGTCCAAGATAATGGTTCAGTCCATAGTAACAATTCTCAACATTCCCTCCATACAAAGCCATGCTCATTGCAAGGACTATTCAACAGTAATATTTGGAGAAAGATGGATGGTATGGCCTTGATGCTGGAAATCCAAGGAAGCAGACTACTAACTGAATATAAAAATACATCTTGGAGACATTGAGATATGGGATGTGATGGGAGGTGGCTAATTGACATTTTTAGGAAAGAGTTGAGCAATGAGCTCAAGGATCTCACCTCAGACAGTTTATTAGCTATGGGACCAGAGACAAATCACTAAACCTCTCTGGGCCTCAACTTCCTCATCTGTAAAATGAGGGGGTCTGACTTAATGACCTCTCGGATCCCTTCCAGATCTAAATCCATAATCTTATAATCCTATGATTTTTAGAAGGGCATTTGGGCCCATAGGACTTAGCAAAGCTAATCACTGACCATAAAGCTTAGTGAAAGCTTAGAGATATGAAGAAAGGGTCATAATTTTGCTCAAAAACAGTCAGTGAAAAAAGCAGGACAGCCCAGCACCAGTGCAACTGAAAGCTAGGAGGCCCAAGAGGTTCCAGTTACCTGTTAGGGAGAAGATTAATTTCAAGAAAGTTACTGACCTTGTTTTTAGATGTGGGGAAACAAATTACCTGGCTCGGTACTACAGATAGCCCAGGTTGACACAAGCAGTCATATAAGGACAAGAAAAGTAAAAGTAACTAGAAAGGAGACAGAAAATTTCTTCTGGGGATTGAAGCTGGCAAAGAATCAAGAGGAGAGTTTGAGAAACCGAGTAACTCCTTTGCTATGCTTACACACATGATGGGAATACTTTGGTAACTGAAAGGGGCAAATTAGAAACAGCAGAGTCCTGATAGACTCTGAGTCATCAGAAAATGCCTAGAGCAAGCAAGAAGTCTAAGGATAGATCTCAGGGAGTCTATGAGTTTGAATGGAGGAAAAAAATCCCATCTTTATTTTTAGCATTCACTAAATTCAGAATTTCCTTCAATCACTTAAAAACATTATTCTGAAAAGGGATTCACAGGCTTCATCAAACTTCAGTCTATCACACACACACACAGAACCGTTAACACCTGGCCTAGAGCCTGTTGAGATTAGATTAGGGTCTGTCCCTCCAGAAGGACACCACAGGATGACCTTAGCAGGAGGGCTATTTGGATATGAAACCATTACCTTCCCTTTGCAGCAGATGGCAGTAGAGGACAACTAGTTCTGGAACAGTGTTTAGGGGTAGTATTTGGGTTGCCAGAGGAGAAATCCCCTTATTGAATGGCTCACTGGCTAATAAAATTTTCCTGAACAAAGAACCCTATCTTCCAAACTAAAGCCAGAATCATCTCAGGACCCTTTCCAAGAGTGCTGGCTACAATTAAGGACCAAGAGCTGCATTTATACTGGGAATACAAAGATTTACTAGATTAGTGGAGAAAGTTGACTTCCACCAAGGACATCTTCTACTTCTCATTTCCAATGTTCTTATTCTCAGGTCATATTCACAATTCTCAACATCCCCTCTATACAAGGTCATGCTTATTGCAAAAATTATTCTACAGTAATATTTGGAGAAAGATGGATACTATGACCTTGATGCTAGAAAGCCAAGGGAATGCTTGTTGAATATAAAAATATATTTTGGAGGCATTGAACTACAGGATAGCATGGAGAGATATAGAAAAATGCAAAGACCCTATATTTGGACTAAGGTAGATTTGGGGGGGGGGCTTGTAAGAATTAGGACTGATAATGAAAAGGGCTGAATGACATCCACATTTAATTCAGACATTGTAAATACTGGATAGCACCTTTGATCTAGCCAACACCCAGACAATCTTTCAGTATTTATTAATTGATGCCTTTGGCCGACCTACTCAGTCAGTGAACGGTTTTTTTTAGTGCCTACTGTGTGCCAAGAACTGTTCTAAGCTCTGGAGATACAAATAAAAGTAAAAGACAGATCTTGTTCTCAAGGAGATCACAGTCTAAATCTAATTATTGTTGTGCACCTCAATGACATTTAAAATTTTTTATACCATTAACAGAAATATGTTTTCTATGCAAAAGAAATGTCAACTCATTTGTGTTGTACACCTTAGCTGAACTGCAGGTCAGAGAAATGAAGCATCTCTCAACCCTGGGTAAACTAAAGGATTCATTTTAGGGACATATGGACTACAAATGTACTTGGAAACCACAGAAAACTCAATGGAACCTCCCAGAATGGTACTTCCTGGAAACTGAATTATTATTCAGTCATTTGCAATTAATTGAAATCTTGATTCCACTTCTATGAAAAAATTAAGGATTTAATTGGGCAACTAGGTGGCCCAATGGGTGGAGCATATAGAAGCAATCTGTAACCTCTTGACTAATGATGAAATTAAAGAGGCTTCTGCCTCTTTAATTGTAGCTTCAATTGTGGAGTTGGAATCAGGGAGTAGGAGGAATACATCAAGATGGCATTAGTCAATGAGAAACTTGGACTCTTCTCTTTGGCTGACTTCTTTCTTCTATCAGTGTTTTGGTGAAAGAAGAGAGACTGTGTGTAAGAGGAGAGGCCTTGGTCCCTTGCCATCCATGGGAGGCCAATATGTGGTCTGAATACAGGTCTTGGTTCTTTGCCTTGATATTCCTTCTTTCATTTTAGATGGAACAGATGAATCTGAAATCTACAACCTTGTGAGTTTTTAAAGATCAGATCAAACTGCTCAAGGTCCAGGAGTCTGGGAATCAAAACCATGCAGGGTTTTAGAATCAGCCTTGTACTGATGCCCCAAGGATCAAGAAATAGCCTTTAGGACATGGCCCAATGGGTTTCTAAGGTTTCTAGAGAAGGTGAAGCTAGGTGAAGGAGATAGGAGGTAATTGAATTTAATTGGTTAAGCAGAATTGGGGTGCTAGTCATTGGTGACTAACAGTGGGAAGAACACTCCCACACATTAGTAGGTTATCACTAATGCTGAGGGGGGAGATGTGTACAGTCTTATTTGGGGAAAGTGAGGTCAGAGAGAATATATGCTATATGCCTATAGATACCTCAGATACCCATAGATATGTGTAAAATGGGGATAATGATAGCACCTACCTCCTAAGGTTGTTGTGAGGATCAAATAAGATACTATTTGTAAAGTGCTTAGCACAGTGCTTGGCACTTAGTAAGTTCTATATCAATATTAGCTATTCTTATCTTGAGGGAGAAAGTGCTGAGTCAAAGTTAAAATACTTTCTTATCTGTCTTTCAAAATGCTTCATGTTTGCTTTACCACTCAGGACGCTATGATAGTGGTTACCTATTACTGTTTCATGTTTAAGTCTCTGTCAATGCCTTCCTATGAGTCTCCTGTGTTTTCAAACATTTCTTTTTTTTCTTTTTTTTTTTTTTTTTTTTAGTGAGGCAATTGGGGTTAAGTGACTTGCCCAGGGTCACACAGCTAGTATGTGTTAAGTGTCTGAGGCCGGATTTGAACTCAGGTACTCCTGACTCCAGGGCCGGTGCTTTATCCACTGCGCCACCTAGCTGCCCCATTTCTTTTTTTTTTTAATGGAAGAATCGTGTAGCTGTCCTATACCACTTCTATATTGTACTTTGAGTATCTTTCTACTTCCAATTTTCAGGGAAATCCCAGACGTGAGCTAAACTTAAGTTTTAAGTGATTCTCACTAAGACATTTATTTCGACATATAGCTAGAGTATGAAGAACCTGAAGACAATTACCAGCTTCACTTTTAGCCACAAAATGTCCAGAGAACTAGAAGAAGGTGGTAAAAAGCATATTGGATAATCCCTCCAGAAATAATTAGGAGTTCAACTTTTACTTAGAGCCTCATAGGCCATAAACCAAAAAGAAAGTGATTAAACAAAAGATAAATCAGTTTTTGGACTACTACACCATTCATAAGATTTATATAGGATGAAGCATGGTTGTTCATGGTAGAGTTTACCTACAGTAATTTAATATATCCAGCATTCAGATCATCCAAGCCCCAGGTCTAATGGAGGTAGATCCTGAACCTCTATCTACTAGATATTCCAGAAATGCAGCAACTGCCTGCCCCAGAAACAAGGAAGTAACTGTTTGAATGGTGAAGGGAATCCAGGCAATACAGTAGGCTTTTTGTTCAATTACAAGAATTGTTTTAGGGCAGATGCTAGAAGGAGACAAGGTCTGGTATACCACACACGTTTACTGGATCAAAGACTCTCCCAGACCCTTAATGAATATCACTTCAGATGCATTACCATCACCAGATGGTTGAATCAGTAATATATAATATAAAGATGTCCGGGGACTAGGGAAAAAACATTTATTAATCAATTGTAGAGTTTTTATTGGAAGAAAGATAAAAATAAGTAACAAATTAGAAGAATAAAAATGGGAAGATAGTGCACAAAATTAAGGTAGTTTTAGATATATTATTTATTAATAAAAATAAGTAACAAATTAGAAGAATAAAAATGGGAAGATAGTGCACAAAATCGAGGCAGTTTTAGATATATTATTTATTATAAATTTATTTTATATTATACTACATGATATTATATTTCATTGTTATAGTATCACATTAATATATTAACATACCACATAATGTATGTGATAGCTTATAATCATGGCATTAGTATTTATTATACAATTACTTATAAATATATATTCAACCACTTGAGTCAGTAAAGTAAAATGTTAAAGTAGGGGTTCCTTAACCTTTTTGCATCATAGACCCCTTTAGCAGTCTAACATTGTTAAATACATAAAATAAAATATATAAGATTACAAAGGAAACCAAGTTCGTATTGAGCTTACAGTCCATTAAAATTTCCTATCTTTTCCAGACAAACTGCTGTCTAACCATACTTCCTGCATCACGTATTTGTTTTTTAAACAAATTTTTACCTTTTGTTTTTTGTGTTGCCTAGATTTCTTCTTGCAACTGTCCCTGCCCAACACCCCCATGTACAGAGACCCATCCTTTATAACAGTTTTTCCATCGTGTATTTGTGAAACTGATTGTTATATTTAAGTGTAAGATTTTACATGTATCCCTACTGATTTTCATCTTTTTAGATATATCTCAATGCTTTGAAATCTTTGTGGATCCTGACTGGATCATCCAGTACTTTAACTATCCCTCCCACTATTGTATCATCTGCAAATTTGTTACAAGGGATGACTGTGCAGGGGAAAAAGAAGGGATTGTAAGATCCAGGGCTGGAAAGGGCCTAAGAGTCCATCTTGTCCAACCCCCTCATTTTAAAGAGATATTTGAAAATGAAGGCACTGGAAAAGAGATCACTAAAATTTATTTTTAAGAAGAAAAAGAAAAAAAAGCTGTTAATCAGAACTAACTAGTAAATGAGCCAAATCTGATGACACATGCAATGTTCTACACCAAAAGTCTGCCACATCTGCAAAATAAGGGAGTGAGGCATTTATTATCTCTTCTGCAGAGCTAATCTTGGCCATTATAATTATCCAGCATTCAGCTCTTTTGTTGTTCTTTCATTTACAATATTATATTAATTGTATATTTTTTTGTTTCTGCTTACTTTAATTTGCATCAATTCAAATATCTCCCCACTCTTCTCTGTGTACTCCATGCTTTCTTGTGTCACAGTAATATTTTATTTCAGTCATATACCACAATATATTTAGCCATTTCCCAACTGATGGGCATCTACTTTTATTTTCAGGTTTTTTTGTGACTAGAAAAAGGGCTACTATAAATATTTGGGGGGAGGTTGTGAATGTGTGTGTGAGACTTTTTTTTTAATGACCTCCCTTAGCAGTAAGATATCTGGATCAAAGGGTATGAACATTTTAATTGCTGTCTTAGCATAATTTCAAATTGGCTTCCGGAATTGCTGGACTAATTTATAGCTTCACCAACAGTGTAATATTAGCATATCTGCCTTTCCACAACCCCTCCAACACTGACTATTCCTTTCCTTAGTTATCCTTGACAATTTGCAGGGTCAGAGGTAGAACTACAGAGTTGTTTTGATCTACATTTCTCTCAATGATTTAGAGCAATTTTTCATGTGCTTGTTAATTGTTTGCAATTTGTTTTTGTTCTTCTTTCCTTCCTTCCTTTTTTTTTTTTTTGCAGGGCAATGAGGGTTAAGTGACTTGCCCAGGATCACACAGCTGGTACATGTCAAGTGTCTGAAGCCAGATTTGAACTCAGGTCCTCCTGAACCCAGGGCCAGTGCTTTATCCACTGCGCCACCTAGCTACCCCTTTTTTTCTTTTCTTGCAATTTGTTTTTGGAGAACTATTCATATCCTTTGCCCATTGGTACTACCTGGTTAAAGTTAAAGCATGCACTCTTGTTTTATCAAATGGTAAATTACAATAGTATATGTTATCACATCCTATCAGTGGCAGTGACCTTTTTTGTTATTTTGCTTAACTTTTCAAGGTAAGAATATTTTTCGTGGGGGCAGCTAGGTGACATAGTGGATAAAGCACCAGCCCTGGATTCAGGAGGACCTGAGTTCAAATCTGGTCTCAGACACTTGACACTTGCTAGCTGTGTGACCCTGGGTAAGTGACTTGACCTTCATTGCCGCCCCCCCCCCCCCCCAAAAGAAGATTTTTTTGTTTGTTGATGTATTTTTTTTTTCAAAAAACAAAATAGGGTTTACTGATGGGAACAAATTTAAAACACAAGTAAGGTTAATAAAATAGGGACAAATTAAAAAGGAATAGGAGAAGGAAAATTATACGACCAGCAATCACGCCACTGCCCAGGCTCAGCCCCATCTCGCTCCCTCTCTCACACCAGAATGGAGGATCTCTTTCCTTCTCCTTCCCAGAAAACCCTCTCTCTCACAGGAAACAGGGCGGTCACATACACACAGCCCCATGCTAATTGGCTGGCAGCCCTGATTGACAGAATTAACAGGCAGCTGTAGAACTGCCAGCCTCCCCAGCTTCCAGACACCAAAGGTCACCTGACTACCCTCACCAGGCTTCTAGTCATGGTAATTTGGCCAGGCCCATGTAGGCGTCAGCACGTGGTGATGACATGAGCTGCAGTGCCATGGCAAGGGCCACAGTCGGTGGGTGGAGCCCTGTGCCAGTCCAGAGGCGGCAGAGCCTGAGGCTTCCCCGGGGGCATGCCAGGGCTTCTAATTTTAGCCAAAGATGGGGTCAAAGAAACCTCAAGTCACAATTAATTCTTTACAAAGTCATTCTAAAGAAGGCTGACTTCTAATTGCAGCATATCTCACATGCCAAGCCCTTTACAGTAGGCAGTCATTAACCAAGGTATCTCATCTGTTACTTTTTTTCCTGATAAAAATATTTTATTATTTTCCAGTTACATGTAGAGATAGTTTTCAACATTTGTTTATATAAGATTTCCAATATCAAATTTTTCTCCCTCCCTTCCCTCCCTCCCCCCCTCCCCTAGACAGCAGGTAATCTGATATAGATTATATATATATCATTAAACATATTTCTACATTAGTCATGTTATAAGAGAAGATTCACAGCAAAAAAGGAAAAACCTCAAAAAAGAAAAATGTTGATATATTTTTTAAAAGTATTTCTCTGCTGTCAGAACAAATGTTCTTCAATATTTTGATGGGGCAGTTAGATGGCTCAGAGAATAAAGTGCTGGGCCTGGAATCAGGAAGACCTGAGTTAAAATCTGGCCTCAGATACTTATTAGCGTTTTAGTTTAAACAAGTTACTTAACTTCTGTTCACCTAGGAAGCATGTAGGTGGCACAGTGGATAGGGCTCTGAGGTCAGGAAAACCTGAGTTCAAATCCAGCTTCAGACACTAAGTAGCTGTGTGACACTGGACAAGTCACTTAACCTCTGTTTGCCTTAATCCACTGGAGAAGGAAATGGCAAACCACTCCACTATCTTTGCAAAAATAAAAACAAAACAACAAAAAACCAACCCATGGAAAGTAGGGTCTACAGGGTCACAAAGAGTTGGACACAACTCAACAACAACGACTCATCCCTTTCTTCGTATAAATCCTCCACAAGGGTTCTATACAATGTTCTGTGTTCTATCCTTTACTTTTCATAACATTTTGTGGATGCCAGTGGAACAAATGGATTCCTAACCACAGAAGTTCTTAATCTGAGGTCCATGTACTTATTTTTAGAAAATATTTTAATAGCTGCATTTCAGTATGACTGGTTTCCTTTGTAATCCTATATATTTTATTTTGTGCATTAAAAGTTATTCTGAGGGGCAGCTAGATGGCACAGTGGATAAAGCACCGGCCCTGGATTCAGGAGGACCTGAGTTCAAATCCGGCCTCAGACACTTGACACTTACTAGCTGTGTGACCCTGGGCAAGTCACTTAACCCTCATTGCCCAGCAAAATAACAACAACAAAAAAATGATTCTGAGAAAGGACTCAAAGGCTTCATCAGACTTCCAAAGGGTTCCAAAAAAGCTAAGAATTCTGTTCTATCAATTATCTATACTCTTGCTATATAGCCTATCATCTCTTCTGGGCATATATCTCTCTAATGATATAGTTTACACCATTCCTCATAATTCTTTATTGATAATATGTGATGTCCTATTATGTCTATCATTTGTCTCTCCATTGCCCTTTGAGTTATCCCAAAAGTTTAAATCCTTGTTGGAGAGGAATCAAAACGCAGTTCCATGGTGTGAAGCTCTATATACATCTATATACTAGTGTTAAAAAGGACTGCTGTTTCAGGAAAAGCTCAGGGTCATTAATAAAACTGTGCAATTTGCCCAAAGTAATCCAATCGTCTTCCTATTCAATTCTGGCCCCAGTTTATTGCATACATTTATGATGTATGTCCAGGATGTCTCTTCTGATGCACCAGTTCTATGGGCTGTCTATCAAATTGTCTATCATAATCTGGACAATAGGTATTTTTGTCGTCTTTGGTTTTTTTCTTTGTGAATAATTCAGCCAACAGGAATACTACTAGGAGCTCTGTACCCTAAAGAAATAAAAAAAGGAAAAGTACCTATACATACAAAAATATTTATACTAGCTCTTTTTTTGTGGTGGCAAAGAATTAGAAACTGAGGGGATACCCATCAATTGAGGAATGGCTGAACAAATTGTTATATGAATGTAATAGAATACTATTGTGCTATAAGAAATGAAGAGCATGGTTTCAAAAAAACCTGAGAAGACTTATATAAACTGATGCAAAGTGAAGTGAGCGGAACCAGGAAGACAATCTACACAGTAATAGCCATGTAATGATAATCAACTAAGAAAGACCTTTAATAACTCTGATCAATACAATGATGTATCACAATTCCAAAGGATTCATGATCAAAATCGTTATCCATCTCCAAATAGAGAGCTGATGAACTCAGAGTGCAAATTGGACTATATTTTTTCTCCTTTTTATTGCTTTTTTTTCAGAGCATGCTTAATGAGGAAATATGTTTTGTCTGATTTCATATGTATAAAGGGTATCATATTTCATGCCTTCTCAATAGGTAGGAGAGGGATTGGAGAGAGAAAATTGGGAACTGAAATTAAAAATAAAATTGAGAAAAACAAACTGTTTAGCCAAACCCCTTTGACTGAATATAGGCCTCATTAAGGAGGTTCTTTGGTGTTTTAAAGCTTTATGCAAACAGCATGATATTATCTGCATACAAGAGCCCATGGAGAATCTCATCCTTTCTAGGAATTCTTCTTCCATTTGGAGTCACTTCTGCACACGCTTCAAATGTCTTTTGTGAGTACACTTGTCCCTGCTTTATTCCTCATTAGCGTTAATGATAAGAGGGCCATGGGACAAATTTATATCTGTTGTAACATCTTTCAAGGAAACATGACTTTGATATAGGCTTAGGAGGCATTTTGTTGGAGGAAAGTCTTTAAGGCAGGGATTATTAACCTGGTGTTCATGATCTTGATTATTTTTTTTTTTGCTGACTATTTCAGTAAACACAGGAGAATGTGATAGGAGTCTTCAAGTGTTTGAATGGCTTACATATGGATAAAGCATTAGACTTGTTCTTTTTGATCCCACAATGGTCAAAACCACAAGGAAAGGGTAGAAGTTACAAAGAAGCAAAGACAGGTTTGATATCAGGAAAAACTTCCTAACAAGTAGTACTGACCAAAAGTAGGCCAGCCAGGTGGCTCAGTGGATAGATCAGTAGGCCTGGAGGCAGTAAGATCTGAGTTCAGAGCTGACCTCAGATACTTTTTAGCTGTGTGACCCTTGGGCAAGTCACTTAATTTGTTTGCCTCAGTTTCCTCATCTGTAAAATGAGCTGCAGAAAGAAATGACAAACCAGACCAGTATATTTGCCAAGAAAAACCCAACTGGGGTCAAGAAGAGTTGGTAACGAAGAGTTGGACATGACTGAAATAACAACAAAAGAGTAGAATGAGCTGCTTCAAAAGGTGATCAGTGGCCCCTCACTGTAGGCCCTTAAGCAGAACCTGGATGACCATTTGACAGATGTAATAAGAGTGGAGATTTCTTTTGGGTGCTGAGGTCCTCTATACTTTTCAAGCTCTGTGACCAGTACTTGAAGTACCATATGTATTTCACAGCTCCACCAGAACTGAGGTAGTATGAAAGCCTGGAAAATTCACCTGGCATTCTATAGCTCTTATCTTAAGCTTATACATTCTTTTTGTTGTTTAGTCATTTCATTTGTGTCCAAATCAACCCAAGGGTGAGTGTAAATACAAATTGTTTCTGATTTTGCCAGAAACTCTGAGGGTCTTTCCTCCGAGATTGATTTTTTTTGAGTATGTAAGAAAGAGGCCATTTTCTTACCTAGCCTTAATCATTGAATGGGTGTTACAAACTCAGATCCAGGAAAGACCTTAGCTTAAAAAGGCCAAGGTCTCCCCCTGCATCTGGGGGCCATCTCCAGTTATCCTGATATGTATCTTGCTACTGGACTCTAATGACTCTAAAGGAGAGAGTGAGACTGGTGCTTTGCACAATTCTGCCTCACTTAAATCCAGCTCATTTGTGTGTCAAGGCATTATCTTCTTGATGTCATTGGTCCTCTTCGAGAATGAAAGACAAACAATAACAATCCATATTGTGACTTTCCCCATCTTGGTTTTTCACTGTATTGTGGGTCAGCATAAGAAATTACTGTAAATGGGAATTTGGGGGGAGTTTTGCAGAAGCTGCAGATGACAGGTAAAGACCAGCAAATGATACAGAAAAAGTTCAGAAACTCAGAAGTGCATAAAATATAATTATGGCCAAATATTTAACCCAAATTTTACAAGAAGTTACTGTAAACACCACATAAAAGTAAAAGAAAAAATCCAGACTTCTCTGGTATGAAAAGAGGGCCAAATAATTTTATGCAGATTTTCCAGATTATGGGTCATCACTCCCCTAAGCCACACAATGTGGAAGGGACAACTGTATATTGCTTTCAGTGCTGATGAACCTTATTCAGACCACCTAAACCCTTGTGTGAGTTCCAATGTGGTATATGAAACAGAAACAATAATAATGGTCAGCATAAATGTAGTATATTAAGGTTTATAAAGTATTTTACATGTGTCATCTCATTTGATTCTTACCCCAACCTTGTGAGGTAAGGTGCTATTATTAACCCCATCTTACAGACAATGAAACTAGGGCTCAGGGAAATGACTTACCCAGGGTCACATAGCTTAATAAATGTCTATGGTAGGATAATGAATTCTAGTCTTCCTGACTTCAAATCCAGTCTTCTATCTGTTATAGCACCCAGCAGTTCAGTAGGGAGATGGACATCAGGTGAGGTTCTGAGAAGCTTGAAATGACTTATTCGTTTTGGTTTGTGGTTTTCCCCTCCTGTCCTCCCTGGTGTTGAATGCCTTATGTAACTCTCAGAACAGCAGTCAGTCAAGAGCTTATGTGGTCTGTCTGTTTTTCCCTGGAAGCCTTCTGTGGTATGGTAGGAGAAATAACTGCCAGGGTTTCTTCCATGTAGGAAGTATGTTTTCTTCTTAAAAAGTCAAAGAAGCCTTCCTGCAGCCTTGATTGGTCCACGGGGCTAAAGTTTGAGCTGTTCATATGGCTTCCTAGTCACCCAAGGGCACAAAAGAGCCCATGGAACCCATGAGGAGTCAGTACCCCTCAGCCTTCATTAATGTCCCATTGCCATTCAAATCCCCTAACAGCCTGCTGACCTGACTGATTTCTGTATGTAGCTGAGGGGAGTCATGTCTACATGAACACATCCTTTCTATTCTAAAGCTAAGTAAACCTCCTTTTGTCAGATGTTCAACAGTCCACTGGTATCTCATTTCATTCTAATTTTGAATTCAAACTACCAGAGTGGCTTAGAATACGTGCTCTATGATCAGGTCCTGTACTATTTATGAATGAAGGCACAGAGTATATCCAAGCATGGATTTAAAGCTATGGTAATATATCATGCAGATTCTGCCTCAGAAATGAGTAGAGTAAGTCCTTCACAACATATCTTAATCCCCCATGACTGGAGAAGATTAGTTGTAGTCATCTTCATGATAGACAGGAACAGGGGCTAATTTAGATACTTTCTGTCCTGGGAGGAGCAGGAACTACTGATTCTTGTACACATGGATGCAGGGAATGATTTTCCTAAAACAGAAATAGTGGGGATTTTACTTTGAAATAAGATTAATATAAAACACATCAAATGGCCTTTCCTCAAAGTTCCACAAAATGGGGCTGAGGTGTTTTTAGGGTAGTAAAAAGAAAACAACACACAATGGATTTGAAATCAGAAGGCCTGGGTTTGAATCCCAGCTCTGCTACTGCCTCACTCTATAACCTCGAGAGATTTCCTTGCCATTCTAGGTCTTTCTCCATCTGTATAGTGGGGGAGAGGAGAGAAATGTTCATCAGGAGCGGGCCCCCAGATACATTTTTTTTTTTAGTGAGGCAATTGGGGTTAAATGACTTGCCCAGGGTCACACAGTTAGTAAGTGTTAAGTGTCTGAGGCCGGATTTGAACTCAGGTACTCCTGACTCCAGGGCCGGTGCTCTATCCACTGCACCACCTAGCTGCCCCCCCCCCAAGATAAATTTGATGGGTTCTCAATTTATTTCTGAGTCCCAACTTCCTGTGTCAAGAAGGAGAGATTTTTAATTCTCTAAGCATTGTGATCTCAGAATCTAGCCTTTCCCCAGATGAGAGAGATATCCTGGGCAGTATCAACTTTAGGAATTGTCTAATGGGTAATTATAGATTTGAGAATTAAGGGTTCAGACCTTCTAGAAAGAGGAGGGACTTTCCAGATGCAGCAGGTTCTTTGGAGATATAGAAAAATTAAATACATACTGAAGTTACTACTAGGAAAGCAAGACCAGTAAACTACTCAGACAATGTAGCTCTTAGGGAAAGATTACTTGTTCAAGAATGCCAAAGTATATTTGCCTTCTGGTAGAAGTCTAGATGAGGCAACTAGGTGGTACAGTGGATGGAGTGCCAGTTCTGAGGTCAGGAAGACCTAAATCCAAATTTAGGCTCAGACATTTACTAGCTATGTGACCCTGGGCAAGTCACTTAACCCTGTTTGACTCTGTTTCTTCATCTGTCAAATGAGCTGGAGAAGGAAATGGAAAACCATTCCAGTCATATCTTTGCCAAGAAAACCTCAAGTAGAGTCATGAAGAATTGGACACTGATGAAACAATTAAATAACGACAAGAAATCTAGGCAACAAGATGATACTAGGAGTATTATTTGGACTATGTAAGATTATAGGAAAGAGGGACTCAAAGGAATGTCAGAGGGTTGCCCCAATAACAGCCTCAAGAATAGTTTTCTTCTGAGTATAAGTTTATTGGTTATTTTAGTGCATACATTTCCTATATCTATTTAGAAAGGGGGCCTCTTATGAGTCCTTTGTATTTTCTGTGGGGTGAAATACCTCATTGACACATGGTAACTTAGTCACTGTATCTGATTTGGGGATATATATTTGAGGAAATTTAGACACAAGCAATACCATAAGTAGTCTTGGAGATTTTCCTGGAATAACTTAGTGTGGGGACGGTGATCCCAGAGGGAGGGAAAAATGAGCCCCTGAGATCAAAACCAATCTATAAAAGCCTAGAGCCTTTGAGGGCCACAGTCTGCAGGCTACATCTGTAAAATGAGAGCATTGGCCTAGATTATCTAAGAATCCTCACAGCTCAAAAGTTTATGAGTCTATGTTTAGACCAGAAGTTCTAGTACCACATTACCCTAAATAGTTGTAATTTTCCCATTTTGAACAAAGGAAATATGGTAGCAGTTGACTTTATTTTTCCTTTATTTTTCCAGGTAATATTCTCTTAGGCTAGGGGGGCAGCTAGATGGCACAGTGGATAAAGTACTGGCCCTGGGTTCAGGAGGACTTGAGTTCAAATCTGACCTCAGACACTTGACACTTACTACCTGTGTGACCCTGAGCAAGTCACTTAACCCTCACTGCCCCACAAAAAAAAATTAAAATTAAAAAAAATTTTTTTCTTAGTCTTTAGTGAAGCTAAACTGTGGCACCAAGATCCTACTCAAAAAGTAAAACAAAAAGGGGATGCCACCTTCTTCTCCATTAAAAGCCAGAAGGAAATGTCAGAGTCTAGACTAATCTTTCACATGAAGCTGAGACCCAGAGAATCTATGAAATTTGGTCAAGGTTACATAGCTAATTAGTGAGACAAACAAGACTAAAACTCAGTTATCTGACTCCCAGCCCTATGCTATTTTCACTTTATCATGTCCGGTCCTAATTCACTTCAACCCTTAAAAAAAAAAATCAATCAATTTATTTTGTTGAGGCCCTAAAAGTAAAGTGGCCTTTCTCAAATTGTATCAACATTGTTGGGGTAAATGGTTTCCTAGACTACTCAAACAGGCTGTGTGCTCATGCTCATTTAGGTTATATTGGGTGGTAGGCCCTGAGGCCTGAGTGTTAAGGGCATATGTAAGGAGTGGATGGTTGAGAACTCATCTGTTTCTCATCTTCCCACTTCAAAATCAAACCATTTGAGAGAAGACCCTGATAAAACAGACATTAACCACTTAAGAGCCTCAATTTCAACGTCCCATTTTAGGGTACACTAAGATCTATTAACTAGATCTTTTGTGATAACAACCAGGCCTGCCTGTGATGAGCTGCAGTATTTTGCTGGGGGAAAGGGGGATCGGAGGGGAAGTAAATGGCATCCATCCCTTTCCTATCTACTTTATTCAAGAGGAAGAATGAAATGGAGAAACTAAAGAAAGTGAAGATCTCTTGCAAAGCTGCTGAAACTTGGTCAGACATTATAAGAGAATGTTACTGGTTTATGATTTGAGCAACCTCAGTGCAAAAAACATCTAAAGCAAACTATTTCTTTTACTTAAAATGCTCTGGCTTTAAGAAACTGCAATCTGTTCCTATCACTCAAATTAATTTAGCTAACACTTCATCACTGCACAGAATTTTCAACACTTGGTGTTTGAGCGTGACTGCTCCCTCATGCAGTGTGCTCAGATTTACCAAGGAACTGGGCTAATGAAGCTGTATAATTAGAATGATAAAATTTATTCTGTGATTAAGCGTCTAGACATCCCCATTTAGCTGTATTAATGCCCTGCCAGGAATCACCAAAATAGCAGTGATATCTATTTACAAAGTCATTTACTATTTTCCCCTTGCCCTGACTTACTGCCCAAGAGAAATCACAGGTGCAGCCCTGAGCTGGGGAACACTTGTTCCACATGCCTTGTCAGAGAGTGCTGCTGACTGTCTATGTGTCATGAGATGACTATGAAGGGTGACTCAGCTGAAAGCTCTTTCTCTCCAATGTGCTATAACTTTTCTGTGTTAACAGCAACTCATAGCATCTCCTCTAAGCAGTCCTTGACCTGCTTTTGTTGCACACTTCATTATCCCAACCTGGGAGGTGTAAGGCTAAGTCAGGTACATGAGATCTGTTTGGCTGGGCTGGGGCACGGTAATGTGATTATCATCCCTAACAAGGACAAGGTCACCATGTATTTTTCTAAGGCAGCTGTCACACACGCTAAGGCATTTGCTGCTCTGCTTTTCTGACTGTTATTTAACTTGAAATTCTGTATGCTCCATCTTTTAACCATCTAATTCATATAGAAAATTTAAAAGGAAGGCTAAATCAAAATTAGAGATAAGCCTCTTGACCTTATAACATGTCCCTTTAAGCCAGAAAAGCATGCGGTCTCCAAACAAAACACACCAAGTGCAATGGGAGACTTCACTGAGTGCTTTTCTGGCCTCTTGCCATTTTGTGAATACCTGACCAATTTTTCTTTCACTAATATGGTCTTTTCTTGTCCACGATCCAAAACAGATGACTTTGGAATTGGGAAAGATATATGTTAACCTGCAGTTTTCTTTCAGCAATAATATCTTCATTTTCAACTAATGGCAGGCATTTATATCTCTTTAAATATTAATGTTAGTGCCAGAAGATAGGAGATAAATGCAGCACAAAGAGTCCTATCTGAATAAGTCAGAACTGCTGAATAGCTACAGGCTGAGGATGTTTTTCCTTAGCTGAATCAATTTTTTTTTTTCTAGAAATGCCCTTTCTGGGAGATCATGTGGGAATTAAGTTAGCTTGTCAACAACATTAGTTGTCATCCATTTACAATATATTCCAAACACTTAACATGTTTTGCATAATTTTTACTGCATTATGTTTATGTGAATGTTTTTCACACTTCCTGGAAATCTACAAAGCAACACAGGTCTCCTACAATTTTGAATAATCTTCAGTTCTTTCAGTCCTTTACTTATTATTATCATCCAGGATTTATCAAATGCCAATTTTGTGTAATAAGCAATGATGCAATAAATACAAAATTAAAACTTTTTTGTTCTGATCTATAATTTCATTTGTTATAAGGAGCTCCTAGTGAAGAAAATCCCTCTACCAATGCAGATCAACAACAGTTTTGTTACAAATAGTCTTGGAAATTTTCCTGGAGCACTGAAAAGTTAAGTGGCTTGCTCAGAATAAAATAGCTCATGTGTATAAGAAATGGAACTTGAACCCCGGGTGGTCCTGACTCCAAGGCCAGTCTTCTCTCTGATATGCTACACTGCCTCTCTAGAAGAACATTATGAAGATTAATGTAAAGATATAGTCCTTACCCTGACAGACTTACAGTTTAAATAAGTTTAAAAATGATCTCACCACTGGTTTAACTGAACTCTCCAATGAATTGGATGAATACACCTGATATTTTGGTGTCGCATCATAGCCCAATATAGACACATGCATGAGGTTTCAAATTTTAGTCAATAAATCAGCAAGTACTTTTGTGTTCAGCACTGTGCTAGGTACTGAGAAATCAGAGTGATACAGAAACATAAGATACATTTCTTCTCCTCATGAAGCTTTTAATGTAGTTGGGAATCAAAGAAGATATAAAAACAACACTAGTAATACATAAAGACATTTTAACATCATTTCTCACTGTCTAACTTATATGTCCTTGCGAGAATAGGCACAATATGATGGAAAGGTAAGGATGGAGAGGAGGAAAAAAATGTGATTCAAGTGAAAATAACAGAAAATACAAAGTAAAAATAGTCCAAGTGAAAGAGAGAGAAAAAAGGAGACATGGAGAACCATACTTTTGGAATAGTGGCTTTTTAGACTCATTTATCTATGTCAAGAACTTTGTTCTCTATCTCATCTATTTTTCAGGTCTCCTTTTCTTCGAAGCTGAAAAGCACAATGCAGTGTATAATTGATATAAAACACTTTTTCACATATTTCAGCATATCAATGATCCATGATTTCACCAGTGTGAATACTTAAAAAAACCTAACATAGATCTTTGTCTTTCTGTGCCTTTAAGAGTTAACTGTGTCTGAAAAATTTATTACTGTGTGGCCAACCTGGTGATGTGCCTCTCTAAACTTAGTGACACTGATCTTCAGATGATAGAAAAATAGTCTGTCACCTGACCCAGCTATACAGCCACACGATATTACTATTAATACTGTTATTCCCTTTCCTTTTTCTGTAGGTATTTATAGACATGACAATTAAAATGGTGATTTTCATTTCAGATAGTGAAACTGGAAAATGCTGAGATTATATTTATGTAAGGACCTTGTTGAAACCCCCCAAAACTGATTGTGATCTTCAATTATTAAAAAAAAGAATGATGTTAGTAGCTCCAAAAAGAATCCCATTCTCTATAACAACAAATGACAGAAAATTCTTCACATTTGTTCAAGTTCAAGGGATATTATTATTATTAATAATAATAATGGTTTCCAAGGAGAACTTAAGCTCCTTGAAGACAGGAGCCATTTAATTTTTGTTGTTGTATTCCCACTGCCTGGCCTGCATTAGGAGCTCAATAAAAAATCATTAAATTGAATGTTCATTGGCATAATATAATGCCACTATAACTCTGGAAAAGTTACTTCAACTTTGTAAAATGTGGAAGTTGGATTAGATTCTCTTTATGGTCTTTTCCCAAAGGAAAACAAGCTCCTTTAGGTCAAGGAATATTTAATTTTTGCCTTTTTATTCCCATTACCTAACACAGTAGGTACTCAATAAATGTATGTTGATAGATGGATTATTTCATTCCAGCTCCAAAATTCTATGATACTATAAACTATTCTATGAAATAGACCCATGTTACTAAGTAGTAAACTCATTATATTAATTAATTTAATAGTATTTAATGAGTACCTACTCTGTACAAATCTCTGGGCGAGGTGATATGGTGTATACAAGGTTATCGACATTAAGGAAATGATTTTATTTATGTATTTTTCCAAGGAAAAAATTCTTAAGTTCTCATATATCAAAAGAAAGGCAAATAAGAAATATGTTTGTGGGAATGGAAATGATGACAGCTTATGCCCGCTTTCATTTGAGTCTTGCCTCTGGGGATTAAGGAAATATAACTGTTTATGAATATACAAATCATGAATTTTACATATGAAATATCTTGATATAATGAGTACTGAAACTATGGTGTTTTACAACACAAAACACAACACATACACTAACTCATTTGTGCCTCACAGCCAAGCTGGAAGGTACTTGGAGTGTGCGTTGTCATTTCCACTTAATAGATGAGAAAATTGAGAATGAGAAAATTCAAGTGATTTGTTCAAGGTCACACAGGTAGTAATCAATGGGACCAGTGAATTTAAGCCTAGATGAAGTCCATGCTATTTCCTTATAACATATCCTTGATTCACCTTTTAGCATTCTAAGACTGATATCTTTGAGGGAGATTAATAAACTCCTACCCAAACATTCTGAATGGAGACTTGGTTTCTTCTGTGGCATGTTTGCTCAGAGCAGTAAAATCTCTACTTCGTGAACAAAGCTTAAGATGTGGCTGCAATGTCTGATGTTTCAATTGCCTGCTCACTTAGTGAGTTTTCCACAAATACCAGACTTGTCCAATTAGACAGGGCAACGAAAATGTTCCAAAATGTGTCAGATAGGGTTCAAAAAATGTTCCAAGGAAACAAGAGGAGTGTAAGTAATACTGCAGGGAGAGGAAGAAGACCAATGCAGACAGTCATAAGTGTATGTTATGTGAAAGGCACAAGACAATATGGCCCAATAGCATCAGATATTGTACTTAAAACATCTGTGATGCATTTTCTTATTATAAAAAGTAAATCAATGGTCTAACAATATTCTTTATGAGCAGAAAATCCATAGTTAAATAGCATGAGTGAATGCTTATAATGTTTTTGGATCTTTACATTTTAAACAATTCATGACATCAAATATCAGAGATGATTAAAGCAACTATTTGTCAAAACATGTCAAAATGTGATTTTCTCATAGCTTTTGTTTAGCTTTATGGAATGATGCCATTAAAAGGTCAGACTACAAGAAGATAAAAACAGCATATTGCCAGTACACTATGGATATTTCTGGGAATGTATAAGGACAATACAAACCATCATAAAATTTTAAAGAGCTACAATAAATTGCCCTATGTGGATGTAACATTCATTTTTACAGTAAAGTGGTGATAGGGTAAAGTAGATCAAAACATAAGCTGGTGATGTATTTCTATTTTGTAAATAGGTTCCTTTAACACAACAGTAATGAAATAGGGAAAAAGAATAGTTTAATAGACCAGGATCACATAGCACAACAAAACCCACATTTTGAAGGTGATTCATTTGGGAGGAACAATAGTTGTGACCAGACATCACACAGTATTCTATAAATGTCTTCCTTCTTAAATACTCACTGTGTAAGTTTGGGGGATAAGTTGTGTATCTCCATTTCCCCATCTTTATATTGATATTGTGTTACCTTCCTATACAAATTATATCTTCTTAGTGATACAGAATACATCTCTATACTACATGGATTTTCAGAAATTAAGTATTGCATCACAACTTATTAAGCAAGTACAATTCATATCAGGTAGGTTTTGTTTGTTCATTTGTTTCTTTGGAATGAGTTACTCTATTTAGTTTGTCAGCAAAGAAATATTATCTGGGACTTTCTATGCTTTAGTATGTTCTAGCATTGTTCTGAACCATTTCCAGTATGTAAATATATTTGTAGTGTAATTTGTTAACTAGGCATCACTATTATTTTTTTTTCTTTTTTCTTTTTTGCGGGGCAGTGGGGGTTAAGTAAGTGTCAAGTGTCTGAGGCCGGATTTGAACTCAGGAACTCCTGAATCCAGGGCCGGTGCTTTATCCACTGCCACCTAGCTGCCCCCTAGGCATCACTATTATTAACAGTTAATATGGGGGCAGCTAGGTGGCGCAGTGGATAAAGCACCGGCCCTGGATTCAGGATCCTCAGATCAATTAGAAAGGTAATGTAAAAGCCAGGCAGGAAGTGATAGGGTGATTCCTATATGAGCAAATAGAAGGGGACAAAAGCAAGAGATGTAGAAGTAGAAACCGATTATATTTGTTGGGTGGGGAGTCTGATGAGTATCAGATGACACTGAGACTGTGAACCTGGATGATAGTGCTCTTGAAGGTAATAGGGAAGTTTGGGAAAGGGTTTTATTTGGTAGGGGTAGGCAGCTAGGTAGGCCTACCTATGTAGGCTTCATGTCAGGAAGATTCATCTTCCTGAGTTCAAATTGATCTCAGACACTTCCTAGCTGTGTGACTCTGGCAAGTCACTTAACCTTGTTTGCCTCAATTTCCTCATCTGTAAAATGAGCTGGAGAAGGAAATGGCAAACCACTGCAAAATCTTTGCCAAGAATACCCCAAATGGGATCAAAAAGAATCAGACATGACTGAATGACAAACAACAAAAGATAGCATAGTGAGACTTTGGGTGCAGATTTTGTGCCTATTTATGTCTAATCACCTTTTGTGATCCACTATGTTCCATTAAAAATGAAAAATGGATAAGTTTTTCCTTATGAGTCACTTCCATAGAGCTCAGACGCTTCCCTGAAAGGAGCACCTTTCAGCCACAAGATGATCTGAGGGTCAGTGTATGGGAATTGTAGGATGTCTGGGAATTTTGTTTTTGCTGTTGCTATAGATACCTGGGTTGGGGTTAAGTTATAAATTTATTACCCCTTAGGGAGTGAATGCCCATGCCCACAAGAGGCTATTGGTAGAATGGGATAAAGTATTGATCAATGGTGGGTGAAATAGCTGGTATGCTTGTGTTTGAGACAAGTACTACAATTGGCTATCCCAGAAAGATTGACCCATCTTCCCAACTTCCAAATGGTTGATCACACACTTCTTTGGATCATGACATGGGCCCTAGATTACATGTCCCAATTTTGAAGATCATTGATTTAATCAATGATAGTTTTTTCAGCTGCACTATATAAATCTTGAAGAAGTCACAATCTGCTCCAGTGAGAGGTTTATCCATACTATAAAAGTCATGTCTCCTTGAAGGATTGAAACAATATTATTATTAATTATATTTTATTTTATATATATAGGAACCAGATGAGTAACAAGTGCCATAGGCATTCAGAGGGAAAGGTCATTGTGAGCTATGATGATCAAGGAAGGTTTCACAAAGGATATTGTATCTGAGGTGGACTTTGAACATTGATGGATAGGATTAGAATAATTAAGGAGAAAAAAAATAGTAAATTTCTGGTGAGAATTCTGGAACGTATAAAGGTATGGAGATAAGGAGTATGTTTGTGGGACATGGAGTAGAATAATCTGGCTAAAATGAGCAATTCAGGTAGGCGAGTAGTAGAATACAAGGCTTGAAATGTAAGTAAGATACAAACTGTAAAAAACTTAAGAGGTTAGTATTTTATCCAATAGACAGTGGGGGGGGGAGGGCAGAGCTGTGCATATAACGAATAATAAATACTTGTTGAGTTTAATTGAATTTTATTGGACGGTGAAGAAACAAGGTAAAAAATGTTATATGTTGGGAAAGACATATTTAATAAGATCCTCTAATATTAGGCTTATCTCCCTCCATTACCTTGTGCTTATATTGTATATATTTTGCACATAGTTATGTAATACCTGTATCATTAGACTCTAAAATTGTTTCTGTATCTTTAAGAGCCAAATGGAATATTGGGGTGGGGAAGCAGTTTGGGCTGACAGTTTGAAGCTATAGTAGTTAGGAAAGGAGGTTATTCTAGTTTATTAAATAGGTGACATTGAATAATCTAGGGTGGGGGCTTAAGTCTACTGATTACCTAATGAAAAAGAAATTGCAATTGAAATAATAGGAAAATATCCAAGCATTCCCCTGGATTACTCTAGACCTTAGAATGATAAGATTAAATATGAGAATGATTCAAGTGTCAGGTTGACCCTATAATTTTCACTACATTTTGTCTCCCTGACAAAATACAAGCTCAGTGAGGGCAAAAACTGTTTCATTTTTATCTTTGTATCCTCATGCCTGGAATATAGTAGGCTGATTAATTGATTAATAAGCCATAAGATAAAAACAAGCTAAAAGGCTAGTGCAGCATAGCCCTAATAGATTATACACAGCTTTAGAAAAGCTCTATTCTAGCTACCATATGGTCTCTGAAATGATTCTTCAAATACAAAAACAAATCCTAACCTATTCAAGATTAGAGAAAACTGCATACAAAAGCTGTTAGTCACAGCTAGGAAATAATGAGAAGCTTTAGATTTTGAATTTGCACCATACAGATTCACCAAACAGAAGGAAACCAGTGTCCAGTCCTCTTCTTGAGAGAGAAGGGAGATCAGGCCCTTAATGAAAAGTATGCTACTTGTATTCCTTTCTGAGCTGCCAGACTTTAGTCTGGAGGTCCCACAAAAGCAGAGCTCCCTGTTGTCTTCAACGGGGAGGAGGAAAACACTGACTTCAGTAGAAGCTTTTGTGTGTTTGTGTGTGTTCCATTTTAGTCCTTGCTGGTCAGAGCTCATTGAGAATGACAAAGATATCAGTGGGCAAATTAGCAAACCTCTGACAGGCCTCCTGCCAGTTGCTTGTTTTCTTCAATGAAGTCACAGCTGTCTGTGGTATCACAGTTCACTGCCATAGAAACAATTGTAAAGGTTTAGTGTCCCGATTGCCCTGAATTATCTGGGGGTGGGAGAGTGTTACAATTGTCCCTACACCTGGTTTCCCACTTAGGTGGTCTTGCCCTCTCTAGTGCCGGGCACCTGCACCAGTCACTGCCTTTGCAAACCAGCCCTGAGCTTGGGGGTAGAGGTGGAAGGTGGGGGATGGAAATAAGGAGGACAAGAATAAATTTCTGAATGAATCCTAAGGGAAAAGACAATGCATCAGAAAGGGGACAATTTGACTCAGTTTGAGTGAGATGTAATTTACAAAGTGCATTTGGCCATGACAGAGATTCTCTAACCCCAAGAAGGCCTCTCTTACTGGAAAGGCTGTTTAAATTCACATTAGCTGGCTGTGTTGTAATATCTCTCAATTGGGAAAGGAAAGGCAGTTTTTAGTCAGAAAGGAAAATAAATATAAAAGCCCACTCTTTCCCCATCAGCCTATGTTTATTTGTATTCAACTGTCAACCAGACCAAGAGGGCTTTATTATAACTGTTCTCTGGCAGTTTCCTCACTTGGAATGGTGGAAATTTATTTCAGACTTAAACCAAAGGTTCAAAGGAGTTACTGCCTTGTCTTTCTAATAGTAGTCAGTTTGTCCTTCTGGAGTGTGGTGTGATAGAATGCAGGAGCTGATGAATAAATGATCCATTGAGGATAATGTTTTATGTTAAGAAATACATTAATATGGATGGGTAATTGAAGTGAAAAGGGGTAAATTGCTTAGCCCAGTGTAAACAAATACTGAATTTAGAAAGGAGGACTTGAAGCAAGAGAATGTGCAGCAGTGAGAAGCCAATGATGCATTTGAAACAGCCCAGTGATAACACTCATGTTCCCACAACCTGTTTCGGGTCCATATCTACTCTAAGTTATGGTCTGAACCACCATTCCTTCTGAATTTCTTCCCTGTGCCAAGTTACAATATTAATTACTTGATTGTGGTAGTGGTAAAAAAAAATGGACAATTTTCTTTAAACAGAAAATTAGTATAAAATCAGGAAAATACATCATTGGAGTAACAAGAGCATATCATAGAACATGTAGCAGAGCTGCCACTACTGGATCCAGTGGACCCAGGAGCAGGTTTATGACCACCTTCCAGTCACTGAGGGGCTGACAACAGTGAGATGACAGAGTTCTCAAATCAGCTGCTGAGCTAGAGAAGCTGACGACTCAGTGGATGTACAAAAGGGATCAGCACAGAGTTCTGTCACACATTTTCTTTCTGGCTTCAAAGGGCATGGAGACCATTTCCCAAGAGTCAGTTAGTGAAACAGCCATTGGCCCTTATCTTACGACACTTTCCCCCCCCCCCCCCCCCCCCCCCCCCCCCCCCCCCCCCCCCCCCCGGCCGCCTCCATGCCCCACTGTGCTGGGATTTGGTCTGCCTTTGTTGTGTCTCTTCTCCTGAAGAGATGATTAAGCAGCAACCTTAAGGTGAATTTGGTCAAAAGGTGATATTTTCAGTGCAAGAGGCCACATGGTCTGCAGTGTGGCAATGACAACATCTGTGGTGGATCAGTGGCAGTCTCCACCTGAGCTGCTGGTTGTTGCAGCAGCAGATGCGGAAGTGGTTGCATGTGGGTGTAGTTGGACTTGAAATTTAGAGCAGGTTCGATTATGAGCAGAGTGAGAGTACAGAGCTGAGGTGAAATCTAAGATGTCTAATTACCAGTGTTGTACAACTGCTTGGCCTCTTGGCAGATGAACAGTAGTTATAAGTTAAAGTCATTGAATTCTGTTAAGTTACTGAATCTTGTCCTGCTAATGTATACTTGTTGTTTTTTTTTTGTTTAGCCTTTCTTGTGTGTGTAAATTACCTGTCCTATACCAGATTCATTTAGCATCTGATACATTGGGTATCTTATTTTTTAAAAAAATTTCTTCCTTTTGGGGATCCCCTTAGACTTGTCTGCCATAATTGAATTTTCTATAATTAAAATCATTTCATTTGCATGGTGACAGGGAGCTAATGAGTATGAGAAAAAGGAAGCCTACCTTTTGCCAGAGGCAGACTCTCCACAATGAAATCTGGTCCATGCTGCATGGCTAGAGAGACAATTCAAAGGAGAGCATTATCTCAGACCCTGTAGGCTCAGCCAAGTAGTTTTTAACTGTTGGGCAGAAAATATTCTCAACAGCACAAAACCAAACCAGCTGATTATACCCTTCCCCCATCATGAAACAGAATATTAAAAATCCAGACCACTTTTGGTTCGGTCCTAGCTCCACAAGACTCTTGGTTGTTCAGGGCCCACTCTCAGAGAACAAGATATGGTGGATTAATTTCTTGCTCATCAGCTGGCCACCCCAGAACCCTCGGCGTTGCCAAATTGAGGTAGATTGAGTCAGGGAAGTCCTTTCCTTTGGATAAGAGTTAGTTTTAATCTATAACTGTAACTTTGTGTCATCTATAACATTCATTGTAAATGCCTTTACCTCCTTTTTCATTTCTTCAGTTAGTTTTTTTCATTTATTGCATTTCTAAATTTTAGCAGTAACAAACTACAATTTAGCAAACTACATCTGCCTCCTTAAAGTTTAATTTGCTTTCTGTAAATTAGCACCTTGATGAAGCAAAACCTTCTCATGTCTAAGTGAACCCTTTCTATCCCATCTTCCCTATCCTCAAACCCCACTCCCTCATTTGATCCTTTCATTCCTATTAGCTATCTCATCCTATAGCTATATCCTATGTCTTTTCCCTCTTGTGACTAAACTACTTGATAAGGACATCTACAATTGCTGCCTCGATTTCTTTTCTTCTCACTCTTTATAGTCTGGTTTCTCATCTCATCACTGAACTGAAACTTTTCTCTCTAGAGTTATTAATGATCTCTTACTGATAAATCTAACAGCTTTTTCTCAATCTTTAGCTCCTTCTAGAGCTCTCTGCATTGTTGATCACTCTCTTTTTTGTTTTTTGGGGTTGTTTTTTTTTTTGCTGGGCAATGAGGGTTAAGTGACTTGCCCAGGGTCACACAGCTAGTAAGTGTCAAGTGTCTGAGGCTGGATTTGAACTCAGGTCCTCCTGAATCCAATGCCAGTGCTTTGTCCACTGTGCCACCTAGCTGCCAGATCACCCTCTTTTTGATACTTTTCTTTTCAGGCTGTCATGACATTTTTCTCTCCTTTTTTGTTTCCCCTTCTACCTACCTGACTGCTCTTTCTCAGTCTCCTTTGCTGGATCTCCATCCAGATAGCACCTCCTAACTGTGGGTGTCCCCAAAGGTTCTAGCTTGGGTCCTCTTCTCCTTTTACTTGCCAATCTCATCACAGCCCATGGATTTGATTGTCATCCCTAGCCCCATTATCCACCATACTTCTATCCTGACCTCTAGTCTCACATCTCCAACTACCATTGGACATCTTAAACTGTATCTCTGTAGACATCTTAAACTCAACCTGTCCAAAATTTAACTCTTCATCTTTCCCCCCCAAACCCTTCCTTCTTCCTAACATCCTGTGAAAGATACCACCATCCTTATAGTCATATAGACTCACAACCTAAAGCAAACACAGTTAAATGAATTGCCCAGGGTCACACAGCTAATAAGTGTCAGAGGTTAGATTTGAACTCAGGAAGATAGTCTTCCTGACCCCAAACCTAGCACTCTAATCACTATGCTACCTAGCTGGCCATACAATCCTTGCATCTGAATAAATTAGCACAATTTCAAGTTTCTTCTTGACAGTTCATTTCCAGTGTCAGGAGATAGAGGTTTTGATGATGAATACATAGAACTATGGGCTAGTTATTTGTCCCATTTAGTCTATTAATGGTTGTTAAGTGTAACATCAAATCAAATATCAGAGACCAAAACACACCTCTACTTATTCATAAAAAATCAGTATTGTCAGACCAGATTTCTTAGTCGTAATAAAATTATGCTTTGTAATCCAAGTTAGAAAGTTTCTGGTTCAACCAGAGACTTCTTAGATAGGGATAGGGTCTGGACCAGTGACAGCAATGGTATAGGGAATTGTTACAGAAAATTTCCTCTACCAAAGCAGTTCTGCATCTGATACTCTTCAATTTAATAGTTTTTAGAGAACTGCTTAGGGCATTGAGAGGTTAAGTCACTTGCCCAGGGTCCCAGATTCAGTATGTATCAGATACAAGACTTGAGCTTGGGGTCTTCCTGGCTGAGGTACACTTTTATCCACTATGTCATGATCGAGAAAGCAATACGTCTTGCAGATTTAAAAAAAAAAAAACAACAACAAAACACCCAAGTAAGTTTGTTGCTCTGGCAACTATAGACATTTTCTGAACAAACTATGATGAGAGAGTAATTAATTCTACTTTATTTTGCAGCAATTAAAAGGACCATAAATTTAGATCGGGATGGGACCTTAAATTATTGGAGGGTGAGGAACAGGGGAATGTTCTCACTTTCTGAATAAAGAAAATGAATTTGAAAAAGGTTAAGTGATTTGCCTAGTACACAGATAATGTGTCCGAGATAGGATTTGAACTGAAGTCTTTCTGATTGCAAACCCAGACTGCCCCATTGAACTTCCTGCAGTTCTTACAGAATCCAATGACCATTTGTTCTATTACTCAAGTATCTCTTAGATTCTTTGGATTATGTGAGTTTGGGAAAGTTGGAGATACTTTCTCCTAACTTGAAATCTTGATCTTGATTTTCCTGAAGGGCCTTCATTACTTCCTGGTCATAACCGATGAGAAAATTTGTTTTGCTTAACTCTACACATTTATAACAAACTGCTTCTGGGGTCAGTCATCTCAGCTGCAAAGCTCTGCAGATTCAGTGACAGAATTTCAGGCTCCCCTTTTGTCTGGGCTTTTTGCCTTTTTTTTTTTTTCTGCAGGCTTCAAATTGAGCTGGAGGCTGAACATGCTCCTTGCTCAGTACACAGTGTAGGTCCATGACTGCTTTTTACTTGAAACACCACACACCTAGGAAGCTAGGCACAAGTTCCCTCCTCCATCTATCCCGAATCTATTCCTGAAACTTAGTAGTGAACAAGAGAGCTTCTAGTTTGCAATTGTCAGTGCCTGAGGGTTAGAATGCTCTGCATGGCATGCCAGTGGCTAGAACCTCATTCTTCCCTTAACTGAGCTCAGGACTTCCTCTACTATCCCTAAACTCATCATCCTGAAGCCTCCTTCCTGCCCTGGAATTCACACCTTGGAAGTAGTGCCCCTGAAACCTCTCTTTGATTGGATGGATCTTCCCAGAACCTCCATTTAAAAAGGGCACCCAGGCCAGCCACATCTCATTCCTCTCCAGGCTGCACTCTGGGCTTCTACCATACCCCAGTGTCTCTCTCACACACACACACACACACACACACACACACACACACACACACACACACACACACACACACACACACTTTTAAAGCTTCCTTTTATGTGCTGTCTTCCCCCATTAGAATGTAAGTTCCTTGAGGACAAGGACCATTTTTCTTTCTATTTGTATTTCCAATGCTTAGCACAGTACCTGGAACCCAATAAGTTCTTAATAAGTGCTTATTGACTGGCTGACTCAGTCCTGTCAGTAGACATGCTGACCTTGGCTGGAAAGATGACTTACTGTGCCATTTTCATGAATTTCCAGATCAGGAGTCAGTCTGTTTTCTAGATCTTTGTGAAGGAGTTGTGTTAGGAAGCTCGACTGTACTTCTTCCTACTACTCTACTATCTTTGCTCTGCCTTGATCATATCCATCTAGTAGTGTATGCAATATTACATGCCCATAGTCCTATACATTTTACAAGAGGAAAAAGAGGTACAGTTTCTTAACTTTTCTCTATGGTCAAACCTCTTGGTAATTATAATTACAAATCATTGAATTCTGGCCCTTTTTTCTTTCCATTTATATTGTTGTGGTTATTTTGTATATCATTGCAAAACTATGTATTATTCTTTTTTAGATAGGTAAATTAAAGAACAAAGTTAATTGCCTTAATCAGTATTATAGAATAAATTAATACCTGATATGAAACCAACTTCAGATCTTCTCCTTGAGAATTGTCTCCCTATTGTAATCCTAAAGAGTTTAAAAAATTTCATTCAGCTGTGATTTGATGAGATCCAGCTCTGTGTTTTTTATGGTTAACATATTTGGTATTTATCTTAGCTATTTGTTATTTGTTTAATAAGCTTTGTTTGTCTTCCCAGATGTATATTATTTGGCAATATATAATCACATTTTGTAATTGTTTATATAATTTCCCATTTGCTTTCAAGTTTTGCCAAGTACTTATTGTAAACTAGCTGTCTGTAGCAGCTATACTGTTAGGCTATAAAAGGTCTAATAGGACATACATAAACAAAATTATATGAAAAATTATCATAACTTCATTGACAACTGGCAAATATGCAATGACTGACCAGCTAGACCTCCAACCCTGTGTAGCTAATGGAATCATGATATACTAAACAGAGCAATGGCCTAAGAGTCCAGAGACCTAGGTTGTGTTCCCAATTCTGACTATGTATATATGATTATGAATAACTTATTTCACTTCTCTTAGTTTCTTTATTCATAAAGTGAAGGAATTTGATTAAATGAACTCTAAGAGTCTTCCAGGGCCCAAGTCCTGTGATTTCTATTAATCCCTTTATAGAACTATCTGATGAATTAAAACCTCCACATAATATGCAAATATGAGGAAACGAAGAAAAGAACTGTCAATTTATTATAGAAATTTAGTCCAAAAGAAGCATTTTTCTAACTTCACAGGTTTTAATGTTGCTTGGAAAATTTTAGTGTGGCTGTTAGTTGGGGGAAGGGAAATAGAAATTTCATGAACTAAGTCTGATATTTATTCATTTTCAGATTCTTAAGTATGGTAAAATCCAGGGAAAACCTGTAGATTTGTTTAACCTAATAAATGAGACCAACTATGTTCATTAACTTGAGATGGAAAATTATCAAACTGGTTGGTTCTGAATGGAAAGCTATAAAGAAACTATGGTATAAAGGAAATATAATACTTTTTCTATCCCATCTACTAGAAAAACAATTTATATGTCTTGATTTCTCATAAAGTCATTAGCTTCCATTTGCTCGGTCCTAATTTTTAAGTAATTATTTTCTTCAGAGAGTTTTTGTACCTCCTTTTCCATTTGGCCAGTTTGGCTTTGCAAGCTGTTGACTCTTTTTTCATGATTTTCTTGCATCATTCTCATTTCTTTTTTCCATTTTTCCTCTACTTGTCTTTGTTTTCAAAGTCCTTTTTGAGCATTTCTATGGTCTGAAACCAATTCATATTTTTCTTGGAATCTTTGGATGTAGGAACTTTGATTTTGTTATCTTCTTCTGAGTGTGTATTTTGATCTTCCTTGTCACTAAAGAAACTTCCTAGGGTCAGCATTTTTTTTTCTGTTTGCTCATTTACCAGCCTATTTCTTGACTTTTAACTCCTTCTTAAAGTGGGACACTGCTTCCAGGGTGGAGGGCACACTGTCCCAAGCTTCAGGAGGTTTGAGCAGCTGCTCTCTGAGACACCTCCAGGAACCTGCAAGTCTCTAGTTCCTCTAAGGTGGTATGATCCAAGAAGAGGAACGTTCACCACTCCCCTGTCTTGTGCTCTAGTCTGGAAGCAACCACAGGCCTGCTTCTCTGCCTTCCAATCAGGAAAAGAATCCTGCTACACTGTGTCTGCAAGCTCTTGTGTGCCTTTTCCCCTCCCCTGCCTGGGCTGCCCCCCAAGACTGCAACAGCACAGCAAAACAACAGAGTCCTGCCTTAGTACCAGCAAAGACACCCCTGTGATCCCCTCTGGCCAACTGCTCAAACTCTTCACTGTCCATGGGCTGAGTTCCAGAAGCAGCTGCTGCAGCAGCCAATTCAAAAGCACCTGAAGCCTGGTTCTTCGGTGTGGCCTATGCTGGGGTTGGGTCTCAGCACAGCACGGCCTGTATGGGGCTGTACTCCATTTTCCTCCTGGTACAATAGATCTTTCCTGCTGACCTTTTAAGCTGTCTTTGGCTGGAAAATGATTTCATCCTATCATTTTGTGGTTTCTGCTGCTCCAGGAATTGTCTTATGGCATTATTTGAAGGTATTTGGAGGGGTGTTGGGGAGAGCTCAGGGAAGTCACTGCCTTTCCTCTCCATCTTGGCTCTGCCCTTTAACAATTTATATGTCTAACTGATATTTGGTCAGTCAAGTTTTAACCGAATTAAAATACAGGTATTTATTGTATAGCTATTAAAACACATGCTAAGTCACTGGGGGTATTTGCTCCCTCCCTCTCTAATTATTTTTTTTTAATTTTTATTTATTTATTGCAGGGCAATGAAGGTCAACTGACTTGCCCAGGGTCATACAGCTAGTAAGTGTCAAGTGTCTGAGGCTGAATTTGAACTCAGGACCTCCTGAATCCAGGGCTGGTGCTCTAGCCACTGTACCACCTAGCTGCCCCCTATCCAATTATTTTTTAAAGTCTACTAAGTGAGCCACTCTTTCCCAGGCTTATTGGCTAATCCTCTCTGACATAGTCTTCCCCTCTACCTTCCCATCCCCAGATTGAGGGGCCCAAAGGATCATCCAGGGTTTGCTACAACATTCTTTACTACTGAGCCACATGTATCCCTATGTTACTGAGAAAACTGAGGCATAAACTCTTTAGGATAGCCCCTGCAGTCTTATCACTATCTGTTCTCTATGGGGTTCAAGCCCTACTGCATTAGGCAGACCTTTCAGTTCTGAACAGGAATCTACTTTAATCATTGGTCAGACCAAAAGAAAAAGTGTTATTCGTGGTGGGTAAGAGGTACTTATGTTGCCATGAAAAATGATTGGTCCATTTCAGGACTATATCTTGGTGGCGTAGAGATATCCCCACATGGTTCTTTCCTTTTTGTGTTTGGTTTTGTTTTGTTTTTTTGGTGAGGCAATTGGGGTTAAGTGACCTGCCCAGGGTCACACAGCTAGTGTCAAGTGTCTGAGGCTGGATTTGAACTCAGGTCCTCCTGAATCCAGGGCCAGTGCTCTATCCACTGTGCCACCTAGCTGCCCCTCATTGTTCTTTCTTTATTTAATATTATAAATTGTTTTTCCCTGATGGGAGAATTGCTATCTTATGATACACCAGCAAACACATCAAACAAGGACAGAAGAAGCACCCCTGAACACACTTCCTCACATCACGGTAACTACTACAAAGAGTTATTGAGAATATTTCCAGGTGAGGAGAATCTGGATTAAGGATAATTAATGGACACAGTAAAACCTTGCCATTTTAGACCAGTTTCTTCTGTTCAAGGAAGTTGCTTTTTATGTAAAAGGAACCATTAAAATTCCTTTCCTACTAAGCCTTATTGATTCCATTTCAGATTTAGCTACTCCATCTCCAGCCCCTTAGAATGGGTTAATCTCATCCAGGTGCAACCAAGATGTGATTCTTCCTTTAGTCAGCATTGCCTGGGGATACAATATTCCTTCGGGGTCCTAATCTAAATGCATCCAACCCTGTTCTCAGGAGACTGGGACACTGCAGGGACTTGGAATATGAGAAAGGACCAAATACTCACCCATCTGTAAGAAATTTTCCTCCACAGTTCTCACTACTGCTGGGGCAGCTGGAGAAGGGAGTGACTCACTGACAATCTGCAATGGTATTCAGAGACATCAGGAGGTAGCAAACTGCTGGTTTATGTGGCAAAGGGTGCTGGATGAAAGGTCAGATTCAGAGTGTTAGGACATTGGGAAGGGATTGTGACGAATTATTTATGAAAGCAGTGAGTGAATGTGGAGGAAGAAGATAAGACAGCCAACAGTGATATTAATCAATATACTTCCTTTGTATAGTGGTCACCATGGTGTGTGGAGTTGCCTTCAGAAGTGTTTTTTTGGGGGGCAGCTAGGTGGCACAGTCAATAAAGCAATGACCCTGGATTCAGGAGGACCTGAGTTCAAATCCAGCCTCAGACACTTGACACTTACTAGCTGTGTGACCCTGGCCAAGTCACTTAACCCTTATTGTCCCGCAAAAACAAACAAAAAAACCAAAAAGTATTATCTCTGTGTTATGGTGTCTTTGCTAATATAGAGTAAGCAATGATGACAAATATAAGATCATATATTGTCTGGTATAGTTTATATTAATTATGGGCAAAGCTAAGCTTTCCTCTCATCCCTTTTTCTTGAGAAGAGTGCCTAGAGGACAGTAGGCACCGTAAAGACAACTCAAAGCCAAGAGAAGGAATTCCTTCAGGCCACATATTGACTTATTTTAAATATCTAATGTTATCTATTTTTATTGTATTTTTATTTGTGTTGTTAAATATTTCCCAATTACATTTTCCCCCCAATTACATTTTGATTTTGTCTAGGCTGCACTTAGAAGTGTTTGGGCTTGCAGGCCCTATGTTTGATACCTCAGATCTAGTCTAACCCTATTTCACATTTGAAGACTAAAAATGAACAATTTGCCCAATATCACGCATCTAGCACCATTGGTAACAGGAGAGTTTTGAAACAAAATATAATACTCTCTCTACTATACAACTATCCATGTTACTATTTAACACTTAATCATACAAGTCTTACTGCATCAAAGCTTTCCAAGGAGATCAAACCTTCAGTTCTGCCTTTGAGTTGAAACTGCAATACTTTTAATATTTAGTATTCAGTATTCAGTCTGGTGCGGTGAGAAGAGCACACATATGGGCACTGAGAGGAGAAATCTGAGTTTGGATTGTACCTCTGACACTGTGTGTGACTCTGGGTAAATTCATGTCTCTGAGTCTCAATTTCCTCATTTGTGAGATGAGATTGATAGTCACTACAGAGTGTGAGGGTCAAATGAGATGATTATGTAAGGTGCTTTGAAAACTTGAAAGTGCTATATAAATGTTTGCTATTATTATTAATCTGCTATTATTCATTTTCATGAATTGATGGAGTAAATTTTTCATCTCCCTTAAGTCAATGGTGATAAATATCTCTTAATGTCATTAGGCTGACTCTTGAACCATGGACATAGACACTCCATTATTTGGGCCTGTACTTGAAGTCTTTTCAACTCTATAAAACTTTCTACAGCTTGTGTTTTGCTGGCATCGCCCCAGCATGATGAGCCCAGTTGAATTAAATTCTCATAGAGGTATCCTCTGACTTTTCAATTAAGAGAGTGGGTCTGTTAAGAACCCAGTGGCCTAGACTCAGATGAAACACCCTTAAACCAAAGATTGTACCTCATTTACCTCTTCCCGTTAACCTCAGTCCACTTGTTCCTCCGAAAGAAGAACATTGGAACATGGAACATTGGGAGGTCACAGTACTAGATATAGCTCACACACAACTCAGCATACCCATCAATTTCTGCTCAGTAGAAACCCAAATTAGGAATCACTCAAGAGTGTTAAAACAAAAATGACATAAATTATTTACTGGTTTTGGGGTGTTTACATAGCTTGAGCTAAAGCTATACACTTTTATTTTTTTGGTGAGGCAATTGGGGTTAAGTGACTTGCCCAGGGTCACACAGCTAGTAAGTGTTAAGTGTTTGAGGCCTGATTTGAACTCAGGTCCTCCTGAATCCAGGGCTGGTGCTCTATCCACTGTGCCACCTAGCTGCCCCTATACACTTTTAAGATAACTGAAATCACCAATACCATGTTTAAGAAAGAAATAATTTACAAATTTATGAAGAATTTGGAAATGGAATGTTCTCATTAGAATCAATCTGCTTAGGAATAAAATACAAAATTTAAGTCTATTTTTAAAATTAAAATAAATGCACAAAATATAATTTAGGTTAATCTTAAAGTTGATTCAGAGTAGTTTGCCAATCACATAGACTTTTAGGTTGAAGATGCGAAATAAAAAATGCTGTAATTATTTATGAATGTAGCTACACATTTGGCAAGGCTTACTTATAACTTGATAAATCATCTAAGCAATGAACTATATTCATATTTAACTGTGCCAGAATTAATGGGACAATGTCATCCTTGTGTGTATTATTGATCTCTAATATCACTGATGCTACTTTCCCTGATTTGGATGCAGATATCAAAAATTCTGAAATTAGGATGGATAGAAATGTATCTGAGAAGAAAAATGCAGTTGTTTCATTACCACACCCACTCTTAGGGCCAGGTCTGGGCAAAATTATCCTCATGTTAAAGTTAGAAAGGACCTTAGGGCCAGCATATGGTTTTATTCTTTTTAAGAGAGTTAAGAAAAAGGATGAGGAAAGGAATATACTAGAGAAGAAACAAGGAAGAAGGGAGAGAAACATTATTTCTCTGTATGTGCCAGAAAAAGAATATACCATCATAGAGGAAAAGTTGGGGGTCCAGGCATCTCATGAACCTCACTATTATCTAAACTAGATAAAGGAGGGTTGAACACATACACACACAGATGTTGGTGTGGAAATACAGTAAGGAATAGGGAAGAGAGATTTCAGGCAGGTAGAGTGGGGTAGGAAATAGTCACAAGTAAAACTTTTTAAACTTTGGAAGCTAGATCATCAAGAGGAAGTTAAAATGAGGAAAATAAAATAAAAACCAATGATAAGGTCTGGGCTATCTGAAGAGAGGTGAGAAAGAATAGGAATAGACAATTTAACTCATAGATTATTAAAGTTGATCACATTCTTTATACTTTGTAAAAGAGGTGCAGAGGACAAAGAGAGGAAAAAGTAAAATAATATATTATGGAGGGAAATATAAAACTAATAATCATAACCACCATGAATGGGATGAACTTACCCCCAAAACAGAGCAGAATGGATTCATAGCAGAATCGATTATAAAACTGCGAGAATTGGCCTTTTGCTGGGATAGCTAGCTAGGCTTTAGCTAACAGAAATGCCTCCATGTTTGACCACTGATTAACTAGCTCATGTGCCTATATACCCAATAACTGCCTAAATAACTACATTGCGTCAAGGAATGCAAGCCTCTACTAATCAAAATCAGTTTAGCTAACTTCTTACCCATGGATGTAAGATTATTACAGTTTCCTACTCACAATGCCCTTGTGGTTGATAATGAGGTGGGAGGGGTTGAAGTTCAGAACACACATTGCTTGACTGCCCCCCAACTCAGTCCCTGTATGTCCCACAACAATCATCAGATAAGAGGGCAGACACCTAGAGCCAGATCAGTCCTTAGAAGAAAATTTATATCTTTAAGTAATTTCATCAACAAAAGATAATGAATAGATCAATGAATCGGTCATGCGACTAAAAAACCCCAATAGATAAAAAATTCCCATTAAACACAAAAAGAGAAATTCTGAAAATCAAAAAGAAAATTGAAAACAGCTGAATTGATTAGTAAATCCAAGAGCTGGTTCTTTGAAAAAAAATTCTAAGAAAATAGACTAACCATTAACTAAATTGGTTTTTAAAAGAGAGGAAATCCAAATTGCTATATATGAAATAGGAAAAGAATTCATAGCAGGTAAAAAGGAAATAAAGGAAATTATTAGAAATTATTTTATCCAATTTCCAACAAAAACTGATAAAGAATATCTATAAAAATGTAAAACACGCAGGTTAATACAAGAAATAAATAATTTGAATAGCTTAATCTCAGAAAAAGAACTCAAACTCTGCATAAATGAACACACAAAGGGGGGAGAACCCTCAGAACTAGATGGATCTACAAGTAGTCTTTCAAACATTTGAAGACAAATTGACTCATATTCCACAAATTCTTTATAAAAATGAGAGAAGGCATCCTACCAAATATCTTCTATGAGACAAATATGCTCCTATTGTTTAAAACCAGGAATGATGAAGTATAGCCTAAAGTCTCTAATGATGAAAAATAATGAAAAAATCTAATTGATGTAGAAATAATGAATAAAATACTATCAAAGAGGCTACAGCAATATATTCAAAAGACTACCCCTCATGACCAGGTTGGATTTATACCAGGAATGCAGTTTTGCTCAATATAATAATAATAATAATAATAATAATAACAATAATAATAAAAAATATAATAATACAATACTATGCTATGCTATGTTATAACTATAATTATAGAATTATAATATAGCATAATTATAATTATAAAAGATCATATTGATTTTAAAAAATCACTTTCTTATCAATAGAAGCATAAAAAGCTTTTGACAAAAGACAACACTCATTTATGGAAAAAACATTAAAAAGCATAGGAATATGTAGATATTTCTTTACCATGGTTAATAGTATTTAAAATAAAGAGCTGAAATGTAGACTGCTAGAGGTCATTCTAGATCAGGAGTAAAGCATAGTTGTCCATTTGAACCACTTATTATTTGATAAATTTCTAAAAATACTAGCTATACCTGTAGGATAAGAAAGAGAAATAGGAAATAAGCATATGCATAAGAAAAAATGATTACTTTTTGGATATAATTATTTACTTAGAGGACTATAAATATTTAGTTTAAGATTAATTGAAATCTAGCTGGTGTGTGTGTTTTAGGTGCTTTGGGCTTGTGACAAGAGCTATTTGTTCCCTTTTGCTGGCCCCAACCCTGCATTGGTAGTAAGTACCACTCTTTCCCAACTTCTCCCTTCAAGCATGATTTTCTAGTTAACTCCCTTTATTTTACCCTGCTGGGAAATGGTTTTCCTTTCAAACCTACTACAGAAAAAAAATTGGAAAGAGGAAATTCAATTTCTATACTTACCACTCTTTGCATACTGACTCTTGGCTTGAAAAGTTAAAACTTGGGAAGTTGGACTTTGAGTAATCAATCCTAAAACCTATGTTTTGGATGCTCTGGGAAGTTTATAAAGATATTTATCAATAATTCCCTCTCTTCTTCATCTCCAAGCCTGATTCAAGAGATTATATGTTATAATTTATGGTGTCATAATGTGGAAAAGAAATTATACAATGAATTCTTAAAGAAAAAAAGATCCCAAAGTCTTGCTGAGAAGGGTTCACAACAGTTGGAGAATCTCTCTCTCTCTCTCTCTCTCTCTCTCTCTCTCTCACTCACACACACACACTCTCTAAACAATACAATGTTTAACCATTTTATCTTGAGACCAGTTTAGTTTCTTTTAAACACAAAAACTAAAAAAAAAAAAAAAAGCAAAACAAACTCTTAAGAAATAAAGACTGGGAGCAGCTAGGTGGCGCAGTGGATAGAGCACCGGCCCTGGAGTCAGGAGTACCTGAGTTCAAATTTGGCCTCAGACACTTGACATTTACTAGCTGTGTAACCTTGGGCAAGTGACTTAACCCCAATAGGTAGGTAGGTAGGTAGGTAGGTAGGTAGGAAGGAAGGAAGGAAGGAAGGAAGGAAGGAAGGAAGGAAGGAAGGAAGGACTGGAAATGCAGCTCTTCTCTCTTGTGAGAGAGTAATAGGATGAGAAGTTGACAGTGAAGCAAAAGGAGGAAAACTGAAAAATGTTACCCTCTCTGGAGCAGCAGGAACAGCTCAAGTCGTCCTATTTATTATTTACGGTGGTGGAACCTTGATTGCAACAACTGCTTTGTTATCCTGCTTTCACTCACAATGGTTCCAATTGGATATCCAATATGATTGTGCCCATTTGACATGTCAGCAATTACTGAACTCCACAATTTCTGATGCATACGTGTCAGTCATGACTTCTGTCCTTCATTTCAGAGAGAGACAGAGAGAGAGGGAAAGAGAGTCAGAGACAGAGACAGAGAGACGCACACAAAAAAAGGGAGACAGAGAGACAGAGCTACAGAAACAGACAAGCAGAGACAGACACACAGAAAAGGAGAGACAGAGACAGAGAGACACACAAATACAGAGAGAGACACAGAGAGCTACAGAGAGAGAGAGACAGAGAGACAGAGAGAGAGAGACAGAGAGAGAGAGAGAGAGAGAGAGAGAGAGAGAGAGAGAGAGAGAGAGAGAGAGAGAGAGAGAGAGAGAACGTCAAGGGATGATGTTTTGACATGAAGAGAATGGGAGATCACTGGGTTAGTCAACAAGCATTGATTATGTACTTACTATGTGTCAGGCACTGTGCTAAAAACAAGGAATACAGATACAAGCAAAAAGAAAGACCTTCCCTGCTCTCAAAGAGCTTGTATTTTTAATAAATAAGACAACAGATAAAAGGAAGCTGAACAGGGGGTGGAGTTGGGCGGAAGACACGCAGCTGGTAAATAATGAAGAAATGACTGGCCCCGGCACCTTCCTTAAATGTAGTTTCTGAATGAACCATCCAATCAGCTCCCAGGGGCTGAAATTACTTCAGTGGTATGAATTCCAAGGCTCAAATGATCTTCCAGAGGACTCATGAACTGATGCTGAGTGAAGTCAGCAGAACCAGGGGAATACGGTACACAATAACAGCAACACTGTGTGATGATCAGCTGTAAAGATTTAGCTCTTCTCAGCAATACAACGATCCAAGACAATTCCAAAAGACTCATGATAGAAAATGCTATCCACATCTAGAAAAAGAACTATGGGGTCTGAATGCAGATCGAAGCATACTAGGTTTCTAGAGCATGGTAGAGGGAGGAGTCAGGAGAAATGTAACCTATGGTATAATATCCTTAAAGGTAGAGAACTCTTTTATTCAATTAAACAAATTTAAAATAAAATTTTATTTTTTGTTGTTTTTATATCACCTACCTTTTCCAATGTTTCTCTTTCCTCTCTCTTTTCAGGAGTCAATTTCTTATGTTAAAGAATAAAAAATGAAGGGGAAAAAACTGAAAACTGACCAATACATTAAAAACTTCTAATACACAAGTATCCTACCCCTGCCAACAAGTCCGAAAGGTGACTTCTCATATCTCTTCTTTGGGGCGGTTTGGCCATTATAATTTTGCAGCATTCTGTTTCAATTGCTTTGTTTCATCAACGTTTGCATTTTATTGCATGATAAGGCGGGTAGATGGTAACCCCGGTGTTATAGTGGGAAAATGGGGTACGGGTTGGGGTTGGGGTTCTTGGGAATTCCTCTTTAAAGAATTACACCCTCTTGCACACAAAACTTAGTTAGAACAAGGTGATAGTTTATTTAGGGCCAAGGGAAGGGAAGGGTGGGGGGAGGGAAACCATGAAAGAAATCCTTAGACTTTTCATGGGGAGATTTGGCATAAAGCACATGGCTCAGAGGTACCAAATCTCCTCGAACAGGAGACTGGAAGGTACTTTTATAGAGGACTGATGGGGGTGGACCATCTGCCCGTGAAAAGTTCCTTTAGTGAGAGAGGACCATCCCCCACTGGTGGTAGCTGGGGGAATTGGGTGAGCAGTGGAGGACCATCCCCCACTGGTAGTGACTAAAGGAATTGGGTGAGGGGTGGCTACGGATCCCTCTTCAGAACACAAAGGCCGAAGCCACACCCAAACTTATCTCTCCAGAGTAAGGGAGACCAGAATGAAGGGTAGGAATCCGAAGCTAGCTCAGTCCGGTTTGGTTCAGCTTATCTCTCTAGGCATTATCTGTCCTCTGGTTTAGTTTCTCAAGGAGAAGATTCCTCGGTGTGCCCCAGAGAAATTCTGGGGTGCTCTGCACCCCATGACACCGGGTTCAAAAGAACTGGATATAGGCCCGGAATATAACACATAATGGTTATGTGCTGTAGGCAAAGCACAACTCAATACCCCAAGGCAATTCTTTAAATTGTGGAACTGGTGGGATCTCCATTGCTTAAGACAATTTCTTAACTTGTGGTTTCCCACACAAACGACATCACAGATCTGGTTTAAAAAAAAAAAAAAAGTATTGCAAATCACTGTGCCAAGGCCTGGAGATAGCTATCTGCCTTCAAGGAGCTCACGTTCTGCTGGGGGGAGGGGGGGATATTTACAAAGCTAACTAAATACAAATTAATCTCAGGAAAAGAGAAAAAACAGTAACAATTAAGGAATCCAGACAGGCTTCAATTAAGAGGTGGCATCTGAAGGAAATTAGCAATTTTAAAGAGTGAGGGGAGGGAGATCATCCCACACATTGGGGGCAGCCTATGCTGAAATGGGGGATGGAATCTTTATTTTGGCGAACAGCTAGTAAGCCGCTTTGACCAAAACGCAGCGTGAAGGGAAGCAAATGAAATAAATAAATAGAAAAAGAGAGAGAGAGAAGGAAAGAAACGTTAATGTAATGAAATAAATTCAAAAATATGAGGTGGTATCAGAATGTCGAAAAGGCAGTAAGAAGTCCCCTAAGATTTTTGAGCAGGGGAATAAAGAGACAAGGTGGTGGCTGCACAGGGAGCACAGGGCTATGAGGTAGGAAAGAACAAGTTCAAATCCTGCCCTAGGCACTTATCAGACTTCTTGGTCAAACCACTTAACCTCAGACAGACTCAGTTTCCCCATCTGTAAAATGGAGATAATATACCGTGTCCCCCTCCGCGCCCAGGGACGGAGCAACACCCATTCTTCTTGAGATGTTCCAGGGTGTCTCCCTGAGTTGTTGTAAGGACCAAATAAGACAAAATCTGTAAAGCACTTTACGAATCTTAAATGTTATTTATTTATCTTTGTTATTTCTCTTCTTGGTCTTTTGCCCACTTGAAAACCCCATTGACAAGGATTTGAATGAAATCCCCTAAGTAAGCCCAGGAATAAGAACTGGAAGGAGAATGAGGCATCAACTCTAAATGAATGAACCAGGGGGCGGGGGGAAAAGAGAAACGTCTGGAGCAGTGGGCGTGGCCTCAACACGAGGCTGGGCGCGCGCTCGGATGACGTCAGAGCGACGGAGCCCGTGGGAACCGCGTGAGGAGACTGCGGCCCCCGGCCCCGTCCAGGGCGCAGGTAAACAGCCGCCGTCTCCTCGCTGTTGAACCCTAGCCGTCTCCGGCCTCTGCTGTGCCCCTCTCCGCGCCCGGGGCGGGACTGGAGATGTGTGGAAGGAAACACAGCAGCCCCCTTCTCCCGAGGCTGGATGCGGATCCTCCCCCAGCCTTTTCCTCCTTGGGGTGTCGGGGCCGTCTCTCCGGGCTTCCTCTGCCCCAAGAGGCGCAGGTGCCCTTGCCTAGGCAGGATTTCGTAACGTGATTTGAAAGGATTACGGTCATCTGTTAGGATAAATGACCGGAAGAAAGGCAGTGGAGGGGGTGGTACTTCGGAAAGCACCCTCTCAGGCTTCCGCAGGCGGGAGTTTAAATGCTGCCTTTCGTGCCTTGGCATCTTGGAAGCAAGTTGCATGGCCTTCCTGGGCCTGTTTCTTCCTCTCTAAAATAAGGGGGATGGACTAGATAGACTCCTACTAGATTAGATCCATTCCATTTCTAGATTCATTGTCCCATGACCTCTTCGGTTAAATCCTGCTTTTATATCAAGTTAAATGTGGACATGCTCAATGATTAAGCACTCCGGTAGCAGCAACCACTTCCCACCCGTTTGCTCCCCTCCCGTCTGCTCCCCTCCCGTCTGCTCCCCTCTTCTCGCTTGCAACCACCTCACTTTACCTCCCCTACAACCACACAGCTTACATCCTGCCTTCCTGCCCTACATCCTTTCTCCCACCTCCATCCGTTCGTCTTTCCTTCCTGACATCCCCTCACTCCCCTTTTCGTTTGCCCCACGTCCACACATTCCCTTCTCCCAACATCAGCCCATCCAGCTAGCTTTCCAAGCCTCCCGCCTACACCTGAGATATCAATGCCTTTAACAATTTGGTGCCTTTTTTGCTACTGTCTCTGGGCATGTACGTTGTCTCTGGATGTGCCTTATTGAAGACCCTGGGTTTGGTGGTGTTCCTGGAAGGATTTCAGTCTGGCAGGCTTCTTCTGCTGGTTTCTATACTTTGGAAATCTCAGCTTTAATTCTTAGTAGCATAATGTTATGGTTGAAAAATACCAGTTTCTGTTGTGTGAGTACATGGGACACTTGGAACCAAGATCAAATGCACAGGTGCTTCAAGCAGCAATTGTAATTTTTAATTAAAATGCCCCCTTTATTGGATTTTTGTGTCTGTGGCAGGTGTAGCAATTAATTCTCTTCTCTGGCTTTATCCTTCCTGTCAGTGGTCCCTGCCTCTTCTCCCCACCCCACCCCACCCCCATTCCCCCAGACATAGTAAAACCCAACCCAGACAAAGTAGATTCATAGATTTAGAGATAGAAGATACCTTAGAGGCCATGGAGACCAACATCCTCATTTAACAGATGAAGAGACTGAGACTCAGAGTGGTTAAATGACTCATCCAGGAAGATAACAAGTGTCAAGAGGCAGGATTTGAACCAAGGTACTCTCACTCAGGTCCTTCATTTAATCCACTGTGCCACCTAACTGCTTCTTAAGAGGAGACATTTCTCTTGATATAAATTTATAAATATGTTTATAAGTATATTCATAAATATAAATTATGTTCTAGTGTTAGAGTGGGAAAAGCTTTGGTTCTGGAGACTGAGGACTTGGGTTCAGTTGCTGCCTCTGATACCTTGGGCAAGTCAGCCTCTCTGGGTTTCAGTTTATTCATCCATAAAATTGGGTATTTGGGCTAGATGACCTCTGAAGTCCTTTCCAGCTCTAAAACTATAATTTTATGATAACATGGACCAAATGGCCTCCACTAAAGTTCTGATTGGATACCTCACATGCTAGTAACTGAGTTCTTTTAAACCATGTCAGTGGAGCACAACCTCTGGCAGGTTCTACCACACAGGAAAGGCTTACAATGTGGTGAATATTAGACACTTATCTAAAGACTAGTCTAGCTAAGTTGATAAGGGCTTATCTCCACTGTAGTCATAAGGGGATGAATATTTATTCCATATCAACTCTGAGACTACTGTTTTCATAGAAGGGTTGAGTTCTGCCATAGGTGGAAGGAATACTTATGTTGATGAAATTACAGGTCGTTGACATGGGGTCCATAAGAAATTAATAAATAATCTGGAAACAATATTTAGGTAGGATTTTGGAAAGGATATATCAGCATGATATATTACTGGAAAAAGAGGTGGGCTGATCATGTAGTGAAAAGGGATAATTGGTGTATATCCTGCATATTCTACCTGTGTTCATCTAATGTCAGGAAATCTAGAGGAAAGCCCCCATACATTAAGTGGATTCCATTCGGAGGTTTTAGGGGAGAATGGCACCCACATAAGATCTATGATCCATCAAAAGATGAGTATCTCTCATAGTTCTTAGAGTACTGGACATTTATATCTAATATTAATATTGAACTTAGTATAATTTTAGGAAATCTTTAAAAACACAAGGGGAGGATTTATACATTATTAATATTTAGTTCTGCCAATAGTTCAGGGAAAAGATAGAATAAAAATAGAAAAAAAGACCCAATATTTTTGTTATAATTACCACTTAATCACACATCAAAAACTGAAATGGTATTTTAAAAGGAATTTTTATTTTAATTATTAATACATCTTATATAACTTAATTTTTGCTTACCATGATTTGCCAGCTAATGATTATTACTTGTTTACATTGATAACAAACAATTGGAAAGCTCAAAAAATTAAGTTTTTTTTCTCCTAGATTTTTATGAGAGGAACAGACCTAACAAGTATATTTGCATTTCAGCTATCTTTAACCTTTTGAGAATCAGTCACTGGTTAACTGAATATTTTTCATAGCTTGGCATTTGGCTTTTAGATATGAAAACTCTTAAAAAATATTTTAAAAACCATTTTGGAGAGAAAGTTTTCAAAAATGGATTATATACTTTTGTGTTTCTTCAGTACACTGACCTAATTTGATCATTTCTTGATGACTAGGAGTCATTATTATGACCATCAGTTTTTATACTGTCTACCCTGCCTATTTACTTACATGAAGGATTCTTGCCTTATACCAAATAACCTTAGTGCTTAGATTGTTGTACTTTTTCTGTATCTCTACCTCTAGCAACTGCTCTCCAGCTTTCCTAGTTATTACTCTTAATCTGTTAGGATTGTGGAAACCGAGTATCATGGTTAAAGTTATAAAATTGTATCTAAGTGTAGAATAGGTAGAACTACGTAAATGCGGGAGAAATGATTGGAGGCCATGTGGTATATTAGAATCACCACCAGAATTGAAGTCGGAGAATTAGAGTTTGATTCCTAGATTTGTTACTCGCTAACTGTGTAATTTAGGGGCCTTTTATTTCTCTTTGAGCCCATTTTCATTTGCAAAGTGAGGGATTTGGATTAGTCCAAATTTCCTTCTATAGTTGTAGGCTCTATAAAGTATATGAGATTTAGTTTGTAGACTTTGTGAAGTGTTTTGATTGCTCAGAGGCATTATTTCTTTTCTCTTTGTTTGGAAACAAGTTAGGACCGATCTGGTATGTATTTCACAGATTCTGCATAGATTCGGTTCTATCTCTTATAGCTTCTTTACCAACAGTACTATGCAATGATGTCATCTGAAGCAGCTCAAGGTTATTTGAAGTGTTTTCTGAATCATCAAAGATTAAAGTATGTTCATTGGAATTTTGGCGTTAAATGTTTCACCGTATTCTCACTTTTTGAAGAATTTCCAATTTGTTTATGGTAGTATATATCAGATATGCTAATCTTTAGTTTGCTAGTATATTTAATTTGATAGACCATCTTATTCCTTAGCCATTTTGGATAAAATATTTTATTATAGCAAAACTCACTTTAAGGGATTCCATTTTCATTGTTTGTATGTTTCTTACTTTCAAATAAGAAACCCTTTTTAATTAATGTCAAAAATGTTGGCAAATTCCCATAGAATAGCAGTTTTATTAGTATCTGTTAATTGAGAAAATAACCAAAAAAGTGTTATAATTTCAGTAACAACTTTGAATTTGTTATTAATATCGTGGCTGTATAATTTAAAGTTTTTGTGAGATATATTAATCTATAGGACTGCAAGACACTTTGAAGTACTGGCCTTTCAGAAGTCAATGATTAGAAACTACTGAAATAGGGGCAGCTAGGTGGCACAGTGGATAGAGCACCGGCCCTGGATTCAGGAGTACCTGAGTTCAAATCCGGCCTCAGACACTTGACACTTACTAGCTGTGTGACCCTGGGCAAGTCACTTAACCCCAATTGCCTCACCAAAAAAAAAAAAAGAAACTACTGAAATAAATTTTACTGTGGGAGGTATGTGGAACAAACTTCAAAAATATACATTAGTATATACAAAAATAATTATTTTTGTGGGCACTTGGGTATTTTATTGAAATAAATCTAAGTAAGGTCTAGAGAGTAACTAATGGTCTATAAATATATAATTATATGATTGTACATATTTATGTATAGTACATAACATGTAGTATCATCTTTAACTATCTTTTTATCAACTATAGTTGGTAAGGAAACCTTTTATATGTACTAGTATCATTTTTAAAAAGCAACTGTGTGGGGCAGCTAGGTGGTGCAGTGGATAGAGCACCGGCCCTGGTGTCAGGAGGACCTGAGTTCAAATCCGGCCTCAGACACTTAACACTTACTAGCTGTGTGACCCTGGGCAAGTCACTTAACCCCAATTGATTCACCCCGCCCCCCCCCCCCCAAAAAAAAAGCAACTATGCATCATCACACATAGCGTGACCATGGCCATACATAGTTAAGGACCAGTGAATCAGATATCAACATACATAGTTATTGCACTCTAGGAGCCTACAAAAAATTGTATGTATCAACAAGTTGAAATTGCCTTTCCTGTCAAATTTAAAGGCTTATGCATATTTTAAGTTTTATTTCTGTCTTTTTATAAGGCAAAGTTGTATTATAATTATGGAATCCCAGAAAATGAAAGCTAGAAAGGACCTTAGTGATCATCTAGTCCAAACCCCTCATTTAAAAGATGGGGAAATTAAGGCCTAAGTTCACATTGCAAGTAGGTAGCAAACTGGTGCTTGAACCCAGGTATCCCTATTCACAGTTGAATGTTTTATGTGACACCAGATTGTTTCCTAAAATGATTTCACTGTTACTGATTTCTTCCTTTACCTTCATAACTGGAGATTTCATTGTCTGAAGATGTAAAATGAAATATATATTTCCCTGGCATTTGAATCTAATAGTATTAAGGTATTTGTTAAAAAATTATTTGGTATATATATATATATATATCCTGCCTACTTCCTAAATGCATGTTAGGCAGCTTGTCTTTAAATTAATTTGATATCTAATTTGATATGAAAGTTGTCTTTAAATTAATAATTTGCATAACTCCTTTGAAGGCCCCTGCCTTACTTGTCTGCATCTTTAATTCTCTGCATATTAGCAAGGTACTAACATAGTGCCTTGCTTTATAATAAAGTATTTAATCAGTACTTATTGATTTGATTTGCTCATGAAATTCTGTTTTGTTTTTGGGATTTTTTTGGTTGTTTGTTTTGGTTTTTTGCCGGGCACTGAGGGTGAAGTGACTTGCCCAGGGTCACACAGCTAGCAAGTGTCAAGTGTCTGAGGCCGGATTTGAACTCAGGTCTTTCTGAATCCAGGGCCTGTGCTTTATCCACTGTGCCACCTAGCTACCTTGCTCATGAAATTCTAAAGGACAGGATCTAAAAGCCTGAAATAATTTACTTGTAGTGTTTCATATGTGTTTTTGTGTGTATCCATTGGCAAACCGATTAGTAGACAAGAATGTAAATGGTATTGCAGTTTCATATTTTTTCCTTCCAGTATATTTGCATCCAGTATATCCTTCTTCCCACTGTATTTATATCATTTAAATTTACTTACTCCAACTTTGGCCACAACATAAAACATCTAACCTATTTTTAGATGCAAGGGATGTAATAATATAAATTTACTTTTTAGGATTTTGAGGCTATTTACACTACCTTTTATTAAGTATCTGCCAGACAGTGTGCTAATTTCTGAGTATACAAATGCAAGTAAGACAGTCTCTACCTTCAAAGAGGCTTGATTAGCTATAGCAGAGAGGAAGGACATTCATGGAGGACGCATGCTAATAACTGTCTTTGTGTGGCCTACTTGGTGGTCCTCCAGGGTGGTCCTTGGGTCAAGAATGGGGAGGAGCTACTGTTCCCTGTGACTCTTTGTAATTAGGGAACTAGGAAATAACTCAATGGCTCGAGCCTGAGCCAATTATGTATTAAGGACAGCATCAGTACCTTTCAAGGAAGAGAACTAGTACAGTCTGAGTAGAAGAGGAGTCTGGTTGATTTTCTTCCTATGACACCAGTTAACTCTAAGACTTAGTTGTCGAACATTGGTCATTCTTAATTAGCAGAGGGAAATTCCTCACTTGAATTTTATACTCCAATGAAATAACAAAACTAAATCATTCTACTTTTTAGCAGATATTTTCACAATTTTCATTGATTGTGATTTTGTTCTTAACTCATTTTCTTATTCAGTAATTAACTTCTTTAATGTAATTCAACTTTTGTTAATTTAAAATTTTTTTCTGATACATAGTAGTGAAGGCTTAGGTAGTAAAATTGATTTAATATTGAAATTGGTACAATTTTGCAGAAGTAGAATCTTACCATTTTGTCCAATTTGGTAGCATCAATATTTTCATTTACATAAAGTACTAGATATATCTGGAGGCAGAAACTATTTAACATTATATTTACGAAGCATTTCATTAAAAGAAGCTTTAGGTTTTTCCCAAAAACAAAAACAAAAGAAGCTTTAGATTTTTTTATGCTTATTAACTTGATATAGTTAAACAAAATTTATTAGGCACTTACTGTATGCAAGGTATTGTGATAGGTATTGAAAATAAAACGGTAAACCAAACATCATTCTGGCTACAAATTAGTAGAGATAAAGTAATTTCAAGGGGGTGGGGGAGGGGGGGAGCACTAAGAATTAGTGGATTGGGAAAGGCTTCAGATAGAAAGTAGAACTTGACCTGAACCTCAAATACCAGAATTTGAGGGTTGGAAGGGACCTCAGTAGCCATCTAGTCCCATCCTTACACAACAGAAATCCCCACTGTAACAAACCCAGATTTCCCCTGTAACTTTTGACAGTGTTGTGCGACCTCTCCTCGTGGATTCTCTTCCTGCCAGGTGGTCCATTCTCTCCTTGAAACCCTCCAAAGAGGATAAACCTACTATCCCTTAAGGCATCCCATTCTATTTTTTGATACTTAGGAAGTTTTTCCTGACATCAAGCCTAGGTTTTCCCTTTTGTAACTTCCACATATTGCACCTGGTTCTGCCCTCTAAGGACAAACAGAGCAATTCTAATCCCTCCACATGACAAACTTCAAATACTTGAAGACAGTTAGCATATCTCCTTTGAGCCTCCTCTTCTCCAGGATAACATGCCCAGTCCTTTAACTGATCTTCATATGACTTGGACTCAAAGCCCTTTACCATACAGATTGCCCTCCTTTGATAACTCTTCTACTTATCAAAGTCCCCCCTAAATTGAGAACAAAGGAAAACGCAGTACTCCAGATGATGTCAGATAATGTGGGACTATCACTTCCTTATTCCTGAAAGCTATGCTTCTCTTAATGCTGCACAGTGGCACTAGCTTTTGGCTGCCACATCACACTGGTGTCTCATGTTAAGTTTGCAGTACAATAAAACTCTTAGATCTTACTAAAGAATCACCTTCATAGAGATGAGGATTGTACCCATGGGAATTCTCGAGAGCATCAAAAGAAAGGTTTTATATATATATATATATATATATATATATATATATATATATATATATACACACACACACATATATATACATATATATACAATAGAGCCCCAAAGCCTAAAGGAATGGAGATAATAATCTAAGAGGAGGATGTAGTCAAGATTGTCAAAAGCTACAAAGAATTTGTGAGTTTGACCTTGTTTCTGCTACTTAGTGCATGTATGATCTTGGGCATGTCTAGTGGATGCAGTGGATAGTTTGATGGACCTGGAGTCAGGCAGACTTGAGTTCAAATCTGGCTTTAGACACTTAGGATCTTCGTTACTCTGGGCAAGATTTAACCTCTGTCTCCCTCAAGATTCCCCATCTCTTAAATGGGGGATATTACTAATAGAACCTACTTCCCAGGGTTTTTTGTGGAAATAAAATGAAATATTTATAAAGCACTTTGTAAACCTTAAAGTACTATATAAATGCCAGCTATTGCTGTTGTTGCTAGTTACTGTTACCATTCAGTGCCTCAGTTTCCTCATTAGTAAAATAATGGGCTTGGACTAAGTAATCTGCAATGAATCTTACCCATGAACTATGCTACCCAATGCTGGTACATTTCTTTTGCATTTATGGGGACTTTCAATAATTAATTATTTCATGTGAAAAAGTTTAATTACATTTTCATACGAGTACATTTTATAGGCTACTGACTTTGGTATGAAAGATTCTAATGTACTCTTTTTTTTTTAGTGAGGCAGTTGGGGTTAAGTGACTTGCCCAGGGTCGCACAGCTAGTAAGTGTTAAGTGTCTGAGTCCAGATTTGAACTCAGGTACTCCTGATTCCAGGGCCGGTGCTCTATCCACTGCGCCATCTAGCTGCCCCTCTAATGTACTCTTAAAACTAACTTGCAAGGATTTTCTTCTCTTTCTTTCTTTTCTTTTATTTTTTAATTTTTCCTATTTTGTTCCACATTTCCTCTTTATTTGAGGAAAAGTTGGGGGAGCTGCCTATTGTCTCAGTTGTACCAAAGGAAGATTGAAAACACAAAACAGTTTTGAGGGTAAAAATACATTAAACTAAACAAGGAAACTAGCAGCAACAGGGATAAAAAGAAAAGGGGTTCTTAAAGATGATAGAGTCAGGGAGAGAATAGTGACAAGCAAAACAAACTTAAAGAGAAGTAAAGAATAAGAACCAGAGATCGGGGTCTGGGTTCAATGAAGAGAAGTAGGCAGTTAGGAACTGATAGCATTATTCAAAAATTTCTTCTTTCTATGCTTCTTTCTTGTTAAAAGGGGTACAGGGAAAAGAAAGCAAAAAGTAAAAGAAGATGTGATGGAAGGAAATACAAAATTAAAAAGCATAAGCATGAATAGGATGAACTAATTTGAATGAGGAAAGTAGCAGAATGGATTAGAATCCTACCCAATGTTATTTATAGGAAACTTTCCTGAAACATAAAGATTAACACAAAGTTAAAAGGAGACTTTATAGCAGAATTTTTCATGCCTCAGATATTAAAAAATCAAGGGTAATATTATTTCAAGCAATGCAACAGCAAAAATAGGCATGGTTAAAATAGATAAGCAGAGAAAATATGTTAATCTTAAATCCACTATAGCTAATAAAATGAAATCAATAATTAATATACATGCCCTAAAAGGCATATTGCTTAAGTACTAAAAAGAAAAAAATTAATTGAATTACAGGGAGAAATAGATATTAGAACTATAATTAAAAAAAATCTCTAATGTGTCCTTTTCAGAGCTAGTCAATTCTAATTTAAAAAAGAAAGGAAGCAAGGAAGGAAAGAGGAAAGAAAAGAAATTAAGAATATGAATAGAGTATTATAATAGATGTGCTAGATCTCTGGTGACTACTGAATGGAAATGGGGCAGAGAGAGAGAAAAAAAATGAATGTGTGTATGTATTTATATCTTTCAACCCTACATGGCACTTTTGCAAAACTTAGCCATATAGTAATGCATAATTTTTTTCCCCATTTCAGTTGTGCCTGACTCTTTGTGATCCTATTTGTGATTTTCTTGGCAAAGATCCTGGAATACTTTGCCATTTCCTTCTCCAACTCATTTTTACAGATGAGGAAACTGAGGCAAACAAAGTTGAGTCACTTATGCAGAATCACACAGCTAGTAGCTGTTTGAGATCAGATTTGAGCTCACGTTTTCTACATAAACAATTACTAAAAAAATGCATATTTTAAACTACTTACCACAACACAATAAAAAATGATAGTGAAGGACATTTAAATAATCATTTAATTCTCAAAAAATGTGGCACAAAGAACAAATCATGTAAGTAATAATTTAATCAAAATAATTAATGAGTGATTAAAAACTTTTATTAAGGGGAAGCTAGGTGGCGCAGTGGATAAAGCACCGGCCCTGGATTCAGGAGTACCTGAGTTCAAATCTGGCCTCAGACACTTGACACTTACTAGCTGTGTGACCCTGGGCAAGTCACTTAACCCCTGTTGCCCTGCAAAACAAACAAACAAACAAGCAAAAAAATTTTTATTAAAACTTTTCCGTGTGGCCATTCTATTTATAAGCATTTTCATCAATAAGAAAGAAATTAATGGAGTGGTAAATTGGGCACACAACTTAAAAAAAAAAACCTGGAAAAGTGAATAAAAGAAATAAAAAAGTTGAGCAAAAGTTTTAAAAAAAGAAATAAAAACGATTCAACTGATCCATAAAATTTAGAGCTGGGATAAAAAAACAACAACTAATAAGATATTTAAACTGTTAGATGATCTGCTAAAAAGAAATCAAATGGCCAATATCAAAATTGAAAAAAGGCAAACACAACTAATGAAGAGTCAATTAAGGAAATTATTACAGACTATTTTGTCCAAATATGTATCAATACATCAATTTAGTTAAGTGGATAAATAGTTACAAAAATATAAAACAAACTAACAGAATAATCAGTAAAGAATTTAAATGACCCAGTCCCAGAAAAGGAAATGGATTTACAAATAAATTGTATCATACATTCAAAGAACAGTTAAGGGGGCAGCTAGGTGGCGCAGTGGATAAAGCACCAGCCCTGGATTCAGGAAGACCTGAGTTTTCAAATCTGGCCTCAGACACTTAATACTTGCTAGCTGTGGGACCCTGGGCAAGTCACTTAACCCTCATTGCTCCACAAAAAAACCCCAAACAAACACCCCCCCCAAGCCCTCCAAAACAATTAAATATAATAGTATATAAATTGTTTCTAAAAATAGGGAAAGAAACAATTCTACCAAACTCCGTCTATGATTCAGATATGATCCTGATATTTAACCAGGTAGAGATAAATTGGAGAAAGAAAATTAGACATAACTATCTCCAAAGCATATTCCTGCAAAAATATTAAATCAACAAAGAATCTCTAGCAACACACTAAAAAGATTTTGACTCAGCTGGATTTATACCAGGAATTACATTGTAATTTCAATATTAGGAAATTTACAGACCATATTATAACTCAAAACAAAATTCACACCATTATATCAATAGATACAGAAGAGGCATTTGACACTATACAATGACCTGTTATGTTAAAACAAAAAGGCATAGGAATAAATAGACCCTTCCTCAAAATGAAAAATAGTATTGATCCAAAACAAGAATTTGCATTTTCTGTAATGGAGAATGCTGGAGGCCTTTTCAGCAATGTCAGGAGTAAGATATGGATGTTCCTTGTAACCATTATTATTTGATATAGTTCTAAAAATGATGGCTAGGTACAGGTAATGATGAAAATTTTTTTATTTTTTATTTTGCTTTTTATAAATGAAATGATAGTTTACCTAGAGAATTGACACTGTCACTTCATTGAAGTGGCAGAATAGAAAACCATAACATTTATCAGCTTTTACATGTAAAGTAACAATAAATCTGGGGGCAGCTAGATGGCTCAGTGGATAGAGCACCAGTCCTGGAGTCAGGAGTACCTGAGTTCAAATCCGGCCTCAGACACTTAACACTTACTAGCTGTGTGACCCTGGGCAAGTCACTTAACCCCAATTGCCTCACTAAAACAAACAAACAAACAAAAACCTAATAAATCTGAGGAAGAGAAAAACCATTCCCTTCAAAGTAGCTACTAAATGTATAAAATATTGAAGTCCTCCCAAGACACACACACACACACACACACACACACAAACAAATTGATATATGAATAGTAATACAAAACACTCTGTAGAATAAAGGAAGACAAATAATTAGAGAGAAATTACTTTTACGTGGTTAGGTTTTGCTAACACAATAAAATGCATTAATTAATACTACCTTAATTAATTTAGACATTCAGTGTCATTCCACTCAAATCACCAAAGAGTTACTTTATTGAACCAGACAAACTAATATTAAAATCTGCCAAGAGGAACAAAACGCCAAGTATTTCAAAAGGCAAACGATGGGAAAATACTGCAAAGAATTGGGGCCTAACAGGATCAGATCTCACACCATATTGCAAAGCAATAATCATTAAAACTATTTGGGGTGGGGGGGTGGCACTAGGTGGTACAGTGGATAAAACACTGGCCCTGGATTCAGAAGGACCTGAGTTCAAATCCAGCCTCAGACACTTAACACTTACTAGCTGTGTGACCCTGAGCAAGTCACTTAACTCTCATTGCCCTGCAAAAGAAAAGAAAAAAAATTATTTGGTACTGGCTAAAAATATAAGCGATCATCAGTGGAATGCATTAGGTACTTAAGACCCAGAAGCAACCAAATGTAGTAGTATTGTATTAAAAAAACCTAAATATTCCAATTACTTGCATAAAACTCACTGTGAAAACTGATGCCCATTCTGGCAGAAAATAAGTTTAGGCCAACATTTTACCATCATGCCATCATCAGTTCCAAATGGATACATAATCTAGATGTTAAATATCATAAAGCATAGTTAGAAGTTCAAAAAAGATATATTTTACAGTTAGAGAGGAGTAGAATTCTAGATCAAGCAATAAGTAGAAAAGACCAGGGGAGATAAAAGGAACAGTTTTGGCAACATAAAATTGAAAGGTTTTCACACTATCAAAATCAATGTAGTTGGGTTTAGCAGTTAAGACTTTGATATCCAAGATATGTTGGGGAGTGAGCTCCTGAACTCATGACACTATTGCTCCAAAAAACATCCAAATAAGGTCATAGGAAAATGCCCAGAGCAGCAAAACTCACAGAAGAATGTGCTGAAATCATCTTCTAACCAAGAATGGCTTGGAAGGTCAGAAGGAGGGAGCTGCTGTGCTGATACAGGAGTTGCGCCCAAATCCACAGTCACCCTGACACAGATCCAGTCTCAGGAAGTCCTCACCAGAGAAGGAGACCCCCAGAGCCTCTGAATCAGCTGAAGCACCAGTGTCATCTGGAACTAAGCTCACAGTGTGGTGAGTAGGCTGAGCCCTGGGCAGGGGAGAGACTACAGGGGTCTATGCTGGTGCTATAGGCAGAACTTGAATTTTACACCCCTACTGAGAACCAGGTGGTAGGCTTGAGTAGAAGTGGCCCAGGTGGGGGAGGGGCACAGGCTCGTCGGAGCTAACAACCACAGCACACACAGCTGGTTGATTGGCAAGTTGGTCTGGGGTCATCTAGGACCAGGAAACAGGCCGGGTGAGGGAAGAACCTGATTCTCCTTAAATCATACCACCTGGGACTTCTTAAGCTTGGGATACTGCAGCCTGGAAACAGTGCCCCACTTTAAGGAGCTAAAAGTCAAGTAAAAGAAAGGCAAGATGAGCAGACAGAGAAAGGTTAGGACCATAGAAAGTTTCTTCAGTAACAAGGAAAACCAAGGGGCACCCTCAGAGGAAGATGTCAACATCAGGGCCCCTATATCTAAAGCTTCCAAGAAAAATACAAATTGGTCTCAGGCCATAGAGGTGCTCAAAAAGGACTTTGAAGATAAAATTAGAGAGGTAGAGGAAAAAATGGAAAGAGAAATGAAGGTGATGCAGGAAAGACATGAGAAAAAAGCCAACAGCTTGAAAAGTTAAATGGAAAAGGAGGTACAAAAGCTCTCTGATGAAAATAATTGCCTAAGAATGAGGATTGAACAAATGGAAGCCAGTGACTTTATGAGAAACCAAGACACAATAAAGCAAATCCAAATGAATAAAAAAAGTAGAAGGCAATGTGAAATATCTTCTGGGAAAAATTGCCAACCTGGAAAATAGGTCCAGGAGAGATAATTTGAAAATTATTGGTCTACCTGAATACCATGATCAAGGAAAGAGCTTAGACACCATCTTCCAAGATATTCTTAGGGAAAATTGCCCTGAAATTCTAGAAGAAGAAGCTAAAATAGAAATTGAAAGAATCCACTGATCACCTCCAGAAAGAGATCCCCAAAAAGAAAACTCCTAGGAATATAATAGCCAAATTCCAGAGCCCTCAGGTCAAGGAGAAAATATTGCAAGCTGCCAAAAAGAAAGAATTCAAGTACTGTGGAGCCTCAGTCAGGATAGCACAAGATCTAGCAGCTTCTACATTAAAGGACTGGAGGGCATGGAATATGATATTCCAAAGGGCAAAGGAAATGGTATTACAACCAAGAATCACCTACCCAGCAAAACTCAGCATAATCTTTCAGCAGAAAAAATGGGACTTTAATGAAAAAGAAGACTTTCAGATATTTGTGTTGAAAAGACCTGAAATGAATGGCAAATTTGACTTTCAAATAGAAGACCCTAGAGAACCATAAAAAAAATAATTGAAGCTGGGGGACATACCTGGGGTTGTACAGTGGGTGACTGTCTTGTGTCTGAGGCCAGGTTTTGGCTGGGATCCCCCTGGGTCCAGGGGTAATGATTTGTCCACTGTGTCACTTAGCTAGATGATAACATCTTTAGGGTTAAATTGAGGGGTGAAGGGAATTCATTGGGGGAAGGGGAATCCTACATGAAAGTAACAGGAAAAGGCTTGTGGAGTGGGGGAAGAGATGGGAGAGGATCAGGGCAGTAAATGAATTTTACACTCATCAGAAAAGGCTCAAAGATCTTAAACTCATCAGAGCTGTCTCAAGGAGGGACTAATAGACACACCCAACTGGGTGGAGTAATCTATTTAATCTGGGCAGTAAATGAGCCTAACACTCATCAAAATTGGCTCAAAGACCTCAATCTCATTAGAATTGGCTCAAGGAAGGAATAATGTACACACTCAATTGGGTGGAGTAATCTCTATAACCCTGCAGGAAAATAGGAGGGGAAGGGGATAAAGAGAGAGGGGCAAAAGAAGGAAGGGCAGAATGGGGAATGGGACAGACAGAAGAAGCAAATCCCTTTTCAAGAGGCATAGGAGGAAAGAAGATGGATAGTAGAATAAATATTAAGGGGAAGGGAATAGGATGGAAGGGAAACAGTTAACAATAGTAATCATGAAAAAGAGAAAAGGGGGAAAATTGTACAAAAAATATTTATAGCAACTCTTGGTGGAGGCTAAGAATTGAGAATCAAGGGAATGCCCATCAATTGAGGAATGATGGAAAAAGCTGTGTTATATGATTGTAGTGGAATGGACTTGTGCTACAGGAAATGACAAACCGGATGATCCCTGAAAAACCTTGAAAGACTAATGAACATCGATGTATAGTGAAGTGAGCAGAGCTGAGAGGACATTGTGTGTAGTGATAGCAGTATTGTTCAATGAGTAATTGTGAATGACTTAACTACTCTCAGCAGTGCCATGATCCAAGACAATCCCAAGGAACTATTGAGGAAGCATACTATGCACCCCTATAGAAAGAACTGATAAAAAGAACCCTTGTGGATTGTACATATATAACCTGATTGTGATCTTGTGGAGGGGGGAGGAAAGAGAGGGAGGGAGGGAGAAAAATTTGGAACTCTAAATCTTATGAAAATGTATGTTGAAAACTACCCTTACATGTAAATGGAAAATAAAATAAATGTTTGTTGAAAGAAAAAAAAGAAGATATGTTGGGAATTGATACAAGTATATAAAATAAATCAGCATTCTTTACCTGTTGATAAATTTTTAAATGATGTGAATGGGTGGTTTTCAAAAAAGAAAGGCACACTATCAAGTCATATATTTTAAAAAAAGGTTCTATGTCACTAAGAGAAATGCTAGCTAAAACAACTCTTAAGCTTGAAAAAGATGATAAAAAAGGAAAATAGTAATTATTGCAGTGACTGTGGGAAAACTGACATACTGATTCACTGTTGGTGGAACTGTGAATTGGTCTGAGCATTCTGGAAAATAATTTTATAACTTGAAAAATCACTAACCTGAGAAGAAAAGGGTTCATATGCACTAGACTATGTGAACTCTTTTTCTCGTCATGAGGAACTGGAAACAAACCGGGTTCTCATCATTTGAGAAATAACTATACATATTTTTAAAAATTTATAAATTTGTGTCTTTTTATGGTGTTTGTCAAGTACTTGGTTGAAACATGCTTTTGCTTGGACCTAATCTTTTTCCCCCCAGTTCTTTACTGTTCATGTCACTTTTGAATATTCCTGCAGAGTTTCAACCTGATCATGACATTTTAAAAAACTGTCTTTAAAAAAACAACAACAAATTGAGAAGCAATGACTTGTTTTGATGTTAGTGTCTAACAGCTTAGGGAAGGAACAGATTACAGCTCTCCAAACTCATATAGACAGACATCCATTTCTATAGCTAGAATGCAGATGAAAAAGCATTACTAAATAAATTTTACCAAGTAGTTGTACTTCAAAGAATTGGCAATATTATTTTCCAGCAGGTGCTCTTGAGTAACAGATGGAAGTGTTTTTGATGAGATGGAAAAATCAGGATGACTATCTGAAAGCACGTATACTACTGAAATCAAGCCAAAGATTCTACAGTGCTCACTTTGGAGCAAATAAGTGCTTAAGAAATGTTACTATTGTGTAAATAAATAAATTTATGTAGAACTTGGTAGAAAGTATTTTCCAAGGTATTTCAGACTCTGGAAGTACTATGTTTATAGCTAGTGTTTTTGTAGTTTTTTTTTTTAAGAAACCAAGGGAAAATATGAGTGATTTTAAGAATAACATCCTAATTTTGATGCTGCTCCATACATTGTAGCATTTAAGCAATCTGTGGCATAAATACTACATATAAGATGTTTTCAATTACCTTCTACATTTTTCATAGCATGGTAGTTGTTGGTTTTTTTTCCAGTACAAACTCTTTGTACTCCTACTCTTTGTAACCCCATTTGGGTTTTCTTTGCAAAGATATTGGAGTGGTTTGCCATTTCCTTCTCCAGCTCATTTTACAGGTGAAGAAGCTGAGGCAAATAAGATTAAGTGACTTACTCAGAGTCACACAGCTAATAAGTGTCTGAGGCTGTATTTGAACTCAGGAAGATGCATGTTCCTGACTTCAGGCCTGATATTCTATCCACTGTACCACCTAGCTACTACCCAAATTTATGACAGTGTGTACCTCAATCTTAGGAAATATATGAAAATGATAAATATAGATTATAAAGTTACACAAAAAGAAATTTCTTAAATTATTTTTAAAAGAGTCATATCTTCGGGGCAGCCAGATGGCACAGTGGATAAAGCACTGGCCCTGGATTCAAGAGGACCTGAGTTCAAATTCGGCCTCAGACACTTGACACCAGCTGTGTGATACTGGGCAAGTCACTTAACCTTCATTGCCCTGCAAAAAAAAAAAAAAAGAAAAAAAGAGTCATATCTTTAATCTTAAGGTAGTTGAATACTTAGTTTTTAATATTTTTTATTTATTTTTTCCCTTTAGTACGAATGAAAGCTTAAAATACTTATTCTTCCTCTTTTCTTAATGCACTCTTTGTATTTATTTCTTCTCTTTCCATTCCTTTCTATCCTTTTAAATGTATTCTATGCTATCCCATTTTTGTGGCAAATTTATTACATCGTTCTTCATTGTGCCTAGGAGAAGAAGACTACTGAGTTACATAGGTGATAGTTGGGATGTGAAGGACTAAGAGGGAAAGATGATGTAGGACAAGGTACCACACTCATGACAAAACATTTCTCATGATTTTAAAAAGATAATGACATATGGAAGTTATCCCATGGACCATATTTTCCATGAAGTTTTCTTGGTAAAGACAATGGAGTAGTTTACCATTTCCTTCTCCATTGGATTAAGGCAAACAGAGGCTAAGTGACTATGCCCAGGGTCACACAGCTAGTAAGTGACTAAGATCACACTTGAACTCTGGTTTTCCTAACTCTAGGACCAATGCTTTGTCCCCTGAGCCACTTAGCTCCCTCCTAGCAGTGTCTTGGATAAAGATAAATGATTTAACATTTGTTCATAGTAAGGATCTTATCCAACCATAAATAATTGAAGCCGTGGGATGTCTTTGTAGTTCAACTCTAAGTAATTTTGAGATATCTTTGCACAAAAGATTAATCTTATCTGTTCTCCATATGTTGAAGAAAGCTCCAAAGATTTAAAAAAAATCTTTTTCATTGTTAATTACCTTGGTGGAAGTGACAGCAATTTCTTAAATGTGATATTTGGAAACTTTTAAAAAATACATTTTAAAATTGAACTAAGTTGATCAAATAAAATATCTATTTGAAAGATAACTTTTGACCTAAGTTTCTGAAATACATCAAGTCAAAAGAAGCAAAATAGTACATCCTGACTTTAAGACAGTTTTCCCATTTTATCTATGTATTTAAAAAAATAAACATATTCAGAATTAAAATTCTGTGCCATTATGTGGCTTTATTGAAATAAAATATATAAAATGAGTGCAAATTATTTGTGCCACAGGAACTTATATAGGGGACAGAAGAAAATTGTGTCAATTAGATAGGTGATTACAGAATTGATTTGTTTGTCCTTCGTCAGTATTTAAAAACTTGATCTCAAATGTGGTTTAAATATGTCTCATTGCTTATTTTTCTCCTACTTTCTGAAACTGCACACTTCAACATAAAAGCACTTACAGTGAGTACAGAAAGATCTGGGAATATATTTTTTAAAAATCTATACTGTTAACTTCTGATTGAGTTTTGGCAATTTTTTTTTTAATCCAATGGACTATCATTTGATATTCCACTGCATAATAGAAACTAGGGATTCTGAGGGACAGATTAGGAGAAAGTGCCATCTAAACATGGGAAATAGGCACAGAGATGGAAGATAGAATGCTGAACATGGAGAACAGCAAGAACTACAGTTTGGTTAGTTTATAGCCTATGTGAAAATTGAGTCATGTATGTATTAAAAACCTTGAAAGGTAGATGCCGAATAGAAGAGTGTATATTTATTTGATCCTATTGGTAAAATGGGAACATGAGTTTATTGAGTAGGTAGTGACATGGTCAGATCTGTGCTTTAGGACTATTATTTTGGTAGCTATGGATAAACTAAGGATAGATTGGATAAAAGAGACATTTAAGGCAGGGAGACCATTTCAGAGGTTATTGTAGTCCAGATGAGAGTTTATGAGAACCAGAAAGAGGGTGGCAGTTTTGTGAATGAAGATAAGGGAATAAAAGTAGGAGATATGAAGGTAGAATTGACAAGATGATTTGATTACTAATTGGTTGTGTGAGGTGAGGAAGAGTAAGGCATCAAGGGTTACTCTAAAGTTGTGAACACGGGTGTCTGGAATAAATGGTGGTGCTCTCAGCAGAAAGTTAGGAAGAAGGGTGGGTTTCTGGAGAAAGAGAATGAGTTCTGTTGAATTGAGAAGCCTACAGGACATTCACTTTGAAATGTCTAGTAAACAGTTGCTGTTTGGGACTGGTGCTCAAGACAAAGATTGGTATTGTATATATTGCATGTGCATATGTTGCATGTGTATATAGGTGCATATATATATACACATACATACACACACACACACATATATACAGACACACACACACATATGTGTATGTATCATGTGAAAACTCAGAGAATAGAGAGTATCCAGGAAGAGAGGATGGGTAGCAATGTCAGATGCTACAGATAGTTCTAGAAGGATGAGGATTCAGAAAGCCTGTCTGAAAAGGCAAATAAGAAATCACTGATTTGTGCACAGTGACAGCAATATTGTTTGATGAAGAACTGTGAATAACTTAACTATTCTCAGCAATACAGTGATTCAAGACAGTCCCAAAGGACTAATGATGAAGCATACTATCCACCTCCAAAGAAAGAACTCATACTGATTAAACATAGACTGAAGCATGCTATTTTTCACTTTCTTTCGAGTCTTCTTATACAAAAATAACTAATATGGTAATGTTTTATATAATTGCACATGTATAACCTATATCTGATTGCTTACCACCTCAGGGAAGGGGGAGGGAGGGAGGGAGGGATGGAATTTGTAACTCAAAACTTTAATTAAAAATGTTTATTAAAAAAAGAAATCGGGGCAGCTAGGTGGAGCAGTAGATAGAGCACCGGCCCTGGAGTCAGTAGGACCTGAGTTCAAATCCAGCCTCAGACACTTAACACTTACTAGCTGTGTGACCCTGGGCAAGTCACTTAACCCCAATTGCTTCACCAAAAAAATTAAAAAAGAAATAAAAAAAGAAATCATTGATAACTTTTGCGGGAACAATTTAGTTGAGTAATGAGATTAAAAAATAGATTTCATGGGATTAAGAAGTAAATGAGAGCAGAAGTAGAGGCAGTGAGTAGAGATAGCTTTGTGTGTGTGTATGTGTGTGTGTAAACTTGGTATGGAATAGCCATATGTGGCATTTTATGCCACAGAAACTGCAGTGCAAAAGGTTTATAGGAACCCATTAATAGACACAGAAACATAAAGCACTAAAATAATTCATTAGATTGACCTGATTTTAACCACACTTTGGGGGCTAACAAACATTCCTTTTCTTTTTTTAAGTTTTATTTTTTAATTAATAGAAATCCATTTTTTTTCTCCTTTCCATCCCTCAACCTTTTGGGGAAATGGGAAAAAAAAAAGAAAAAAAATCCTTGTAACAGATATGCATAGTCAAGCAAAACAAATTCCCTCAATGGCCATGCTCACTCGCTTGCACTCACTCTCTCTCCCCCCCCCCACACATGTGTATATATGTGTGTATGTATACGTATATGTGTATATACACACATATACATATATGTGTGTATGTTTCTGTACCCTGAGTCTATTACTACTCTTTCAGGAGGTGGTTGCTTGCTTCATCATTGATCCTTTGGAATCAAGGATGGTCTTTGTATCTTTTTGATGCAAATTCTTGTTGAGTCTCTTTGAAATAATCTGTTTTGCCTTGAACATGGGCCTAGCAGTGGCATAGCTAGGTTAAAGGGAATGCATTGTTTAGTAACTTAAACCTAGGGGATACCTTCTACAACATCTAAAATAAATGGTCATTGAGCTTCTGCTTAAATAACTTTGGTGATGAAGACACACACAGACACACACACACCTATATACACATACAACATATGCACATGCAATATATACAGTACCAATCTTTGTCTTGAGCACCAATCCCAAACACCAGCTGTTTACTAGATATTTCAACTGAATGTCCTGTAGGCTTCTCAACTCAACAAGTCTAAAATAGAACTCATGATAGTGATGGATCAAGGCCATTCTTTTTCTGGTCAGTTCTAAGTGTAATAATTCTGGGTAGAACAATTCTTGTCCTTGTCTACCTGGTAGGCCTTCAAATACATGAAGGTGACTCTCACGTATCACCTAGGTCTCTTCTTTTTCAAATCAAATATCCCAAATTTCTTGGTCCTCATCTAAGAAGCTGGTAAAAATGTTGAATAGCAAAGGCCCAAAGACTCTTTTCTCCAGGTTGAGATACTTCAGTGAAACTTTGATTTCATTCATAGTTACTCTCACCAATGGTCAGATTGCAAATCATTCATATTTTTTTATTCTGTGCAATTTTTGTTTTCCAGAAATCTTCCATAGGTGGACCATTCTATGTGTTAAGGACCTTACTCTATATCTTTCACTATGATGTAGGTACCAGAGAAGCACACAGCTAGGTGACTTATTGGATAGAATGCTGGGCTTGGCACCAGAAAGAGCTGAGTTCAAATGTGGCCCCAGACACTTGTTAGCACTGTGATCATGGGCAATCCGCTTAACCCTATTTACCTCAGTTTCCTTATCTGTAAAATAAGTTGGAGAAGGAAATGGCAAACCCCTCCAGTATCTTTGCCAACAAAATCCCCAAATGGGATCATGAATAGTTGGATATGACTGAACAACCACCACCAGGGAAACACTAATGCTCTCTATTATCTGTCATTCTTACTAAAAGAATCTCTTTTCTTTTTCTGGCATTCATCTATCATGTTTGTAAACCTCGTGGATTTTATCTTTGATAACATTTCTTGTGCACAATTAACTTGTTAATATACTACACTCTTACTTTACATCCCATATGCATCATCATTTCTCTTTCTTTAATCTACAATTTTTCATAACTCAGTCTTTGGAAATGATGGTATTCCATGATTCACAGCCATATACCATCATTAGAAGAATATTTATATTAAAAAAGTTTTTTTTTCCTTCTTCCAAGGAATTGTTAAGGATGTTGCTATCATAGCAGTTTCCTTGAATACAATCCAGTTTCTTTTCTTTGTTTTGCTCCATTCTTGGCTAAGCTCATTCCACATCTATATTTTCTATCCATAAGCTCACAGGGTTGTTGGGCAGAACCAGTTAGATGATATTTGTTACCTGTTTAGCCTGATATATAGTAGATACTTAATAAATGCTTGTTCTCTCCCTGCTTCCCTATTATCATGATGTTCAAAACATTTGCACTGATGGACCTACTCAATGTCTTTGTCTCCAGTTTCATATAATAGTCTGAAAAAATAGGTATTCTTCATCTATCTTGTGTTTTCTTTTATTAATTGTTAGCCTATACTTTTGATTATGGATCTCACCTAGGAGATTCTATAGTATTACAGTGCTTAATGCAGTAAGCACAATGTCACCTATAAACAGGAGCAACTGGTGGACCATGCTATTATAGGTATAACAACATCTTATTGGGTACAGCCTTTAAGACTGTATTTTGATTTACTCAATTACATGCTTTTAAAAATAACAGTGGGATATTGTATTTGTTATACCAGTTTTTGACTGAAAATGTCAGATTTACCAAACCCTTCCAGTTTTCTTCTCATATTCTCATTATGAGAATGAAGAATGATCCTTACCATTGTCCAAGAGAGCAATGTCTGTGGTGACATTGCCTTTTTTTTTTTTTTTGGTGGTAGTAATGTCATGCATTATTTTTTCCAGTTTTCTATATTCCAGTTTCTCATATACCTTGACAGCTGCTTCTTTCACACACTCAACTGTATTACACATAGTATGGCTCTTTTCTGCACGTGCTTGGTCTGATTCAGCTGATTCTTCCTGTTCTTTAGAGCCATTTAAAATTTTTCATATAGTACTTTGGGAACTGAAATGATCAAGTCCAAATGTCAGGGGCAGCTAGGTGGTGCAGGGGATAGAGCACCGGCCCTGGATTCAGGAGGACCTGACTTCAAATCCGGCTTCAGATACTTGACACTTACTAGCTGTGTGACTCTGGGGAAGTCACTTAACCCTCATTGTCCTGAAAAAAATAAAAGTCCAAATGTCATAGTTATATAGTGTGTAATTTAAGATTCTAAATGTGGATTCTAATCTGTTCCCCCAGTTTTGGGGGAAACTGACTAAAATCACTGATAAAACGAGTTTAGGTTTTTAAGGGTTTATTGGAAAATAGAAAGAAAAAGATTGAGAACAGAATTCCAACAGCATGGCATTCCTATCTTTTCTTAAATTTCCTGTGAAGTCCTCTGCCGCCACCACCACCATCAAGTCAGGAACCCAAAAGAGCGAGAACTCTCCGCGCAGGCTCTCTTTCCTCCTTCCTGTCTCCTCCTAGAAAATAGGAGGCTCCTCAAGTTGATTGGCTGGTAGCCTTGATAGACAGCACCCATGAGCAAACGTCATTTCCTGACGCCAAGGAAAAGCCACATGGCCTTGCCCTCTGAGGCATTTTTCTCATGGCGGAGCTTTCCTACAGCAAGTCTCCAGTAGGTGGCATCATTCCAATGATTACAACAGTCATCAATAAAGAAAATTGTTGTACAAATGCTGAAAAATCTGTTCCATTTTTTGCCTGTTTGCTATCTTCTGTTTGGTTTTGTGTGTACTGGTTGATTTTGTGTGTAAATAACCTTGGATTGATCCGGCCTAATTGGGTCTCATGGCATACTTTCAGCAAGCTTGCTTTTTTTTTTTTTAAATGAAGTGACACTGATTACAATTTTCTACCACTCTTCTTGTGAGGTTTTCCAAATAGTGTAGTCTAAATTGGTGTTGCTCTTGGCTGAAATGTCTTTTTGCTTGGCAAAGCAATCAAGTGTTCGCTATCTGAGGCAATTTCTGGGCCCTTTAGTTTTCTTATGATGATTATTTTACATTGATTAAGTTTTGGTAGGTAATAGTATTTCTTTTTCCAACTACATGTAAAGACAATTTTTAATATTCATCTTTTTTTTGAAAGGTAAAGAGATTTTATTTAGTATACCAAGGCAGCTTGCAGTTGGGTGCAGCCAGCATGGATTCAAACTTCAGGGCTTATTTCATAGACAACTTCCATATAAGGACAAAAGTATGTTTACTGGATCATGTAATCATGAGATGAGATTAGTTCTCATGCAAAAGGGTATTTCCAGACCACCCTCCCCTGAAGACTGACAACACACATATACAGAGGTTTAAGCATGGAGTCCTTTAGGCTGACTTAAAAAAATAATAATAAACATTTTCTTTAAAATGTTGAATTCCAAATACCATCCCTCCTCACCTCCCTCCCCTCCCTTCCCTGCTCCCTGAGACTGTAAGAAATCAGATAAAAGTTATACGTTTAACATTCATCTTTAAAAATTTTAATATCGGGGCAGCTAGGTGGCACAGTGGATAGGGTACCGGCCCTGGATTCAGGAGTACTTAAGTTCAAATCCAACCTCAGACACTTGACAATTTACTAGCTGTGTGACCCTGGGCAAGTCACTTAACCCCAATTGCCTCAAAAAAAAATTATCTAAATTTTCGCCCTCCCTCCCTTCCTCTCCTCTCCCCTCCCTAAGAAAGGTAAAAATTTTAGGGTTTTTGTTTGTTTGTTTTTGTTTTTTGGTGGGGCAATGAGGTTAAATGACTTGTCCAGGGTCACACAGCTAAGTAAGTGTCAAGTGTCTGAGCCCGGATTTGAATTCAGGTCATCCTGAATCCAGGGCTGGTGCTTTATCCACTGCGCCACCTAGCTGCACCGTAAAAATTTTAAATAGGTTATATATGTACAGTCATGTAAAACATATTTCCATGTTAGTCATGTTGTGAAAGAAGAAACAGACTAAAAGGAAAAAAAAACCACAACAAAGATAAAGTGAAAATAGTATGCTTTGATCTGCATTCAGACTCCATCAATTCTTTCTCTGGATCTATATAGCATTTTCCATCGTTAGTCCTTTGGAATTGTCGTGGATCATTGCATTATTGAGAATAGTTAAGTCATTCATAGGTGATCATCACATAAAATTACTGTTACTGTGTATACAATGTTCTCTTGGTTCTGCTCACTTCATTTTGTATTAGTTCATGTAAGTCTTTCCAGGATTTTTTGAAATCCAAGTGCTTATTATTTCTTATAGCACAATAATATTCCCTTACATTCGTATACTAAACCTTGTTCAACAAATAATACCTTGTCTCAAGTTCTATCTGTCTGCTTTCAGGGTTTTTAAACAATTAAACTATTTTATTAAACATTTAAGGTAAATCATGAATTAATAAAATTATTAGCTTAAAGCAGAATTGAAGAACTACACATTCTATTGAGGAACACTAGGCCAAATTGGATCCTATAAAGTGAAAAGTGAATTTTATTAATTAGATTTGTGATGTTTCCCTGAGAAATATAAAAGTTAAGCTTTTTTTTTTTTTTTGTTTTTTTTTTTTGTTTGTTTTTTAGTGAGGCAATTGGGGTTAAGTGACTTGCCTAGGGTCACACAGCTAGTAAGAGTTAAGTGTCTGAGGCCGGATTTGAACTCAGGTACTCCTGACTCCAGGGCCAGTGCTATCCACTGCGCCATCTAGCTGCCCCAAAAGTTAAGCTTTTAAAAAGAGGATAGGGAAAGAAAAGACAATTTTGCTTCTGTCCTAATAAATCATTCCCCAAGGAACTATTCAATAAACTGGAGCCTTTCTTAGGTATTTTAATATTCTGAAAGAAACAGCATTTATGCTTTCCATCTCTTATCCCTTGCTTTTTTTACATAAACACTACACCTTCTTTTCCAACTGTGCATTTCCTTGGTGTCTCATTTATATATACTGTGTTCATATCATATGAACTTGGGTTCATATCATGTTTACTATCTATGACATTTGGCAAAATGCTTAACCTCCTTGGGGCTTGTAAAAAAGCCTCCAAGGTCCCACCTAGCTATAGGCCCATGATCCTATAATCTTGTGATCTACATTGTCTTTTAGGTTACTTGCAATTTTGATTCTCTGGAAATAATAGCTAGTTTTTATATAGTACTTTAAGGTTTGCAAATCACTTTACGTATGTTATCTTTCTTTATCCTTACAAACAACCCTGTAATGTAAGCACTATTATTATCTACATTTTATGGAAGAAAAAACCAAGGCAAACAGTGGTCAAGTGATTTTCCTAGGATCATTCAACCAATAAGCATTTGAAGCCATATTTGAACTCAGTTCCATTCCTACCCCGGAGGATGCTTTTATTATTCTTTTAAAAAATTTAATAACCATTTTTATTTAAAGTTTTGAGTTCCAAATTCTATTCCTCCTTCTCTCTCCTCTCCTCTTCCCCCCTCCCCGAGGCAATCAGATATAGGTTATATATGTGCAATTATGCAAAACATTACCATATTATTGTGTATAAGAAAACTCAAAAGAAAAAAAGTGAAAAAAGTATGCTTCAGTCTGTGTTCAATCAATATCAGTTCTTTCTTTAGAGGTGGGTAGTATGCTTCAATGCTTCATCATTAGTCCTTTGGGATTGTCTTGGATCATTGTATTGCTGAGAATAGTAAAGTCATTCACAGTTTTTCATCAAACAATATTGCTGTCTCAATGCACAACATTCTCCTGGTTTTGCTTACTTCACTATACATCAGTTCATATAAATATTTCCAGGCCTTTTTTTTTTTTTTTTTTTTTGCAGGGCAGTGAGGGTTAAGTGACTTGCCCAGGGTCACACAACTAGTAAGTGTCAAGTGTCTGAGACCAGATTTGGACTCAGGTCTTCCTGAATCCAGGGCTGGTGCTTTATCCACTGCGCCACCTAGCTGCCCCCAGGCCTTTCTTAAATCATCCTGTTTGTTGTTTCTTATAGCACAATAATATTCCATCACCATCATATACCACAGCTTGTTTAGCCATTCCCCAATTGATGGGCAATCCCTTTGACTTCCAGTTCTTAGCCACCACAAAAAGAGCTGCTATAAATATTTTTGTGCAGATAGGTCTTTTTCTCTTTTTTGGGATGTCCTTAGGATATAAACCTAGTGGTGGTATTGCTGGATCAAAGGTTATGCATTTTTATAGCCCTTTGGGCATAGTTGAACTCAATTTTTTCTGATTTGAGGTCCAATGCTCTATCCACTGTGCTTCCCACCTGTCTGTATGCAGAAATTTTCCTTTTAGATGATTAACAATTATAAAGCAACTATGAGAATGGTGATGTTAAAAATGAATTTTTGTGTCAGGTACAGTTTTGCATCAGTATTGCACAACTTACCAAATGTAGTATATCCTACTCTTCTATTTAATCCAGGGCCCAATTTGTTGTACTTCTGTATTGCCTATTCATAATATGTACTGATTAACATTGTACTATCCAACTGTCTATCATAATCAGGGTAATTTGCATTTCTTCATCCTCTTGATTTTTTTGTGTGTGGATTCTTAAATTATTCTCTCTCTCTCTTTTTTTTCTTTTTCTTTTCTTTTTTTGCAGGGCATTGAGGGTTAAGTGACTTGCCCAGGGTCACACAGCTAGTAAGTGTCAAGTGTCTGAGGCCGTATTTGAACTCAGGTCCTCCTGAATCCAAGGCTGGTGCTTTATCCACTGCTCCACCTAGCTGCCCCAATCATTCTCTTTTTAGTAGTTCTTTATTTCATTTATGAGTCCCTGTAGTCTTCTGGGGCACAATTCTCTCTGCAAAAATTAACTCCTTAAAGCTTTTTAAAGTTCTCTTTAAAGGGTGAATACAGGGACAGTTAACAGAGGTCTTTTTTATGCTTTACTCAATAAATGATAATATGAGAATTGTGGAGCCAATTTTTAAGTGTGGTTGAAGGTATCAAGGAATCTTATGATCATAGTATATCATGAGTCACACTTTGTTAGAAGAAAACTTCTAAATCTCATTTTTTTGTCTACTGAATAAAGTAAAATTACCTTTAAAAATAATTAACTCAACTATTGTAAACATATAGTCTGCTCTGGAAAATAATGTGAAAGGCTTTCTGTTATTCCCTTCTCTGCATCTATTGAGATAATCATATTATTTTGGTTAGTTTTCTTATTGATGTGGTTGATTATATTAATAGTTTTCCTAATGTTGAACCAGCCCTGCATTCCTGGTATAAATCCCACCTGGTCATAGTGTGGTCCTGGTGATCACTTGCTATAATCTCTTTGCTAATATCTTATTTAAGATTTTTGCACCAATATTCATTAGGGAAATTGGTCTATAATTTTCTTTCTCTCTTTTGGCTCTGCCTGGTTTTGATATCAACACCATATTTGTGTCATAAAGGAATTTGGTAGAACTCCTTCACCTATTTTTCCAAATAATTCGAATAATATTGGAATTAATTGTTCTTTAAATGTTTGGTGGAATTCACTTGTAAACCCATCTGGCCCTGGAGATTTTTTCTTAGGGAGTTCATTAATGGCTTGTTCAATTTATTTTTCTGATATGGGCTTATTTAAGGATTTTATTTCATCTTCAGTTAACCTGGGCAATTTGTATCTTTGTAAATATTTATCTATTTCATTTAGATTGTCAAATTTATTGGCATACAGTTGGGCAAAATAGTTCCTAATTATTGTTTTAATTTCCACTTCATTGGTGGTGAAATCATCCCTTTCAGTTTTGATACTGGTAATTTGGTTTTCTTCTTTTTTAAAAAATCAAATTAACCAATGGTTTATCTATTTTATTGGTTTTTTATAAAACCAGCTCTTCATTTTATCGATTAATTCTATAGTTTTCTTGCTTTCAATTTTATTAATTTCTCCTTTAATTTTTAGGATTTCTAATTTAGTATTTAGTTGGGGATTTTTAATTTGTTCTTTTTCTAGCTTTTTAAGTTGAATGCCCAATTCATTGATCTCCTCTTTCTCTTTTTTATTGATGTAAGCATTTAGAGATATAAAATTTCCCTTAAGCACTTCTTTGGCTGCATCCCATAGATTTTGATATGTTGTCTCATTGTTGTCATTATCTTGGCTGAAGTTATTGATTGTTTCTATGATTTATTGTTTGACTCATTCATTCTTTAGAATGAGATTATTTAGTTTCCAGTTAATTTTCAGTCTACCTTTCCTTGGCTCTTTATTACATATAATTTTTATTGCATCATGATCTGAGAAGGATGCATTTACTATTTCTGCCTTTCTACATTTGACTGAGATTTTTGTGCCCTAATACGTGGTCAGTTTTTTAATATGTGCCATGTACTGCAGAGAAAAATGCATATTCCTTTCTATCCCCATTCAGTTTTCTCCAGACAGCTATCATATCTAACTTCTCTAACATTCTATTCACATCTTTAACTTCTTTCTTATTTATTTTGTGGCTAGATTTATTTAATTCTGAGAGGGGAAGATTCAGATACCCCCACTAGTATAGTGGTTTTTTTCTATTTCCTCTTGTAACTCATTTAACTTCTCCTCTAAGAATTTGGATGCTATACCACTTGGCGCATACATGTTTAGTATTGATATTACTTCATTATCTATAGTATCTTTTAGCTAGATGTAGTTTCCTTCATTATCTCTTTTAATTAGATCTATTTTTGCCTTTGCTTTGTCTGAGGTAAGGATTGCTACCCCTGCTTTTTTGACTTCAGCTGAAGCATAATATATTCTGCTCCAACCTTTTACCTTTACTCTGTGTGTATCTCTCTGCTTCAGATGTGTTCCTTTCCTTATTTCTTTTTTTCCCCTTTTTTTGGTAAGGCAGTTGGGGTTAAGTGACTTGCCCAGGGTCACACAGCTAGTAGGATTTGAACTCAGGTCCTCCTGACTCCAGGGCCTATGCACTGTGCCACCTAGCTGCCCCCCTTTCCTTTTTTCTTAAAGTATATTAATATTCCTACATATTCATATACCACAATTTATTCAGCTATTCCTCAATTAATGAGCAGCTCTTTAGTTTCCACATTTTTTTTTTGCTGTTATAAAAACTACAATAAGTATTTTTGTATATAGGGGATCTTTTCCTATTTCTTTGTTCCTTTTTGGTTACAGGCCTAGCAGTGACTCAGTTGGGTCAAAGGGCATACTAAGCAAGCTATCATTGTTTAGGAAAACACAACTGAGAGAATGCTGGTAAATCTGTTCCATTTTTCATCTATTTATTGTCTCCTACTTTTATTCCCAATCTATTTTCATTTATAGTTGTTCTTGGGTTTATCTGGCTTAGCTGGGTCTCATGCTAAGTTTTCTGCAAGATCATTTCCCCCTTTTTTTCAATATTTTGTTCAGTGAAACATAATCTTCTGCCATCTTTCTCTGTTATGTTTTGTTACTGTTAATGTATGCTACTTGAATGTTGGCTTAGCTACCGTGTTTCACTGCTTGGCAAAGAGATGAAATGGTTTCCAGGCTTTTTAAACCTTCTCATTGTAGTAACTGTTTTGTGACAGTTAACTTAACTAGCAGATGTAAAAAATGAAAATTGAAGTTCTTACTTTCATCCATTTCCCATTCTTAGAGGCAGTGGCTTGTTTAAATAGGTTGGGTTAGAACTGTTGTAATAATACAGTATCTCTTTTCATCTTTATCCTTTCTCTTAATTTGATAGTAATTTTGACCTTTCCTTTAACTATTCACTGGTCTATGTATACAGTTAATTTTGAAATACTGCCCACTTTCTTTCCCTATTAATATATAGTCGGTCTAATTTTTGTGATTTTGTTCGAAATTTATTCCATGTCTAGCACCTTTCTACCACCTTCTTCAAGAAAATGTTCATGGTCTACAGGCATGAGTCTTCTGAGTTGTCTATGAACCTTTGGCCTTTTTCATTATTATTAGCACTATATTTCCCAATATATTTGTCACTGTTTTTCTCCATGCCCACCTTCACAATGAATTTATCAAATGTCAAGGTATGCATTACTTTGGTTTGGCAGACCTTATCAGGTATATTTTTTGGAGAATTTCTCTACTTTATTATCTCATTCTAGTTATGAGAAGGTGAAATATCCTTAAATACCATGTCAGTTTTCTTTTTTTTTTTTAAATTGGGATTACTTAGTTCTTTTTTGTATTTGTATTTTGGAGGTTTCATTTGAGTAATTGTGTAATGGTTTGTTTCTTGAAACAAATTTGTATAATGTTTTGTTTTTACTTTGACCAGATTTCCTTCTATTCCTTCCCTTCCTCTTACCAGAGAACCATTCCATATAACAAACAATATTTCTAAAAGAAAAAAAGAGAAAAAGAGGAAGGAAAAATGGAATTACAAAAACCAACCATTACACAAAAATAAACAGAAAATATATGCACTTTTGCATATTTGTACACTTCTCACCTCTGCAAAAGAGTGCAACAAGTTGTCTTTTCAAACCTCTTCTTTGAACCTATTCTTGTTCTTTTTAAATTTGCAGTGTTAATTTTTTCAGTTGTTTTGTGCATCCAAGAATGGGAAATGGATATTCTTTCCATTTGCATTGTTGTTGTCATTGTGTAAATTGTTTGCTTTTTATCAATTCAAATATGTCTTCCCATGATTCTCTGTATTCATCATATTCATCATTTCTTAAACCTTGGTAATATTCAATCATAATAATTTACCACAATTTGTTTAGTTATTCATCAAGGTGATAGAAATCTACTTTGTTTCTAGTTCTTTATTATCACGAAAATTTTTGCTATCTAGAGACTTTTATTTTCTCAATAACTTCCTTGGGATATATGCCTAACAGTAGAATCTCTGGGTCAAAGGGTATGGACATTTTAGTCACTTTTTTTTTTTGCATAATTCCAAATTGTTTCCCATAATGACTATAGTAAATCACAATTCTACAAACAATGCACTATTGTGTTGATCTCATAACCTCTCCAACATTTACTATTTTTTAAAATTTTGTCAGCATTTTTGCCAGTTTGTTGGGTGTGAGGTGAAACTCATTTCAATTTTCATTTTTGGAGATTGTTAGTGCAAGTCAAATCTCTCACCCTTGGTTTCATTTGTAAAAATGGTTATAATCTTACTCTGCTTAGCTTACAGGGTTTTGTGGTTGTTTTTTTTTTAGAAATATGTTTATAAACCTTATTATACTCTAAATGTGAGCTCTTATTGTTCTGAGAAATCTTTGTTGATAGCATCAAGAAAAAATAACTAGAAGTACTGGAGCTAGGGATAGAGAGAATAGGCAGCCATCTAGAGTGTAGCAGAGGATTGCTACAAAATTGCTTTTGTGTAAATGCATACATCTTTAATGCCAAAACATTCTTTTCCCCATGAGACTTTAAGAAAAATATAAGTCAAGTTACTTGTGTGGAAACAGGAATGACCCAAAGCTTCAAGTGTATGGTAACATACAAGGGATACAATTTCAAATTTTGCTGAAGACATAAATATATGACCTAGCTCTGAGGTCACTAAGATTCATTTTGTAGGAGGAAGCTAATGTTAATATAAAACCTTATAGTGTAGTAATCTTTTTCAGCGTATTGGCTAATATTTTAGTGGTTAAGTATAGCTTCATGGACCATAAATAAGTATAGAAGTTAAATCTGTTATTTCTTTTAAGAAACAGCAGTATCTGTTTGGAATCTTAGCTCAAAAAATTTCTTTAAATTCAGTTGAAGTCTGATTTTTGCAGTTTAACGCCTAGTGGTTACCATGAGTGCCAACATAATAGGTGCCAAAGAAAAATGATATTTGCACAGTAAGATGTGATTAATCTGTGTAGCCAAATATAGATAGGCTATGATCAATGAAAGTGAATTCCATCTATACTATACATATAATTTACTACACTGGTACAAGTAGTTTTTGAATTTAAATTTCTTTCCTCCTCCTTTAGATAATAAATCGGGCCATAGCTTAACAGGGATTATATATAATAAGTAAAAAGTTTGACCTTATTAGTGCCTTATAATTAGTCTTTAATGTTTTCCTTATATTTCTTTTGGATCTTTTGTATCGAATTTCTCATTGAGGTCTGGTCTTTTTGTTACAAATTACAACAAAGGTAGTATTTAAGGTTGTCATAGCCCAAAGTTTATTTGTTGTAGGTTAGCTTGAAATTGGTATTTAAGTTAATATTAATTGCAAGTAATCATCAAAGTGGCTTATTTTCATTTAGAACATTGGAAAAAATAGGGCCCCCCTTTCATTACATTATTTTTTTTCATTATGTTATGTTGCATTATTTACCAAATTATATATGATATTGCCTACTGATTGAATAATGAAAAGACCCTATTATAGCATGTGTGTGTGTGTGTGTGTGTGTGTGTGTATTTTGGGCATTAAAAATTCTTGGTATTTATAAATACTAAAACATGTAACTTAATGTTTTAAATCAAGGTACATTGTATGTGATTTTATTTCACCTTACCCTCAAAAGCCTAGAAATGAAAATGTTAAAAGCCAAATAGAAATACTGAATGGGATAAAATTCTACCAAAAATGATCATGATCCTCTAGTTGGTTCAACTGGTGCATAAGGAATAAATTATTCTCTTTTGGGAGTTTATTAATTTTTAAGGTGAAATTGTTCTCCAGTTTTTTCTTAGTTATTTTGACTCTTGAGGTGGAGATTAAGTGTTTGCTGCTTGAGAAAGCTACTTTTTTATGCTTCATTCCTCATGGCAACTGTTTTTTATTGGTTAAGCAACTTTAGGAAATCTTTATAGAGTCAATATCTTTATTTTTCATTTTTCAAAATTCACAGGCTCCTTAAACAGATTGAGTTGGAGTCATAATTGCATACAGTGCTGTAATACATCCCCTGTAATTTAGTGTTATTCTGCTTCCAATCCGCCAGTGATCTGACTGCACTTATTGATTTTAACAAAAGCATTTGGACTAGTGAAGCAAAATATAATTTTGAAGGCTCTCCTAAGACAGTGTGCCTCCCACATATATAGGAAAAACCCAGATAAAGTTATTTGCTGAGTACTGATATTAGGATGGGTGTCAAACAGGGAGTTTTATATTTATCTGACGTGTCTGACTGTGTCATAGATGATATCCTACATAAAATCCCATTAAAAGAAACATTTCTTATGTCTTTCTGAATGCTACTTGAAGATGGCCTGGTACTAGACTAATTTCTTTGAAGCTCCATATACTACAAAGTTTCCTCAGAAAAAACCACGGTAATAATAATAAAAAAAAGTCCCCACTTAACCGAGGAAAAACAGAATGTGCAGAAGTTTCATATTGTATGGGCTTGTATCAGATGAAGAGTCCATTGTATGTGTGTCTTGGATAGTGTCATAGTTGAACAATGGAATGTGTATAGAATTAATTGGGAGGAAAGGACTTGACTAGGCCACATTCAGGATCATACATGTTATGTCCAGTGATCCCATGCTGCCTGTTATCACAAAAGTCCTCCTTAACACCCATATATTCTTGTTTTTTTGTTTTTTTGTTTTTTAGTGAGGCAATTAGGGTTAAGTGACTTGCCCAGGGTCACATAGCTAGTAAGTGTTAAGTGTCTGAGGCTGGATTTGAACTCAGGCACTCCTGACTCCAGGGCCGGTGCTCTATCCACTGCGCCACCTAGCTCCCCCAACACCCATATATTCTTTCAGTAAAGTTACATGACTGTGAATATCCCTATCTCAGAAAAATCATAATTCCAGATAACCCATAGGAAATTGGAAGGCACAGGAAGAATAGATCATATTCCCAACAATAACTTGCATATGAGATGTAGAATAAGAGACATAAATACATTGATGACTAGAAAAGAAGGTAGACTGTTCAAGAATAAGAGATATGATGACAGATAAGACTTTTGGGACAGCCCTACAGATGTATTACTGAATGAAGGTGGAGAAAATCACATAACCATTTTGATTGAGTCCGCTACAATATATATAAACGAAACTAGGCTCTCAATACTGCTAGGCAAACCTTCTTTAGTTCCCTTATCCCACACTCCACAGCAGCTCTTCCAAACCTTTTCACCCCTCTTCAAACCACCCATTAGCACCACCCCCCTCTCTGATGAGAAACCTTGTCTCATTTTTTACAGAAAAAAATTGAGGCTATTCATTTTTAGCTCCCTTTTTAGCCATCTTCCTTACCTCATTACTCAGACTCCACTATCTCCTTCACCTGTGTCTCACATGAAGATGTGTTCCTGTTCCTTGCCATGGCAAACCCCTTTACCTGCGAAGGAGTCCCACTCCATCCCATCTCCTTTAGCAGATTATTCCTTCTGTCATCCTCATTCTCTCACCTTTCTTCATTCTCTCCCTGTTGTCTGCTTCTCTGTTGCTCACCAGGAACTCCAGTGGCTCCCTGTCACCTTCAGAATCAAATACAAAATCCTTTAGCATTCAGTGGTGTTTAAAGCTCTTCATAATCTGTTTTCCTGCCCCCATCCCCCTCAGTCTTCTTACACTTTATACCCACTTCCCAGCCTCTACATATTCTTTCTTGCAGTGACACTGGCTGCTTTGTTGTTATTCAAACAAGACACTTCATCTCTTGGCTTTGGGCATTTTCTCTGACTGATTCCCATCCCCCACCCCTGCCCCCCATGCCTAGAATGTTCTCTCTCTTCATTTCTGCATCCTGGCTTCCCTGGCTTCCTTCAGGTCTTAGATAAAATTCCACCTTCTACAGGAAGCCTTTTTCTAATCCATCTTAACTCTAGAGCCTCCTCTTCGTTAATGTTTTTAGCTTATTTGTACATATTTGTATACTTGTTGCCTCTCCCATTAGATTGTGAGCTCCTTTAGAACAGGCACACTCTTTTGCCTTTCTTTTTATCAGTTAGTTCCTGGCACATAAGAAGCACTTAATAGGTGCTTAATGACTAACTGACTTAGCTAATTAGGGATGGGCTTGAAGGGAAATATAACAAGTTATGGTTTATACAGGTTAATTTTAAGAGGTCTGTGGGATATCTAGTTCAAGTTGTCTGGTGTGAAGTTGCAGACATGAGAGGAGATGTCAGTAGAGAGATTAGGGCTAGATAAATAGATCTGAGAAATGTTAGCATAGATGTCATAATTAAGTCCATGGTTGCTGATGAGATCACCAAGTGAAATAGCCTAGGGAAAGAAGAGAAGAGGTCACTGGACAGAGTTTTGCTGATCACCCATAGCTAGTGGGTATGACCTGGATGAAAACCCTGGAAAGAAGGCGGAGAAGGAGCTATCAGGTTGAAAGAGAACCATGAGAAGAGTTCTGCAAAAACCTAGAGAGAAGAGAATATAAAGGAGAAGAGGGCGACGGATTTTATCAAAGACTAAAGAGAAGTCAAGAAGAATGAGCACTGAGAAAAGGCCATGAGATTGGCAATTAAAAAGATCCTTGGTGGGGACAGCGAGGTGGTGCAGTGGATAGAGCATTGGCCCTGGATTCAGGAGGACCTGAGTTCAAATCCAGCCTCAGACACTTGACACTTACTAGCTGTGTTACCCTGGGCAAGTTACTTAACCCTAATTGCCCAGTTTAAAAAAAAAAAAAGATCCTTTGTAACTTTGAAAAGACGTTTCGCTTGAGTGCTGTGGTCAGATGCTAGATTGCAAGGAGTTACCAGAGTGAGAATGAAAATAGAAGCACATACTGTAGATGGCCTTTTCCAGGAGTTTCTCCATGAAAGGCAGAAGCTATAGAAAAATAGCTAACCATGTCCACACGATCAGCTGCTTGTTGATCAAGCTGCATCTCTCAAAGGCATCTCAAACTCATGTCCAAAATAATCCATGTTTACCCCCAAAATCCTCCCTTCTGCCCAACTTCCCTGTTTCTATTGAGGCTACTACCATTCTTCCCAGGCAGCTAGACTCACAACCTCAGTGACATCTTTGACTCCTCTCTCTCAGCCACCCCACATGTGAAATCTATTGCCAGAGATAATAATTTTACTCTCACAATATCTAATATATGTGTACTTCTCTTCACTCACACAACTACTTCCCTGGTAAAGGCATTCATCACTTCTTGCCTGGACTATTGCAGTAGCTGTCTAATTGGTCCCCATCTCTAGTCTCCCCCTGCTCCAATCTATTCTTTATTCAGCTGGCAAAGTTATTTTTTCTAAAACTCAGGTAACCCACCTATTCCATAAACTATAATGACTCCTGATTACCTCCAGAATCAAATATAAAATCTTGTGTTTGGCATTTAAAGACTTTCAGAATGTGAACCCTTCCTGACTTCCCAGAGCAGTGTACAATCCAACTACACTGACTTATTTGCTTTTCTTCAAGCACAGCACTCCATCTTCTAATTCCTTGTCTTTTCATTGCCTATCCTCTATAAGTGGCAGAATGGCTGTAATCTGTACTTCTGCCTTCTGGGGTCCCTGGCTTCCTTTAGGACTTAGCTCAGATACTACCTCCTCCTCCTCCTCCTCCTCCTCCCTTCTTCCTTCTTCCTTTCTTCTTTCTTCTTCCAGTGAGGGTTGTGACTTGCCCAGGGTCACACAGCTAGTAAGTGTCAAGTGTTTGAGGTTGGATTTGAACTCAGGTCTTCCTGAATCCAGGTCTGGTGCTTTATCCACTGCACCACCTAGCTGCTCCCCAGATACCATCTTCTTAAGAAGGTCTTTCTCACTGCTAATGCCTTCCCTTTGAGATTACCTTCCATTTACATTATATATCTCATACATACATAATTTATTTACTATTATCTCCTCCTTTTGAATGTGAGCTCCTTGAGGACAAGGACCTTATAGTTAATTGTGTGTCACACATTAGATGGTGACATCATATCTTTGTATACCTGGTACTTAGCATAATGCCTAGCACATGGCACTTAATACTGGAAACATAAAACATTACATATTAATTGAACAAGAGGCTTAACCTAATAATTATGTGAGATCCAAGGATAGAATTTAAATGTTTAAGGTATACTGACTTATGCATGATGGAGACTAGCAGTGCATCTACACAAGAATTATCTACTTCCTACTTGACAGTAGGAACAAGTTCAATGTTTTCTGTGCTGTAGGGATTATAGAAAGGCATTTGGAATTTAGGGTTCCAACTAGAAGAAATGCTTATTCCATGCATTGCTTAATATTTAGATTCTTTTACTATATATTACTCAGTACATAGACTTTAATTCAGTTAAAGGAAATTATAAATTCTGTCATTTTGTTAAGGATCTTATACTCGTTTAGTCTTAGATTTTATTTTATTTTTTGTTTGTTTGTTTTTTGCTGGGCAATGAGGGTTAAGTGACTTGCCCAGGGTCACACAGCTAGTAAGTGTCAAGTGTCTGAGGCCGGATTTGAACTCAGATACTCCTGAATCCAGGGCTGGTGCTTCATCCACTGCGCCACTTAGCTGCCCCTACTCTTAGATTTTAAAGAACTTAACAGGCTCAAACATAGGAACATGTAAAAAGAATGGAAATCTACATAAACATTTTATGTGCCTCTATACTCATTAATGCACCTGTTGAATTATATACAAAACTAGGATGATACAGCATGCAAACTAATTATTAATAGGAGCAGCTATTGTCTCCTAAAAGACTTACAAGTACAGGTGTTCTTTCATCTCTTACCAAATCATCTCTAGAATTAAGTATTTATAGACTGCTCATAATGTGGTGAGTGCTATGCAAAGAATACATAAAGAATCTTTCTCTTCTAGGTACTTAATAGGGGAAAACAGTCAACTAACATAAAACAGACATTGATATGTAATATTTTTAAAATGTAGAAAAGTGATGCCTGAAAGGAAAAAGCAAGCTGTGCTTTTTTAAAAAATAATTCAGTAACATTTTATTTAACATTTGTCAGACATTGACTTTGTGCTAGACACTGTATAGAATCTATAAAAGACAGAACCTTGGTTTTAGAACAAGTCTTTGTGGTTTGGCAAGTGTTCTCTGATGTTCTTAAGGGATGAGATTTATAATGCTCATTTATGATATTTATATATCCACATTACATGCACACACCACTGTGATATAAAGCATTGGTGGGGCTATGAATTACAAGGTAGTTTCTTCCATGTAACATGGATCTGTTTAGTATTACTTCCTACATGATCTTTCCCTACTTTTATGTGAAGAAAATTACTGAATGTAAAATCTTTTTGAAACCTTTAACAGTATTTCTGTGACTGTCACTAAAACATTTGAAATATGAACCAAAAGCAGTCTTATTTGGTCTCAGGAATGGGTCATACATTGGAATATTAACTGTTTGTGGGAGCATTTTGGAAAGGGGGAGCAAAAGGAGAATGAGAAGCAGACAGCATTTTATTTTTGTGGAGGGGTAGAAAATGTTTGTAGTGAAACCAATAGGCATTTTAAATTTAGGCAAATAACTGCAAAAACTGCAAGTGGACTTTCTGTTCAGAAATAGGGATACCATTTACTGAGAGAGTCCATTCATAAGTAGCCAAATATAACCTTTGCTCTGCATGTAAGGCTGTAAAAACATTTGACATCCATGAAAATTATATGTCTGTGTGTATACATCTTACTATGTGAGAGAGAATCAGATCATCCATGACTTCAAAGACAAATGGGACATGAGTTAGGAATGAGTTATAATGGATATACATATCATGCATAGTTTAGGTTGTAAACTATATAGAAGTGACCTAACAATAATTCATCAAGCTCTCTGGGCCTGGCTTAAACACGGTTCCTTTTTCCTGTACTGTCAAAATAAAAAACAATTTCTGTTTTATGTAGCATGACATGGAAACCAAGATAGCATCTAAGTGAATCTTCTGAAAATATGTGCTGTTCAGTCCTGGGAAGATAGACTGGAAAGTGTTCTAGACTGCAACCTCCTTTTTGCCCCAACAAAGTTGTTAAATGTAGTATAATTAGCAGTGCAAAGAGGAAGATTGAAGAGACCCATTATAAATTAATTCTTATAGAAAAGGTGACTAAAAAGTAGTTTCACAAGCTAGTATTCCAGGTCCTTCCCTCCTCACCTCCTAGTACCCCAGTTCAGGACCATGTTAGCTCTAAACATCCCTGTCATTAGTGGAAGTTGTAGATTTAGGCACAGACTTCTGAAGTTGACTCTGTGGTTACGTCCCAGAGGGACCTTCTCCTAGGAAAGACAGAGGCCCTGTTTCTCTTGGTGTTTTTTGTGCCCCATTCCTATGTCCATACTGGCCCAGGGCAGCCCTTTCTCCTTTGTGGTTAGTCACAGACTTTTGCCTTGGCAATTGGCCAGAGGCCTGCTTTAAGGGCAGGTTGAGGTCCATAAATTAAATCAACCACAAGACTCAAGAGGAAGGAAAGTAAGTTACTGTGGAGGAGTGTGGAGCCTAGATGACAACATAGCAACAGCAGAAGAGGCCCAAAAGGGCAGTACTTATTTACATCTATAGTAGTGCAGAGGAAAAAACATGAAACTAGCAAAAAGAGGTAAGCATGGAAAAGAAACCCAATTTCAAAGGCTACTTAGAGTGCCCCTTTAGCATGTCCTAGATCATCTTCAAGCAAAGGTTAGATGACTACTTGTATGCTAGATTCCTTGCTGTAGGGTTTGGATGAGATGGCTGCTCAGCTTATTTCCAGTTCTTTAATTCTGTGATTCTATAACCATCCCATAACTTCCTTCCTTTTGTTAAGGGCTAAAATTCTAGCTAAACTGTCTAAAATTTCTAGTGAGTGGTCGTCAATAAATTATAAGCTTTAGCAAGAGTTAGACTTTTAAGCATTTATTAAGGAGAATAAGAATTTGATAAAGAGAGAAGAAAGGCCTAGATTCCTATCTATTAAAGGGAGAGTGCATTTCTAGCTGCCTTCTCCACCAGCATCCCCAGGAAAAAGAGTGAGACCGAGGGCCAGTCTCTTCCTTCCTCCCCCCACTACCCAACGCCACTTCCTGATGCCAAAGAAAAGACTCCTGGTCTTGCCCTCAAAGACCTTCGCTTCATGGGTGGAACTCTTCTACAGTAAGTCTCCAGCAGGTGGCGTCATTCCAATTGTTACACTTCCTTCCTTCCTCCCTTCCTTCCTTCCTTTTCCTTCTTCCTCCCTTCCTTCCTTCCTTCTTCCTCCCTTCCTCCCTCCTTCCTTTCTTCTCTCCTTCCTATCTCCCTCCCTCTTTTTCTCCCTCCTTTCTTGTCTTCCTATCTTTCCCAGGATAGAAGTCGAGAGGCTACTCATAGGCCCAGTCCTACTATGGATTCATATAGGAGCTTTAACCTCCATTTCTGATCTGAGGAAGTTCACCTCTCATTGTGCAACCTTGTATCTCCCCCACTCCCAGGGCCTTACCTGTTGATACTGGACTTAGTGTGAATGCTTGATTCAACCCACTGCTCAGAACTTGTGAGCTCAAGAGATCCATCTGCTTTGCCTCCCTGGTTGCTGAGATCACAGGTATGCATTGCCATACCTGTCCCTCAGCCTCTTTTTTTGTTTGTTTTTTTTGTGGGGCATCGGGTGTTAAGTGACTTGCCCAGGGTCACACAGCTAGTAAGTGTCAAGTATCTGAGACCAGATTTGAACTCAGTTACTCCTGAATCCAGGGGCAGTGCTTTATCTACTGTACCACCTAGCTAGCTGCCCCGCCCCCCCCCCTAGCCTCTTTTTAATGGACAAGTACTTTTTATCAAAGGCAATTGAATTAAAGTCCCCTGAAAGAAGGTGAAGGTATTACAAGGCTCATGAAATAGTAATGCACCAACCATAAGGAGCACCGTAATAATTCATTAGAACAATCAAAGAATTAAATGAAAATGACAGAGATAAGAACAGAAATTAAAAATCTCCCTACCCTGGGGTTGGGGGTAATAATATACAGCTGAGAGGAGAGAAATGGGAAAAGGAAGTTCCAGTAGCATCCAGTAAGTTGTGGGTGGAAGACTCTTGGAGCCAGGTTTTCTCTCTGCCCTTCAGTGCCTGGTGAGATCTAGTCAAGGGGTGGTGAAAGGGGAAGGCTCCCTGTAGCCTGGCATGTGCCAAGGTCCAAAATATGTCTAACAAGAGACTGGAGAATTAGAACAAAGAGAGATACTGTCTATGACAGTAGCCTCTTTAAAAAAAAAAGAGAGTGTTAGAATTGGAATGCAAAAATGCAGAGGACCCAGCAATCAGGATCACATGATGAGAAAGACCCAGTGCTGGCCACTTGGGGGAAGAGTTTAGAGGGCTGCCCCTTTGACTATTCTGCATTCCAATGTATTCCAATTGGCTAGTGTTTGGCACAGGTGTCTTGACTCACAAATTGTAACTGAGGAAGAAGAGAGGGGCCAGCCACCATTTCCATTAGGGAGCTGGCCCATTCATGCTTGAATGTATAAGTAAAGACCTTTGATACTTCTCAAAAAAAATGCAGAGGAATGAGGAAAATTAATAGAAAAATTGAAAACATATTTGAAGGAACACCTAAACATGAAAGAGCTACAAAACAAGAATACTAAACTTAAAAATAGAATGTGAAGACTTAGTCTAAAGTTTATACATCTGCCAGAAAAAAACAGAAAAGAACACCTGAATACCATATTTTAAGAAAAAATTGTCAAACAAGTATTGTATACAGATGGCAATGTATAGCTTCAGAGACACTACAAAAACATCAACAGCAACAAACCTGAAGTTTAGCTCCTTAAGAAACAATAGCCAACTTTCAGAACTATAATATCAAATAACATTTTTCAGGGGGAAAAAAGCCCTTTTGCATTTCAAAGAGAACAGATAAGAGTAGCATCCAATTGCTCTGTTTACAGGAAACCAAAGGACAAATTAGAATATGCTATTCCTAAAAGCAAAGAAAAATGCCTGTGCCTCCAACATAACATTTTGCAAAGTTGGGTCTAAGAAAAGAAGAAATGGATGTTCAGTTAAAGAGAAGAATTTGAATCATTCCTTCCAGTAAACCAAGAGATTAGCAGAGTATAATAAACAGTACAAATAGACCAAACAGAAGAAAGTGAAATACTTTCATATGACAATGAAAGACTAAGAAATGAGATGTTTGTTTTTATGTAGCTATTGCTAAACAAGCCTATGAAAGTAGAATAAGAGACTGGACTATCTCTATTGTTTGATTTTCTTTCTTTCTTTTTTTTTTTAATAATAAACACTTTTATTTATAGTTTTAAGTTCCAGTTTTTATCCTTCCCTCCCTCCCACCTCCCCTCTCTGAGGTGGTAAGCAATCAGATACGGGTTATACATGTATGATTATGTAAAACATTACCATGTTAGTCATTTTGTAGAAGAAAACTTGAATAAAAAAATGAAAGAAAGTGAAAAACAGCATTCTTCAGTCTGTGATCCATCAATATCAGTTCTTTCTTTGGAGGTGGATAGTATGTTTCATAAATAGTCCTTTGGGGTTATCTTGGATCACTGTATTATTATTATTATTTTTTTGGATCATTGTATTATTAAGAATAGTTAAGTCATTTAAGTCATTCACATTTCTTTGTCAAACAGTATTTCTGTCTCTATGCACAATGTTCTCTTGGTTCTGCTCACTTCACTATATATCAGTTCATACAAGTCTTTCCAGACTTTTCTGAAATCATCCCGCTTGTCTTTTTTTGGGGGGGTGGGGTGGGGTGGGGTGGGGCAGTGAGGGTTAAGTGACTTGCCCAGGGTCACACAGCTAGTAAGTGTCAAGTGTCTGAGGCTGAGGCTGGATTTGAACTCAGGTTCTCCTGAATCCAGGGTCAAGATACCAGGGCTAATATAAATATTTTTGTACAAATAGGGGGATGTCTTTGGGATAGAAACCTAGCAGTGGTATTGCTGGATCAAAGGGTATGCACAGTTTTATAGCCCTTTGGGCATAGTTCTAAATTGTGCTCCAGAATAGTTGGATCTTTTCATAACTCCACCAACAGTGGATTAGCACCTCAGCTTTCTGACATCCCCTCCAACATCCAATATTCGCCATTCTGATAGGGGTGAGGTGATACCTTAGAGTTGTTTTAATTGCATTTCTCTGATCAGTGGTGATCTAGATCATTTCTTCATATGATTTTAGATAGTTTTGATTTCTTTGTCTGAAAATTTCCTGTTCATATGCTTTGACAATTTATCATTTGGGGAATGACTTGTATTTTTATAAATTTGACTCAGTGCTATATATAATTGAGAAATGAGGCCTTTATCAGAGATACTTGTTTCAAAAATTCTTTCCCAGTTTTCTTCTTCTTGTAATCTTGGTTACATTAGTTTTGTTTGTGCAAAAACTTTTAAATTTTATATAATCAAAATTATCTATTTTATATTTTGTTTTACTCTTTATATCTTTGTTGGTTCTAAAGTCTTCCTCTGCCCCATAAATTTGACAGATAAATGATTCCATACTCTCTAATTTGCTTATGGTATCATCCTTTATGCATAAATCATATACCCATTTTGACCTTATTTTAATATACGGTGTGATAATGTTGTTCTATATCTAGTTTCTGCCATACCGTTTTCTGGTTTTCCCAATGGTTTTTGTCAAATAATGAGTTTTTGTTCCAAAAGCTTGGATCTTTGAGTTTATCATATACTAGATCACTATAGTCACTTACTATAATGTAATTTGTACCTATTCTATTCCATTAATCCACCTCTCTATTTCTTAGCCAGTCCCAGATTGTTTTGATAATTACTGCTTTATAATACATTTTGAGATGTGGTACTGCTAGACTACCTTCTTTTGTATTTTTTCATTGATTCCCATGATATCCTTGAGCTTTTGTTTTTCCAGATGAATTTTGTTATTCTTTTTTCTAGTCATATAACATATTTTTGATAGTTTGATTGTATACCACTAAATAAACAAACAGGTAGGATTTTCATTTTTATTATATTGGCTGTTCCTACCCATGAGCAATTAATATTTTCTCCAATTGTTTAGATCTGACTTTATTTCTGTGAAAAGTGTTTTATAGTTCTGGTCATATGGTTCCTGGGTTTGTCTTAGCAGGTAGACCCCCCCTCCCCGAGTATTTTATATTGACCACAGTTATTTTAGATGGGATTTCTTTTCTATCTGTTGTTGCTGGACTTTGTTGGTAATATATAGAAATGCTGATGATTTATGTGGGTTTATTTTGTATCCTGCAACTTTACTAAAGTTGTTAATAATTTCATTCAACTGTTTAGTTGATTCTCTAGGATTTAATTTTTGATACTAGTAATTTGGTTTTCTTCTTTCCTTTTTTCAATCAAAATAACCCATGGTTTATCTATTTTGTTGGTTTTTTTCATAAAACCAGCTTCTTGTTTTGTTTATTAATTCAATGCTTTTCTTTCAGTTTTATTAATCTCTCCTTTGATTTTCAGGATTTCCCATTTGTTGTTTAGTTGTGGATTTTTAATTTGTTCATTTTCTAGTTTTTTAGTTGCATGTCTAATTCATTGATCAGCTTTTTCTCTATTTTATTGATGTAAGCAGTTAGGTGTTATTTTTTTCAGTATTTTTTTGTGTCTCCTTTACCAAGATATTGACTCATTTTTCATGATTTTCTTGCATCACTCTCATTTCTCTTCTCAGTTTTTCCTCTACCCCTCTTATGTGATTTTCAAAACCCTTTTTGAGCCCTTCCATGGCCTGAGATCAATTCATATTTTTCTTGGAGGTTTTCAATCTAGGAGCTTTGTTATCTTCTTCTGACAGTGTGTTTTGATCTTCCTTGTCACCATAGTAACTTTCTATGGTTAGATTTTTTTCTGTTGTTGGCTCATTTTCCCAGGCTATTTCTTGATTTTAACTCTTGGTTAAAGTAGGGCTCTCCTTGCAGGATGGAGGGTGCACTGTCCCAAGCTTCAGGGGTTTTTTGCAGCTGTTTTCAGAGATACTTCTAGGGACCTCTAAGTTTTCAGTTCTTCCAAGGTGGTATGATCTAAGGAGAGGTATGTTTCCTACTCTCCTGGCCTATACTCTGGTCTTTGAGTGACCATAAGCACTCTTTTATGCCCTGGAACTGTGATGAGGGTCCCTGCTCCATTGTGGCCACAAGCTTTGATGTGCTGGTGCTCCTCCTTGCCACGGAACTACCACTCAGGACTATGACCCAGATCTGAGTATGGGCAAAGCAACAGAGCACTGTGGTCTCGTTTTGACAAGTTGTTTGGCCCACTTACCATCTGTGGGCTGAGAACTCCAGAAGCAGTCGCTGCAGCTGCTGATTCAGTGGCTCCCGAGGCCTCCTTCTGGTTTGCTGGGGCCTGGTGTGTGTTGGCTCAACTTGTGCTGGAGTGTACTCCACCCTCACCCAGTGTGACAGACCTTTCTAAATTGTCTTTGGCTGGAAAATTATTTCACCTAGTTCTTTTGTGGGTTCTATTGCTCCAGGGATTATTTTATGGCATCATTTAAAGTTATTTGGAGGGACTTAGAGGAATGTTCAGGTGATTCACTGACCTTTCTCTGCCATTTTATCTCTACCCCTTCTATAGCTCTTAAGAAGACATTAAGACAGCAGTATTTGTAATACTTGGCAGAGTATTTGGGAGAAGGCATGAATTGTGAAGTTTCTAAAGAGCAATAAAATGCCCTCATTCTTACAGTTTGGCTGTTTATAAAGCATTTTGCAGACCTTCAAGCACATTATAAATGCTATTATTTTTGCATTATTTATATTATTATTTTTACTCCTACTCCTGTTACCACCACCACCACCACCCAGGGCCCATTTTAATCCCTACCTTCTCCATGAAGTTTACTGAATTTCAGTATATAGGTCTCTCTTGTATTTCCAAACATCTGTTGTACTTTTGTCAGTAATACACAATTTAGCAGCTTTCTAATTGTTTCATGAGCGTTTAGTCTTCTCTCCTCAAGCAGACTGTAAGTTACTTGGGTAATATATAGACCATGCATGCTTCTTTTTATAAAATTGCAAAATGTATTGCAGCATGCAATGTGCTGGAAACACAGTGTTATTACACTAAATACATACTTCAGGAAGCTTGACCAATTAGAGAGTGCAAAAGGAACACTTTTTAAAAGCAATAGAGCAATAGTATATACTAATTTTTTGATAGTTCTGATAAAATATTTTAATGTTTTGCTTCCTGCTGTAGGGTTTCTTGTGTACTACTTTTCATCATCAGGATCATTCTCTTCTTCAAATTAACTGACTTTGTAGCATTTGGCATTTATAATTATACCATGTAGTTTTATACAGGCTATCTCAAAAGTCTTAGTGAAGTTTAAGCTGTTAAAACTTAAAATTGCACTGACTTTTCAGATGCCCTATGTATTTTTTTTGGTGAGGCAATTGGGGTTAAGTGACTTGTCCAGGGTCACACAGCTAGTAAGTGTTAAGTGTCTGAGGCTGGATTTGAACTCAGGTACTCCTGAATGCAGGGCCGGTGCTTTATCCACTGTGCCATCTAACTGCCCCAATGGCCTATATTTTTGATCAGTAAAACTAGTTGATTTCTGTTATGCACAAAATTTTCTAAAACTTTTATAAATTTTATATATTTTAAAAAACTTTTTAAAACAAATTTTCTAAAGCTTTATGAGTTAGCTCAAAGGTAATAAAAGATTAAAAAGATACTTATTTTCTTATGTCTTTGTAATCAGGCAATTTTTTTAAACAGTGGTGATCAAATAGGTAACTATGAAAGTTTCTTGAAGTCTATTTTCTTCTGTTTTTGTTTTTGTTTTTTTGTTTTTGGTGAGGCAATTGGGGTTAAGTGACTTGCCCAAGGTCACACAGCTAGTAAGTGTCAAGTGTCTGAGGCCGTATTTGAACTCAGGTACTCCTGACTCCAGGGCCAGTGCTTTATCCATTGCACCACCTATCTGCCCCTGGTATATCACTTTAAATAGAAGCAAACAGTGACATTTTTTTCTTTAAAAAACAAGCAAGTAATAAAACATTTTTGGATAATAAAATAAACATACTGATTTTTAGAAATACAAAAGATTGTACTAACATTATTGATTCTATAGCATTTAACTGTCATGTTGCCATAATTTTTTCTCTAAATTTGGCTAACATAAGACCTGATTAGGGCCTGTAGTCAGTGTTATTTTTTAACTAGTTTGTACCTATGTTCTCTGTTTCTTTACCAAGAGCTCTCATTTAGAGGTACAACTAGCATTCTAGGGATAACCTATATTCTGATCATTGCAGTTTTATCCACTCATATTACATCCTTTTAATATTATATACATTTTCTACCTATGATTTCTTATTCTTTTTAATAGAGGAAAAAACAACATATACTGAAAGAATGAAATACTATCAACTAATTTTTTTAGCTAGATTGTTATAAAAATGTAAAATCTAACTTTAAATCAAAACTTTTGTGGTGAACTTATACATTTTATTGTAACAGCTGTTGCTGCATTTTAATTTCTTTTTTCCTGTTATAGGTATTTGCATATTTTCTTTTCAAAAGAGAAGACCTTTTGTTTGCTATAAGAAAGCTATTATCTAGAATGTTAATGGGTTTTCAGCTATTAAGATGTAATGATATACTTGAACATTTAACTTTAAATTTGAAAAATCTCTATGAACAATCTCAAAGGAATACTTAGAATGTAGTCCTAGTAAATTGGCTCATTTTCTTATAATATACTAGAATTGTTGATGTAAGCTCAGCCCTAATGTGAAAAGGACATTAATCCATGGAGTTATATTATATGTATTAAATTATTATTCTCAAAGAATAAAACATATGAAGCCACTTAGTCTTCATTCTGATTTGTTACTTAGTATCACAAGAGAAGAACAGTCACTTTATTTGATACATAAAATTAGAAGTGATGCACTTAACATTTAAAAAAAAACAGTGTGAAATAATATACTGTTTTCTTTTACATAACAGATCTTTTCTAAAATAAGGGTTATTGTATCTAAAAGCAGTATATTTTGGCCTTATTGAGAACCATTTCATTCAGTTGGTGAATGGAAATACTTTTTAGATATGCATAAAGCTACTTTCTTTTATATCAGTGAGATAGATTCGTTTGCCTCCCAGTTAAATACTCTCTGTAAGGAGAGGAACTATTTATGGACAGGAATCAACTCTTAAAAGTGTTAATTTTAATAGTACCTTGTCTTTACAATTTCCTCTAATTGTGTTTTTCTTCTTGGGTAAAGGATTGACATTTGTGGAGCTATAGTTCCTGCATCAAAGATTTATTAACAAACAAGGATTCCGATGGAAGATTAAAAGAGTGGGAAAGCTGGAATCAGAGAAAAGCTTCTGTCCAACAAACTAAGACCATGGAGATGGCATTAGACCCTTCCAGAGATGACCTTCCTCTCATGGCCAACACTAGCCACATACTTGTAAAGCATTATGAATTAGATTTGGACGTGGATTTTGAGAGCCATGTCATTGAAGGTGCCATCATCATCTTCCTTGAGCCTGGAAGCGGATGCAAGAACCTGAGTGGTCCTGATGGGGGATCTGGTCCTCCATCAGAGTCAAGTGAATCTGGCCAAGTGGAACCTTGCCACATGCCTGTGACAAATCTAGGTGCTTTCTCACCTGAAATGATATCTAAAGATTTAGCTGGCTGTGATAAAAGTGAAAAAGACTCTTCTGATAGAAGTGGTAACCATGGCAGCAGAGAACAAACTTATAGGATTTCTAGTTCAAAGAACTGTTCTGATCCAGGGAATCATGGAAGTGAGGATTTTTTACTTATACTGGACTGCTGTGATTTATCTGTATTAAAGGTTGAGGAGGTAGATGCTACTGCTGTGCCAGGTATTGAAAGATTTACAAGGTCTGCCAAGCTCCCTAATGTTTCTAAGGAGCTCAGAAATCAGATTGTGCATGAACTTGTGACCCTCCCTGCAGATCATTGGAAGGAACAGTTCTATTATTATGCTTGCTGCAGCCAGGCTCCTGGTTGTGGAGAACTCCTGTTCACCTCTAGCACCTGGAGCTTACAAATCAGAAAAATGGGAGTTAAGACAGCCACTGACTTTCCTCACATCATAAGAATATGGTACAAAACAAAGCCTGAGGGGAGATCAGTCACATGGACCACAGACCAGAGTGGCAGGTAGGTCAACCAAGAGTTTTGCAGCTACCTGTACACATTAATCACCTATAGTGGGAGGTAGGCCTTCACAATAATGCTCTTCTGAGTCAAAGGACTATACCAAGATACTCATTTTATTCATTTTGTAGCATCGCCATATACCACAGAGAAACAGGTCGACTCCCATGTAGACTAAACTCTTGATCCTGTTACATCCCTTAAGCATAGATGAACAGATCAGGTATATTAACTATATCAGTTTATGAACAGGGACATTGGGATGTAATGATCAAATCTAGACCCTACCACTCATTTGGAATTGGGTATTTTTGTTGCAGAGGTGGGTGATATGAGCTTCTGAGGAGATACTTTCTCAAAGTTCTGTCTGTGCTGTTCCCACTTTGCAGAAGAGATGGCAGTGAAGATTGGTATGTGTGATTCTAGGCAAACCTCTTCTGGAAAAATCTCTTGTTATTTGTGAATTTCTTATTAATAATAGTTCCTTGGACTTTTATATTAGCCTTTAGCTGATTAAAAACATTAAAAAATCTTAAAAAAAAATAAAACAGTTCTTTGGTAATGCTATTTAGAATTGGGCTTCCCTTATTTGGTAGCCTTTGGCTTAGGGAACCTTATTAATATTAGATATTTCCATTCCAATTTTAATTAAAAATTTTTTCAGAATTATTAAAAATACATTTACAGATTGCTATTATTTTAGAAACATCTAGCAGTATGCTGGCTGTAATGTAAGCAATGAAAATTAAAAGGCCATCAAATTCCTTGTTCTTCATCATCTTTTGGTAGCAACTTACAATTTTGAGGAACTACTCCTGACTAATACTGTCTTCCGTCAGCTTCCTTTGTACTTTGCTTTATCCATTCCCCTTCCCCTCCCCCCCCTTTTCTGATCCTTCTTGATTTTCTTTGCTGGATTCCCAGGATCTTTCTTTTCTGAGTTCCTGGTGTACATATTGTTGCTGTCCTGAGAATGGTGCAAGGATGACTAATGAAAAAGGCCAAGTCCTTCAGTCTCCTAACCTTAAGGAGGTCCTTCTGAGGCCAAAGGAAAAGGGAGCAGCCTGAGAGAGGCTGAGACACCCTTCCCCCATGTGATTCCTTCTTACAAGTGGCCTTCTTTCCCCTCCGTCACCAGATGCTTTAAGTGGGGTAGGGATAATTATTTAGGATGACCCCAAACCCTAAACAGCAGTTTTGAATTGTCTTGAGTTTCCACTATTTTTTTTAGGGAATAAAGAGGGAAAGGGAAAGAAAGGCTTATTTGTGAGTGTAGGAACATGGAACTTGGAAATGAACCCCTAGTTAGCAAAAGAATACTTGTATTGATTTGACTGTAGTCCATACCAAAAACATGGACTATATCCCTAAAATGAAACTTCTTTAAGAGAAAACATTTAAAGGAATGCTAAAAATAATCATAAAAAATCACTTTTGTTTTTCAGTGAATCCTTGATCTTAATCATTTGGCTATTGTCTTTGTTGGTGCAGATTACTTTCTGGCTGCACTTTTTCATCTTGTGTGATTTTTGTCAGTGTTCTATCTTAGGTCTTCTTTAATCTAGGTAACATGATGAAAGCCTCCCCTTAAGTCTTTTTATATTTTGTGGATACCAGTGCAACACTTAAAAGATGTCTGTATTTTTGGCTGTTTCACTCTTACTGCATGATTACTTATCTTCTTTTCTAATCATGCCTTTCATAGATGCTATTTTATATGTCACTTTTTGTGCATAAATCATTATTAGATATATGCAGCAATATACTTATTCTCACTCGGAATCTTTTTGTTCCCCTTTGTGTTATTTATAATGTTCATTCTTTGGTCACCACAATTTCTAAATTATACAGAATTATTCTATCAACATTTTTTTTCATTGTGAAGGGTTTTTTTTTACCTTTTAATTCAGTCAATTAGCAAAACATTAATTGTCTACTATGTGCCTGGCACATTACACACACATACACACATACATTACCATGTATATATAACTATATATGTGGTAATATATATATATACATATATATATACATATATATATTACTATATAGCTGCACATACAGCTCTGTAATGCCTAGGAAGGGGTGGTATACCAGGACAAGAAGTCCCAGATCCTTACTAGGGCACCCATAGACATGTACAGGACACTGTGGTGAGAATAGGTGCCAACTGGTATCTTTGTCATCCACTATCCAAATCCAGTCATATCATTGGTGGGTAGGGAGGCCCTGGTCACTTTACCAAGAAAGAAGGAAGGTCAGAAATCAGATGCATCAGCAATGTGGTTCTGACCCCAGGCTAGACCCAGCCTGCAGATCATTTACCAGGGCAGGAATCCTAGACCAAAGAGGAGCCTTTGGTCCTGTCACTCTGAACCCAGTAGAACTTCCTTGCTGGCTGATAGGGCCTAAATCTAGCATGATTTTACTAGTGCTTAGACCAAGATATGGGTCAAAAACTTGTAGAGCTCAGAACATAATCAGACTTTTTGCCGTTGGGAACGCCAAAGGCCTACAAGTCCCCATTCTGTCCCTGAGATCATGGAAAGATACAACCCTTGATACCTCAAGAAAGGAGCAACAGGAGCAATGCAGAAATTGCTTTCAGAACTGCAGCAAAGCCGAACTCTAGCATCAAGTCCAGAGTCAAAGTAGTCTGGAAGAATGGGCAAACAAACAAAAAAGATTCCCACAATCAATCATTAAAGATTCATCAATCTGGCTATGTGCCAGGCACTGTACTAAGTTTTGGGGAAACAAAAGAGGTAAAAGATAGTCCCTGTCCTTAGGGAACTTACAGTCTAATGGGGAAGACAATATGCAAACAATTATATGCAAATTATACCTAGGATAAATAGGAAATAATTAACAGAAGGAGATTGTGACAGCAGAATCAAGAGGGCAGAGTAGAAGCAGCAACTCAACTGAACTCTCCCAACATTCCCCTCCAGACAACTTTAAAATAACACATCAAATCTAATTCTTGTGTGGCTGAACCAACAAAAAGTTGGGGTGAGACATTTTTCCAGCTTGGGACAACTTAGGAAGTCATGAGGGGAGGTCTGTGACCCCAGGGTTTGGCCCAGCCTGGAGTACAGCAACTGTAGCATCAGCCTCGGAAGTGACTGTAACAGTAACAGCAGCAGCTTCAGGAACACTCAAACCAGAGTTTGTAAGAAGGTCAAACAACTGGTCAGAAAAAGATTACAGGTGACCCTGAACTGATACTGGGTGCAAGACACTGTTGCTTTGGTAATAGGCTGTTCTGGGTTGCAGTTCCAGGAGAGGAGCATTGGTGCTTGTGGCCTCAGGGGAGGAGAGAGAAAAAATGATAGACCAATTTTCTTAATGAATATTGATGCAAAATTTTTAAATAAAATACTAACAAGGAGATCATAGAAATATATTAGAAAAATCGTACACTATGACCAGGTAAGATTTATACCGGGAATGCAAGACTGGTTCAATACTAGGAAAATTATCAGAATGATTCACTATGTCACTAACAAAATCAACAAAAATCATATGATTATCTCAATAGATTGACAAAATACAATTCCTATTAAAACACTAAAAAGCACAGAAATAAATGGTGCTTTCCTTAAAAAGGATAAGTAGCATCCAATCTAAAACCATTAGCAAGCATTATCTATAATTCAGATAAGCTAGAAGCCTTCCCAGTAAGATCAGGGGTAAAGTAAGGATGCTCATTATCTCCTATTATTCAGTATTTTGCTAGAAATGTTAGTTTTAGCAAGAAATCAAAGGAATTGGAATAGGCAAAATGGAAACAAAACTGTTACTCTTTGCAGATGGTATACTTAGAGAATCTAATAAAAAACTAATTTAATCAATTAACAATTTAAAAAAAGTTTCAGGATATAAAATAAGCCCCTATTTTAATTACTTAAAATTTTAAAGTTTTTCACATACACATTAATGTTGTTAAAATTATGAAGGAAACAGTTAACTTGGGGAATAAATCTTTGTAGCATGTTTCTTTTATAAAGGTTTCATTTTCAAGGGACTAATTCAAATTGATAAGAATAAGAACCATTCCAGAATTGATAAATGATGAATAAAAACAGGTAGATTTTTAGGGAAAAAATCCAAGCTGGCTATAGCCATGCAAATAAAATGCTCCAAATCACTAATTATTAGAAAAAATATAAATTCAATGACTATGAGGTTATACCTCATACCTTGGCAAAATTGAGAAATAAGGAAAATTACAACTACATGGATCTGCAGGAAAGCAAGAACATTGCTGTGCTGATGTCGGAATTGTGAATTCTTCTAGCCATTCTGAAAGTCAACTTGGAACTATACCCAAATATTACTAAACTGTATATAGCCTTTTTATCCAGTGATACCACATGAGTGGGGTTATACTCCAGAGATCAAAGAAAGGAAAAGATCATGTATATTTACTAGCTGTGTGACCTTGAGCCAGTCATTTAACCCTGTTTGTCTCGGTTTCTTCATCTGTAAAATGAGCTAGAGAAGGAAATGACAAAGCACTCTAGTATCTTTAATAAGAAAACCCCAAATATTACAAAAAGTCAGACATGATGGAAAATGACTGAACAACAACACAAAAATTTATAGAGACCCTTTGTAGTGGTAAAAAAAAAAAGAAACAAACAACAAAAAACTAAGCAGGCACCCATCAGTTGGAGAGTGGCTGGGCAAGTTATGTATATGAATGTAATTGAATATTATTGTGCTGTATGAAATGAAGAAAGAGATGGTTTCAGGGAAACCTGGAAAGACTCCAGGTGAAATTCAGAGTGAAATGAGCATAAACAAAAGAAATATTTGCACTGTAACACTGGCACTGTTAAAAAATAAGAATAACAATTTTGAAGGACTTAAGAATTCTAATCATCTTAGTGATCAACCACAGTTCCACAGAACCAGTGATAAAAAATACTAGCCACCTTTTGATCATTTACTAATACGCAGAATAAGGCACATAATTTTAGACATGCTCAATATGGGAATTTGTTTTTCTTGACTATACTCATTTATTTATTTTTTCCCTTTTTTTCCTTTTCTTTTTTAAAATAAAAGTATTTTATTATTTTCCATTTACATGTGGAGACAGTTTTAAACATTTGTTTATATAAGATTTCCAATTTCAAATTTTTCTCCCTCCCTCCCCCTCTCCCCTAGACAGCAGGTAATCTGATATAGGTTATATATACATAATAACATTAAACATATTTCTGCATTAGTCATGTTGTAAGAGAAGAATCAGAGCAAAAAGGAAAAACCTCAAAACAGAAAAACAACAGCACCAAAAACAAAAGAAATAGTATGGTCCAATCAACATCCATATTCTGCAGTTCCTTTTTTTTTTTTTCCTGGATTTGGAGAGCCTTTTCCATCATGAGTCCTTTGGGACTTTCTTGTACCGTTGGATTGGTGAGAAGAATCTAGTCTATCACAGACTATACTTATTTATTACAAAGCTTTTCTTTTTTCCAGTTTTTTCTCAGTGGAGGGGAGAAAAGCTAAATAGTTGATAATTAGAAACAATAAAATTTTATTTAAAAAGAAAGGAGGGGCAGCTAGGTGGCGCAGTGGATAGAGTACCGGCCCTGGAGTCAGGAGTACCTGAGTTCAAATCCAGCCTCAGACACTTAACACCTTACTAGCTGTGTGACCCTGGGCAAGTCACTTAACCCCAATTGCTTTACTAAAAAAAAAAAAACAAAAAACAACAACAACAACAACAACAAAAAAAAAAGAAAGGAAACGGGGAAATCAAGTCAAAAAACAAAAAGTGAATGTTGAATTAACAACAAGCAGGGAGGAAATGAAAATAATCATTAGAAAACACTATTCACAATTCTATACCAGCCAAAGTAAGAATCCAAAAGAAGGTGATGAATGTTTAGTAAAGTATAAAATACCCAACAGATATCTAAACCTGTCCAATCTTGGAAAGAGAAATTGAGAAATTCACAAATGAATTGACAAAGGAAAAAAAACAACCCATGGGCTTAATGGATTACAAGTGATTTGTTTTTAAATATTTAAAGAGCAATAAATACATATGCTGAAATAGAAATAAAGATAGAAAAATACTCTATCAAACTCCTTTTATGAATATAGTCTTGATAGCTAAACCAGTAAAAGCAAAAGCATCAAAAGAGAACTAGAGTTCAATATAACTAATGAATTATTGATGCAAAAATAAAATATTAACAAACATGTAATATCCATATATTATATAACACATTATATACATATATAACAATACATACAAACCATGCATTATGACCAAGTTGAATTTACACTAGAAATATGATGATCATTTGAAACTAGGAAAATTTTTGGCATAATTCATCATTTCAGTAACAACCTCCACAAAATAACATGTCAGATGCAGAAAAAAAAGCCTTTGAAGAAATGGACCACTTATTTGTTAAAAAACATTTTTTAAAAGTATAATAATCAAAGGACCTTTCCTTAATATAATCAACATCTAAAACCAAGAACTAGCATTATTTGTAATGGCAAAACACTGGAAACTATCTTAATAAGATCAGTACAAAGAAAAGATGGATGCCAATTGTCTCCACTATCATTAGACAGCCTAAAAATGCTACCTATAGTAGCCAAACAAGAAAAGGAAATTTGGGTAGTAAGCTCAGAAAGGAGGCCAAATTACACTATTTGTGGATAATACAGTGTTTTACTTAGAGAACCCTAGAAAAATGACCCCAAAATGAGGTAATAAATTCAGTAAAGTAACAGGATAGGAAATAAATCTGCAAAAATCATAAGCACTTCTGTTTGCTACCACAAAAAGCTAATGGATGAAGAATGACTATTTTCCTCATTGTGATTTGCTGTTGGATGGACAACCTGTTTTATAGAGCTCATTCCTCACTACTCATTTCTTGGACAGACACTGCAACCAGGCACTGATCTGTGCTCCGAATTTAACAGGATTAAGAAAGCAGGTCTTTGGTAAATTACATAGCTCTTTTAGGGACCCTGAGCTTTCCCCTGAAACAAAAGCCTTCTCTTTAACACCAGTATTCTTCTTGTGGTTTCTGGCTATGAGCCATAGAATATACCATAGTCTCCAAAAATTAAAAGTTCCTTCTTACCAAGTGGGTAATGGAGAGGCTCATGGTTACCATGAGCAGGTGGTAACAAATTAAATGAACTGTGTAGAAGAAATGGTATAAAAAAAATCATCAAGTTGTTTTCAATGACCAGAGAATAAAGATGGGGTTTGGTCATAAAAACAATACTGATGGACGACTCACATGTTCCATTAGTATGCATATGACATAAAGAACTCTAGACAGAGAAAGAGGAATTTCTTCATAAGAAGAGGAGCAAAGGGAATTGGAGGAAAATACTTTATGTTTTATTAGTTATGTCCCTAGGAAACCTATTAAAAAAACCTGACCCATTAAACTATAGAAACCATCCACCCCTGACCTAAAATAACAAGTTCATATATACTCTGACAGGATAAGATCCCCATCAAACCACTGATCCTATAACTGTGCTCAAATACATTCCCAGTTAATGCCCTGGGGAAACTTCTTCTGAAAGAATTAAAAAAAAATAAAAAGAAAATAAAAAAACCATATCTTTGAAAAGAATTGATTTTGAGGAAAGAGAGAAAGCTTCACACTTTTCTTCAGAAACTAAAGCAGAACAAAATAAATGGTAAAATGCATCTCTTCTCTGTGAAAAAAAAATCAACTAAGGGAAAAATATTTTTAATCTTTGTTTTCCTTTCTCCAAAACTCTCCACTGAAGTAGAATAACAGGTTGTTCTGTGTTAGCTGACACCTCACTAGGACTAGTCAGCTTTCCTCCCACCCTTACTCCATGAATAATATAAATATTTCACGAGTATCTGATGTAATTGTTGTTCTGACAAGCTCTTCCTAATTTAAAATGGCTTTTAATGCTACGGAGCCATTTTGATGGCAGCACGCCATGGGCCTGCCCCTAAGCTCTCTTTTTCATCTCTCTTTTTCATACCCCCTTTCCCCCCTACCCCCCAGCTCCTTCTTATTTTCCCACCACACACAGAACTAGTATGAAGTCCCTAAGGAGTTTCATGTGTGAATGAGTCTCCTTGGGGTATGTGAGATGAGCCATCATGAGGAGATTTTTTCCTTTATGTGTTGGAAGGAATTATTTGGTCTGGAAATAATGAAGTTATAAGCATTAAAGAATTGCAGGCTGGTGCCCACACACCCTACTACATTCCATTAGCATTTTAGCTATGTGGCTGAGATACAGGGCTGTGCATGTAGAAGTAAACACAGCTGCATATATGTATTTCAGTGATTATACATTCAGATAACTTCATGATGTGTTTAAAAATACACATAGATTATGTGGGTGGGGGTGAGAGGAAAGAAAAAAAGTCCTTTTACAGCAGTGGTCGTTTAAAGGTATGATCAGGCCTGTCTTCATTTAGGGAACTTCTAGGTCCCAATATCTTGATCTTCTGAAAACTTACATCTGAAGTTTTTTCATTGGAACTTGATCAATTTTGTTTAGGTTTTGATCCCCACTAAACTATAAATACCCTCCCTGGAAAAGGTAAGACTAAACTATCAATAATTTACAGCTTAGTGTGAATTGGTGGTTTTCTGCCAGAAGTTCAAACTGAGTACTTTTTTTCTTATATTTTCCATAACTCTTGGCTAGCCGCCTTCCTCCGTTGACCTCAATTTCTACAACAATGTACTTAGAATCTCAAGAGCTACTCTAGTCTCCTATGAAAAAGTGGCCCTTCTCCTAACTGAGGTTAAGCCCTTGAGATATAGTTTTGATCCTTTCCCTTCCAGGCTTTTTCTAGCAGATGGCTCCCACAATAATCCCCTCCCTTTGGGTATTCTTCAATCCTTCCGAATCCACTGTTCATTGACTATTGACTACAAACATGCTTCTCCTTCCCATCCTTAGAAGACTCTCACTAGAACCAACTGTCCCTATAATATATCATCCTATATTTCTCCTCTCTTTCTCAGCCAAATTCCTTGAAAAAGCTGTGCACTCTTTACTTTTCCTCTCATCTTTTAAATCCTCTGCACTCTGGTTTTCAACCTCATTGCTCAACTGAAAGTATCCTTTCCAAAGTTAACAGGGATCTCTTAATTGCCAAAGCTGAGTCTTTTCTCAGTTTTTATCCATCTTGAATTTTTAGTTTGATACTGTTGATTATACCTCCCTCTTATATATGCTCTCTTTTCTGGGTTTTTGTGATATTATGACCTTTTGGTTCTCCTCCTGCCTTTCTAAGCTGTTCCTTTTCACTTTCCTTTGCTGAATTATCATCCATGATATTCTTACAAAGGGTAAGGGTACATCAGGATTCTATTCTGACCCCTCATCTCATCCTCTATACTCATTCACTAGATGACTTTATTAGCTCACATGGGCTTAATTATCACAACCTGCCTGCTGGATATTTTAAAATTAATACTTCAAACTCACCACCTCCAAAACTGGACTCTTTCTCCCCAAATTCATCTTTCTGAATTTCTTATTTCTCTTAAGGGAAATACCCACATTTAGAATGTTGAATCCTCACTCTCCTTCATCCCACACATCTACTCCATTGCCAATTCTTCCTCATTTCCTGTGTCTACCACTTTCTCTTCTCCATTCATATATCCAACACCCTGGTTCAGGGCCTTATTACTTCTCACCTATTCTATTGTAATAGTCTCCTGCTCAGTCTTCCTGCCTCAAATCTCTCCCTGTTCTAATCTATTCCTCACTCAGTTGTCATAGGGATTGTTCTAAAATATAAATCTGACCATGTGACTCCTCTACTCAGTAAAATCTAATGGATTCTTATTGACTGTAGGATCAAATATTAAATCCTCTATTTAGAGTTTAAGAACCTCTACACAACATACCTTTCTATCCCTGTTGCACACTTCCATTCAACAACATATGGTCCATTCAAACTAGCCTTTCTATGTGTCTCTGTTCTGGCTGCCCCCATGCCTAAAGTGTCCTCCCTCCTTCCCTCTGCTTTTTAGAATTCTTATTTTCTTTCAGTACTTTAGCTCATGTCATCTACTACACGAAACCTTTCCTGATACCCCAGCTGTTGATGTTAAATCAAGAAGCATTTATTAAGTTTTTACTATGTTCTGGGCACTGTGCTAAGTGCTAGGAATGCAGATATGACCATAAAAGACAGAGACTGTGCTAGAGCTGAGGGTACAAATACAGACACAAGATAGCCTCCTGTCTCAAGGAGCTTTTATTCCACTGAAAGAAATAATAGGGGGCAGCTAGGTGGTGCAGTGGATAAAGCACTGGCCCTGGATTCAGGAGGACTTGAGTTCAAATCCAGCCTCAGACACTTGACACTTACTAGCTGTGTGACCTTGGGCAAGTCACTTAACCCTCATTGCCTCAAAGGAAAAAAAATAATAAATGCATTGGGGATTCAAAGGTAAGGCCACAAATTTCCTTCAATGTCAAATTTTAAATGAAAGTTAAACTGGGAAAAATTGATATTCCCAGTGGGGTCTCAGAAAAAGATATTACTGGGATGTCATGTAAAGTTTCATTGTGGGGAGCAGAGGCTTCTAGTTCTTCACATACAGATTGGATGGTCACCCATCTGTGGTTTCCAGAGGCACAGTGCCTTGTTTACTCTCCCCCCTATAACAATGATATTAAGAAAGTCTCTCATTTGGGAAAGAACTAGATCAGAAGGTTACCAGGGCATTAGAATATTACAAGTATATAAACAAGTCTAGGGATTGTGGGTTGTGTCGATACTCCAAAGAAATTTCTTTTCTTTTTTTTTCAGGGCAATGAGGGTTAAATGACTTGCCCAGGGTCACACAGCTAGTAAGTGTCAAGTGTCTGAGGTCAGATTTGAACTCAGGTCCTCCTGAATCCAGGGCTGGTGCTTTATCCACTGAGCCACCTAGCTGCCCTCCAAAGAAATTTCAGAGGAAACAGGAGCAGGACCATACTAAGCAAGAAAAACTAGAGGCACATAAATTACTTTTTATAAGAATCTTTGTATTCCTGCAAAAGAAAAAAAAATTCCCAAAGCGGGCCGAAGCAGCAGAAAAAAAAAAAACACAACAGGTTCAGACTCTGTTTATGAAGATTATGCTACAAAAAAAGGTCAACTTATAGCCATATCAAGTGTTTATGCTCATGGTCTAGTTCCTTCTTAGAAAAGATCTGTACCAGAATGTCAAACGTGGGACTATCTGGGAAGACTTTGAAGGGCCACAAACAACACTCGCATCCCATCCCCCAAGTTCAGACAGAGATGGTGCTGGGTGGCAGTCATTCAGCGCAAACCTGGGAAAAGAGGAATTCTATAGCAATAATATTCCAAAAAAGAAAACTAGTTTGGTAGAGAGATTCAGCTCTGTGGTCAGAAGACCTTGCCTTAAGCTTCAGTTCTGCTGTTAGCCAGTTGTATGGCTTTGGGCAAGTCTGAGCCTCGGTTTTCTCATGAGGACAATAATACTCTTGTACTTCCTGCGTCATATGGTTGTTGTGAAGATCAAATGAGAGAATGTGTGTTTGTTTTTGTAAACCAGAAAGTGCTAAATAAGTGTCAGGAAATATTATAGGCAAATAATATTAAGGAATAATCACAGTAAATGAAAAGTGAATTAAATAACATTGACTACATCCAGAAGACTATGTTATTATGCTTATTTTATTCACTATATATAAAAAGCTCTGTTAAAATCACATTACGTTTTTTTCATAGCTTCTGGTAGCAGAGTAATAGAAACATTTCCACATGGTTTTCACTAAAATTCAGCCTTGTCTTTTTACTCTCCCTTACCAAGAGAATGTACTCCATGATCTTACATAACTTCTTTTTTTCTATCAACCATGACTAATCTTTCAAGAGGAGATTGATTATTCCTTGTTTTAACCTGGTAGATATATGCAAAATTCCTTATATGTACTGGTTTTTATTAAAATTTGAACAGAATGAATATAGTATCATACTATCAATTTCCTAGACTTGCATTGAATTTTGACAGTACAAATGTCCAATTCCACATGCCAGTCAATAATGGCTTATAATCCTATGTATATTCCTATCTCAGTTCTTGGAGCCAGTGCAAGGATTACCCACCCACAAGAGTTCCATTTGGGATGGTGGTTTCTGTGATGGTGGTGTCTTTCTGCAGGCACAGGACTTGGGACCACCAACTTATTTTTCCAAACATTTAATACCTTGGTGCTCTCCAAACACATTTTTTTCCAGAATACTTTCCAGAAGGTTTTTAAGGATGTTTCTAAGTTCTTAAAAAAATAATTGACGCATAGGGGTTGGAGGGACCAGAGTAATATAAATTAGAAGTTGGCGAACAACTATTTGAAACTTCATCCAAAATATATTTTCCTCTCCAACTGAGCACACATGCATTATACCTCCTCCCTTCTCCCCAACCCCTGCTAAAAACTATCCAGTCATTTATATATTTAAGTAATTGATACAATAAAAGGTTACCACCTGGTTTTCCAAGCATGCCCTTGACATTTTCAGTCCTGTATGCCTTGAGATGTATAATATACAAAGCTTTATAATAATCTCTCCCATCTTCCTTCTTCTACCCCCCTACCCCCTTTACTACAGCAGTAAAGAAAAGGATGCCTCATTTTGAAGGTTCTACCTTCTCTTTTTTTCTCTTCCTCAGGCCATGTGTTTATACTATGGGATCCCCAATAAACAACAGGGCCCTTTTTCCATGCCAGGAGCCACCAGTTGCCATGTCAACATGGCAGGCTACGGTCCGAGCAGCTGCATCTTTTGTTGTTTTAATGAGTGGGGAAAATTCTGCCAAGCCAACACAGCTTCAGGAAGGTACAGTACATGTGTTCTTTGCTTATTTATGCATTGCCTTAATGCTGGACTCAGAAACCCTAAAAGGAATGTTTTTCTAAACTTTAAATAGCTCTTTTATTAGATCAATTGGAAATCAATCCATTATTAGATAAGCTGTCAGAAAATGAGATGGGTCCATCCCTCTTAATTTATAGATGAGGAAACTGAGACCCAGGAAGATTAAGTGAGTTGTTCAAGGTCACAAAGATAGTAAATATCAGAGGTAAAATTTGAATTCACTGACTCCAGAGCCAGTGATTTTTTTTCTTTTAAATTGTTTTTTATTGTAAATTTAGCGATAATCAACAAATAAACCTTTCAATATACAAAGAAAAAGAATGAAAATTGCATAAGAAACATGAATTAGGGAATGATTGAGCAAATTATGGTATATGAATGAAATGGAACATTATTGTGCCGCAAGAAATAATGAAAGAAGTGGTTTTAGGAACATCTGGGAAGATATATGAACTGATGCAGAGTGAAGTGATGAACCAGGAGAACGATTTACAAAATAACAACATGGTAAAGAAAAACAGCTTTGAAAGACTTAGGAACTTGACATCTTTTGATCAGTGTGATGACCAACCCTAATTCCTGAGCGCCGGTGAGGAAGCATGCTATCTCCTTCCTATAGAGATGGGTTCAGAATACAGAATAAAACATACATTTTCAGATTGGGGCAATAAGTGCATCTGTTTTATTTGATTATGTGTGTTTTATATGAGTTTTTATGTTCCTCATATTTTTTAGTTTTGCTAAGGCTGACAGACAAAGCTGGCCTAGTGATAGGGTAGCCAAAAAATAAATTAAGTGAAAAGGCTATTGAAGCATTCTTTAAAATGCACAGAAAAGCACAGAAAGAAGTCCAGAAGGACTCAGACAAGCAAAACAACTTTTAAATTTATTTTTTGAATTTATTTTTTCATATGATTTATTATAATTGAATATATTATATTTATAACAAAATGTCATTGGATTATATGTTTTTTTAAAATAAGTTATAAACAAGAGATTTGCTATTTAATGTATGATCCTTTTCTGTTCTATGGTGTCTATCAAAATGATTATTTTATTTGGTATTTATTTTAAAAAAATTAAAAGCAATTAAAAATTTTTTTAATTTAATACCAATAAAAAGGAAAATGAACATTTCCAAAAGTAGAACAGAAAATGGATTACATGTAAAACTACTAATCTCTATTGTTTTCTGCTGGCTTTTAAGAAAATAAGCAAATAACATTCAGCATGTTACTTCTTTAAAAAATTTTTTTTATTGGCAAGGCAGTGAAGGTTAAGTGACTTGCCCCAGGTCACAGCTAGTAAGTGTCATGTGTCTGAGGTCTGATTTGAACTCAGGTCCTCCTGAATCCAAGACCAGTACTTTATCCACTGTGCCATCTAGCTGCCCCCAGCATGTTACTTCTAAAGCTATCTTGCTTGTCTCTGTTTTCTTTTGAACTTTCTTCTCTTATCTTTTGTGCATTTAAAAATTCTCCTATGACTCTTCTTTCTCAACATAACACTATTGCTAACTCTCTAATCCCTCCACCCCAGGCGGGGAAATACACCACACAGTCCTTATAACAATCAAAACAAATTTATACAAGGTAATCACAAAATTGAAAATTAGAGGAAAAAACAGATTGATTTCCTGAAAATAGAGAAAGTAAAAAAGAATACAAGATGGATAAACAGAATCAATAGCTGATTTTTTAAAAATAAAAAGCTTAAAAATTGATAAACCTTTAGTCAAGCTGATTTTTATTTTTGGAGGCAATTGGGGTTAAGTGATTTGCCCAGGGTCACACAGCTAGTTAAGTGTTAAGTGTCTGAGGCCGGATTTGAACTCAGGTCCTCCTGAATCCAGGGCTGGTGCTCTATCCACTGTGCCACCTAGCTGCCCCAAGCTGATTTTTTTTTTTTTGCGGGGCAATGGGGGTTAAGTGACTTGCCCAGGGTCACACAGCTAGTAAGTGTCAAGTGTCTGAGGCCGGATTTGAACTCAGGTACTCCTGAATCCAGGGCTTTATCCACTGTGCCACCTAGCCGCCCCCCCCCCCCAAGCTGATTTTTAAAATGATGGAAAATAAAATTAACAAAAAATGAACAAGAAAAAATCATAACAAACCCAAAATAAAAAGAATTCTAAAAATGCGCTATAAATTGTATAGTATACAATATATAGGGCAACTAGGAGGTGCAATGGATAGAGTACTGGGTTTAGAGTCAGAAATCAGGTAGATTCATCATGAGTTCAAATCTGGCCTCATACTCTTATTAGCTATGTAACCCTGGGCAAGTCACTTTATCCTGTTTGCCTTGGTTTACTAATCTGTAAAATGAGCTGGAAAAGGAAATGGCAAATCACTCTAGTATCTTTGCCAAGAAAACCCCAAAAGGGATTATAAAGAGTCAGACATGATTGAAATGATTCAACAACAAGAACAACATATTCTTATATGCTAGCCAGAGTAAGAATGAAAAAGAAATAGATTATCTACAAAAATATATATAATGCCCAAATTAATTATCTTAAATAATGTACTCTCATTTATTTCATTGCTAGACATCTACTCAACAGAGGTCAAGACAAAAAAAAAATCAGGCCCAATATATACCAAAAACATTTAAAGTAGCACTTTTGGTAGTAACAAAGCTCTAGAAGCAAAGTATATCTATCTCATTAGGGAAGTTGCTAAAAAAATTGTAGTGCATAACTGTAATTTAATAGTACTGTACTATAAGAAATGAAGAATAAATGAATATATGAGAAAGCATAGGAAGACTTATCTAAACTGATGTCAAGTAAAGTAAACAGAACCAAGAAAACAATATATACATTGTAATGATTGGAATGACGCCACCTGCTGGAGACTTACTGTAGAAGAGTTCCACCCATGAAGCGAAGGTCTTTGAGGGCAAGACCAGGAGTCTTTTCTTTGGCATCAGGAAGTGACGTTGGGTAGTGGGAGGAAGAAGGAAGAGACTAGCGCTCTGTCTGGCTCTTTTTCCTGGGGACTCTGGTGGAGAAGGGAGCTAGAAATGCGCTCTCCCTTTAATAGATAGGAATCTAGGCCTTTCTCTCTCTCTTTACCAAATTCTTATTATCCTTAATAAATGCTTAAAAGTCTAACTCTTGCTAAAGCTTATAATTTATTGACGACCACTCATTAGATATTTTAGACAATCTAGCTAGAATTTTAGCCCTTAACAACATGACTACAAAAACATCAATGAAAACAATCACAAACACTTTAAACCGAATGCTTTGAAACTATAAAGAGTAAGGTTTGTCTCATAAAGAGCTTCTTTGCAGAGCTAAAAGACCACGGGTATAGAATACTACATATAGTGTTAGCCTTTTTTGATATGTTTGTTTTGTGGACTTTTTTTCTTTTACCTCTTCTTGTATTATTTATTATTGAATAATGTTAGGGCGGAGAAATAGAGTGGTAAATATAAGATATAAAAATAAATTATATAAAATTTATTACTAAAATCACATGAAAATATGTCAGATTATATTGATATCTTATAAAGGCTCATAGGTATTACACTTTTTTCTTAGATGTAATCTGGAAGGGATCTAAGTATGAACATTTAGTACACACCATCACTGTACACATTAGGAGACTGAAGTTTTGAGAGAGTGAGTTACTGACCCATTGTGACACAGGCAGTAAGCAGCAGAACTGGGATTTAAACCTGGATTCCAAATCCAAATTCAGTGCTTTTTACACCACACTATCCTGTTTATTTTATTCTTTACATTCAAAAACCAGCTTATGGCTCTGGCCTTTGAGTTTGAGAATTTTTTATTGTACATTCACAGTAAGGGCTCGTTCATACATTTTAATCCATTATCTTTTAGTCATGAGTGTTATGGCCTTCCATAATAATATTTGGTGATAATAATGATAACACATTAAAAATTTTTTTTTAGTTTCCTTGAAGTTCTATAACTCACAAAAAATATTTTCTTCATACCAATCCTATGTGAGGTAGGCAGTGTAAATATTATTATCCCCCTTCTACAGATGAGGAAATTGAATTCTGAAAAGGTTAACTGACATGTCTACAGTCACACTATTAAATAGTAGTGTCAGGATTCAGACACAAGGTATTCTGAACCATACCCAGGGCTGTGTGGGGTCTTCAAGGAGGACTAGCACCTCTGTGTGAGAACTTGTTGAGCTCTTTTCAGGGCTGTTCATCTACTATGATTTCAAGAAGCTGCAGCATGTAGAGTAGTCACACCCTGGTAATTTGTCTAGGTAGACAATATAAAACACGTTGAGGGTGACTAAAGGGCCTCACACCTGTTGGTGATTTAGAAGGGTGTCTACCCCAAGTGAAGCAGGTGACGACTGCCCCTGACAGAATGGGCAAATGAGAACAATTTGTTCCAGTAGCCATGAAGGTGGCTGTAGTGGGTGCTGTGGAGCTTGGTCAGACATCAAAGACATCACCAGAGTCACCCACTGCATCTCAGGCCATCACCAGTGCTGGTTTTTGTCTTGACTCTGGAAGACAAAGTGAGGCTGACTACTTTGTGCAACTCTGTCTCACTTAAATCCAGTTCACCCATGAGTGGAAATATCACCCTGTGATGCCACTGGTCCTCTTTGAAACACAAAGGATAAATAACAGTTATGAATGTGAGGCTTTTTAGAATTTTCTAAGTTCTTGTCATCATACTATACCACTGATCTTTTATGGTGATTATGGGATCGTTTGATTCTATACTTTACAAATAAGAGGACAAAAAATCCTGCAAATTCTATAATAAAGTAACTTAGAAAGAAAATGCTGCTTTTCCCAATCATTTCTATGTCCTAGGTTAATGGTACATATGAACAGTTTCTTGTTAATCTGGTTATAATCAATCCTCTACACTGAAAATCATACACAATTAATGCTCTCTGTGATGATCCCTGTTTGAGCAAAATCAGTTTATGTACCTTAAATATTTGATTTTCAGGTATTGGAATTATAGATATCTGCCTCTCTCTCTCTCTCTCTCTCTCTCTCTCTCTCTCTCTCTCTCACACACACACACACACACACACAGGAAAGGAATAAGCACAGCTCAGAGCTCTTTGCACTGTTCTTTACTCTTTTTGTTTGTTTGTTTTTGCAGGGCAATGAGGGTTAAGTGACTTGCCCAAGGTCACACAGCTAGGAAGTGTCAAGTGTCTGAAACTGTATTTGAATTCAGGTCTTCCTGAATTCTCGGACAGTGCTTTATCCACTGTGCCACCTAGCTGCCCCCTGTTTTTTTACTCTTTAACACTCCCCATACTAGTAGTAACTACTATTCATTTTACCTTTCCCACCTCTCTGTTCCTTAAACACACCAACCTCCAGAAATCAAAACTCAGTTATTCAACTGAATAAAATGTTGAGATCAGAGTATATATCACACGCTTCCCTCACTGGATTCTGAAGACTTTTCCATTTACCTGAATACTATAGATGTGATTTGTAGAAGTACTCAAAAAGTACAAAATAAAACTTCATTATAACAAAATAATTTATAGGTCACAAGGAGTTTGTTATTTAAGATATAATCCAAATATATGTTTAAAAACTGGGATGAGTTTAGAAGGTCCTTCCTCAGAAAGATACAAGAGGCTAGAGGAAATCACTCTGTGTTTTTTTTTCAACTTCTCTAATAATAATACAAATCTCAATATGCTTTTTGCTAGTGACATTTAATTGAAATCAATGACAAGGGTATCCTTGAAGGAGAAAAGAAGTTACAAAAGAGCAATATTCAGTCAGAAATGGCAAAGGTAATTCTACCTACTTTTTCTTGGTCAAGTAGAGGTTCTTAGTTCAGGGTCTATGGTCTTATTTCTTTTATATTTTGATAACTGTGTTTCAACATAATTCATTTCCTTTATAATCCTATATATTTTATTCCATGAACTTAAAAACCTTCTTAGAAGGGGTCCATAGACTTTAAAAGACTGCCAACATGGCCCACAACACAGAAAAAGTTAAGAACTCCTCTGTCTTTATCATTGGCAAAGTTGGTTGAGGTGATTGTCTCACAGTGACCTGAGACCTGAAACCTCAGGTCTTTTGTTTTTATACCCAGTTGGCATATCTGGATCCACCTTCCTTTCCACTGACTCCCTAAGTCAGTCACTGTACAAATGGCTGCTTCTATACATACCAGTGTAAACACCTTGAAGTTCTTCCCCTCCGCAAACAGGAATAGAGAAATGGTCTGTGATTTGTCAGATGTAGGGATGGTTCTGAAGTTAAGATGTATAGAGTCCTAAAGAACAAAAATACGGTATTCTAGAATTTAATGAGAATTTTCTTGTGTTTATACCACCTTTGGCTTATGTGGTTTCACAGAGCTAACTTTACTTTCAAAATATGGGGAAAATTGAGCTTGACAAGTATTACTTAACAGTCATTAAGTACTCTGTGCCAAATACTGTTGTTCCTTCTGCATCCAGCAGCAGGTGTTCACCAGACGGACAACCAAGATAATAATATTAGTTTCCTTGCCAGCCTTACCAAAATTTTCACAGGATAGGATAATGTCCATGAATCTCTTTGCACTCCTTGAAGGAAAGCAGCATGCAGCTACAATATGATTGTATCATTTACATTTCCAAGGATCAAATTTTGTAGATAGTTTAGATCCAAAGGACCTCTGTTTTCTTATGACATGTTTATTGTATGATGAGCCTCCCTAGAGATAATATAAGAAGAAAATCCACAACAATGCATAGTTTTCATTACAGTGACACATAAACCCACATATCCATATGCTCACACCAGCAGGCTGCTAGTTTCCAGACTATAAAGGACCAAAGTGTTGGGCAACAGGTTATTAGAACTAAATAGAATATATCATCAGCATGATAAATTTAACAACTCATTGGAAGAAAAAGGAAGGACAAACACTGAACCTTGTCTAAATCAAGGAACTAATTCTTGTCAGTATCTTTTTAAATTAATGTCTCAGCAATTTGATAGGATTGTGATGACTTGACCAGCAGTTTTCCAAGTATACAATAGAACATTAGAAAAATTTAATCAATTTAATAGGTACCACACTTTTCCCCCCATAGGGAAAAGTTCTGCCACTAGCTTCAAATTGTCTTGTTTGAATCATTTATCATCTTGCTTTGTCCATATAACTTTACTCATGCAGACTACAATTTGTGCTCTGTGCTGTACATAATCATATTGGGGGAAATGATATCCATGGAAGAAGCATTTAAAATTGCTATTGATAGTGTCAGAAGTGACATCAGTGTTCAGAGTTCCTGGCAACAACCAGATTGGAGCTTAGTCATCCATGCTGCGCCTTTACCAGTACAATGAAAAATTGAAAAATGATTTTTGAATTGGCAGGGTAATTTTTTTTATTCTCTGGGAATTATAAGCAATTTTATCGTCTTTTCCCAAAGACTCAACATATATTCATCTTTTGGAAAAGGAAACAAAAAACTGCTAACATTTTTGCTGGAAAGATCAAGAAATAGAATTATAGTACCTAATTTTAGCTCTTTTCAAAGTGGAGAAAAATGCATGTGAGAAAGGGGGAAAAAGGTGTGAAATGTCTGGGTGTTCCCTTCCATGGGATTTTATTACATTTCTCTATGGTAAATAGGGATGTAGACATTACTTCACTCAAAGCAAAATGTTACATTCTGGCATGCCCAGATAGATCAACTATTCTTTTTTCTTTACTTTTTTTGTAGGAAGTTTCAGGGGGAGGACAGAACATCAGGGTTGGGATCCCTGCTGTGCAATTAGAAGCCAAATTCTTTCACCTCCTGATTGTTTAAAAACAAGCAACACAAGTTAGCTGCTTTCAGAATTTGCTCTTAGATTTATCTAAATTCATATATTAATGGCAAATCAGAAGATATTTAGAAGTTTGTAGAATTTTGATGGTTTTGTGACTGCTAGTAGATGTATAAAGTAAATACTATTTCTTGAATCAAGGAAACATAATATGAAAATGAATTATCTGTTTTCAAGAAGCAATGAGATCACAGATTGTATGTATATGTGTACATGTAAATACAAAAATACACATGTATATCTTGTCTCTTTTAGGTAAACACTATATATTATAATCCTTTATATATTCCCACAAAGTTGAGCACATAGTAGGTCCTTGATAACTTTTAAAAATTACTATTGAAGGATTAATGTTATTATGTGTATATATATGTGTGTGTATATATCTATATCTATATGTATAGAGATATATAGATATAACCTATATCAGATTACCTGCTGTCTAGGGGAGGGGGAAGGGAGGGGAGGGAGGGAGAAAAATCTGAAATTGTAAAGCTTGTATAAACAAAAGTTGAGAACTATCTTTACATGTAACGGAAAAAATAAAATACCTTATACATTAAAAAAAAATTACTATTGAACAGCAGCATTATTTTTAGTTAATTCTTTCACTTAGCTTTCTGAACATCTTGATAAATACAGATGTTCACATCTCTTTGTCTCTCCTAGACTTTAAAGTTCTGTAAGGCTAGGATTAGTTCTACTCAGTTATCTTTGGATCCCACCTAGCCTAACTCCATGGGCAATGAGGTCCTTGATAATATGCTTTCAGCTGGTTGTGTTATAATCTTCCTGTGTAAAATAAACATGACTCATTAAGTTTGGACTTGGACTTAACATTGACATGATTAACAACAACAATTGGCTTAAATTTTACAAGTACATTCATTTATATGACTCTTCTCTAGCACTGCCTTCCACGTGAAGCCTTTCCTGGGCCCAAATGCTTGTGTTCTACCTCCCTAAACTACCTCGTATGTATTTGTATTTATTCTGTACGTCCTTATTATAGACTTATGTAAGAGTCACATGCTTGTATAAGACTGCTTCATTTTTCTTTGTCCTTTGTATCCCTGGCATCTGGCACCTAGTAGGTATCTAATAAATGCTTGTTAATTGGTTGATTGATATGATATATTTGATCTTCACTACCAACGTGTGAATTAGCACAGGGCAACAGAAGTTTTGTCCCAAGCACTGGTATCCCAGGTAGTGTGCTTCCACCTCATAATGTTCTACTGCCTTCCCACAAAAGCATCAGTCTACCAGCTCCTATCCGCCTTTCCCCCAAAGTCTCATGGACCGGGCACTAGAAAGAACCCTGGATTTGGAGTCAGAAGGCCTACATCTGCCACTTCCTGCCTTAGTGATCACATAACTATGCTGGGCTTTACTTTCCTCGTCTGTCTCATGAGGAGATTGTACTAAATGACTTCTGAGGTCCCCTTTAGCTCTAAATTGTAGTGGTCCTATGATCCAGGGGGTGGGGAAATCAGAACAAGGGTAGTCGTCACACCTGGCTGCAGCTCCCCAGGTTTCCCTCATGTCCCCATAAACTCAGGTGGGATCTTTAGGAGGGGTCTACAATGGTGAGTGCTATTACTCTCCTTCCTCCATATCTAAAGTCAGACCCGGCCTTCTTCAGCCTTCTCTTCCCTCCCAGTTCATTGTTCCTTCTGGGATTCTCTATTATTGAGCCCCTCTTTCCCTTTTTCCCCTTCCATCTGAGAGCCTTCTCACATTTCTTTTACCTTCAGGTGCTCACTGAAACATAGCTTTTCTCCTGAAGCCCCCCTATCTCTTGCCAGCTTTACTTGGTGACGTTTCCTCGACAGCTGACGGTGTCACTTCCCCATGCTTGCTGCTGCCATCTGTGGACCTTCAGGTCACTCTCACTCTTTACCCCTAAAGTTCAGTGCTTGGCTCAGAGTTGTGTCCTCTGCCCTGCTTCGTACTCCCTTTGAATACTCCTTCCGTATCCCCTGCCTCTAAGCCCCAACCTCCCCAGCTCCCATGACCTCTGTCTCTCGGCCCTCTTCACCATGCACAGAAAGTAGTCATGGTCCTTCAGACCTTTCTCCCCCCTTCATCATCCCAGGTGCCAGGGAGCCTAGTTCTGGCTTTGTTCACAACAGCCCCGTGTGTTAGGCAGGGTATATATTATCATCCCTATTTCACAGACAAGGAAATCCGGGCTCAAAAGGTAGAAGTGACTGAGGGAGCATCACGTAGCTAGTAAGCTGAAGAGCCGGGCCTCAAACCTAGCACTCTACACCCAGTTCTTTTTTCATGATATTCCTGTGGCATTTCTGGCTTTTGTCATGTGTCCTGAGGAGGAGGAGGACAATGACGATGATGATAGTGAAACTGTATATAGTGCTTACGAAGTGCCAAACCCTGTGATAACTGCTCTGTCAATATAATCTCATTTTATTCTCACAGTAACCCTGGGAGTTTATTATCCCCATTTTACAGTTGAGGAATGTGAGGCAAATAGTGCTTAGGGGATATGCCCAGGGTCACTTAACTAGGAAGTGTCTGAGGCAGGATTTGAATTCAGGTCTTTTTGACCCCAAGTCCAGTGCTCTAGTGCTGAATTGAATTGATTTAAATTCATTTGAAACCCATCAACTCATTTCTTATTACAGATTCAGGAATGTAATTTTTAGCTCCTGGTTTTCTATATCATACAGGTCATAATATGTAGTCACACCAAATTAATGAGTAATAATTAGAGCTTTGGCTACAGATGACTAAAGTTAATACAGATTTTTTTTTTAAAGTTCAGTCCTCAATTCTTTCATGTTTTCCAAACTGAATAGAGCTGAGTTAGATCATTAACCAATGAACTGGAATCCTCAGGAACCCAGAAGGAAGAAGTAGATGGTTCAATAGATGGCACTCTTCCACCTGATTGAATGGCGAAAGTCACAGCATCCTGACTCTCTGTGCTATAACTAGCACACAGCAGAAAAACTGGAGCCTTTGAATAGGGACTTGACAAGCATCAGGACATGAAGAGAGGTGGCATAAGCTGGCACGTTGTATTTGTTACAATATTTGGATCCATCCTGGCTTTTGAATGTCTTCTTGTTTCCTTTGTTCTCCTTCCAGTATAACCCTTGAGTAACAGCCAAAAATAACCTAGGAAAGATAGTCAGATTACGAGTATTTAAGAGGATGGCACCGGCTAGCACTTCCTGTGTTTGGAAATGTGGCTCTTAAAACTTAAGTTGAAAAAAAGGCTTATGTCAGCTAAAAATACAAATCCCAGAAGCAAAAATAAGAGAGGGAAAGCATGACCAATAATTGGTGTACTTTCCAGCTCTAACAAATTCTTTATATAATTTTGAATAAATTAATAATTAACAATAATAGTAGTATTAGTAATAGTAATAGCTAAAAGTTATATAGTACCTACTCTGTGCCAAGTACAGTGCTAAGAACTTTATAATTATTATCTAGTTTGATTCTCACAACATCTCTGGGAGGTAGGTAGGTGCTATTATTATCCCTATTTTACAAATAAGGAAACTGAGGCAAACAGAGATTAAGTTATTTGCCTGGGGTCACAGAGCTAGTAAGTATCTGAGGTCTGATTTGAACTCAGATCTTCCTGACTCCGGTTTCTGGTGCTCTATCCAGAAATTTCTTGATTTTGAGCCTCAGTTTTCCCATCTGTAAAATGAGAGGGTAAGACTAGCTGATTATTAATTATAAATCATAAAGCACTGATATTTTATGATCCAGTGCAAAATGTAGTGCAAATGTAGTGACTTATGATGAACCATAACTATATTATAGAGAAGCCTTTCTGGCTGAGTTTCTAGTCATTTGGGAAGGTTGCTAAAGAAGGGGGAAAGTACTCAATAATAATAGAATAATGAATCAAGAGAAAGCAGAAAAGGATAAAGATAAAGAATTTTATCAAATTAAATTAAGCATGGATCGATCCACTGTTTAAAAAATTATATTGGTCTTTCTGAAAGCAGAAAACTTTAAGACATTAAAGGGATTGTTTTAATATAAATTTAAAACAGAAATTTAAAAGAAGTTTTAAATGCCTAATGAAAGCATTGTATCTTTGAAGAAATGTAGGAGTACACCGAACTCTGTAAAACTAAAGTGTGGGGGCAGCTAGGTGGCACAGTGGATAAAGCACTGTCCCTGGATTCAGGAGGACCTGAGTTCAAATGCGGCCTCAGACACTTGACACTTACTAGCTGTGTGACCCTGGGCAAGTCACTTAACCCTCATTGCCTGCAAAACAAACAAACAAACAAACAAACAAACCCAAACAAAAAACTAAAGTGTGATAATATATCTTTAGGTTAAATTATAATAGCAAATTTACCCCCTAAAGTATAGTTTAAAGATAGAGACTTTCCATAAGATTAATAATCCCTGTACACAAATTTCCATATGTAGTTGTAACTTCCCTCTGCAAAATCCAACTCTAATTTAGTTTCATCTTGGCATTGAAGAGAGCCCAGGGTTCTCAAAACCTATACCAGCACAACTCCAGTTCTGGCAGATTCTCCGATGCTGGAAGAGCTTCAAGGATGGTCCAGTTTGGCACAGAGAGTCTTATCACCAGTTGACTTGATACTTGATGAATTCTTTGGCCTTGGCAAACTGTGAAACGAAGAGAAAATCAAAATGATTCATTTCTATGTGCAGCCCCCAACCACATTTACAGTGATGGTGGCAAAATGATAGAAACGGGGGCAGAGCATACCAAGAATCACAGCCATATGCAAATTTTAACTCATTGGTACTCAGTATGGAAAGTTCTTGTCCAATGACCGATAAGTGTGTATGCTGTTGGGGGAACTGAACCCTATCACATTTTCACTATAAATGAAACCAACAGAAAGGAAGAACAGAGAAATGAAAGTATAGTTCACAGGTATACTATGAAGAGAAAAGTGAAAGAAGTTCGGAGTTCTTTTTGTGTGCCTCCCAAAATGACAAGAAATATCATTTCATGGGACATTGGTTTCATGCATATTATAATGCTAATGACAAATATTTGCAAAAAGACCACAAAGAAAAGTATTACAGCTTATGCACCAGCATATTTCAGATATTAAAGATGTAGAGACATTTTCTGAAGAAATAGATAAAATTGTCTAAACTAAATTAGCATGTACTTTGAAAGTCAGTGACTTCAAGGCAAAGATGGAAATAGGTAAGCATGGTGAGATATGTATGTGAAAAAGTAGATCAAGAATAAGGAATGAAAGAGACTAAAGATTTGTAGACTGTACAGAAGTATTGTGCCTATATGTCAGGAATCATTTTGTTTGTTTGTTTTCTTCCCCCCCCCCCGCAATTTATTTAGAATTTTATTTTTTCCCCAAATTACATGTAAAATTTTTTTTTACAATTTTGTGTTCCAAATTCTCTTCCTCCCTGCCCCCCCTTAAGAACACAAGTAGGAATACTTTTTTTGAGAAAAGAATTGGAAGATGCTGGACATCACAAGCACCAAATAGTATTGTACAAAATTAATGTAGTTAAATGTTTATATACAAGAAATGGCTTGTTACTGCTGGGGGAGATATTCCTGAATCAGCTGTCTATGTCCAGTTAAAACCTCCTATTTGAGGAAGGATCACAATTAATTCAAAGTTAGAAGGAATGAAAATTTTCAAAAATGATTCTAAAATCATAGATCATAATTTTAGAACTAAAAGGGAATTTAGAAGCCATTCAGGCCCATGCTTTAGTAATGGCATTTTGCCAGGCGTGTAGAGAAAGGATTAGGGGAAAGCCTTGAGGTAGGGAGACTAACTTGGAGATTATTGCAGTTATCCAGGCAACAGATGATGAAGGCCTGAATTAGAGTGGTAGCCCTGTGAGCAGAGAGAAGGGCATATGCACAAAAGATGTTGTATATGCCCTTATTTGGCAGATAAGAAAACTGAGGTTAATTTCAAACTCCACATCTCCAGCTCAGAATTCACTGTTCTCCAAACCCAGCCCACTTTTGTACTTTCCTATTACTGTTGAAATCATCAGCACCTTCCAGGTTCATGACTCAGGAGTCGTCTTTAATACTCATCTTTCATAACTACCTCCCACCTGTCTAATCAGTTACCAAGTCTTACTTATTACACAACATCAACATCTCTTGTATATGTGCCCTTCTTTCTACTCACGTGGCTACCACTCTAATTCAGGCCTTCATCATCTGTTGCCTAGATAATTGCAATAATCTCTAAATTAGTCTCCCTACCTCAAGGCTTTTGCTTAGTCTTCCCTCTACATACCTGCCAAAATGATATCATTAAAGCACAAATCTGACCTTGTCACTCCCCTCTTCAAGAATCTCTTGTGGTTCCCTATTGCCTCTAGGAGGAAATACAAAGTCTTCTGTCATTTAAAAACTTTCCTAACCTGGTTCCAGAGGGCATTTTCATGTCTATTAAACATTACTTCCTTTCATACATACAGCTAAATTGACCATCTTACTATTCTTCACATATTACACTTTTTCTACTTTCATCTTTGCATAATTAGTTTCTCTCTTTGCCAGGGATGCTGTCCCTCTTCCCTGTCCATCTCAAAGAATCTCTGGCTCCCTTCAAAGTTAATTTCAAATACTACTTCCTATGTTAGGCCTATATCTCCCAGTCAGTGCATCCCCCTGAAATTACCATGTATTTTACTGTCTCTGTCTCTCTGTATCTCTCACAGACACACAGATATACATGTTGTTTTCCTTTATAAAATGTAAGATCTTTGAGGACAGGAACCTTTTCATTTTTTGTATTTGTATCCCCAGTATCTCGTTAGTGACAGGCACATAGTAGGTACTTAATAACTGCTTGTTGATTAAATGAAAGGCTTTAGATGTAGACCACAATGTCTTCCTATGGATGCTTAACAGATACAAACCAATTACAAGGTCTCCTTTACAAGGAGACCAAAAGAGCCTAAAAGGTGACTTAATCAGCAAACTTGACCTATTAGTCAGACAGGCAAGTGGCAGCCCAAAGCAGCACTAGTAAATACAGCTCATTTGTAAAATCTCCCAGAGGATGATAACAGAAGAGTATGAACAATATATTGCCTCATCGAACAGCAGCAGCAGAGGGTAAACTGTGTTTAAAGAAAGCTTGGCCTTCTATCACTCATAAAAAACAATAATGATGAAAAGAACTGGATTAAATCAAGGAGGTGTATTCTGGAAACAATGTATTTGTATGAGGGTGTTGGGGGTTCTATTTACAAGATATCTAAAGAAAGTTACTAAAGACGTGGAAAAAAAGTCTCAGACATAATTAGTGTGAAAAAAAGTGCAACAACTACTGACCTATATACCTACTTCCATACTTGTATACAATTTTCATGAGAACCTGCTACACACACATTGAGGGCATCCTAAGTGACGTATTAGGAAGGAACAGGCAGTCATCCACAAAGAATATCCCACAATAGACTGGATCTGGAGTATCCCACTATTGACTAGAAGATGAAAGAATACAAGATCCCGTTATGCATGATGTTTGTTGGCAATTAACAAAATGCCGGAGCAAAATGCCTGAAAATGTGTTCTTCAACAAAGAAACAGTTATTTATACATCCAAATTATTCAAGATTTTAAAAAAGATTACTTGAAAAGTATCTTAACAGAAATAACCTTTTTTTGATCATGAATATCAGGCATGACATATAACAAGAAGAAATATTTTTACCACAGTCATGGTGGAGCTCTAGCTCAGTCCAAATTAAAGACAGATTTCCTATAGATTAAGGTCCTACTGGTGTTCCTGTTTTCAGATGGTGCTGTACTGGCTCCGTCAAGCCCCAGAACATTATAGAACCTCCTGGAAAAGGTCTGTAACCACCTAAAAGAGTCTGTCCTTACTATCCACACGTGAAAAATGAAGTGAATGACGAGTGTCTATTGGCCAGAATATGCCCCACAAGTAGATGAACAGCCTATAGAGTTTGTCTGTCCATCTTGGATAGACCATGCAGCTTGACCATGAATTGGGCCCAGAATTAAATAGGAAGAAGAGAATGGGTCAGACTGCCTTCAATAAATTACAGAGCTCTTTTAATGCCCTCAAACTTTTCCCAGAAACAATACAAGCTGAATTGTTTTGTGACTCTAAGGAAGTCACCTAACCTCTGTGGGCTTCAATTTCCTCATCTATAAAATGATAGGTTTGGACTTCACGGCCTCTGAGGTGCCTTTCAGCTCTAAATCTATTGTCCTGTGGCCTGTCTTTCTGATCCTAATATTTTAATGGTTGTGCATAGCTGTGAGTCATGGAATTCTACAGTACTGGATGAATTTAAAATGTGTATCACACAGAGGACAATGGAATGAAGTATGGTTGGTGTGAGCTGGTTGAAGCATACAATAAAATAGATACTTGAAAGTATTTTGGGTAAATGATATAAATCAATCAGTCAATTAATAATTATTCATTAAATGCCTATTAAGTTCCAAGCACAGATGCTTGTGCTGGAGGTAAAAAGACAAAGAAGAAACACACCCTGTTCCCAAGAAGCTTATGCTATATATATATAAAAGATATATAGTTACAGATATAAATGTGTATATACACATATATGTACATAAATATGTAAAATGTGTACAGATAAACATTATTTTCCAGAGAAAAGGCACTAGCAGCTGAGTAGATCAGGAAAGGCTTCATGTAGAAGATAGTATTTTATCTTAATCTTGAAGGAGACCAGAGATTGTGAGAGGTGGAACTAAGGAGGGAGTGCATTCTAGGCATGGAGGACAGCCATCATTAAGGCTTAGAGACAAAAGATAGGTGTCATCAGGGAAATTTATAAATAAAAAATGAAGGACCATTTATTTGGTGAAAACTAGGGAAATGCCCTTAGGAGAAGTTAAGGAAGGGCCATAGCACATTGAGTAGACTCCCTGTTGTTAATTTGTGGCTGGAAATGGGTGGCTCACACAGGGTAAAAAAAAAAAAAGTCATGAATTGGTTGTGATCTTCATTGGAGGCAATATCTAAAACTTCGATTCCAAATTGAAGATTTCATAGATGCATTCGAGGAGTTGAGGATTTTAAATGTAACTTCGATGTATTAAAATACTGAGTTTTAAAAACTAAATAGGAAAATGCATTTTGTTAGGATGGGAATTTCTCTACTGAACATGAACTGACTTCTGTATCTCCTTTTTTCTCCACTGATACTTTTTTCTATGTCTATGTAAGAAAATCATCCAATTATTAGTAGGTTAGTGTTTAAAACTATTAATGAATAAATGTTAAGGTGACAGTATGACTTTCCATAGGGCCCTTGACTCTTATTTACACGACAGAATATAATATTGTCTCTTACCATTTGGAAAATTACTATTTCAATATGTTGTAGAAAAAATGAAGACCTCTTCAAGGTAAATTACACCCCTGTTTCAGGGATTAAATGCCCATTTGTATTTTATAGCAGCTGCTATTATGATTATGTGACAAACATCTGACATGATTTTATTCTTGTGGTTACAAAAATTAAAGCCTAATAGCATTTTATTTTTCTAAAAAATATTCCAATCTGAGAAAATGGCTTAAAAGCTTTAGGAAATTATGATCTGTTTTTAAGGAGGTCAGGCAAGCAGACTTCAAGGTAGGTAGCTTAGAAAGGAGAGTAAGCTGGATGACTGCCCAAGCCTGACAAGTTAGGGGGTGTCATTTCCTTTGGGTTACTCCCCTGTCACACTAACACTCTGCTGGTTTTGCTAATGAGCCCTGGTCTAACTAAAATGATTCAGTAGAATGATGAGCTACTGGCCTTGAGAGAGTAGAAATGCCAGGTTTATTTTAAGTACAGTGTGTTCTCTTATTTTACAGGTGGTGTAGCCAGAGTCTAGAACAAGTAAAGGGAGGAAATTGAAGAAACACACTTTGTTCGGTTTTATTAAGGATGACTTATTTAAAACTAACCCTATTTAAATAGAATCCAAATGGCCTATTCTCCTTGGAAACATTCACGATGCCTCCATTTTATTAAAAAATATATTTTGTTTATATTTATAAATGTATATATATAAGTGTGTGCATGTATAGTTTTTACAGCACAATATTTTGGAGAAATCCTCCTACTCTACCCCCAAACCCACTCCTAGTTTAACCTCCCCTTTGTAACCAAGGAAGACAATTCAGGAAAAATATCCCCCATAATGACTGCATCTAACAAGGAATACACCATTTCTTTTTGGTGCTTGCAAACCTTCTGTTATGAGGAGAGTGGTGTATTTCATTATGTGTTCTCCAGGACATTTCACTTTTCCTTTACCCTGAATTTCACTTCCTTTTAGTGATATTGTATTTCTATTGCTTGAGTCATATATGTTATTGTTCTTTTGTTTCTGCTGACTTATTTCTTTAAAAAACATTTTTTTTTTGGTGGGGCAGTGAGGGTTAAATGACTTGTCCAAGGTCACATAGCTAGTAAGTGTCAAGTGTCTGAGGCTGGCTTTAGAACTCAGGTCCTCCTGAATCCAGGGCTAGTGCTTTATCCACTTGCCACCTAACTGCCTCCTGCTTACTTATTTCTGAATCAATTCATTTGTTTTCCTATGATTTTCTGTTACTCATAATTTTCATTTCTTACTGCAATAACATTCCATTATATTAATATACTGTAGTTCTATCAGCCATTCACCACTCTGTTTCTATTCTTCAGTACCACAAAGAGGTTATGAGATTTTAGTGTAGAATGGAAGTTTGTTTCTATCATTGATTTACTTGGAGTATATGCCTTATATGGGATCTTTGGTCAAAGGTATTGATTTCTTTTTTTATATCACATTCTTTTCTGAATATGTCTCTTCTTTCTTTAACAGGCAACCATACCTTGTAATAGAAATTTTTAAAAAATTAAAAGCATGAAAAAAAGTAGCTCAGCAAAACCAAATCATTGGACCATATCTTATGGGGGCAGCAAGGTAGTGCAGTGGATAAAGCACCAAACTTGGAGTCAGAAAGACCAGAGTCCAGATGTTCCCTTATTAGCAGTGTGACCCTTGGGCAAGTCATTTAGCCTCCATCCCAGTTTCTTCCATTGTAAGATGGGAGTAATAATAATAGCACCTACCTTTCAGGGTTGTTGTGAAGATAAAATGAAATAGTAACTGAGATAAATAAGATAAACTGCTTAGCACAGTGCCTGGCACATAGCAAGCTCCATATAAATGTTAGCTGTTATTGTTGTTATTATCATAGTAGTTGTGTCAAACCCAAATAGAAAGGGGGGGCACCAAACTATACATAAAGATCTCTGTGGCCCATATATTGACTTAGAAAACCATATATTAATATTATCTGCATTTGTATTTTTGTTGATTTTGTTAAATATTTCCCAATTACATTTTTTTTTAAAGTGAGGCAATTGGGGTTAAGTGACTTGCCCAGGGTCACACAGCTAGTAAGTGTTAAGTGTCTGAGGCCGGATTTGAACTCAGGTACTCCTGAATCCAGGGCTGGTGCTTTATCCACTGCGCCACCTAGCTGCCCCTCCCAGTTACATTTTAACCTGGTTCAGGCTGCACTCAGGAGTTTTGTGGTCCACATGTGACTCCTGTGTTTGAAACCTCTAGCTTCTAGCATATGAAATATTCCACCCCTATATTCTCCCTTGTAAGGGCTAAAATTCTAGCTAAACTATCTAAAAATCTAATGAGTGGTTGCCAATAAATTATAAGCTTTAGCAAGAGTATTAAAATGTTTAAGTATTTATTAAAGAGCATTAGGATCAGAGAGAAAGGTAAAAATCTAACTATTTATTTATTTATTTTGGTGAGGCAATTGGGATTAAGTGACTTGCCCAAGGTCACACAGCTAGTAATTGTTAAGTGTCTGAGGCCAGATTTGAACTCAGGTCCTCCTGAATCCAGGGCCAGTGCTCTATCCACTGTGACACCCAGCTGCCCCCCAAAATCTAACTATTTCTAAGAGACCCCATCATCCCACCCACCATGGTGAGGTCAGGAACCAAAAAGAGACAGAACCCCTCCGCCAGTGTCTGCTTCCTACTTCGTGTCCCCCTCCCAGAAATGGGAGGCTCCTCAAGTTGATTGGCTGGTAGCCTTGATAGCCAGTACCCACGAGCACAGGTCACTCCCTGACGCTAAGGACCTTGACCACATGTCTTGCTCTCAGAGGCCTTCACCTCATGGCGGAGCTTTTCTACAGTAAGTCTCCAACAGGTGGCGTCATTCTAATCGTTACACCCTTCTCATTAATGAAGTTAGGGCAGGCACATGGTCTCCTTTTCTCCAGAGGCAGGCGTGGTCACTGTTGTTAGCACTGACTTTCCCTTTTATCTTTTTCTATTGTTCTAGTCTCCTGTGCTGCTTTTCATATGTGCCTTCCCATGCTCCTCTGATTGTTTTCTATTTGTTGTGTACCACAGTTTGTTCCCTAGAACCCTTTGTTTCTAGGAATTGGCGACCATCAAAGTACTGCTATGTATTGTTTGATCTTTCTGTCTTTGACCTTCTTAGGATATATGCCCAGTATTAGTATCTTTGGGTGAAATGGTGTATATGCTTTAGTTACTTCTGAACTGTTTTCGAAAATGGTTGGACCATTATACTTCTAGCAGCAGCATGGTTATCTTACTAAAACCACTCCAACATTAGCTATTTGTAAATTTTATCATCTTCGCCATTTTGCTAAGTAACAAGTGAAACTTCAGAGTTGTTTTGGTTTCCATTTATCATCTTATTAATGACTTGGGGCAGTCTTTTCTATGTTGATAGTTAGTAATTCATTTGAAAAACTATTTAAACCTATCCTTTGACTACTTATCCATTGGGAATGGCTCACGTATATTTGTCTTAATTCCATATATGTTTAGATATAGATAAATACATACATGTGATATCAAGATCTTACCAGAAATATTTGATGCAATGATTCCTCCCCACCCCAAACTGTTTTCCTTTCTTAGGCATTCATTGACTTTATTAGTGTAAAAGGTTTATAAAATAATGAAAGAAAAATTATATTTTTAATCTTTTATAATATTCTCTATTTTGTCTTAGTTCCAGTTGGTTAGATTGAATTTTTAAAATATAATGCTATTGTCATTTTGTTAGAATTTTATTTAAAATATTTATACCAATATTTTTAGTGATATTGATCTGTATTTCCCTTCATTTTATTTTTCAGTTCTAACTTCTGTGAAAGTTAGCTCAGTACTGTATTTTCCATTTTGTCTCCTTTCTGTTAGATTTATCTAGTTCTGAGAGAAGAAAATTATAATTTTCAAAAATTATTGTGATGTTAGTTCTTTTGGGATTCACTTAAATTTTCCTTTATAAGTTAAGATCATTTGCCAGTTGGTGCATTTATATTTATAATAGATACTGTTTATGTTTAGTATTGATATTTTCTTTTTTAATAATAAACATTTTTATTTATAGTTTTAAGTTCCAAATTTTATCTCTCCTTCCCTCCCTTACTTCTCTGAGTCAGTAAGCAATCAGATATAGATTATACATGTGCAGTCACGTAAAACATTATCATATTAGTCATTTTGTATAAGAAAACTGTATTCAAGAAAAAAATGAAAGAAAGTGAAAAATAGCATGTTTCAGTCTGTGTTCAATCAATATCAATTATTTCTTTGGAGCTGTATAGTATGTTTCATCATGAATCCTTTGGGATTGTCTTGGATCGTTGTATTGCTAAGAATAATTGAGTAATTCACAGTTCTTCATCAAAAAATATTGCTGAACTGCACAGTGTTCTCTTGATTCTGCTCTCTTCACTTTGCATCAGTTCATACAATCTTTCCAGGCCTTTCTGAAATCATCCTCCTTGTCATTTCTTATAGCACAATAATATTCCATCACCATCATATGCCACAGCTTGTTTAGCCATTCCTCAATTGATGGGTATTCCTTTGATTTTCACTTCTTAGCCACCACAAAAAGAGATGCTATAATGAATATTTATTTTTAAAATTAGAAAGTTGGTGAATAAAAAGTCTAAAATAGGCACAAAAGAGAAGGTATTAAAATTAAAGGAGAAATAAATAAGCTAGAAGCAACCTCCCCTACAGAAATGATAACTAAAACTAAAAGCTTGGAAAAGACTGATAAAATTGGTAAACCTTTAGCTAATCTGATTAAAAGAAGGCAAAAATGAAAATTTACAAAATAGCAAATGAACAAGGTGAAATCACAACAAAACAAGAAGAAATAAATCTACCTAACATACAAAGTTATATGGTGACAAAATTGAGAACACAGAAGAAATACAGGAATAACTTTAAAAATACTCAGAATAATAGAAAGCCAAATAAATATCTTAAAAAGGTCAATCTGGGGCAGCTAGGTGGCGCAGTGGATAGAGCACTGGCCCTGGATTCAGGAGAACCTGAGTTCAAATCCAGCCTCAGACCCTTGACACTTACTAGGTGTTGTGTGACCCTGGGCAAGTCACTTAACCCCAATTGCCTCAAAAAAGGAAAAAAAAAAAAGGTCAATCTTAGAAAAGGAAATAGACTTTTATGGAAAAGTATTACCAAAGGGAAGAAAATACAACAATTCATGGTCCTTATGGACCCATAGGAGAATTCTGTCAAACTTTAAAGAATATTTAGCACTTATATTACAGAAATTGAAAAAGAACACAGCTTACTAGAATATTTTTATGAGATAAATATAGTCCTAGTACCCAAACCAGTGAAAGATAAAATATAGACCTACAGTCTTTATATCTTTAATAAATAGCAATTCAAAAATTTTATACAAAATCCTGTCAAATAGACTACAATGATTTATCCAATAAATCATTCATTTTGACCAGATTGAATTCATAGCAGAGATGCAAGAATGCTTCAACATTAGGAAAACAATCAACATAATTAATCATATTAAAAATAAAACATCCAAAACCACGTGATTATTTCAACATATGCAGAAAAAGCCTTTGACAGAGTTCAATACTTCTTTTTACTAGGGGGAAAAAGCTCTAGAAGGACCTTTCTTTAATATAATAAAAAGCATCTAACTAATGCCAAAAGAAAGCATCATGTGTAACGGGGATATCCTAGAACCTTTTCCAGGAAAAGTGGTAGTAAAACAAGGATGTCCTTTGTCCTCCATCAATTGACATGACTCTGGAAATTCTAGCAGCAGCAATAAGATGATAAAAAAAATTAAGGGCATAAAGATAGGTAAAGAATAGATAAAATTAACCTTATTTGCTAATGGTATGAAAGTATATTTGGAAAATCTTAGGAAATCAGCAGAAGTACTAAGTGAGAAAATTAACAGATTCAGCAGTGTCCAGGCTACAAAATAAACACTGAAAAGTCAATAGTATTTCTCTATAATAGTAACAAAACACAAGAGGCAATAATAAGAAGGGAAATCCTTTTCCAGTGGCTACAAAATGTGTAAAGTATCTGGATTGATTAATTTACAGAAATAGGAAACTAAAAAGTTTTTTTCACAGATACAATGTACCTAGGAAGCAGTTTAATGGGGAAAAAAATCTTTGATCAAATTTATCTTATCAAATAAGGATTTGGTATCTTAGACACATGCCCACCTACCCACATACATAAATAAACAGTGGCTATGGTTTTATATTTATAAATATTATAAATAACCAATAACCATCTAATGAATAAATAAATGGTGAAAAGATATGAACAAGCAGTTCTCAAAAGAATTATAAAATATTCATAACCCCATGAATGAATGCTCCACATCACTAATATTAAGAGAAATGCAAGGGGCAGCTAGGTGGCGCAGTGGATAGAGCACCAGCCCTGGAGTCAGGAGGACCTGAGTTCAAATCTGGCCTCAGACACTTAACACTTACTAGCTGTGTGACCCTGGGCAAGTCACTTAACCCCAATTGCCTCACTAAAAAAAAAAAAAAAAGGACTCAACTATTTCACCTCACACTGTGTTACTTGGCAAAAGATGACAAAAGATGATGTAGTCACTATTGGAGGGTTTGGGGGAACATAACAGTGGTGCATTTTGGGTAGAGTTTTAAATCATTGCAGCCATTCTGAATAGCAATTTGGAATTATTCAGACAGTGACTAAAAAGTCCAATACTTTGACCCAGAGATTCCATTACTGGGCTTTTACCTCAAGGAGGCTGCTGATAAGAAGAAAATCATGTACTCCCGAAATAGTTATAGCTCTACTTTTTGTGATAGCAAAGAATTACAAGCAATATAGATGCCTCTCTGTTGGGGAATGGCTAAACAAACTATAGTACATCAATGTAATGGAATACTACTGTGCTGTAAGAAATGATGAATGTAATGAATACAAATAAGCATAGAAAGAACTACTTGAACTAATGCAGAGTGAAGCAGTGTCAAGAAAAAAATATATACAGTAACTACAGCATTGTAAACAGAAAGAACAATCACACACAAAATATCAAAAGCAAATTTTCAAAATTATAAAAAAGCCTAATTTGACAGAAGAGATTCTAGAAGACACTTTTAATCTACTGTTTTCCAGACACTGGATGTCCACACATGCTGCTCATTGCATCTATTTTCCGAAATTTTCAATGTATTGATCTGTTACGCAGATTTTCCCTCTTTAAAATATTATTTATTATATATGAAAACTCTCAGGGAGGGAGGGTAGAAGGGATACTGGGGGAAAGTATGGTAATGGACAAAACAAAATACATTAATAAAAACATTTAAAATGTGGGGGGAAAACTTTGAGAGATTTAAAACTTCTGATCAGCACAATGATCAATCATGATTCCAGAGTACCTCCTGACAGAAAAGTGGTGGACTCAAATGCAGAATTAGGCAAATATTTTTGGCTATGTTCAATGCGGGAATTAGTTTTGCTTGACTGTACATATTTGTTAGACAGGTTTTGTTTTCTTTTTTATTCCCAATGTGGGTGAAGAGAAGTGGGAGAGAGAGAAAATAAATTTTGTTAATTTAAAAATTGAATTTTTTTAAAAAAGAAAAAGCTTAAGTTTAGTAGGTATCTCTGACATCAACTTAGTAAGCCATGGGTACTTTGAATCCAAGGTAACATCCTTATAGTTGAAATAACCTCTAAAGACCAACTTTTATTGGTTTGTCATACTAACCTCTTCAATTATGTTTAATGGAAAAGAAATACAGCATTAGGACCATTGTTTGTACTTATATGACCCAGTGTTCACTTCTTGCTTGTAGGGCGCTTGAGCTGGAATTACTATGTAACCATGCCAATGCCAGCATCTACCTTCACAATTGCAGTTGGGTCCTGGAGAGAAGTGAAGCTGGAACCCTGTTCTTCGAATGAACTGTCAACTGTGACATCTTTTCCATCTTCAGAGGCAGACTCTAGGTTGGTGCTTGTGTTCTTCCTGAATGATACATGCTTGAGGAGATAATAAAAACCCATTTTTTTCCAAGCCATTATGAATATGAGTCATCATAGCTAAGGAATTCCAATCCAAGGTTTGTTTAGTAAGAACAGGATAAAATGCTACTGGAAAAATACAGAATTAGAAAGCAGGAAAATGGCTTTATTATTATGCAGAAATATGTGTGTACAGTATGGTCCCAAAAGTCTTAGTGCAGGCTTCAGTTTAAACCCACACTAAGCCTTTTAGGGCACCCAGTACACCCATCCATCCATCCATCCATCCATCCATCCATCCATCCATCCATCCATCCATCCATCCATACACCCTCCCCCCGCCCCCCCCCATACCCTCACACCCCTTCCTGGAGCCATGTATAGAGCCTGCAGAGACAGAATTGCATAGTAGATAGTCAGCCTTAGGGTCAGGAAGACCTGGGTTCTAGTCTTGCCAGACACATGCTGTGACTATGTGAACCTGGTGAAATCACTTAGTTTCTTAATGTTCGAAGTATCTCCCTAAGACTAAGCTGCTGAATTTTTGCTCATCTGCATTGGTAGAGGGAGCTCTATGATTAGGACTTCTCAACACCAGTGAAATCACAGGTCTAGAATAATACTGGATAAATATTCTATGGAACTAGGTCAGCATTTTTCAAAGTAAATTTGCCACAGAATACTTTTGCACTTAAAATATATTGATGGACACTAGAATGGCAAGTTTCAGTGATTCCCTGTTGTCTCTAGGATTGAATATAGATTCCTCTGTTTGGCATCAAAATTTGGCCACAACCTTTCTTTCTAGGCTGATATTACTCCCCCATATACATTATTTTCTAGCCAAATTGGCCAAACTTTGCTGTTGCTTGTGTACCACATTCCTTCTCTTTCCTCTGCCCTTGCATAGACTGCCCCCTATTCCTGTAACATACTCCCTTTTTCCTCTACCTCTTGGTACCCATAGAGTTATTCAAGAGTTTAGTGCCACTTCTTTCAAGAATCCTTTCCTGATTTCTAAATTTGTTATTAGGCCATTCACCAGGCAGCTAGGTGATACAGTGAGTATTGGGCCTGAAGTCAGGAAGGCTCCTCTTTCTGAATCCTACAGCCTGTGTGACCCTGGTCAAGCTGCTTAACTCTGTTTGCCTTAGTTTCCTCATCTATAAAATTAGCTGGAGAAGGAAATGACAGACCACTTCAGTATCTTTGCCAAGAAAATCCCAAATGGGGTTATAAATAATGGGACTTGACTGAAACAACTGAACAACAATAACAAAAAGAATCTGTTCACCATCCCCTCCTTCCCTGATGTCACTTTGTATATATCATAAATTTACTTATCTATGAATATGTAGTATCTTCCCAAAAGGAGATAAGCTCCTTAAAGGTTTATGCAGGATAGATTGGAAATAATATAAGGGAAACTGCTAGCATTCAGAAGGATTGTAAAAAGCTTTTCGTAGAAGGTGGGACTTTAACTGCAACTTAAAGCTAGGGAAGCCAAAAGGCAGAGATGAGCAGGGAAAAAATTACAGGTCTGGGGGATAGCCAGAGAAAATGTCCAGAGGCAAGAGATGGGGGAAAGGGAAAGAAAGAGAACATTCATTTGTTGAGCATCCACTACATACAAATACTGTGTTAAGCACTTTACAAATAACTCATTTGATCCTTACAACACTCCTAGGAGGATCTTCATTTACATTGAAGAAACTGAGGCAAACAAAGGTTAAGTGACTTGCCCAGGGCCACTGTTAGGAAGTATCTGAGGCTAGATTTAAACTTTTTTTCCTTCTTGAAACCAGGTCCAGTATGCTATCTAGTGCTCAGCCTAGCTACCTAGGGTGTATTGTGTGAGGAACAGCAAAGAAGGGCAATATCACTGGATCCTTTGATTTTGTTTTGTGGGAGATATAAGGTGTAACAAGACTGAAGAGATAGGAGGGGGTTCCAGGTTGTAAAGGGCTTTGAATGCCAGAGTGTTTTGTAATTGAACATTGAAGTGATAGAAAGCCAATGGAGTGTAGAGGGATTGGTGTGACATGGTCAGACCTGTGCTTTGGGAACATCTGTTTGACAGCTGAGTAGAAGATGAACTGCTGGAGGGAGAGACTTATGGCAGGGAGACCAACTAGCAGACTATTGTAGTAGTCCAAATGCGAGATCTTTCACCAAGTTAGTGGGAATGTCAGAGGAGAAAAGGGAATGTATATGAGAGATATTATGAAGGTAAATTTGACAGGACTTGACAAAAGATTGAATATGGGAGTTGAGAGAGAGGAGTTAAGAGATGACACAGAGGAAAAAACAAAAAAACTAACAAAAAGGATGACACGTAGGTTGTTACCCTGAATGACTAGAAGGGTGGTGGTGACCTCAATAGTAATTGGGAAGTCAGGAAGAAAGGAGGGTGTGGGGGGAAATATTTAAGTTCAATTTTCAACATGCTGAGTGTTTAGAAGAAACATAAAGGCTGGATAAATAGATATGAGAATCATTAGCATAGAGATGATAATTGAATGCATGGGAGCAGATGAGATCAAGTGAAATAATATAGACAGAGAAAAGAAGAGAACTCATGACAGAGCCCTAGGAGACACTCACCATTAGTGGGTATAACTTGGATGAAGATCCAGCAGAGGAGATTGAGAGGGAGTGGTTATATAGATAGGAAGAGAACCAGAAGAGCAGTGTCCCTGAAACTCAGAGTGATGAGAGTGTTAGGTAGAAGGGAATGATCAACAGTGTCAAAGGCTGCAGAGAGGTCAAGAAGAATGAGAATTGAGAAAGGGACTTTAGATTTAGGAATAAAGAGATCATTAGTAACTTTGGAGAGAGGTGAATAATGAGGTTGATTACCTGACTAGAGAGAGTTAAGAAGAGAGTGAGAGGGAAAGAAGTGGAGGCATCAATTATAGAAAGCCTTCTCAAAGAGTTTAGCTATGAGGAAGAGAGATATTGGATGATAGCTATTAAGGATGGATAGATCAAGTGAGGTTTGGGGAGGGGTATTTTATTTTTTAAAAAAATATTTTGTGGGGGCTGAGTCAAGATGGCGGAGGAGAGGCTGTGACTCCCACAAGCTCCAGATAAACCCGTCCATTCACGCCCAAATAATGTGGTAAAAAAATCAAAACCCAGAACAGCCTAATGCACATAAGAACAGAGTGAGACTATTTCTCCGCAAAAGAGGGCAATTCTGATCACCTACTGATCAGGCTGAACAGCTCAGCGCACTGTCCGGACCCAGCCAGGGACACTGCTTCCAGCGCATGTCAGAGTCTTCAGCGCCAGCAGCTTTTGAGGTTCTGATCACGGACTGGTAAGGGGGTTGGGTGGTAGGCTGGGGTGAAGTGGAGGCAGTATCTGCTGGAGTTGGGGCAAAGCGCCCTGGGTCTGAACCAGTGGGCTGAATTGAGTGGTGGTGGCCCAGTGGGGGAGGGGTAAAAGCACGCCAAGCTTCCAACCATAGAGAATCAGAGTTCAATCAGACTTCTGTTTCCGGGTCAAAGAGAAAGCCGCTGTGATTACTCACAAGCCAGGCAGGCTGAGAAGAAGCCTAATCACCCCCTGGGCCACACTGTAGCACGAACAGTGTGTCCTGGAAGCAGCGCTACACTTTAAGAAAGAATAAAAAGCCAAGAAATAGTAAGCCAGAATGCTAGGCAGAGAGAGCAGAAGACCATCGAAAACTTCTTTGGGGGAAAGGTGGACCACAATACATCCTCAGAAGAAGAAGATAATAACAGGGTCAAAGCTCCAACATCCAAAGCTTCCAAGAAAAATATGAACTGGTCTCAGGCCATGGAAGCTCTCAAAAGGGACTTTGAAGAGAAAGTAGGAGAGATAGAATGAAGATGTAGAGAAAGAGAAGAAAGAATGGAAAGAGAAATGAGAGCAATGCAGGAGAGTCATGAGAAAAAAGTCAACTGTTTGAAAAGCCAAATGGAAAAGGAGATTAAAAAACTGTCTGCTGAAAATAATTGCCTAAGAATTAGGATTGAACAAATGGAAGCTAGTGACCTTATGAGAAACTAAGACACAGTAAAGCAAATCCAATTGAATGAAAAAATAGAGGGCAATGTGAAATATCTCTTTGGAAAAACAGCTGACCTGGAAAATAAATCTAGGAGAGATAATTTGAAAATCAATGGACTACCTCAAAACCATGACCAAAACAAGAGCTTAGACACCATCCTCCAAGAGATTGTGAGGGAAAATTGTCTTGATATTCTAGAAGCAGAAGCTAAAATAGAAATTGAAATAATCCACCTATCACCTCCTGAAAGAGATCCCTAAAGGAAAACCTCCAGGAATATTATAGTCAAATTCCAGAACTCCCAGGTCAAGGAGAAAATATTGCGAGCAGCTAGAAAAAAGGAATTTAAATACTGTGGAGCTCCAATAAGGATAAAGCAAGATCTAGCAGCTTCTACATTAAAGGACCAGAGGGCATGGAATATGATATTCCAGAGGGCAAAAGAACTGGGACTACAGCCAAAAATCACGTACCCAGAAAAACTAAGCATCATCTTTCAGAGGAAAACATGGAATTTCAATGAGAAAGAAGACTTTCAGGCATTTGTTATGAAAAGACCTGAACTGAATAGAAAATTTGACTTTCAAATACAAGACCTTGGAGAAGCATAAAAAGATAGACAGGAAAAAGACTTCATGAAGGATATTAAAAGATCAAACTGTTTATATTCCTACATGGGAAGATAATACTTTGAACTCATAAGAACTATCTCAGTAAGGAATTAACAGAGGACACAGGTCTGAACTGAATATGAAGGGATGCTATCTGTAAAGCATTTATATGTTTTGTTCTTTGGGGGGTGTCTTATGTCTGGGGCCAGATTTGGGCTTGGGGCCTCCTGGGTCCAGGGCTGGTGCATTGTCCACTGTGCCACCTATGTAACCCAGAATGACATCTTTAAAATAGGGTTGAGGTATAGGAGAAATAGGGGAGAGATGGTCTGGGGAGAGGTTGTTCACATGAAGGAAACAAGAAAAAAGCTTATGGAGGGGAGGGGAAGAGGGGGAAGGAATTGGGGAGTGAGTGAACCTTAATGTCATCAGAATTGACTCAAAGAAGGACTAACATACATACTCAAGTGGGTATAGTAATATATTTTTGCCCTGAGGGAGGGGAGGGAGATAAGGTGGGGGGAGAGGGGAAGGAGGGAAGGGCAGATTGGGGGACAGAGCAGTAAAAAGCAAAATACTTTCGAGGAAGGTAAAGATGTTCTGCATAACCGCACAAGTATGACATACTGAATTGCTTGATTTCATAGGGAAGGTTGAGGAGAGAGGGAGGAAGAAAATTTGGAACACAGAATTAGCTCAAAGACCTTAAACTCATCAGAGCTGGCTCATGGAGGGAATAACATTCACACCCAGTTGGGAGGAGTAATCTATTTAACCCTACAGGAAAGTATGAGGGGAAGAGGATAAGGAAGGAAGGGTGAAAAAAAAAGGGAGTGCAGAGTAGGGGAGGGGACAGTCAGAAGTAAAACACTTTTGAGGAGGAATAGTTTAAAAGAAGATAGAAAATAGAGTAAATATCATGGGAAGGGAATAGGAGGGAGGGAAATAGTTATGATGATTGAGTATAATGGCAAAACATATGGTACCTACTTTGCTGGGCTAATGTGAAGAAAATTCTTTGTCAAGTTTAAGGTACTTTATTTAGGTTATGATGAACTGGATACAATCAGAAAAACCTGGAAAGACCTACATGAACTGAAGCAGAGTGAAATGTACTGTATACAAAATAACAGCAATAGTGTAAGATGATCTGCTGGGAAACGTGGTTATTTTCAGCAAGGCAGTGATCCAATATAACCCTGAAGGACTTTTGATAATGGCAATCCATCTACAGAGAAAGAAGTGATAGTACCTGAAAATAAATGGAAACACATTTTCTTTCTTTTTTTTTCCTTTTTTTTTTGGTGAAGTAATTGGGGTTGAGTGACTTGCCCAGGGTCACACAGCTGGTGGGTGTTGGGTGTCTGGGACCAGATTTGAACTCGGGTGCTCCTGGTTCTGGGGCCAGTGCTCTATCCACTGCACCACCTAGCTGCCCCTGGAAACACATTTTTTAAAAAAATTTTTTCCTCTTTGACAATTCCTCAATCTGAAGTTTTGGGGGTTTTTTTTTTACTGTTTTCTCTCACAACCTAGCTAATGTGGGAATGTTTTCCATGACTACTCATGTATAACTTATTTTGAAATGCTTGAGTTCTAGTGGGTGGGGGGTGGGAATGGAGGAGGAAGAGAAGTTGGAATACAAATTTTTTAAAAATTATGTTGGGGCAGCTAGGTGGCGCAGTGGATAGAGCACTGGCCCTGGAGTCAGGAGTACCTGAGTTCAAATCCGGCCTCAGACACTTAACACTTACTAGCTATGTGACCATAAGTCACTTAACCCCAATTGCCTCACTAAAAAAAAAAAAAATTAAATTATGTTAAAATTTGTTTTTACATATATTTTGGAAAATAAAATTCTATTCAATAAAAAATATTTTATTTTCCCCCAATTACATGTAAAAACAATTTTTAACATCCTTTAAAAATTTTTTTTCAGTAAAAAATTCTCTCCCTCTCTCCTTCCTTCTCCCCTTTTCGAGATGGTAAGCAATCTGATATAGATTATACATATGCAATCATGTAAAACATATTTCCATATTAGTCATTTTGTGCAATAAAACAAACCCCTTCATTCCCCTCTCCGAAAAAAAGAAAGAAAAAAAAGAAAGTGAAAATATGCTTTGGTCTGTATTCAGACTCCATCAGGTTTTTTTCCCCCCCTCTGGAGGTGCATTTTTTCATCATGAGTCCTTTGGTATTGTCTTAGATCATTGTATTGCTGAGAATAGTAAAGTCATTCATAGTTGTTCATCATGAAATATTTACTGTGTACAGTATTTTGGTTTTGCTCACTTCACTCTGCATCAGTTCATGAGAGTCCTTCCATGTTTTTTTGAAATCATATTGCTCCTCATTACATTACAACGGTGTACCAGAACTTGTTCAGTCATTCCCCAGTTGATTGGCATGCCCTCAGTTTCTAATTCTTTGCTAGCACAAAAAGAGCTGATTCAAGTGAGATTTTTTGAGGAGGGTGAAGACATGGCCATGCTTGTGGGTAATAGGGAAGTATCCATAAGACAGTAAGAGAATGAAAATAAATTAGAGAGAGATGATAGAAGGGACAGTCTTCTAAAGAAGATCGGATGAAATGGGATTGTTTTTACAAGTAGAGGGGTAAGCCTTGGCAAGGAAGAAGGCCATCTATATGAAACAGGGATGAAGGAGGAGATAGAAATAGAAAGTATCTGAGTGATGTGAGATGAGAAGAAGAAATGAGGGAGCTCTCAGATAAAGACCCCAATTTCTTAAGTGATATATGAATATACGGATTTCAGCACAAATGGTGGGAAGAAGGAGAGCCATGGGAGATTTGAGTAGGGATGAAAAGGTTTGAAAAAGTCATTGTGGAGCCAAAGATGTCTTAGAAGGTTGGCAGGAGGGGGCTGCTGTGTCGGGGCAGGAGTGGAACCCAACCCCACGATCTCACTGACAGATCCAGTCCCAGGCAGGCCAGGCTAGGGAAAGAGACCCGCAGAGCCTTTGAATAAGCTGCAGTGCCAATGTCATCTGGAACTAAGCTCACGGTCTGGTGAGAGGTCTGAGCAGTTGGCTGGGGGGAGATTACAGGGGTCTCTGCTGGTGCTGAGGCAGAACTTGGGTTTTTTACCCCTGCTGGGAACCAGGAAGTAGGCTTGAGTTGTGGTGGGCCAGGTGGGGGATGGGCTCAGGCGTGTTGAAGCTAACAACCACAGCACACAAAGTTTTGCTGTCTGGTTAATTAGCAAGTTGACCTGGGGTTATCTACCAAACAGAAAATAGGCCAAGTGAGTGAAGAACCTGCCCCTCCTTAAATCATATCACCTGGGACCCCCTGCTTGGGACAGTGCAGCCTGGAAACAGTTCCTCACTTTAAGGAGTTAAAAGGCAAGTAAAAGATAGGCAAGATTAGTAGACTGAGAAAGATGAGGACCATAGAAAATTTCTTTAGTGACAAGGAAGATCGAGGTGCACCCTCAGGAGAGGATAGCAACGTCAGGGCTCCTACATCCAAAGCTTCCAAGAAAAATGTGAATTAGTTTCAGGCCATAGAGATGCTCAAAAAGGACTTTGAAGATAAAGTAAGAGGTAGAGGAAACAACGGAAAGAGAAATGAGAGTCATGCAGGAGGGTCATGAAAAAAAGTCACCAGCTTGAAAAGCCATTGTGGTGAGTGGAATACTGAGTCGATTAAAAGATTAAAGATATTAAAGGATTGCCTTGCCACAGTGAGGACCCAGTTGAAATTACATAGCATACATTTGTGGTATATCTAATCAGCATGGTTTTGTGGGTTTTTTTCTAGCTTTGTTTAGAAGCATGTGAGTAGGAGCAAAGATATTGAGCAGATGGTAAGAGTAATCCAAGGCAGAGGCTTGGCAGGGCAAGATCAGCTATAGGATACAATGCAAGGGAATCAATAGAACTGGATAATGTAGTGTTGAACTGGTTCATTAAGAGGTCAAGGTGAGGAAGGGAAGCAGGTGTAGTCAGTGAAGTAGTGTCTCTCACCCTACAGGGAAGAAGAGGCCAGGAAATAGGACTCTACATTTTTGTGTCCATAAGCAAGTTCCTTAACTTCAGTGGACCTCAGTGTCCTCATGTATAAAATTAAAGGAGTCAACTAGATCAGTGATCCTCAACTTTTTTTGTTGTTCAGTCATCTTTCAGTCATATCCAACTCTTTGTGACCCCAGTTGGGGTTTTCTTGGCAGAGATATTGGAGTGGTTTGCCATTTATTTCTCCAACTCATTTTACAGATGAAGAAACTGAGGCAACCTGGGTTAAATAACTTGTCCAGGGTCACACAACTAGTAAGTGTCTGAGGCTAGAGTTGAACTCAGGAAGCTGAGTCTTACTAACTCTAGGCCTAGAATTCTAATCCCCTGTGCCACCTGACTGCCTTTTTTTTTTTTCAGTGAAGAATTATTTTTAGGCTGATTGGAATGGAAGTGGGAGTGTTTTGCTGATGGGAAAATGTGTGACTGGTGGGAAAGGGGACAGAGAAATGTGTGATTGAAAAGAAAATCATCCTGAAAAGCAGTAGTGAGTTGTACATCTCAGCATCTGTTGGCATTTAAAGTTTGGGGCCTTGTCACCTTAATCTACTCTCTCCCAGGAATGCTCAGGGATACCAAGAGAAAAATACCCCCTTTCTCTGGGCATTTCTGGTAAGAAAGTAGACATTCTGTGTAGTCTCCAGCCATACCCCTCTCTGACCCACTGCCATTTGAAATTGAACTGAGTTATGGGCTTTTAATCTGTTACTCATAAGTCAAAGGGAGAATGATGGAAAAAGCTGTGCTATATGATTGTAGTGGAATGGTCATGTGCTACAGGAAATGACAAACAGGATGATCCCCGAAAAACCTGGAAAGACTAATGAACATCGATGTTCATCGAGTGAGAAGAGCTGGGAGGACATTGTGCATAGTGACAGCAGTATTGTTCAGTGAGCAATTATGAATGACAACTACTCTCAGCAATGCAATGATCCAAGACAATCCCAAGGAATTAATGAGGAAGCTTACTATGCACTCCTATAGAAAGAACTGATAAAAAGAACACTTGTGGATTGTACTTATATAACCTGGTTGCGATCTTGTGGAGGGGGGAGGAGAGGGAGGGGGGGAGAAAAATTTGGAACTCTAAATCTTATGAAAATGAATGTTGAAAACTACTCTTACATGTAACTGGAAAATAAAATAAATGTTTATTGCTGAAAAAAACTACCCTTACTTGTAACTGGAAAAAATAAAATAAATGTTCGTTGCTAAAAAAATGGATATAAATGAAAAAAAAAATCAAAGGGAGAAAAATAAGGCCTTTGGCCTTATCCTACTCCTTGCATTTTTCATCCACTTTGTTTTTTCCATCTGGATGGTTGGATTTAAATGATTATATATTTCACTGAGGAGGTTTTGTAGCATTTGGGTATTTGATGGAATATTGCTACCATATAAGGTTAGAATTTCAAATATTTTGGGGGCTATAGAGAAATGTGGGTATAGCTAAAGGTGGTAGCCCTATAAGTAGACATACCTCCTTGGGTCTTGATTTACCTTGATTTATTATAGTCAGTAAGGCCTAGATGATCCCTACTTGTACCTTTCTTCATCTATTGATCTCTTTTCACTAAAAATGAACTGTTAATGGTTATGTTAGTTTACATTTTCTTAGTCCTATTCAAGTTGTATTGCTACTCTGCTTTTCAAAGATTTCCTTTAGAAGTTTCAGAGTGATGGCATATTTTTATTCACAAAATCCTTGACTCCTTGCTACTCTTTCTTTTTTTTTTTTTTTTTTTTTTAGATATTTTATTTTTTCCGTTACATGTAAAGAGCTACTCTTTCTAACAAAGGTATCTTTTAGTGCCAAGTATAGTGGTGTTTCTGATTATGTTCACATCTGGTCTCTTTTGCCTTGCTCCTCCCACCACTTCACCCTTTCCTAAGACCACCAAATCATTTCACATAAATGTAACTTTTACAGGGAGTCTAATGTGCTACAGGTTTTCTTTTTCCTAAAGTTTTCATCTGGAGTCCAGAAATTTGGCCAGAGTATTTATTGGTCACTGAACTTTTGATCAATCTTCATGTGGATTAAATTAAAGAAAGACTATTTCTTCTCCAAGATCAGCCCCATGAAGTATCTAGCCCACTCTTACTGAACATTTTAGTAAATAAAACAGTTGTAAGGTTGATAAAGTCCAAACTCTATTTATTTTATTGAACTTTATAACAGAAATATAATATGCACTAACCACTGGGAGATTCTTCTACTATGTTAAGCATTGCGACACTTTTAAAAAACATTTTCTTTACTTTGGACCCATTGCCCCAAATGAGGCTTGGACACTTAGATAAAATCCCCCAAAAGGCAACAAAAATGATGAAATTATGAAAAAGGTTCAAAGGTACTGAAGTTATCAGTGGAGTTTGGATTGGTCATTAAGGTTATGTCTTGGGGGTTAGTAAACAGTAAACTCAATGTGAATTAACTATATAATTCTTATTTTGATCTTAATCTGCATTAAGAATGTCCATAAATGATGAAGTAATATTCCTGCTGTACTTTATCCTGGTCAGACTATGTCTAGAATATTGTACTCAGTTCTGAGTACTGCATTATAGAAAAGGCATTATTAAGTTGGAGACTGTCCAGGGGAGAACTATTAGAATGGTAATATGCTGTATTAGGACTATTTGAAGAAAGTAGGAATAGTTGGCTTGGAGAACAGAAAATTTAGGAAAGACATTATAACTATTTTCTTGATCATCATTTTTGTTTTGGACTCAAAGTTTATCATTACATTGATATCCATTCTATTCTCTAGGGAAAATAACCATCTTTTTTTTTTTTTGGCGGGGCAGTGAGGGTTAAGTGACTTGCCCAGGGTCACACAGCTATTAAGTGTCAAGTGTCTGAGTCCAGATTTGAATTCAGGTCCGGTGCTTTATCCACTGCACAACCTAGCTGCCCCCTCTCATTATAGCTATTTTCAATGAGATGAGGTCCTCAGCCAAGAGTGTGCACAGAGAGAGTGCTGTGGGAGGCTTGAGTAGAGATGATATGGATTGGAACAGTTGCTGTGGAGAATGAAATTGTGAATTTATGGAGAGGAGTAGAAGAATTATCTTGTTACAGTGAGGATCCAGTTGGGATTATTTATGTAATATAATTTTGTAGATGACTCAGTTTTCAGAATTTCCACGATTTCCAAATCTATTCAGCAATATGTGAGTAGGTACAAAGGAGGCAGTTAGTTGGAGTAAAACAAGATTGAGGCTTAGTTCACCAAAGGGTTGAGATAGGAAATAGGAGAGTAAAGCCAGTGTAGAGCTAATAGTTTGAGAAAGAACTGAGGGGTTATAATAAGGCACCCTGTGTAGTGGTCATAATGGCCTAATTCAAATGCTTTTGGAATAGGTTTGCATGATTAACATATTAGGATCCTCACCTGGTATCCTTTTATAACTCTACTGCATCAACCAGTGGTACTTCTCAAATCAGGTAACCCTCTTGCCTTGGTGGGGCTGTCTCGGTAATGGGAACTAACCATGACTATTCCTCTGATTAAAGGTCAGGAAAAGAGTGGACCACCCTGACCATATTTTGGGTCCTATATAAGTTTCTTCATATGACCAAAGTCCTGGTACCAGTCTACCCAAAAATGACTCACCTCAGTTGTCTGGCATCCCTTGCCTGAGTTCTTCTTGTTCATATGTGCTGAATAGATCTGCTTTCCCTACTTGCATCAAGTCCCAGAGCCCCTTGCTGAGCATTCATGGGAATTCCCTTATCCATGCCTGACTTCAGGTTCTACATCTTGATTTCCTAGTCCTATAAGCCCTTGACCAATGACTGGTTCAAAGGTCCCTGCACCCTGATCTATCTATAAGATTCTTCTTAGGGATTTCAGAGAACAATGACTGGAAGTGTGAACTCCATGTCCAAAGGGGAGAGACTCCCCTTTTCTCTAATTGATGCCTGAACTGGGACTTCAGTTTCCCTCCCTCTTGACCTTATATGAAGATCTAGTAGTAGCAAGGAGAGGGGAGAAGGGAATGGAGGTTACAGCAAGGATGAATAAAAAAGGAGAGAAGTCATACTGCATAGAGGATAATGGAAAATTATAAGATTTCGAAAAGGAATTAGGAAAAGGAATTTCTGAGTTCATGGATGTGGGAAGTGGAATATTTATAAGTGATGGCAAGATTAAAGGCATTACCTTCTCTTTGTGTAGCTAAAGTGGTGAGGAGTAGAGTATGGGAATTCAGTATATTTAGGAACTGGGGAGTTAGGGAATTTAAGGGAATATCAGTATATATGTTGAAGTCCTTTAGTATGAAGGCAGGAGTTGAGGAGAACAGAAAGAATGTGAACCAGACATTGAACTCATTGAGGAAGAAAGAAGAATTTCCTGGGGGTTTATATAAAAAGGCTACTAAAATCTGAATGAGGTGATAAATTTGGACAGCATGAACCCTAAAGTATAAAAGGTTGCTGGATGATATGGGTAGAAATAGTTCGGAATTAGCATTGGGGAACAAAGAAATATTATGACTCCTTAATGGTGATAAGTAATTAAGTTATTTAGTCTTTAGCTAACTTTGTGGAGGGGGGACAGGCAGTGAAGGTTAAGTGACTTGCCCAAGGTCACACAGCTAGTAAGTGTCAAGTGTCTGAGGCTGGATTTGAACTTAGGTCCTCCTGAATCCTGGGCTGGTGCTTTATCCACTGCGCCATCTAGCTGCCCCATTTAGTTAGCTTTTAATTGATTCTTTAGAGACCTATTATTGAATATAATTGTTATTGTATTATGGTCTATAAAATATTGGTTTAATATTTTTGCTTTTCTGAATATATTTGTGAAGTTTTTATGCCCTAGTATCAATGAGGTTAAATAAGATAATATTGATAAAAATGTTTAGCACAGTGCCTGGCACATAGTAGGCAGTGTTTAAATTCTTGTTTCCTCCCCCACTCCATATACATGGTCAGTTTTTGTAAAGGTACCACATGTAGCTTAGAAATTCAGTTTTTTCAAGAGGGCTATCATATCTAACTTTTCTAAAATTCTGTTCCAGCCCTTAACTTCTCTCTCTTTTTTTAAAAATTATATTTACCTAGGTCTTATAGGAACCAATTGAGATTCCCATTGTTTATTTCTTATAGTTTTACTGTCTGGTTTCCCTTTAACTCATTTAACTTTTCATTTAAATATTATTCTCTTTGATGCGATATTTGTTTCATTTTATTCCTTGCCCCAATATTGCAGCAAGCTGCTTAGCTAGCACTCCCCAATTAAAAATTGGTCCCCACAATGCCTTTCTGCAAAATGTAGTTTCTCTCCTTATCTCTTTTAATTAAGTCTATGTTTGCTGTTGCCTTTTCTGAGGTCATGATTGCTACCTTTTCCTTTTTTACTTTAGCTGAAGCATAATATATTTTGCTCCAATTCATTATTTTGACTCTGTGTTCTGTTTTAAGCATATTTCTTGCAAACAGCATATTGCTGGATTGTGGATTCTAATGCATTCTGCTATCTTACTTTTTATAGGTGAGTTCATGTTATTAACATCCACAGAAATTATTATTAATTGTGTGTTTCCCTCCTCTTCTTTTATACTTAATCTTCTCTTTGTTTCCTTTCCTCTCTTTATAACGAAGAGGATGATGAGAGATGGGTGTGCTCAGAAATAGTGTTCTAAGTTTGATGCAGTCTGCTCTTGGACTAATCCCTTCCTTAATCTATACTCTCTGGTGGGTAAAAGATGAAATGACTGAGGAAACAAAGGTTCAAGCTTCTAAGTATTATGATTTATTAAGCAATTCATGCCAATTGCCCCCAAAATTGGGTCCAGTAGTCTTCCTTAGTTTTGGCAGTAGGCTCCAAATATAGGGGGAAACAGACTTTTATACATTAGAAACAATAAAATAAGGCCAATTAATTAAAAGGAAACAATATATTAGGTAATCTTATTTCTAATTGGAGAAAAGATTAGGAACTTGGCAAGCTGGGAGGTTGAGAGTGAACAGGTGTAGTTCCTGATTTCAGAAAAAGAGGTATCCCACTCCCTGAAAGTATCTGCATTCAACCAAAGGGACAAGAAAACAATAACTGATTGACCAGTATGGGGCCAGCTTTCAGATAAAACATATAGGTTGCTTGAGATGTATAATTGTAAGAAAACTCCTTTCATTAATATTAGTATCTGACTGTTTTTCTGGTCATCATAACCTACGTCCTTATTTAAGGGTCTTTAAGCAGCAGGTAGAGGTGATCCAGCTTCCTTTTGCAGGGTTGGGATGAAACAATACAATAACGTTTTCTGACACTTCCCACAACTGAATAAAGTTTTCTCACAAGACAGAAATTGGACTAGACCCATAACTGAATAGAAGGTGAATTGAGCTAGCTCTAGAATTTCTATGTTTTCTGAGGGAGGGATATATATGTATTATAACATAGTAAGTATAAATATAATTTATGTTAAATAGAAAATTAACATAAACATTAAAAAGTCTAAAGCCTTTGTTTTAATATTTTTGTTATCTCATAGAGTCATTAACTTCTGTTTTTAATTCTAATTTTGAAGACATCTGTTCCTTGGATAAGATTTTGTTCCTCTTGTACCAAACTTAATTTTCTCTATAATTCTTTCTCTCATAGTTCTCATTTCATTTAAAATTTTTTCTCTAATACTCTTTTCTTTTATAATTCTTTCTTCTAGTGCTCATTTCATTTATAAAATCATTTTCACTCTTTTTTTCTTTTCTTTTTTTTCTCTTTTCCCCCCAGGCAATGGGGGTTAAGTGACTTGCCCAGGGTCACACAGCTAGTAAGTGTCAAGTGTCTGAGACCGGATTTGAACTCAGGTCCTCCTGAATCCAGGGCCAGTGCTTTATCCACTGTGCCGCCTAGCTGCCCCCAACTCTTTTTTAAAAAAACAATAACAACAAAAAACTTTTGCTTTATTTTTTTTTAAATTTTATTTTATTCAGGTTTTTAAAATTTATTTTATTTTATTTGTATTTTTGTGAGGCAATTGGGGTTAAGTGACTTGCCCAGAGTCACACAGCTAGTAAGTGTTAAGTGTCTGAGGCCGGATTTGAACCCAGGTACTCCTGACTCCAGGGCCAGTGCTCTATCCACTGCGCCATCTAGCTGCCCCTGCTTTATTTTTTACAGGAGTTCCAGATGAACTTGTGCCCAAGCTGTGTCTTTCTTTGAAGCTTTGTGTGTAGAGTTTTTGAGGCCATTCTCTTCTTCTAAATTTGTGTCTTGATTCTTCTTTACTTACTCATTCTTCCAGCCTTACTTGGTGATTTCAGATTTTGTGTTAGAGTCAGCTCTGCAGACTTTTAGTAGGAAGGCCTGTGTTGTACTTGGTCCTGTTTTATGTTCTCTTGGAACTTATTGCTCTTTTTCTTCTCTTCTCTTTTCTTTTCTTTTTTGTTTGTTTTCGCTGGGCAATGAGAGTTATGTGACTTGCCCATCGTCACACAGCTAGTAAGTGTCAAGTATTCGAGGCCACATTTGAACTCGGGTCCTCCTGAATCCAGGGCAGGTGTTTTATCCACTGTGCCACCTGCCCTTTTATTGCTCTTTTCTTAAGGCACTCAGTTTTCCATTATTTTAAGATCTCATAGACAGTTTGGGCTACGTGCCTGGAAGTCTTCAGTGCCTTCATATCTTACCTTCTCCCTCCCATAGTAGTATGATTTATGGAAGATTCTGAGCCCTGTCTTCCTTATTTGAGCTCTGCAAATTCATGATCTGGAGCTGAATCTGAGCAATTCTATTTTGAGCTCCAGTGAGCTGCTGCTAGATTCAGTCAGTGGAGCCCAATGGAAGACTCTGCAGGTTCAGAGTGGCAGAACCCTAGGTTCTTCTTTCAGCTGGGCTAATTGATCTGGTCATTTCCCTGGAGGTTTTGGTTGTGGATAAGGCTGGATATGGGGCCCCACTTTGGGACCTCCACACAGCTGCAGCTTGCTTCTGTACTTGCTCCTCACTTAGTACCCTGCCTAGGACCCCTGCCCTTTTCCCTGGTGGATGGGAATAAGTGGGTAATATGAAGTTGAGGATGAGAAATGGGCATTGTATGTCAGCAGGTGAGGCTTTAGAATTACTGGAATAGGAAGGAATAAGAGAGTCAAAACGTGTTAACTATTGAAGAATGAATCCAGGCAGGGTGATTGGAGGAAGGTCCACTGAGGAAGGTATATAATTAGACAATTTGAGGTATTCCCATGAAGTCCATCCTTATGGTGGGAGAATAATGTTGCATCCTGTGAGGACACAGTAAGCCTGCCCCACAGCAGGCAAGAGCAGGAGGGAAGTATGGGAGTACAGTCAGGAGGAGAAGTGCTTTCCCTGTGTTGTAGAAGGCCTCAGGGGCAGGAGGTGTATGTTATGTTTCAATTATCTTGGGTTACTTCATAATTCATACCTTACACTTTGGGATTCATAGGCACAGCCACTATCCAAGTATTCTGCCATGAGGTAATGTGGCTTCTTCTGTCATTCTGCTGAACCTACTCTTTGATATTACTTCCTAAAACCATTGGATGTGGCTCTTTTCTCAATCCTTATCCTAATCTTTTTGTAGTATCTTGTAGTTTTGAACTCACACTTCATTTCTCTACTCTTGACTCTCTGGACACTGTTGGTTCCCCTTGTACTACTAAATTTTCCTTTTCTGTCTCCTTTGCTGGTTTCTTTCACTCTCCCTCTCTGCCTCTGCCTCTCTCCTGTTTGGAGGTCTCTAATTCTCCACCTGCAGCTTTCTTCTCTCTCTCCCCTTTCCTTTAGAACAGAGGTGTCAAACATGCCAGGATTCCCTCATGTGACTAACCAGATTAAAATGTAATTGGAAAATATCTAAAAAAGTAAATAAAAATACAGTAGAAAATAGATAATGTTATATGTGGTTTTCTAAGTCAATATGTATGGCTTGCTGAAAGATGAAACGACTGAAGAAACAAAGATTTGGGCTTCTGAGCATATCAGTTTATTAAGGAATACATGCCAAATGCCAAAAAAATTGGGTCTGGTAGCCTTCCTCAGCTTTGGCACTAGACCCTGAATATAGGGGGATACAGATTTTTCTACATTAAAAACAAGTAATTGGGGGCAGCTAGGTGGCACAGTGGATAGAGTACTGGCCCTGGATTCAGGAGGACTCAGACACTTAACACTTACTAGCTGTGTGACCCTGGGCAAGTCACTTAACCCTCATGGCTTCACCAACAAAAAATAAATAAATGAAATAAAACCAAGTAATTAATAAAATCAATTAACTAAAAGAAAACAATTAACCAGAATTCAAAATTGAGGTAATCTGTTCTAATTGGAGGAATGAATGATTAGGGACTTTCCAAGTTAGAAAGTAGAAGAGTGAATAGGTACAGTTCCCTGAGTTCAGAAAAAGAGGTGTCCCATCCTATTTCCTGCAATGTAAAAAATAACTGATTGACCAGTATGGGACCAGCTTTCAGATAAAACATATACATTAAGAGTCTCTAAGCAGCAGGTAGAGGTGGTCTAATTTCCCAGCCATGCAGGACTAGGTTCAAACAATGCAGTCAAGTTTTCTTGCAATCCCCACAATTCAATAGAAGTTTTCTCACTAGACCGAAGTTGGACTGGACCCATAATCGAATAGAAAGGGAATTGAGTTGGGTCCAGAATTGAGTCCCAAGGACTCACTGTGGTTCACCCAGTTGCCTCAATTCCCTCAAATGCAGTTGCAGGGATTTTTATGGATCCTTAGCTGTCTATTGCTATTTGGGTTTGATACCTCTACTTTCAAGGTTTCAGTTATCACCTGAATGAAGAGCACTACCAAAGCTAGACTTTTGGTTATGAACTCCAGTTCTAATTTTCCTACCACCTACAAACATTCCTACCTGGATTTCCTGGTCACATTTCCACTCAATATATCAAACGGATCTTCCTTTTAAAACTTCAAAATCTGTCCATCTTTCCTGGTGATAGTCGATCAACAAGCATTTATCAAGTGCCTACTCTATGCCAGACACTATACTGGTTGCTGGGGATAGAAATACAACAAATAAAGCAATCTAGGGATAGAGACTAGACCTTAGCTTCTCTTAGTAAAGGAACTCCGAGAGGATGAAACTCCCTTTACCAGCGTAGGTGGGTCAGCACCTTCTCAGCAACTTACAGATTTAGAGAGTTTTAGAGCACTGAAGTGGCTTTCTCTGTGTAGCACAACTGGTCTATATCACAAGTGGGACTTGACATCAGGTCTCCCCAAGGCTGCTCCTTAACATCCCTCTTCCCTCCCCTCATCTTTTTGATGACATGATCGTTTCCCAGTCATACAAAGCTTGAAACTTCATAAAGTTATCCTTTCTTCTTCCTTCTGTCAGCTCTTTATATTTACTAATTCCTGTGAATTCCATTTCTACATCTTTCACTTCCATCCTTCTTTCTCCATTTTATCACCAAAGTTCAGGGTCCTCATTATCTTTTTGACATAAGTTTTGTTGTTGCCTTATGCTTTTATATCACATTCAATCACCAAACATTTATTAAGGCTTTATTTTGTGCCAGGCCCTGTCATGAGCTCTGAGAGTATAATGTGACTAGGGCAGGAAGCTGATTGTCCTTTACCACTTGATTTCAGTCATGGGTGAGGCTTATTTATATAGCTGATCTATGAATCTCCTGAGGGCTGGGCTTGGGTGGATAAAAGGCATTTCATAAATGCAAGGCTCATTGTAGCTCAGCTGAAAACAACTGGTGGTGGTCAGATGGTGCAGGTTGAGCCCTGATCTGTTTCCTTAAAGTGTTTGCATTGTCAAGCCTTTATTGTAAGTTGATTGAAAATGACTGTGTCAGAAGTAGCTCTCATGTTCCTTCTTTAATAGAAATAACGTTTAGTGGCTTTTGTAAAGAGCATGCCGGTTTCCTTTCAGTAAAAAAGGCTTGTGTTCATTTGAAAAAGACCATACCTGCATTAATTTGACTAATTGTTATAAATGACTTCTAAGTCTTTTATTCCAGGAAATTTCAGAATGGAATCTTTAGTTTGCCCTACTGTCTCTTTTTCTTTTCTTTTGGGTTGCATATTATACACTACTGAGAAAATTCTTCCCATAATGGTTGTTAAAAGTACATCACTGAAGACAGAATTTTGCTTTTTGTTTTTTCTTTTCAATTCATTTTGAGCCTTAGGATCTCCCCCTCCTCCTCACTTATTATCAACAAAATATTGCAACTTTTCACTTTGTTTAGATGAAAGTAACCAAATCAGTTCCACTCAAGAACATCAATAATGTTGATACCCTGTATTTTTGTAACCATTGTCTTGACATATAAAAAGCAAGAATGCAAATGAGCTGTCTTCTCTGGAAGCCCTTCTCTACTATTGCCTCTTAGGGAATGTGTGTGTTGTCTAGAGATGTTCCTTTCTTCCAACACAAATACTAACATCATCAGATTTTCTGCAACATTTATTTATTTTATGTCCCACTCAGGTGTGCCAGTTGGGTGTGTGGTCACATGGAGTACCCTTGCCGATTCCAGAATCCCAATGCTGCTTCTCAGGCAGTTATTCCTTATCGGGTGTTTGCCCCAGAGAGTCTTCAACACTGCTGTGAAGAGAACCTGATGCAGCTGATTTCTCCATGCCTCTCAGCAGCACATTCCACCCTGGGAACTCACCCTTTCTCCAGGCTTGATGTGCTAATTGTCCCGGCCAATTTTGCAAGTCTAGGGATGGCCAGGTAACTTACCTTTTTTTTGAGAATCTGATTTGTGCATCTGTGTTCCACGTAATTCTTTCACTTTTGATATTTTCACCAGTGCAGGAGTCATCAGACCCATTTTCAGATGATGGAATTAGATACTTCTTGTACCTAATTGGCATTGGCATCTCTTCTGATATAGCCTTAGGGATACTGTTCATGTTGATTCAGTCACCTTATAGTTTTACATTTCAGCTCTTGTATTTTTAAGCCCTGGAAAAGATCAATGGTTGGGTGATGGTGGAGTCAGCCTGGACTTCCTTAAAAACAAAAAGACCCACACAGCTGCTAAGATTTTAGAACATGTTGTACCTCACAAAAATTTATTCTGCATCATACCAGGTCTATGATTAAGGTTAGTTTAGGTGGTTAGAGCATGATCCTAATGAGACAAAGGTCATGACTTTAAGCTCTGTGCATGTTATTTAGCTTTACTTTGTTCTATGGTCATACCCCTAACCCTGACCAGCTGTCTCTTAAATTTATTCCATTGTTCATGAGGACAACTATTTGAGAATGCTGTATTTTTGAGAGAATGTAAGATGGATTGATCTAAATTTATCATCACTCCTGAGAAAACAGCTCAAAATATATGCCTTCCTAATGGTGATTCAGGAACATCATCTTTGTATATGAAAGACAGCATTATGAGACAGAAAACCAAGTCATACCAACTAAACTTTGACTAAATTTGTTTACACCTAACTCCATTTAGTAACACCCGTTTCCATTCAGTGGTTGCTGGTTGCGTGACACTCAGCAAATTAGTATTTGAGCAAGGGTTTTTATTTTATGTGGTTAGGCATCTGTTTGCAGATCTTAGTCATTAATGGGGCATATGCTTTATTAAGGCTGGGAAAAGTAAGCTCATCAAAACATGTGACTTTATATTTTTCTCCATTACTCAAAGGAAGGGTTCCTTCTTGATGCCAATTAATTTCCACGCCCCTGTGCATCTGTCATTTGCTGTATTTTGCCTGAAAACGACGCAGTTTCTTAGCAAAAACCATAAGTGTTAAAGAACCAACTGGAACATTTACCTTTGAGATTTATTAGATACTTAAGCTTTTTTTTTAACCTGGTTCAAAGGTCTTAATCTCTGAAAAGTTTAGGGAAAATGATTTAGTCTTGACTTTTTAATCTCTTATTTGCTGAAATAATTAATATGTAAAAATAACTTGAATAATGTACTTTGGTCATTTGCTTCTCATAATTGACCTACCCAACTATATTAGGAATTTGGCTTAATTGTAATGAGAAAATATTCATTGATAACCATTTTTCTCATCTCCTTTCTGAAGTCTTTGATTTAGGGAGATATCAAAGATGTAAATTTCCTGATTAAATAGCTCCCATTGTTACACTTTTGGAGACATCTTTGTCTGCCTGTTTTACTTTTTTTGACCCTCACGATAGTTACAGTGGCTCTCAGCACACCTACTAACAGCATTTAAATTCTGACTTTGGAAAATTGAAGACAGGGCATTAAAAAGAAAAGAAAAGAAAAGAAAAGATTGCCTTATTTTGTGTATCTCCTTCTTCTTGCTAAATCTGTCGAAAACAGAATTTGTTGACCTTCAGACCATGGTGCAGAGTTTTTCTCTTCAGATTAATGTGCCCAAACAGGTAGGCCATGTGTTTGCTGCTTTTTTTTAAAAGGCGTTTTCAGTGATTTAATGCTGAACTGTGTATTTTTAAAGTGTGCCTGTGTATCCTGAGGGCAGATGGCATGGGTTACAAATGCCAAAACTGTCATGATAATAATAACTTTGGATAAAAGCAGCCTTGTTACAGCTAAGAACGAAAACAATTTTAAGAATTTGTGGTAGATCCCCAAATGTCCTGTCTTGTTTTTCTTTTTAGACTGTGGAAAGTAGCTTCATTCTCATCTTGATGTTTTCTTGGACTTGTTTGATAGTCACTATATTTGAGTCAGATAGTGGTAATTTTGGTATTTTCTGTTGGAAGTTACAGGGAACACTTGATTTTTCTTCTGGCTTTTTGAGTTACTTCCTTTTGTTTGTCTTGGATATTTCAGCACTTGTGTACCTTAGTTCACAGCTAGCTGAAGTGAATTGTGACTGATCTTGCTACTGGGAGCTAGTTACTTTTTCTGTTTGTGATGAAAGACGTTACTGTACAGGAAACAATGAAGAATAAAGAAACTTTACTAGAGGAAACCCAGAATTAAGGGTATCTATCCACAAAAACCTTAGGATGTTCCCTTGAACTTCCTCTTCAACTGTTTAGTATAATACTCCTGAGGCATCAAAGAATGTTTTTTGGAACATGAAATAACTTGTCCCAGAGTATCTGTTCTATATAAGCGTGTATATAATATTATAAATTCTTTGCTTCTGTATTTTTGTTGTTGTTGTTGCTAGGCCTTATTCATAGCAAATGTGATTTTCTGACTCCTTTTTGGTAAGCTGAATGAACATTCCCATGTGAACTAAAGAGGGTAAATTATTAATAGTCTTTCAAGGGTTTTGCTTTTTTTTTTGATGTTATCCTCAATAATTTTCCTGTATTTTAAATCTGAGTATCATAGTTTGTTTGCGTAAGCATGAAACTTTTAATAAATCTATTCTTGACTTGTTCTTGATTTTTTTAAGATAGGAAGAAAAACATTTTTATCTACAATCTGAATAAAAAATCTGTCAACATCAGTTAACAAGACAGTAAATATTGTCATAAATAATTCTGCAAAGTTTTTGAGCTTTTAAAACATTGATAGCAAATTATACAATTGTATACATTATACTTAAAAATATTGCTTTTGTTTTTTCTGGTCACCAGCCTATTGACTTCTCCTTTTCTGAAATACTCTCTGAGGGAAGAGAATATTCTGCTCTGCTTCCATTCTAAGCATAATTTAGTCTTCTAGAGCCTGAATTTCCACTTTGATTCCAAAATGTTTATTTACTAGGTAACAGGATTTTAAAAACCTTACAGTTATGCATGGAGAAATAAAGGCATTTTAGAACCAAATGTATAACCAAATGTATAAATTGGTCTCTGGAGTTTGAACAACTGCATTCAGTACAGCATCATTAATATCATAAGATGTTTATTTGATTTCATAGACAGATTATCTTTGCTCAATTCTGTTTTATCCTTACATTGTGTAGGAAGGGCACTATAATGTAATGGAAGTATCACTAGATTTAGACCTTTGTACCAGCTCTCTCACTTACTTGCCTCATGACTTTAACCTCTTTGGGCTTCACTTTTTTGTCAAATGTAGATAAAAGTTCCAGGGAATTTCACAGGGTTCTTGTCAGTATCAGCTGAGAAAAGGCATATAAAGCACTTTGTAACCACAAAGTACTAAACAACAAAAAATAATACCTAGCATTTATATAGTGCTTTAAGGTTTACAAAATACTTTACTTCTGATACCTCATTAAACATTCATTTAAAATAGGATTTTTGAGCTGGAAAGAACCTTAGAGATCTTCTAGTGCAACTCTTTTACAAATGGGTAAACTGACACCAAGAGATGTCATGGGATTATTGACCTAGAGCTGGAAGGGACCTCAGGGGTTTTCTTGTCTCTCATTTTATAGATAAGGAAACTAAGGTCTCTAGAGGTAAAGTGACTTTCTCAATATTGCAAACGTAGGAAGTAGAAGACTTGGGTTATGAATATTGGTCTTCCTGCTCCTAATCCAGTAAGCTTTTTACTGTATGAACCATGCTGCTTCTGATAACAAGGATAGGGAGTTTTTAGCTTAGCTTGGTTAAATAAATGGATGAATGAAAGGCACGTATTAAGCACTTACCATGTTCCAAGTACTGGTCTAAATGATGAGGATACAAATAGAAAAAGGGACATAGTCCCTGCTCTCGAAGACCTCACACTAGTAACACGGCTGGATGGAAGGGACTAGAAGTCTAAAAGCCAGCAAGACCCAGGGGCCCTGTGGATGTGTTGGCATGTCAGACAGAAGTACCCAGTGGGGCCCAGAGAGACATAGGACATAGAGGACAAATGGTGGTTCTCTATCTTACTGGAAGAATTATGGTTGATGACTCCCAGCTCACGCAAGCAGTGTCAGATAAGCAGCCATGTCTCCTCTGTAGAACTGTGGGCCTAGAAGGGCCCTAGCCTATCACCATTAAGAAGTGTGGGTGAGGGGCGGCTAGGTGGCGCAGTAGATAGAGCACCAGCCCTGGAGTCAGGAGTACCTGAGTTCAAATCCTGTCTCAGACACTTGACACTTACTAGCTGTGTGACCCTGGGCAAGTCACTTAACCCCCATTGCCTCACAAAAAAAAAAGAAAAGAAAAGAAAAGAAATTAAGAGGTGTGGATGAGTCCCAGGGACCACATGGAACAGGGATTCTGGCTTCCTGACTTCAGGGGTACAGATAGGAAGGTCAGTGTCCAACCAGGAGGAGGAAGGGGGAAAGGAGGATTGGCAGCAAGGTTGGGGGGAAGGGTCTCTTCTGGTAGTTGTTCACATCAGTGCATCTGTGGGATCTGGGTATGTTGGGTCAGTGGAGTGGTGAAAGGGAGGGGGAAGGATTCCCCTGCCATCCGTTCTTCTTGGCCAGCTGCCCTGGTTCAAACCTTGAAAAAAATACATGAAAAGGATTCATCAGCCGTGCACTGTATGTAGAAATAGATATAATGTTAATAGAGTAATAGGCTACAACTAGATTTATGATTATTGCCTTAAAAATTAACACCTCAACCTTCCCTCTGCATTTTTTATAATAAATGCTTTGCTTCACTATTTGTCTGTCAGCAGCTCTTATCTGTCACCTCATATAAATAGGTTTGTGCAGCTGCCTAATTAACTATGGATTCATCCAGACAAGTTCTTTTTGCTCTTTCATCCCCAGCCTAAGCATCTCTCCAAGAGAGATTTGTTACAAGTATGGTCTTGTGTGAAGAACACTGAATCAGGAGTCGTTGCCTCCACGTTCTGCACACTGCATGTGGCCATTTCAGGAAGTTGCATTGTGACAGTTGTTAGTAGTAGTGGGGCCCTTGACCAGGTACCAGTAGTGATGATTCCATAGCTTGCAAGTTGGACATGCATGACGGAACTCTTCACATAACAAACGTGCATTAAGAGCCAGTGCTCAGAGAATCTAACCTACAGATCCCAGCTAGCATCACAAACCCCCTTCTAGCCAACCAAGCACATTTATTCCTAAGAAGAATGAGGACTTGTTCCAGCCTTCATCATTCATCTTCTGAATGAGTATCTCCCATATCATGTAGAATTAGTTAGATGCCCTTTGTTTTCCTGTGCCATACTTCACTGTTTTTTGAGACATCCTCAATTGTACCTCTTTAGGGTTCCTGGCATTTCCTCTTAAAATCTCAGTTGAGGGTGGAGCTAGGTGGCACAGTGGATAAAGCACCAGCCCTGGATTCAGGAGGACCTGAGTTCAAATCTGGCCTCAGACACTTGACACTGACTAGCTGTGTGACCCTGGGCAAGTCACTTAATCCTCATTGCCCCGCAAAACAAAAAAAATCTCAGTTGAGGATTGTCCGATTCTTTAGGCTATGTTATACTAGCAGTCTTACCTCTACATATGCCAATAGAGCAAGGGAAATGCAAAGGGTGTAGGACTTGGAAGACAAGCAGTCTATCTAAGAATTGCTGTAGGGGGGATATGCTGAGATACTGTCCTGGATAGTCTGTGCCAACCCCACCCCCTTCTTGCAAGAGTTTTGAGAGTATCTGGGACTCACATTGTCTTCAGCCAACCCTACGTAAAGGTGAGAAAACTTTTTGCTTTGTTCTTTGTGATGGCTGTGGACTCATCCTAAAACCTGTGTGTGTTGTGTAACAAAAGATGAAAAGCAAAGTACATGTATTTGCTCTCTTTCATTTTCAGGTTTTTTTCATTTAATAATTCATTCAGAAAGCTACAGCTACGTAATAACATGAATAAACAGAGAACTTTAAAAATCGTTATCACTTACTTAAAGGTCCACAATAGAGGAAAACCATGTCAGCCTATGATAAATGGCTTGTTTTTCTTTGACCTGATTGCATAACCAGCAGCTTCGAAATGTTGTAGAGGACCCCCTGCTAGTTCCTGTCTATTGCCAGTGCAATTTTCTAAAGTACTTCACTTTGAGGATAAACTGTGTGCAGGCCCATGCCCAAGGACACACTTAACCAGCTCCTTACCCTCCTTCTCCTGGGGTTAACCCTTATCTCCCACCCTGTCTGTAACAGAATAAGCAAATCATTGCATGTTGGTACAAAGAGTCTGTTGTTTTTAGCCTTCTAATTGTACTCCTGTCTGCTGGGAAAGGAAGCAGTCATAAATTTCACTTATTATCTTAAGTATCAAGGCTTCACAGCTTTTAGATTTTTTGTGTGTGTGCTCATTCTTTTTAAGATTACTCTTAATAGGGTTTTTAGATCCCAAAGCCCCACTCTCTTTTTCTTTTCACTCTTTTTGTTTTTTAAAACTGAAAAAGATGTCCCACATTCAGTGCAAGATGAAATGGTGTTGGTTCTTTCCTGGAGGAACAGAATAATGAAATTAATTGAATTGTTGTATCTTTCTTTTGTGATTTCTGCCAGCTCCTCTTTCTTTTCCCTGATTGTTTGTCAAATTAATTTGTCAGATTTTGCAAACATTTTTGTAAATCCTTACATCTAGACTGTGATGTGAGTTTTTAGGTGGTGGTGTTTTTTTTCAGTGGTTGTTATTTAAATTGGGAATGGGAGGAGGTGGGTTCATTTTCAGTTTTTGTTTTGTGTCTTATTCCTTTCCTAATATATCCTTTTTCCTTAGAGCTCTGATCTCTCTTTGTAGGTACTCTAATTAGTTTCTATAAAAAAAATAATAATAAAATAGGATTATAGTTCAATTGAGTTGTGCCACAAAATTATTTCTTTGTTACTTCCTTCATGTGCTTAACTTCTCTTATTTTTCCCTGTTTCTTTCTTTGAATTTAAGTACTCAGTCTGCTTCCTTTGAATAATACATAGAAAACTTTTCCCTTTTGAGATATACTCTAGTTTTTTCTTTCCAGTGATTCCATCTCTTCCCTGAAATAATATCTATTATTCATGAATTATGCTCTCAGGTGCTCCCCACTCCTTCTGCAGCAGAAGTAGGCTCTGTGGAGGGCTTAGAGCTTTGTCAGACATCAAAGACGCCAAGGCCATCCGCTGCATCCTGGGTCATTGCTGGTCTTGTCTTGCTACTCTCTCTCGAAGAGTGAGGCTGATGACTGTGCAGCTCTGCCTCACTTCAATCCAATTCACATGCCAGTGGAGACATCACCCCTTGGTGTCATTGGTCCTCTTCAGAAATGAAAGATGAACAATAACATCATATAGGGATTGAAATGTATCTAGAAACTGGATTCTGGAGGTCCTTAAACACAAAGTGAAAGAATTTTTATTTCATCCTATAGGCAGTGAGGGAATGACTTGGTCTGACCTGCTATCAGAAGCTTCATGAAGGAAGTCACACCTGAGCTGGGCTTTGAAGAAAAAACAGGATTTTAATCCCTCCTTCCTCATGTACCTATCCCTGATCATTCTCTCCTAGAATATTCCCTGAGGTCCTTCTGCTCACATAACTCCCTGCCTTGGGTCATATATGGTTTTTATGATCTGAGTATTATTAGTCCAGTCCTGTGTGTCATCTTCTTTAACGTCCTGTCTTTCTTCAGTTTAGGAATTTAAAATTCCTCCTCCTCCCTTGCCCTTCGTTTTAGAGAAGAGGAAACTAATGTCCCGAGAAATTCAGGAACTTTCCTCGGTTAACTGAAAACATAATCATTGGCATGTCACTTAAACTTCCGTGGGCCCCCCCCCCCCCAGATGGTCTTCCCTAGCTCAGTTAGGCTTTAGCCTTTATTTTAAACATGGGAGCTCAGTTTTCATCCACTACAATGAGTGAATGTATATTTTTATTTTTGAGATAAAAATCAGTTTGATACTAAGTACTTGGGTTTGCCTCTTTCCTATCCTCATTCTCCTTGACTTCCACAGCCTTTGACACCGTTGGTTGCTCTCCCCTCCTCGATAGTCTCTTCTCTCCAGGTTTTTGGCAAACCCCTCTGTCCTGGTTCTCCTCCCACATATCTGACTGCTTCTTGTTTTCCTTTGCTCCATCTTCTCCCGGATCACGGCCACCTCCCCAAAGGTGGCCCTCAGGGTTCTGCCCCAGGCCCTCCTTTCTTCTCCCTCTAAACTACTTCACTTGGTGATCTTATCAGCTTCCAAAGATGGCTGTCTCCATGCTGATGACTCTCATATTCTCTATTCTGCCCCAAACTTTCTGCTGACCTCCAAACTCGCCTCTCCAACTCTCGTTCATACATCTCAAACTGGATGTCCAGTAGACATTTTAAACTCAACATGTCCAAAATGAAACTCATTCTCTTTTCTCCTTAACTCCCCTGCCGCCCCACCCATTACTGCAGAGGGCCCTACTATCATCCTAGTCCCTTAGGCTCACAACCTAAGAGTCATCCTGGCTTCCTCACTGTCTCTCACCTCCCATACCCAACCTATTGCTATTCATCTTTGTAGCACCTCTCCACCATGCCCCCTTCTCTCTCCTCCGACACTGCCACCACTCTAGTCCAGCCCTCATCACCTCATGCCTGCATTATTAGGTCTCCCCATTCCAATCCATCCTTCATGCAGCTATTAACGTGCTTTTTCTAAGGCACAGGTCACCCCCCCCTTCCCAATAAACTCTAATGGCTCCTTATTGCCTCTGGGTTCGAAGACAAAATGCTCTGTTTGGCATTCAAAGCCCTCCATAACCTAGCCCTTTCCTACCTTTCCAGCCTTCTTATACCTTACTCCATGCCAGGGACTCATTGTCTAGTGATGCTGGCCTCTTGGCTGTTCCACAAACAAGATGCTCTGTTTCTCTGGCTCCTGGCATTTTCTCTGGCTGTCCCTCATGTCTAGGATGCTCTTCCTCCTTATCTCCAACTGCAGACCTCTCTGCTTTCCTTTAAGTCCTAACTAAAATCTATTCTTTTATTGGAAGCCTTCCCCTGCCTCTCTTAATTCTAGTGTCTTCTCTTTGTTAATTATTTCTTATTTTGTATCTCTCTTTGTATATATTTGCTTGCATGTTGTCTCCCCATTGTTTATAAATTCCTTGAGGACAAGGACTATCTTTTGCCTTTTTTTATATGCCTGGGACATAGTAGGTGCTTAATAAATATTGATTGATTTGAACTTAGTCTAACTCCATTTTCTTTCTACACACATAAATTAAAAACCCAGCCCTTCCCCCAGCAAAAATTTCAGAAAGATCCTTTTAGCTCCTGGTTTTTTGTTTCGTTTTTAAGATTTGGTCTCCCTATTTCACCCAGACTGGAAGTTTAGGGGCTGCTCATGAACTGGATCCCATTTTTTTTTTTGCAGGGCAATGAGGGTTAAGTGACTTACCCATGGTGACACAGCTAGTTAAGTGTCAAGTGTCTGAGGCTGTATGTGAACTCAGGTCCTCCTGAATCCAAGGCTGGTGCTTTATCTACTGTGCCACCTAGCTGCCCCCTGGATCCCATTCTTGACACAGGAGCTTTGACCCATTGTTTTTGACCTGGGTTATTTTGCCTCTCCTTGTGTAACCTGATGGTCTCTCTCCCCTTAGAATACCAGGTCAGCAAAGACCACTGGAGCTCAGAACTCCAGTGATGGAGATTCAGCATCTTCCTGACATCTACCAGCTTCAGCCTACCACAGCTGGGATTGAAGGGTGGGCTACCACACCCAACCTTACCTACTGTTAGCTGCAAGAATGAACAAATCTTAGAGGCACTGGGGGCAAGGGACCTTTCTTTCATAATAATCATCCAGCCACCAAGGCCATTCATTGCTGTTTGTCTATCACTAAGAATTAGCAGTTACTACCATATACCATATTGGTGGTATGCTTTTTAAATGACCACCTTCTTTCTTTTGCCAAGTAATTTAACACTCCTGCCCCTTCCTCTTACCCCCTAAAAGGTGGCAACTAGCTTTCCATCCCCCACTTTGTCCTTGAGTTATTTCTATTTTTCAAGCTAATAAGTTGCACCTACATATGTTTGAACAGTTGTCAGGCATGTCTGCCGTTTAAACTGTTTGGTGGTTTAAAACAAACAATAACAGAGAGCCCAGGGGGGACGATCACGTTTTAGTGGTTGCCAAATGCACTGTTGTTTTGACCCTGACAGTCAGTTGTAAATGACCTGTCAAGCATCTTTGTGTGCTGTTGGGTACACCCACCTGGAAGATATTACTCGCCCTAAGGATTTTGTGCTTCGGCTGGCTTTGTGTCCTTGGATTTTCTTTTCTTTGGTGAAGAGCTGGTGTATGCGCACAGACACATTTTGTTCAGTGCTATCTAGCTAAAATCTATTTTTATTTCTTTACTCTTTTTGCTGATACTTCACCCTGGAATGCCACCCTCCCCTAGCAACTCTCTATCAGCCCTTCCCACTTGTTGTCTTATTTAGCATTTTTTGTTGCCTTGATTTCTTTGTGCAGGGTCGTAAACAAGAGCTATACATTACTTATTTCCTTATACCAGGGCTCATACAGGCATTCTCAGGCTCTTTGGAAATAGACCCATAAGAGATTGATTTGAGTCCTCAGTTTTTCTAACTGCTCCAGCTTACTCCTACCAACATAAAAACATACACACTTATCTGCATGGATCAAATAACATTTTCCCAGTGGGAACCCACTTCATATTTTGAGAGAAGACAGGGCACAGAGCTACTGACCTTTTCTGCATTGTCCAGGGCCACCTTTAAAAGAGGGGAAATCCATTTGTCCACATTTTTATTAGTGCCATTTTTCCTGTCTAGTCTAAGCTAACTAATGGTAATTATTTGAAAGTGATACCCAATAAAAGAGGGGTGTGTGTGTGTGAGAGAGAGACAGAGACAGAGACAGAGACACCAACACATAGTGGGGGGGGGAGAGGGAGACTATAAACATTTATTAAGTACCTACTAAATGCTAAGCACTGTGATAAGTGCTAGGGATACTACCCTTAGGGAGCTTACAATCTAATGGAGGAAGACAACACACAAAAGAAAGGTGAAAAACAGGAGGTTGGGGGCCATGCCTGTAGAGGGCATGATGGAGAAGTCCAAAGGAGTACAACTGGATGCGAAATAAAGACATGGCTGGCCTAGGTGCCCTTCTTAAATGGAGTTATGGAAGGAGCTTTCCTCACTCCAGTCACAGGAATGTTTGTGAGAGAAAGGGTTGAATGAGGGATGAGGAAAGGGGATGGGCAAGTAGGAGGAATACTTTGAGCTTAGCTAAATATGGACATCTGAATACCTTTAAATTATTTGGGAATACAAGTGATACATTTTAATTGGACTGTTACTACCCACTTGGTTCCAGTTTTCCAAATGGTCCAAGAAAATGTGTAATATATCATTTATTCACAAAGGACAAGGAGGAGGAGTTGGAAGGTGTCCAGAAAAATATACAAGATCCATAATTTTTAACACCTTCCATCAGGCACTGACCAAATAGTACTAGTCTTAGACATTCATTTACTTATGTTGGAATCCTTCTAGCCTAGTTTTCTGTTACATAATTAGTTGTCCTTTCTTGTAACATGCTGGAATGTTGCCCTGTCTAAGGGGGCATCAGGAATGAGAATAATGAACCACTTAGATCTTGAATAATAGTTTTGAATGTGAATTTCCTTCAGTTTTCAAACTGAGCCTTAATAAAATGAAAATTATCCATGTGAAAGACCCATTATCCTTGACTCTTCTACCTGTCAGCTATAGACAGGGAAGCAAGTTGATGTCCTTTGAAAAAAAGGACTCTGAGAATTAGAAATTGAGGGGATGCCCATCACTTGGGGAATGGCTAAAAAAGTTGTGGTATATGAATGTAAGGTAATACAATTGTGCTCTAAGAAATGACGAGCAGGCAAATTTCAGAAAAACCTGGAAAGATCTGCATGAATTGATGCTGAGTGAAATGAGCAGAACCAAAAGAACATTGTACACAGTATCAACAAACACTGTGTGATGATCAACTATGATAGACATCTCTTCTCAGCAATATAATGATCCAAGACAATGCCAAAAGACTCATGGTAGAAAATGCTGTCCGCATCCAGAAAAAGAACTTTGGAGTCTGAATGCAGATTGAAATATACTGTTTTCACTTTTGTGGTGGTGGTGGTTGTTTCTTCTCTTTTGTGTTTTTTCCTTTTGTCCTGATTCTTCTCTTACAACATGACTAATGTGAACATATGTTTAACATGATTCTGATGTATAATCTATATCATATTGCTAGCTGGCTTTTGGAGGAGGAGGGAAGAAAGGGAGGGAGAAAAATTTGGAACTCAAAATCTCACAAAAAGGAGTGTTGAAAACTCTCTTTATATGTAATTGGAAAAAATAAAATACTTATTTTAAAAAAGAAAATAATGGGGAAAAAGAAAAGAAAAAGGACTTTGAATGAAACTGCAAAGAACTATAGCATTTTGGGGGTAGTATAGGACCTTGGAAATCATCAAGTCCAAAATTCTCATTTTGTAAGTGAGGCCCGTGAAGCTCACATGCTAGAAGCAGTTTGTTCAGTCACTAAATGAGTTGGTAGTATGATTCATGTGAAAGAACACTGGCTGTGGAATCAGAAGACTTGGGTTCACATTTTGGCACTGATGATTATTGCCTGTGTGAACTTAGACAAATGATTTAAACTCCCTGGGCTTTGGTTAGCTGGCCTGAGGTGCTTTCTACCTTTTGATCTGTGATCTGATATGGTGCCTAGCCTGGGACTGGAAACCAAGTTTCTTGACTATAAATCCAGTATTGTTTTTGTGGTGTCATCCTCCTCTCCTAACCCATTTAATGAGTTTTAGAGTATTTCTCAATGGCTCAATGGTTAGGTCACTTGGCTGGGTCATTCCCATGGTCCACCCAGACTAGGATTCAGTTACCAAGAATGGCTGTGGAAAGTGGGCTGTCTTTCAAGTGAGCCTTAAAAGTTAGATATTTCTATGCATTCCTCTATGTTGTATGCCAGAGTCCCTCACAGACTTTGGGGTAGGACTCTAGCTGCCTAGTCTGGCTAGTGTTGACTTTTCTACAGGACTGGAGAGATGAGGAGACTAGAGGAAGAAGATCTTTGAATCCCTAGGTTCAGAGATGGCTCAAGCTTACTACTTTTGTTTGTGTGATGTTTTGTTAAGTGAAAGAATAAGCAACTCTCAAAGGCAATGGGGAATGGGAGGGAGAGAAGAGAAGGAGACTTCCTTTCATAGCAATCACCCGTCTCCTTGGAACATTAATGGCTATTTCTTCATTGGAAAAAAAATCAAAGTTGTGAAATACTGCATTGGTAATATGCTATTTCTTTTTAAATTTAAATTTTTTTCAATCAGCAAAATTCTGCCTTCTCTCCTTCTTATCCCCAGCCCCCTCCTAATTGAGAAAGAAAGAAAAACAAAACCACTGTTACAAAACGTGTCAAGCAACACAAATTTTTTCATTGGCCATGTCCAAAAAAAAAAAAAAGCCTCATTCTGCACTCTGAGTCCTTTACTTCTCTATCATTGTTGTTATTGGTCCTTTGTTCTCAAAGAGGACTGTGACATTTGGGTGATGTCATGACTTGCACTGAATTGGATTTAAGTAAGGGAGGGTTATACAAGGTCACCAACCTCACTCCCCCTCCAGAGCCATCTGGGTCCAGTGTCAAGAGATATATAGATATAGATATATAGATACACACACACACACACACACACACACACACACACACATATATATATCAGGTCAACTGGAGATGGCCCCAGATGTTTGTTTGTTTGTTTTAAAGGCAATTGGGGTTAAGTGACTTGCCTAAGGTCACACAGCTAGTAAGTGTCAAGTGACTGAGGCCACATTTGAACTCAGGTCCTCCCGATTCCAGGGCCAGTGCTCTATCCATTGAGCCACCTAGCTGCCCCTCAAGAAATCTTAAAAGAAAACTGCCCAAAGGGCAGCTAGGTGGCACAATGGATAGAGCACTGGCCCTGGAATCGGGAGGACCTGAGTTCAAATGTGGCCTCAGTCACTTGACACTTACTAGCTGTGTGACCCTAGGCAAGTCACTTAACCCTAATTGCCTCACCCCCCCAAAAAAAAGATGCATTCAGGTAGTCCAGTGATTCTTAAATTTTATATTCTTTTCTTATATTTTATAGCCTTATCCAGATCTGTTTTCCATATCAGTTATTTTTGTTATGAGGTACTTTACATTTTCTTCTTTTTTTCAGTCTTTTAAGTTTGTTTCAGCATTTTTAATTTTGTCATGGAGTTGTTAGCTTCCATTTGACCTATTTTTATTTTTCAGGGAACTTGTTACTCGGGCAAAATTTTGTACCTTTTGTTCCAAACTGTTAATTCACTTTCCAATTCTTTCTTCCATAGCTCTAATTTCTTTTAAAGAAAATTTTCTCAAGTGCTCTTATTTCCTTGATAAAAACAGTTTTAATTCTTTTTCAAATTCTTGCTTTATCTCTTCTAGGAATTATAGTTGAATTTGTGCTCAGGCTGTAATTTTCCTTGAGACTTTGTTTATAGATGTTTTGGAGTTGCTCTCTTCTTTTGAGTTTGTTTCTATTGCCATGATAGCGTTTTGTTGTGGGGTCCTTTTTTATTTTGCTTATCTCATTCTTTCAGTCTCCTTTCTGACTTCATATTTGATTTTAGGGCCAGGCTCTGCACACTCTGGAGAGGTTATTTTTTTCTTGCTGTTGCTTTCTTAATAAGGTATTAAGTGCCTTGTTATTCCAGGATTCCAGAAACAGCTCATGCTCAGAACCTGCACTTTCAGTGTTTCCAGAGAGTTCAGTACAAAGTCTGATCATTATCCCCACCCCTCTTTTTTTTTTAGCCTTGCAAGTTCCTGAACATGTTTCTGGTCTAAGCAACAGATCTTGGGCTTGTCCCATTTGTATTGTCAGTAGACTTGCTGGACTCAGTCACCATCAGACATCTGAAAAGCCCTGTAAGCTTTCCTTTGGGCTGTACTTCCTGCCCTGGTTATTCCAATACAAGATTCAGACTGGGCTGAAGGCTGGAACTGAGACCTCATTTTGTTCCAGGGGTCAGAGCCACACAGCTGTTGTTTGCTGCTTGCTCAATGCACAATTGCTCAGCCACGCTTGCTCCTTGCTTAATACACAATCCAGTGCCTGTGACCACTCCTTGCTCCTTACTCAGTGATGCCCATTTTTGAGTGCAGGCTCCCTCCTCAGTTCACCCTGGCTCTATCACCTGGACCTAAGTCACGAGTGTCAGAACTGGCACCTATTTCTTTTTTCTTTTTTTTTTTCCAGGGCCAAAGCCCACCTCCCCCTTCCCCGAGGGCACCTATTTCTGAACCTTACATAAATTTGGGTCTTTCTCTTCCAGGTCTAGGACCTCTTCTTGCTCTGCTACATAATCTTTCCCTGCTCTGGAATGCTCTTGGCTGGACCAGTCTCCACTGTTTATAGACTAAATGTCTGTGCTGACCTGAACTTTAAAAAAAAAACAAAATTCACTGTAGCATGCTGCTACTCCATTATATTTGCTCTGCTGTTAATATGCTTTTTCAATTACTACCTGATTCCTCTTGCCAAATAATGTGCTTTTTTCAGTTACTGTGTTCAATCATTTTCACTTGTGTCCAACTCTTAGTGACCCTATTTGAAGTTTTCTTGGCAAATATACTGGAGTGGTTTGCCATTTCCTTCTCCAGCTCATTTTACCGATGAGGAGAACTGAAATAAAAAGGATTAAGTGACTTGCCCAGAGTCACAAACTAGCAAGTGTCTGAGGCCAGATTTGAACTCAGGAAGATGAGTCTTCCTGACTCCAGGCTTGGCACTCTATCTACTGTACCACCTAACTGCCCTTTTTGGTGACTACTTTCTTCCTTTTGTTAATACTTTAACAGTCAAGCCCCTATCTTTCATCCCGTCAAGTTTGGTAGCTAGAGGAAAGGCCAGCTTTGCTGTTTTATATTCAGAGGGTATCCAGAGTGAAGGAAATAACAACCCTGGATTGACTATATTTGGAATAGTAATACTAATAATAGCAATTACAATAATAATAACTAACATTTACAGCGTTTTAATGTTTATAAAGTGCTTTACCTATAATCTTTCATTTGAACCTCATATCAGCCAATTGAGGTATAGTATTATTGTTCCTTCTTTATATATTAAGGAACTGAATCTTGGAAAGACTTACCTAGGGTCATATAGCTAGTAAATGCCAAAGGTAGATTTTGAACCTAGGTCTCTATGATTCCAAGCACAGTCCTCTACATGCTATGTTATGTTATGTCTCATGGATTCAGCTCTCAATGCCACATTTTAGGAAGGACATTGACAAACTGGAAGAGGTCAAGGGGAGGGCCACCAGGTTGGTGAGAGGATTACTAGAAATCTTTAAGCAAAAGCTTGATGATTATTAGATGTTATAGATTCATAGAAGTTTAAAGCTGGTGAATACCTTAGAGGTGATCTAACTTAGGCAATAGAGGACCACAATTCCTTCTATGTCCTTGTGTGGCTACATTGCTGTAACATGTCAGAATTTTGACCCTTGCATACCATAGCCAGTGGAAGTAATGATGGGGTAGAGTAGACCATAGCAGAACTGTGTTGAACAATCTGACTCCCCTACCCTTTTAAACCTATCTCATTCTGGACAGTGGCTTTTACAAAGCATCCTTTTTCCTCTTACTCCCAACCCATCCCTAACCCTCCTCACTTAAAGGAAATGACCGTGCCTCCTACTTTCCTGAGAGGACTGAAAAAAAAAACAAAACTCTCACTCCCCATCCTTCATTCCTCAGACCTTCTCAACATCAGTCTTTCTCCTCTCTAGTCACAAAAGAGATCTTCCTATTGCACCACAAAGCTCAGAGAACTTTTACTTACAGCCTTCATCCTCTTCACCCAGGACTCCTGTAGGGCTTTTGTCCAGCAGTCATATTCTCCCTCTCATCACCTTCATTAATTCCTTTGCTGTTGGTTCCTTCATATTTACCTACAAACATGTCCCCAATCTAAAAAAAAAGCTTGCCTTTGACCTTTCCAGAACAACCATATGTTAATATAATTTTTTCTGTCTTCTCCTTCACTACTAAACTTCTTTAAAAATATTTTTGTTATGAACTTGGCAAATGGGAACATTTAAATATACAAAGAACAAGAAAAAGAGAATTATATGTAAAACCAAACTCTTAGCATAGTGGATAGGGTGCTGGATTTGGAATTAAGAAGGTCTGAGTTCAATTCCTGCTTCAGATACTTATGAAATGATATGGTTGATTCTGTGTCTTCTTTTAATTGTTTCTATTTACAGTCAATTGATTTTGTCCTGTAACTGCCTAGAGTCATGGTTCTTTGTCTTTGAACTTAGTTCAGAAATTCAGCTGGCCTGTAATGAATTAAGTTTAGAAATTCAGTTCTTTTGCTAATATTTCATTACTGTCTCAAGGAAATCTGTTAACCTTGAGGGATGCAAATGGACACCAGGTACTGTATCTTTACATCACCATTCTATCCTTCAAGGAAGTCTGATTTAATATCCAAGGAAGTCTGGTCCACTATCTCTAACCTTGCAAGTAAACCCAAACAATGAACATTTCTTTCTTTCTTTCTTTCTTTCTTTCTTTCTTTCTTTCTTTCTTTCTTTCTTTCTTTCTTTCTTTCTTTCTTTCTTTCTTTCTTTCTTTCTTTCTTTCTTTCTTTCTTTCTTTCTTTCTTTCTTTCTTTCTTTCTTTCTTTCTTTCTTTCTTTCTTTCTTTCTTTCTTTCTTTCTTTCTTTCTTTCTTTTTTGGTGGGGCAGTGAGGGTTAAGTGACTTTCCCAGGGTCACACAGCTAGTAAGTGTCAGGTGTCTGAGGCCAGATTTGAACTCAGGTCCTCCTGAATCCAAGGCCGGTGCTTTATCCACTGTGCCACCTAGCTGCCCCCAGTGAGCATTTCTTAGTCACAGGAGAGAAGGAGGAGATAGTTGCTAGCCCCTCATTCCCAATTTTTATTGGGAATCATATTGATTTCACCATTCATGATGTCGAGCTCTTATAACCAATCATAACTTGTTCCCTGATTATGAAGTCCTATTCTTTGTTCTGTACTCTCCCAAACCTATAAAACTGTTACCTTAATTTGGGGTCTTAGCTTTGTTAAGGAAGCTGAGTTCATATTTCCTGGTAAATTTGTACTTTTCTAATGAATTGATCATGCTTAGAACTTTGTGCCTCAGTTTACTTTAATTTTAATGGTTACACTTAACTGTGTGACCCTGGGCAAGTAAGTCACTTAACCTCTCCTTCCTTTTTACAGGGAAAAAAGTTTCCTGTAAAAATGGGATAATAGTACCTACCTCACAGGGTTGATGTGAGGATCCAATGAGAACCTATGTATAAAGTGTTCAGTTTAACATGTTAGTACTAATATGCTCATCTGTGTTCTCTTCTGCTTTGTTCTTTTTGGGGGGGGGGGGCGGGCAATGAGGGTTAAGTGACTTACTTGCCCAGGGTCACATAGCTAGTAAGTGTCAAATGTCTGAGGTCTGATTTGAACTCAGGTCCTCCTGAATCCACGGCCCATGTTTTATCCACTGCACCACCTAGCTGCCCCCTGTTCTTATTTCTTGTATACATTTTAAAAAATGTTTCATTGATTTTTTTTCTTCTTCTTTTTTTTTTGGTATTGCCATCACCACCCAACTCCCCTTCTAATCTATAGAAGACCTCAATTATAACATGAGTTATATATATAATAAATATTTATCTGTGTACATCAATTAATAAATAATGCATATGAAGTTTATAAACCTTAAAGTGCTGCAAAAATATTATGTATTATCTATTAGGTATTATGTCCTAGGCACTGAGTTTAGAGCTGGGTATATAAAGGGTTTTGTAATTGTGTTCATATGAGTATCAAAAGGAATTCGTATGTTGGCTCTGTCTCATTCAGCATATCTCATACTTTTCCTCTCTGTATGTAAAAAGGATACTTCCTCATTACTTTTCTGAATTCACGATTGATCACTGCAGCGATCAAAGTCCTTAAATCTTTCAAAATTGTTTTCCTTTATATCATTATAATCATGGCATAAATTGTTCTTCTGTGTCTAGTCCCCTCATTCTGCATCACTTTTCATAGTTCTCAGGTTTCTTCTTTTCTTAAACTTCTTTGTCCTTCACAAACATCAACAGATATGAACATTTCCATATAAAAAGGAATACAGAAAAAGACTGGATTTGAAACTGGGAGTCTCTGTTTTGTGTGTGATGGGGAACTGGCCAGCGGGAGGCCTTTCCTCAGCATTCACTGCATTCTTGCTCCCTGACTCAGAGCATACACAGGCATTCTGGTGGTCCCTGCTCCCCTTACCATGCGAAGAAGAGGAGCCTTTCAATTGGCTGCTGAGCCAGGGCTGAAAAACGCTAACAAATGCCACTCATTTGGATGTTTTGGCCCATTTGTTATTCTTTGATGGTGAGCAAGGAAGGCAAGCTGATGTGGCCCTCTTCTGCTGAGAGGGCGGGGCCTGGAGAACATGTCCTTGCAGTTGCTGAGAGAGGTAGTAGGAGTGGTGGTCACAGTCTCTTGCTGCCAGCTACCAGCCTCCTCACCTCCTCACATGAACTGACAGAAAGGACTTGAATGAGAGGGTGTTTTTTTGCTTCTCTCTTTCTCAGTCTCTGTCTCTGTGTCTCTGTCTCTGTCTCTGTCTCTGTCTCTGTCTCTCTCTCTCTCTCTCTGTTTCTCTCTCCCTCCCTTTCCCTCTCTCCTTCTCTCCCTCCCAATCCAGGTGAAGCAACCTGCCCTGGAACACACAGCTAGTAAGTCTCTGAGTCCCAATTTGAACTCAGGTCCTCCTGCCTGCCCCTGCGTCTCTTCTTTTCTGCTTTTAGGTGAAGGGATATTGGACTAGGCTCTAAAGTCATGAGCTTTGAAAGGTGGGGAGTTCAAGCCTTCAGAGGTCAGAAAATGGGGTCCGTGTCTATTTTGGCCTGATGACTGAGCTCTAGGAAACCTGCTTAATCCAGCAGAGCAATGACTCTAGAAGTGGATTGAAGTTAACCAAGAGGGACTGATAGCAGTTTATCCATCAGCTAGGCCAAATTTGGAAATGAACTTTTTGGGATGAATGCTCATAGCAGCTGCTTTAAGTTGAAACCCCCTATTCCCAGGGACTAGAGTTGTATAAGGGAGTATGTCCCCAAGTATGGAGGAGGGGGGATATTTGTATTTCTGTTTTTGCTGTATCTTCTCTATAAATTTCCCTTTGTCAGAGCTCATTGGTGTTAAGTGATTAAATGAAACTGGGGCACTAATCACTGACAGTTAACTTTGGGGGAGCACACACTAAGATTTGGCATTCCATCTGGTAGAAAATACTACTGTCCCTTAGGTAAATCCTGGGGCCCTGAAGTTTGAGAGAAGTAGCCAGCCCTGCTCTGGGGACCAGAGTTATGGGAGCGGGAGTTGGGATAAACATCCCCAGAGCATATGTGGACTACATGTGCATCCTTTCCTTTCTTAAGTGTATTATTAAATTTTAAATGATAGTGCCAACTCTGCCTTGCCCGAATCCCCTTCTGACCTTCCTTTTGCTCTCTGCTGTGTATTTTTTAAAAAGATTCATTAATTATATTTCATTTGTTTTGTGTGTGTATAGATATTACTACCATTATCCTCCTTACTCCCAAATTCTCATCCCACAGTTACTCTCCTCCAGATCCCTCCCCCCCCAAAAAAGATATGAGCCCTACTTTGTGACAAGTGAATGTGGTTAAGCAAAACAAATCCACACATTGGCCTTATTTGAAAATATGTCTCATTCTGTATCTTTAGTCCATTATAGCCTGTCTTAAAGAGTTATCATTGGTTGGTAATTACACTGATCAGAGTTATGAGGTCTTTCAAAGTTGTTTTCTTTACAGTATCGTAGTCATTGTATAAATTCTTTTGGTTTTGCTTACTTCATTGTGTTTTAGTTCATACAGATCTTGTCCAGTTTTTCTGACTCCATTCTTTATTTTATTTCTTATAATACAATAATCTTCCATTATACTCATATGCCATGATTTTATTTAGTATCTACTTTTTTCCCCCAATTCTCTTTGCTATGTCTTTGCTGTATCAAGAATACTACTAGTAGGTACATGCCTAGTATTTTCCAGAATAATTAATAATTTTCCAAAATGATTAAGGCTACTTCAGAGTTACACCAACAGCACAACAACTGTCATTTTCCTTTTTTTATAATCTTTGTCAATATGGTGAATGTGAGGTATAACCTCAGAGTTGTTTTAATTTGTGTTTTTCTCATGAATAGTGATTTGAAGCACTTTTTTCATATGACTGTTGGTAGTTTGGATTTCTTCTCCCTTTGAAAACTTGCCTGTTTATATCCTTTGATGTATATCTATTTGGAAATGGTTTTTGTTCTTACATATTTATATCAATTATCTAGACATCTTGGATATCAGAACCTTATCAGAGAATTTTGCTGCAAATATTTTCCCGTTATCTCTTCTAAATGCATCGATTCTATTGGTGCAAAAAACCTTTAAGTTTTATGTAATAAAATTTCCCCATTTTACCTTCAGTGATCATCTATCCCTCATTTGGCCCTGTCCGTAGTTTTGAGAAGTGTATTCTTTCCTTCTCCTCTAATTATTTATCATATAACCTTACATATTCAAGCCATGTATCCATTTGGAGCTTGTATTTTGTGTGAGATTTAATATTAATCTAATTCCTGCCATATTGTTTTCCAGTTTTCCTATCTGTTTTTGTCAATAAATTTTTACTCTGGTACTTATTATACTGTGCTGTTACTCTATGTTCTGTTATTTTTAGGTATTATGAACCTAATCTGTTCCATTGATTTACATTTCTACTTTTAATCATTACCAAATAGTTGTAATGATTTACAATATTGTTTGAGATTTGGTACTACTAAGTCCCCTTCCTTACAGTTTTCATTATTTACCTTGATATTCTTGAACTTGTGTTCCTTCAGATTAATAATAATAATAATAATAATATTTTAGTTCTACAAAGTAATGCTTTGATAGTTTGGTATGGCATTGAAACTATAAATTAATTCAGGCAGTTTTCATTTTTATGGTATAGACAGGACCCAAATATGCATAATTAACATCTATCTATCATCTGTCTTCCTTTATTTCTTTTGTACCTGTATTCATATCATTCCTATGTGTCTTTATAGATATAATTATACATTCTGTAGTTATTTTGAATGGAATTTCTCTTTCTTTCTGCCGGACTTTGTTGGTAACATAGAAAGGCTAATGATTTGGGAGATTTATTTTTTAACCTTCTACTTTGCTGAAGTTATTAATTGTTTCAGTTACAGACTGATACTTTTTTCTCTTTTCTCTTTTTCTTGCTTTATTGCTATTGCCAATATTTGCAGAAATATACCAAGTAATAGTGGTGACAATGAACTTCCTTGCCTTATAACCTCTGATCTTACTGGAAAGACTGCTTTCATTTCTCTGTTACAGATTATGTTAGATCTTGGTTTTTAGTAGATACTATTTACTATATTGAGGAAATATCATTTTATTCCTATGTTTTTAAAATATTTTGACACAATTGTATACTTTGTTTTTTCAAAAGCTTTAAAATATCCATTGATTTTTATTGTGATAATTTTCCTAATGTTGACCTGCATGCCTCATTTAGTTCCAACCAGATCATAGTGTATAATATTTTTTAAGATGCTTCTGTTGCCTTTTTGATGGTACTTTATTTAACATTTTTGCAATTTTATACTTTAGATATATGGATCTGTAGTGTTGTTTTCTGCTTTATGTCTCCCTTGTTTAGGTAACACAACTTTGTCTTGTAGAAATAGTTTGGTGGTAGGATGCCTTCTTTTTCTGTGTTTGCAAACAATTTATATAACATGGTAGCTAAATGTTCTTTAAAGATTTGATGGAATTAGCTTATGAATCCATATGAAACTGGAGTTCAGTTATGGCTTATTCATAATCTGAGATTAGGTCATTTAAATTCTCTGTCTTTGGTTAATATGGGTGTTTTATATTTCTGTAAATACTTAATTCAGCCTACTTGTCAGTTTTATTAGCACCTAATTGAGTAAAATATTTTCTAATTTCCTTCACATCTTTATCTGTTATGAATTCTTCATTTTTATTGTTTTTGTTAAATCAACTTCCCTTTCTTTTGGGACCAAATTATTTCACATTTTATCCATTTTATTAATTAAAAAGAAATAGTTCTTAATTATTTGTTAATGGAATCTTTTTCAATTTTTTAATCTCTTATTTTCAGAATTTCTATTTTTGCATTTAATAGAGGTTTTTTGTTGTTTTTCCAGTTTTTTTTTTAATGCATGCCAAGTTCACTGATCTATTCTTACTCCTTTTTAGTGATTCAAATACTTAGAGATCTAAATTTTTTTCCCCAATGACTGCTTTGGGTACATCCCTGAGTGTTTGGTATGTCATCCTATTGTTGTCATTTTCTTGTATTAAATTAGCTATTGTTTCTGTGATTTGTCCTTCAACCCACATATTCTTTAAATTATGTTATTTAGTCCCCATTTATGTTTGAATATTTTAACTTTGTTATATTGATTATAACTTTTCTTGTATTGTTGTCAATAAAGGATATATTTAATATCTCTGCTTTTCCTCATTTGTTTATATGAACAATCCACATCTTAGTCTTGTGAGCCAATTAAGTTTTTTTGTGTTTTGGTTTTTTGGGTTTTTTTGCAGGGCAATGAGTGTTAAGTGGCTTGCCCAGGGTCACACAACTAGTAAGTATTCAGGTCCTCCTGAATCTAGGGCTGGTGCTTTATCCACTGCACCACCTAGCTGCCCCCACCAATTAAGTTTTTTTGTTTTGTTTTGGTTTGGTTTGGTTTGGTTTTTTGGCAGGGCAATGAGGGTTAAGTGACTTGCCCAGGGTCACACAGCTAGTAAGTGTTAAGTGTCTGAGGTCAGATTTGAACTCAGGTACTCCTGAATCCAGGGCCAGTGCTTTACCACTGCGCCATCTAGCTGCCCCCAATTAAGTTTTAAATTCAGTTTGGATACTTTATAATGAGATACTCTCCTTCTATTGAAGATCCATTTTTCCCCTTTAGAATTTATACTCAATTTTGTGGAATGTTATTCTTAATTGTAATCCTTTTTCTTTTGCCTTTCCTTTAAGTGTGACACATAAACAATATTGTCTTCCCTTTATTGTAAATTTAGAGTTTTGGATTATCCTGACAGGGTTCCTTGATATTTAAACTCTCTAAATGGCTGATTGTAGCATTTTTCTTTGATTTGGAAGCTCTAGATTTAGGCTATGATATTCCTGAGAGATTTTCCCCCCCTTAATTTGGAATTTCTTTCAGGAGAATTCTTTTTTTAGAATTGCTTTCTAGTTCCAGTAGTTTAGAGAAGTTTCCTTATATAACTTCTTGAAAAATGGTATCCAGGTTTTTAGTCACAGTATTTAAGAAGTCTCATTGGGGCAGCTAGGTAGCTCAGTGGATAGAGCACAGACCCTGGAGTCAGGAGGACCTGAGTTCAAATCTGGACTCAGACGCTTGACACTTACTAGCTATGTGACCCTAGGCAAGTCACGTAACTCCAATTGCCTCACCAAAAGAAGTTTCATAATTCTTACATTATCTCTCCTCTACCTTTTTTTCCAAGTCAGTTGATTTGATAGAAAATATTTCCCATGTTCTTCTAATTTTTTAGTCTTTTGACCTATAGGGAGTTGACTTTGTTTCCTGGTAGGGTCTTGACAGTCCTTAAGTGGATTTTGGAGATTTCTGCTGGCTTTAGGCCTCCTAGCGTACTTCTTTTGCCTCATATCCAATTTCTTGATGTCTTATTGTGGTCACCAGATACTTAAGAATCCTCCAGTTTACCCTGTAGTTTACTTCCCAAGCATTGTACTCTGTGTTGTAGGCTACCTGGTTTCTCTGGCTCTACATTCCCCTAAAGTTATTGAAGGAGATGGTTTTGTTTCTTGTTGAGATTTTGATAGGTTGTTGGGGATCTGGCTAACTTCAGGCCTCTCAGTAGGCCCCAAGGTAGGCATGCTTTCTCCTGTCTCTTCACATTTTAATCTACCTGGAGCTAGTTTTATTCCTTGTAGTCGCTCTGACAGGCCAGGACCAAGATCCCCCTGGCTTGAAACCTTATTTACTGGAAATCATGTTGACTTTTGTTCCTTCTTATGTGTTCCTGTTCAGAGTGCCACAGACTTTTGCATGTCTTCTTTTTCAGCCCTAGACAGATGTATGAGTTTATTGGCATTTCCCTTTGGTTTTATTGCTAGAGATATGGCAAAGGCATGAGCAGTAACAGGACCAGGAAAGGCTTCTTGTGGAGGTGGTACCTGAGCTGAGTCTTAAAGGAAGTCAGGCATTTTAAGAAGTAGAAAGGAGGGGGCAGCTAGGTGGTGCAGTGGATAGAGCACCGGTCCTGGATTCAGGAGTACCTGAGTTCAAATCCGGCCTCAGACATTTGACACTTACTAGCTGTGTGACCCTGGGCAAGTCACTTAACCCCAGTTGCCTCACCAAAAAAAAAAAAAAAGAAGAAGCAGAAAGGAGGAGGAAGAGAATTCCAGGCGTGTTAGATGAGAAGGGATGAGGAAGAAGTTCACAGCTGTAAAAAAAAAAAATTAATAATTAGCTAATCTAATCTGGAAAAATTATATAACAGGACTTATATGAAAAATTATAAGTTTAGAAAAATTATAATTGGGCCATAAGTCCCATCTGGGTCACCATTCAAATTTAAGAATATTTTAAATGACTATGGCTAATTTGGGGGGACTAATCTGACTGGAGGACTAATCTGTGGCCTTTTGACTCACTGGCTATCTGACTGCTATTAACTTAGTATGGGCGGGGCAGCTAGGTGGCGCAAAGGATAGAGCACCAGCCCTGGAGTCAGGAGTACCTGAGTTCAAATCTGGCCTCAGACACTTAACACTTACTAGCTGTGTGACCCTGGGCAAGTCACTTAACCCCAACTGCCCCACTTAAAAAAAAAAAAAAACTTAGTATGGGCCGTTTAAAAATTTCTCCACACTGCTCCCAAATTGATAAGCAAAAAGATTAAGAAGCCTCTTAACTAAATAATCAAAGCAGAGTTTATTTATGAGATACAATTTTAACATAAAAATACAGGGAAATAAAATGTACGATCTGACTGCGTTTCTGCGAGTCTCTTCCTACCTGCTGCGCCTGGAACTTTTTTAGCCTCCTCTTGCATACCAACGGACCTTCTTCTAGGGTTCCCCTCACTGAAAAGCCCCCCTGCTCTGTATCGGCCTCTGTTCCTTCTTGTTTTTAGCTTTTTCTCCTTCCTCCCCCATCTCTTAGTGCTCCAGCCTCTCTGTTCTCTTAATCTTTGCTTTCTCCAACCTTTCTCCTTTCTGTGCTCTCCGCTGCCCCCTGCCTTAGGGTATGCTCCAACTTTCTCCAACTTTCTCCTTCATCAACTTCTTTGTACCATCCCATTCCTCTGTGCTGACTGCCCCCACTGAATAGCCCCTTAGTGTCCTCACCTCTGTTGCCAACCCCCTGGCGTCTCTAGCGTCCTTGTATTGTAGCCCTTCCTCACTTTCTCCAAATCCTCTGGCGCCCCCCTCAGTGCCTAACTCTTCAGTACATATCTTCCTTCTCTCCACTCAAACCTCGGGGCTCCCTCTACCCCCCCCCCCCACCAAGCTAATCCGCCAGCCACACTAGGGCTGCGGCTGGGGGGGGGGATGCTCAAGTGTCCGGTGCATACCACACCCCTCAGGGTTCCAGGGGCCCGTGCCCCCTGTTGTGCGCCCAAGGGACCTCTGCACGGGTTTTGCCAGAGGCCGGCCTGGATGAGCCCAGGATCTCTCAGATAGATCTTCTCAGGGTGGAGGGAGCTGGGGCTTTTTCCCCCAGCCTCTGACCCGGCATCTTGTACAGCCCACCGGGCTTTTTTGGCTCAGCTGAAGTGGAGGGGGAGGGGCACTAGCCCCTCCCACACAGAGAAGAAAAACCTGAGGGCCTAAGGCTTTCTAATCTCAGCCCAAAGGTAGGGTCCCCAAATCAAAATAAATTTCCACACAGCTAATTGTCTCCATTTTTTGGTGATGTATGGAATGAGGGCTTCAGCTAAAAGACTGGGAGTGAAAGACCCAAGATAAACTTGAGGAGAGAATGGTTTGCAACAACTACTGTGGTCAGCGGGGGATAGAGCTGATGAGGGAGGAAGAGAAGGTTTGCTTCACTGCCCAGTGTATACTTGTAGTCGATCCAGTTAGCACTGTTTCATGACTTTCTCCAGATGTGCTCAGCCATTATGTGAGTAGGAATGAAGAGGGCAGATGGTGGGAATAACCCAGGATTGGGGCTTGCCAAAGCATGAGAGGTCAAAGAACAAGTGAACGAAAGACTTAAGATTGAGAAGGGAGCAGCGTTTAGCCACAATTAGGGATGATGATGTGGAAAGTGCTGAGAATAGAGGGACTCTAGGTCCCTCTATGAAAAATAGGGTTAGGATTAGTAGGCTATAGAGAGAGATGGACTGATGACAGATTATGTTTGGGTAAAAGAATGTCAGAATTCTTAAACATGTAAGTGTAACACATAGGATGACAAAAGCAAGAGTCTGGCCACTCCTATAGGTATCTTGGTTGGAGTGGAGTAATAAATCATGGGCGTTGAATAGATCTAGGAACCTGGAAGTTAGGGTACTTGAGGAAATGTCAGCATGTGCATTCAACCTCCCTCGTGCTGGAGTCATGGAGAAAGGTACTGTGTGCCAGTCACTGAGCACATTGAGAAAGGGAGAGAGTATGTCTTGGGTAGATAATAGTCACCAAAATCTAAATTAGATGATAAATTTGGGTTGTATAAACCTTAGAGCACGGGAAAGAAGTTGCTGAGTAATGGAGGCAGCAGTAGAGACTATAAGTAGCAACAGGGAGAGAGAAGTCCTTCTCCACTACCCCCACCCCGAACCCCCACCCCAGACAGTCTCAAGTCTCCCACTAGGACCAATGAGTCAAGTCACATGAGAGAAGGTACAACCGAAGCCAGAAAGGGTGGTCATGGTGCAGGGGGTGGGGAGTGGGGTGGTCCAGAAGATGGAGAGAACAAGAAAAGAATAGATTTAAACTGAAATAAAGAGTGTTCATTATAGAGTGGGAGTCCCATGGGCACAGTGGAAGGTGAGAGCAGATATGGAATGAAACACTGCAGGGTTAGTATTAGGGCTGACGTAAATACTAATGAAGTTATAAAAGGAACTAGAGATTGATAAACAAATCAGTCTCTGCCTTCAAGGAGCTTACATTATACTGGGAGAGAAAATGTGCCTAAACTGCTCTCCTTTCTCACCTCTTAGAATCCTTTATTTCCTTCAAAACTTGATTCAGTCGAGATGTTCTACATGAAACCTTTCTTCAGTTACCCCATATGTTAGCTAGCCTTCTCCCAGAAAAGGTGCCATGTATAAATTATGTATCTGTTTGGTATATTTTTACTGATTGATGTTCCATGTTATCTCCCCAATAGACCATAATCTGAGGAAAGGGATAATTTCATTTTTTGTCTTTATATACGCAGCTCTAAACTCAGTGCCTAGGACATAATACCTAATAGATAATACATGATATTTATGTAGCACTTTAAAGTTTACAAACTTCATATGCATTATTTATTAATTGATGTACACAGATAAATATTTATTATATATTTGTATGTATGTGTATATATGCATGTATATGTGTATGTGTGTGCATAAATGCAAGGTAATTTCAGGAGGAGGTACTAGTAGCTGGGTGAATCAAAAAGGGCCTCATATGGGAAGTGGTGCTTGATTTAAGCTTTGAAGGATCCTAAGAGGATCCTTAATAATAATAAAGAGGAAGTGAATTCCTAGACTGGGAATGGCTTATGTTAAAGCTTGGAAATGGGAGATGGGAGGTTGTGTGAGGGACAACAGGTAAGCCAATTTGACTGGACTGAAGAATACATGAATGAAAAAACCATTTATTAAGTACTTAACTGTGTGTGCTAAGCACTGAGATAGAAAAACCAGGCTGTCCCTGCTCCCAAAGAACTCACATTCTAATAATAGAGGGAGATAACACACAGAGAAGGTTTCAGCTGAAAGTCATATGGAAAGGCCTCGTAGATTAGATTGTAATGCACCATCTCTAAAACCATATCCATTTCTGATATTGAACCATTTGACAGTGCCAAGGACTTTGGTGATGGGAACCTTCTTTTCTGCATCTTTAGTAGTTACAGCTCCTAAGGAGACTCCACAGTGGTTGCTTTCCTGGATGATGGCTATGGGGGCTAGGAAGGAAGCCCAGCTTGTGGCCTGGGAGTGGTTTGGGGGGTACTCTTGGACTGAGGTTCCTGAACTGTTTCCATCAGGGTCTGAGGGAGGTAGTAGCTGAGGTCCTATCAGGGTTTTTACTTGCCTGGTACATGCCACATTCTGTCTCTCCCTCAGAGTCTCTTGATGCTTCAGATGGTCTGGCTTGTCTGTCTGGCAGGTAAAGTGGTGAAATGTGTAATAAATCTGGGAAGGGTAGATGAGAGCTAGATTGTGAAGAAGTTTAAATGGCTAACAGAAGAGTTTGGATTTGCTCATAGAGAAAATGGGGAGCCACTAAACTTCTTGAGCAGAGGATTGACATCATCAAACTTGTACTTTAGAAATATCACTTTCACGATTTTGTGGAGGTTGGATTGGAAAGAGAAGAGACTTGAGTCAGGGAGACCAGTTAGAAGGCAGGTGTGAGTAGTTCAGGTGTGAGAAGTGATGAGGCCTTAAACTAAGACTGTGTAAGTGGAGAAACAGAATTGGTGAGACTTAACAACTCATTGGAGAATGAAGGGCTAAGGTTAAACCTGGGTGACTGGAAGAATAGTAGAAACTTTGAAGAAATAGGGTCTTTTGGGGGGTTTTCAGGGTATTTTAAAAGAAAAGTTAAGGTGAAAAGACCTACTTTAGACATGGCAGGTTTGAGTTATCTACAGGACACATAGTTAGAAATTTCTGTTGCTTATATTGAGACTTCTCCGGGGAGACCCGATCAGTGCCAGATATAGAAGTATGGGAATCCTGTACATAAAGATGATAAATGAATCCCTGGCAGCTGAAAAGACCACCAAGATAATGTAGACAGAAAGAAGGGGCCCTAGGACAGAACGCTGAGCTCTGCCTATAGTTACAATGTGAGATGGGGCGGTAGCCATCATAGGCATCTGATGAGCAGCCCTACATGTAGAACTGAAGGCAGCAGCAAATCTCAAAACCACACTATAGAACAGGAATCATCAAAACAATTTGAGAATGCTTAAAGAAATAGAAAAATCAATTATTGGAATAGATTAGGTAAACAAGACCCTGAAGCAATTGAACATAGTACCATAGTGTTTTCTAAACCAAGTGCATCAATTACTGATGTTAGGACTGCCTATTTGGCAAAAACTTCTGGGAAAATCAAGTAAATTTGGAAGGGAGTCTGACAAATAATGGATTTAGGATAGCAATAAACTCTAGATGTTTAAGTGACCTAAATATGAAAGTTGATATTATATTTTTAAAAATTAGAAGAGAAAAGTAGGGGATATCTTTCACAGCTATGGCTAAAGGAAGAATTCAAACCTAAACAAGGATTGGAGATGGTCATGGAAGATAAAATGGACAATTTTGATGATATGAAATTAAAAAGCTTCTGCAAAAGCAAAATGTATGCTCTTTTCATTAGGAGAGGGATAATTAATTGAGAAAATATTCACCACACATTTCTCTGATAAATGTCTAATATACAAGGTAATAAAGAATTGATACAAACATAGAAGAATAAGTACTGCCCTCCAATAGGTAAGTGATTAAGGGATCTGAACGGCCATTTCTCACATGAAGAAAAAACAACCATATAAAAATGCTGCAAAGTGCTAATAAAAAGAAAATACAAATTAAAACAGCACACTTATCAGGTTAGCAAAGGTGACAAAAGAAGAAAATATCAATTATTAGAGGGGATGAGAATGGAGGAGGTAACATACAAAGGTAATCTCAGAGGGGAAGGTACTTGCATCTGGGGAGGACCAGAAAAAGCTAGGTGGACAAAGCGGTGTGAGAGCTGAGGTTTAAAGGAAACCAGAAAAACGAAAAGGTGGAGGAGAGGAGGAGGTTCATTCCTGGCATGGGCACAAAGATGGAGATGGAATGTTAGGTGTGAGGAACAGCAAATAGACCATTGTGGATGGATTGCAGAGGGTCTGGAGGGGAACAAGGGTAAGAAGACTGGAATGGAAGAAGGAAGAAAGCCAAACAGAGGATGTTTTATGTGATCTTGGTAATAGCAGAACACTGGAATCTATTGAGTATGAGACTGACAGAAAGACTTGAGGAAAATCATTTTGGCAGCTGAATGGAGGGCAGATTAGAGAGGGGAGACATTTAACGCAGGGATGAGAGGAAGTGTGGATCCAAACTAGGTCGGGGGCTATCTAAGTGGAAAAAAGGGAGTGGAAGCAAAGATTTAGCAATGGATTGAATATATGGGGTGAGTGAAAGTGAGAAGCTGAGGATAATGCAAAGGTTTCAAGCCTGAGTGAGTGGCAGGATGTAGTGTCATCCCTTCTCTCCAATAATGGGTGGGTTATAGTAGAAATGTGTATCACTACCTTTGGCATACCCCCCACTTACACTCAAATTTACAGTTTGGGTGCTCAAAGGCTGTAAGGTCCCATGTGGTTTTTCACTCCCAAAACTATAGCCAATAAGACCCAGCCAGTCAGCTTCCCCTTAACTGCCATCCAGTAGACATAGTTAGCTCAAAGCAAAGGCACTTACCAAGATGGCATAGTAAGAACTAGACTCTCCAGAAATACACACAATATTTTTAGGAATAATATGCCCTAACTTAACACATATAAAGAACATATGTGGCTAAGGCCACTGAGTCCTCTCATACTGCAGGGTCTTATTGTCCTTTCTCTTTTAGTGGTGTTCTCATGATGCTCCCACCTTTGTGCAGCTTCTCTCCTGGATAGATCCCTTAGTTGGGCCCCCTGGTCTGTTCTTTTCTACAGGACAATTTTTGTGACCAGGGCTAATTCTCCCTTGAATCCATGTTTGACTCTCTTCTTGGCTCCCATCCTACTCCTTGAAGTTGCTTCCTGCCTCAAGATGCTACTTCCCTGTGTCTCCCTATTTCTGTGGTCTTTGCTCCCTGCTGACTGTATCTTATACTGGTGGCTTCTTCTACATCCAAGTAGAGTGCTGTGGCTGAATGGGGTGGAGAGGAAAGAAATCTCCTACTGCTTCTGAAAGTGATTTTTCCAGAGTGATTGGGCTTTTCTTTGGCTTTCTAATTCTTAGATAAACTCACTTTCCTGAGCTGGTGAACTCAGCTTTTTAAGGGCCATGAGGAAAGTGGTCTGTGTTTGTCTAACTCATTGTGCTATTCATTCAAATTAAATCCAGAAAAAAATGTTCATCCTAAGTAAAAGGGATGAAGGAATATCAACATGTCTTTGTTCTTCATTCATTCTTTGTACATATTAATAATTACCTTTGTTATCTGCCCCTTGTTTTCTGTGAGGGCTTCAATTTGAGGGGGTATCAATTAATTAGAGACCAAATCAATCAATCAATCTCTCTCTCTCTCTTTCTCACATTCACACACACGTGAAAAAATTACTATCAATAAAATATTTATCTTAATTCTCAGAAGGGAAAAAAAGTACAAAAGAGGACCAAAAAAGAGCAGTTTTGTTACTATATCATTAAACTTCAGACAGACATATTAAAAATACTCTATGTAGAAGAAATTCAGCTTTATAGTCTTCTTCCCTGTTCTTTGTATCTTTAAATGGTTAGGGAAGCTATGTGGCACAGTGGGTAAAGTACTGGACCTAAAGTTGGGAGGACCTGAGTTCAAATCTCACCTCAGACACTTATTAGCTGTGTGACCCTAGGCAAGTCATTTAACCCCAATTGCCTTAAACATCCAGGATTATCTCTAGTTGTCCTGATGTGTGTGGATTGATGGATATCTGTCTGTCTGTCTGTCTGTCTGTCTGTCTGTCTATCTATCTATCTATCTATCTATCTATCTATCAATCATCTTGCCACTAGGCCCAGATGGCTCTGGAGGAGAGAGTGAGGTTGGTGACCTTGAACAGCCCTTCCTCACTTAAATCCAATTCACTACAAGTCATGACATCACCCCAATGTCATGGTCATCTTCAAGAATGAAAGATAAACAACAACAACAACAATTTTCAAATGTTTGTGTTTGTTAATGATTGTGAAATTCACAATAAAAATTAACTTTAAAAAAATCTAAGGTTGTATTCTCCAATTTTTTCTATTATATGTATATAGATTTGATCTTGGGGGTATGTTAATTGGTCCTAAATTCTTTTTGCTCCCCTTCCATTCTGCTAAAAATAGCATAGCCTTTCAAACATAATCCTACATTGACACCCAAAACCCTCATCACAGATCAGGCAACTTGTCTGAGTTGCATTATTCTGTTGCTGAGACCCAGAGCTAATAATAATAAAAATAATAAGGATGATGATAACTAGCATTTATATAGTGTTTTAAAGTTTGCAAAGCACTTTATATATTATCAGTAGGTCAGCCTAGCAGAATGTTTTCCTTTGTTCAGTTAAGCATTTTTTCCCATTTAGGACATTTCAGCAGGTGCTAACAGTCTAGGTCAGGCAATATGGATCTTTGCTTATTAACTGGGACTGCTAATAGCAAGTGGCTACAAAGTTGGTAGTTTGCTTTTGTCAAAATGTAGAAATAAATAGACTGAGAGGTTAAGAGAGCAAAAGACTGAATGAGAAAAGTAAAACAAGGAAAACTCCTTGGTAACCACCATGAATGATTCCTATTTTGCTCCCTCTTTAGGGGAAGGACTTCCATGGAGTTTTGGGGGAAATTTAATCTTCAGGATGAGAAACTATGACAACAATGCACATCATTTTAGTAGTTCTCATTTATAAGAATTAATAGAGGGGCAGCTAGGTGGCACAGTGAGTCAGGAGGACCTGAGTTCAAATGTGGCCTCAGACATTTGACACTTACTAGCTATGTGACCCTAGGCAAGTCACTTAACCCCAATTGCCTCACAAAAAGAATAAAAAAAAATTTTAAAAAGAATTAATAGAACCACAGAGTACAATGTAGAAGCCAAATGCGACAATTATAATAGTGTGCTTTTTTCCCTTTTCTTTTTTTTTTTAAGCATTTTTAAGCGATTCATTTGAGAAGTGAAAATTTGGTTCATTTAGACCTATTCCTCATTTAATACATTATTTTTGGAGAGAGAAGCCAGGTCTTTTTTTCCCAGTAGATTTTATATTGATAGTGGTATTTTGATGTTACAAGTTAACTTAGGGGGCAGCTAGATGGCTCAGTGGATAGAGCACCAGTCCTGGAGTCAGGAGTACCTGAGTTCAAATCCGGCCTCAGACACTTAATACTTACTAGCTGTGTAACCCTGGGCAAGTCACTTAACCCTAATTGCCTCACTAAAAAAAACCAAAAACCAAAAACAACAAGTTAACTTAGATGTTTTAAGTTTCCTTTGTAATTTGCAAGGCCATCTTCAGAACTGGTTTAGAATAACTTTGTAGCATTAGGAGTAATAGAAGTTTTCCTCCCTCATTCTTTTAAAACCAACTTTGAACTCACTTTTTAATGCCTTCTGTTTTCCTTTTCAGTCTGAGGGACCAAGTAGAATGGAGTTGTTGAGGCTATTTACAGTAAAGCAGATGAACTTTACCACTGGTTAAATGGTGCTAACTGGCAAAGACCTATATCATAGCTTGTAAGAGAAGGCCCTGAACATCCACAGGAGGTCAACTAGCTATTGCATAGTCAGAAATTAGGCTAGGTTATCAAGGAGGAGTATAAATAAACAGTGATATATATATATATATTTTAAATGCACCTTATGGGGCAGCTACATGGCACAGTGGATAAAGCACCACCCCTGGATTCAGGAGGATCTGAGCTCAAATGTGGCCTCAGACACTTGATACTAGCTTTGTGACCCTGGACAAGTCACTTAACCCTCATTGCCCCACAAAAACAAACAAACAAACAAAAAATGTACCTTATAAGAAAGAGAAAAAAAAGTTCATGAAATATATAATACCAAAGAGTATAATAAAAAGTAATGCTCCTTTTTTATTAAATAAGTGTAGGGAAAACTTTATAACAAACGATATTAAGCAGAAAGATACTTCTGGGTTTTTCAATGTAATTTTCTTCATAATTTTTTTTTAAAGCTAGCAGCATACAGTGATGGAAAGTGTGTTGGATCAGGGTCAGAAGTTTTCTAGCTGTGCTCATTATTATTATTACCTGTGTGACTTTTGGCAAGCCATTTTGGCAAGATTTGCCATGGCCCTCAGTTTCCACTTTTCTAAAATAATGGAAATTGGACTCGAGTTCTGAGGTCTCTTTCAGCTCTAAATCTATGATCCTGTGATTTAAACACCAGAACAAGTAGCACATGGGAGGATGAGATGACAGAAAGCCAAGTGGAAAGAATTAGTAATGGATAATGTAAACAAAATGAATGCCTCAGAACCTCCAGATCTTGATATGTTCAGATCTCTAGGATCCATAAAGAATTGAATAACATTATTGCAAAGCCACAAACTCATTTTAAAGGACTCATTTTAAATTTCATATCCTTAAAAAATACTAGAACAGATCTCCAAAGAGTGCATTTTAAGCTGTTAGAGAGCAGGATGCTCTTCTATCATGGTTTTGTGTAAAAGAAATGCTGGGTACACTAATTCAGTTTCTTTTTGCAACAAAAATTGCAGGGAAGCAATAGATGTTCTTTACTTAATATTAATAGGGATATTCTGTCCTACACATAACACTAAAGAGAAGAAATTTTTAAATATTCTAGAATAATAAAATACTTGGGAGTCTACTTGCCAAGACAAACCCAGGAACTATATGAACACAATTACAAAACACTTTTCACACAAACAAAATCAGATCTAAATAATTGGAAAAATGTCAATTGCTCATGGACAGGCCAAGCTAATATAATAAAAATGACAATTCTACCTAAATTAATTTACTTATTCAGTGCTATACCCATCAGACTACTTAAAATTATTTTATAGAGCTGGAAAAAATAATAACAACATTCATCTGGAAGAACAAAAGGTCAAAAATATCAAGGGAACTAATGAAAAAAAATGCACAGGAAGGTGGGCTAGCCATACCAAATCTGAAGCTTTACTATAAAGCGGCAGTCTTTAAAACTATTTAGTACTGGTTAAGAAATAGAGTGGTGGATCAATGGAATAGGTTAGGCACAGGAGACACAGTAGTAAATGACTATAGTAATCTACTGTTTCATAAACCCAAAGATTCCAAGCTTCTGGGATAGGAACTCAGTATTTGACAAAAACTGCTGGGAAAACTGTAAGATAGTATGGCAGAAACTAGGCATAGACCAACATCTTATACCTTATACTAAAATAAGGTCAAAATGGGTACATGATTTAGACATAAAAGGTGATACCATAGGTAAATTAGGAGAGGAAAGAATAGTTTACCTCTCAGATTTATGGAGAGGAGAATAGTTTATGACCAAACAAGAGAGAGAGAGAGACTATTATGAAATGCAAAATGGATGACTTTGATTACTTTAAATTAAAAAGGTTTTGTACAAACAGAAGCAATGCATCCAAAATTAGAAGGGAGGCAGAAATCTGGGAAACAATTTTTATAGCCAGTATTTCTGATAAAGGCCTCATTTCTAAAATATATCAGGAACTAAATAAAATTTATAAGAATCCAAGTCATTTCCCAATTTAGAAATGGTCAAAGGATATGAACAGGTAGTTTTCTGATGAAGAAATCAAAGCTATTGCCATATGAAAAAAATGCTCTAAATCACTTATTGATTAGAGAAATGCAAAGTAAAACAACTCTGAGGTACCGGCTGACACCTATCAGATTGGGCTAATATGACAAAAAAGGAAAATAATAAATGTTGGAGAAGCCGTGGAAAAATTGGAACACTAATGCATTGTTGGTGGAGCTGTGAACTGATCTACCCATTCTGGAGAGTAATTTGGAACTATGCCCAAAGGGCTATTAAGCTGTGCATACCCTTTGACCCAGCAATGCCACTATTAGGTCTTTTTCCCAAAGAGATTATAAAAAAGGGAAAAAGATCCACATGTACAAAAATATTTATAACTGCTCTTTTTGTGGTGGCAAGGAATTGGAAATTGAAGAGCTGCCCATCAATTGGAGGATGGCTGAACAAGTTGTGGTATATGAATGTGGTGGAATTCTATTGTGCTTTAAAAAACGATGAGCAGGAGGAGTTCAGATAAACCTGGAAGGACTTGCATGAACTGATGATGAGTGAGATGAGCAGAACCAGGAGAACATTGTACACAGTATCAACAACATTGTGTGTGGATCAACTGTGATAGACTTGACTCTTTTCAGCAATACAGTCGTCCGAGATAGTTCCAAAGGACTCATGATGGAAAATGCTCTCCAAATGCAAAAAAAAAAGAACTGTGGAATCTAGAAGCAGATTGCACCATACTATTTCTACTTTTTTTGTTTTTCTCTTTTGAGGTTTTCCCCTTTTGCTCTGATTCTTTTTTCACAGTATGGCTAATGCAGAAATATGTTTAATGTGATTGTACATATATAACCTATATCAGATTGCTTACTGTCTTGGGGAGGGGGGAGGGAGAAAAATTTGAAACTAAAAATATTATAAAAACAAATGTTAAACTATTTCTACATGTAACTAGAAAATAATAAAATCATTTTATTGTAAAAATATTCTAGAAGAACACTGCAAATTATTTTTAAATAGTGATAATCTATATCCAAGTGGACTTTCAGCAAGGCAACTGAGTGGTTATGTACAAGCTCAGCTCCTCTGTCATCTCAAAATAAGAAATATGGCAGATAAAGCAAAAGAACAGTAATACGCAGGGAAAGGAAATAAATACTTTCTATCACAGAAAAAAAACAACAAAAGAGATCTTTTAGGTCATCATGGATGAGAAAACCGATCCTTTCTGTTAAAAATCAGTAAATTACAAAAGTAGAAAGTGACCCATATTCTGATAGTGTTGCAATTAGTGTCTCCAGTGGTTTTGCTAAACTATTTTGGGAGAATAGCCTTTCCTTTGGGCAAGGAGTACTGTTTAAATATTTGTTGGGAAGTGTCTATTGTGTCTGAATAAAATCTAAATAACACAATGAATCTATAAACCATAAAACTTTTAGTTGTTAAAAATGTGCTTAATCCCCAACCTTATCAATAGTAAAGGCACATCATTATATATACTGAACCTCTATAGTCACTACACTAACAGAACATATATATTCCTGTAGTCTATTTTTATCTATTTTGGTTTGGTTCTTCCTCCAAAATATTAAAATTTTCCCCTTCTTCATAAGCATCATCTTAATTCTTGCCCTACCACCTCTCGTCTGGACTATTGAAGTGGCCTTCTAATTTGTTTTACTGTCTTAAGTTTCTTACTCTTCTATTCCATCTTCCACATAACTGTCAAAGTAATTTTCTTTAAGATTGGATCCCACCATGTCACTTCCTTACTCAGTAAACTCCAGTAACTTCCAATTGCCTCTAGGATAAAATATATCTGTTTGCCTTTAAAAGCCTATTCCAATTTGGCCTCAAACTATCATTTCAACCTTATTACATATCACTTTCCTTGCTATATACTCTGCAAACTAAATGCATTCTGTCTTCATATCCACTTCAGAGATGGATGCATCACTTTTGCCTTGGTGCTCTTCCTGGTCCTCCCAACTGCTAGTACCCTCCTAAAGGTGTATGGAGTGTTCAAGGAGGATTAGCACCTCTTATGTGAGGGCTTTCCAAACCCTCTTCAGGGCTGCTCATCCACCTTTGGTGTCCACCTTCACTCAACTCTCACCTGTGGCTCTAAGGAGCTGTAGCATGCACAGCAGCCACATTTCAGTAAGCCATGCTGAGGGTAACTGACAGGCCTCAAACGCATTGATGAGTTAGGGGGATGTCTATCCTAAGCATCTGAAGCCTTCCCCAGAGAGAATGGACAGATGAAAACAGTTTGTTCCAATAGCCATGAAGATGAGTGAAACAGGCACTGATGCTGTGGGGTGCTTAGAGCTTGGTCATGCATTGAAGATGTCGTGGTTATCCACTAGATCCTGGGACATTGCCAGTCATCTTGACTTTTGTTTTGCCAGGGGACTTTAATGACTCTGGAAGAGAGAATGAGGCTAATGACTTTTTGCAACTCTGCCTCCCTTACCAGTCCACAGTAGAATCAAAGCATCTCACCCCACAATGTCATTGATCCTCTTCAAAAATGTAGAATGCTCTTTTAGCAGGGGCCCCCTGATAATAATATTCTCACAATACCTCTCAAGACCATATACAAGATCACATTATTTTTTTTAAGTGCATTTGAAAAAAGATGGAAAATAAGCAAGAAACGGATTTTTCTTAGACTGGTCTTTGACCAGATGAAAAGTGTGTGTGTGGTTGTGTGGTTTTGACCAAGTGGCTTGCCTGGAGTACCAGAAAGAATAAAAAGACAATTCTTTTGTATAGCTAATCTCTAACCCTTCTGCTACAGCTAAATCTCATTTCATAGAACCACTAACGCTAAAGTTGGAAGGGTATTTAAGAGATCGTCCAATCCAACCCCCTTCATTTTACAGATGAAGAAAGTAAGGCCTAGAAAAGTTGTGTGATTTCCCCAGAGTTACATAGCTATTAAGTCCCAAGGCAAGTATTAGGACTCAGGTTTCCTGTTCATTCAGTATGTTTTTGCTGCTTCTTCCACTTACTTTTGTTCTGTTCTCAGTGCAGTAACAGAGCAGCTGAAAGTCATCTGCTGTATACACTTCTTTTCTTTAATTAAAAATGCTTATTATGTCATCCTTGAGCTTCTTCTTTTCTAGACTGAATAATCCCAACTCCTTGTACTGCTTTCTATAGTCCATTTTCCAACCCTTTAATCATATTTGTTGTTGTTTTCTGAACCATCTCCAAGTTTCTGCCTTTACTCATATATTTGGGAAGTCTGTAATAGCTGAAAACTGGCAAAGGTCTAGCCACTACTAAATTTAACAAGTAGGAATAACCTCATGCTTGCCATACATATTACAGTTTTAAAATGTCTGAATATGCCTATATTCTATATATTGCTTATCTTTGTTAGTAATAGTTCTACATATTGTTGAACTCAGTCAATTTAGGCAGAGCCAGCCCCAGAGGTAGGTAAAGTGTCATATATGCTCATTTGTATGAATGTCAGCAACTTGTTAAAAAAATTGTTTTCTATATTATAATATTCAGATTTTAAAATCTTTCATATTCTTCTGAGAGACCTATAATCCTTCAAGGGAAGATTTTTATTACTTTTCATAAATGCACATATTTTTGTGCCAGAAAAAATTTGCATCCATGACCCATAAATATTTGGTGGATATGTTACAGAAAACTCAAAGCCTTGTCTGGATAGTAACACATGTTAGTAGGTTGACAGAAATGTGAGAGAATAGGTCTTATAGAGATTTCTCTTTGTCATTCATGAAGAAGGAAGAGGATAGAAAGTTTTTCTACTTTTCTAACCTTTTCTAGGATGTATATGTAGTACTTCCAGGTCACACTCAAAGCTTTAGTTAGTCTCCAGGGGAAGATTATGAGTACCATATGTTCAAGGTATTCTGTAGATCCACACATGTAAAACTAGCTCATGAACCCCCATTGGTACATTCACCTTTAATAGTCAGTCAATTGACACAGCTAGCTCAAAACAGGCATTTACTGAAATAGCATAGCATTGGGGGCAGCTAGGTGGCACAGTGGATAGAGTACCAGCCCTGGATTCAGGAGGACCTGAGTTCAAATCCAGCCTCAGAAATGTAAAACACTTACTAGCTGTGTGACCCTGGGCAAGTCACTTAACCCCAATTGCCTCACCAAAAAAAGAAAGAAAGAAAGAGCATAGCATTAAGAGAAGTAACGGAACATCTCTCCTGATCTCCTCCAGACCTGGAGTTCACTCTTCTACAAATATGCATAACATCTATAGGAACAGTGAGCACAAACATAGAGGATATTATTAGAAAGGCACACACCAGGAAGTCCATGTACGGTGTAAAAAATCATACTTCTGATACTACTTGGCCTTGGTGTCCTTGTTCCTTTCCTGGTTTTCTTAGGCTACTCCTTCTAGGCACAGTATCTCTGCTAGACCTGCTTCTTTCTACGGGGCACTTCATGACCACCTGGGCTAATTCTTTCTTTTTTTTTAATTTTTTTTTTTTAGTGAGGCAATTGGGGTTAGGTGACTTGCCCAGGGTCACACAGCTAGTAAGTGTTAAGTGTCTGAGGCCGGATTTGAACTCAGGTACTCCTGACTCCAAGGCCGGTGCTCTATCCACTGTGCCACCTAGCTGCCCCTGGGCTAATTCTTTCTTAACTGGGAGAAATATTCTTGTTTTTACTGTCTGCACCACTACCTAGCTTAGTTCTTTAAAGCTACTGGGGATATGGCTGACCCAATGGTTAGTCACCTTATAATTCTATGAGGTTCAAATGAGGGTCCTCTTCACACCTCCTAAAGGAGCAAAAGAGTATACATTCTTATTCCTACACTTCCTTTACAAAATATGAATGAATCACTACCAGTTTCAGGTTTTGAATTTGCAAACAGCCAATCATTCCCTTTCCTTTGACTGATTCTCCCACTTGCCTCAGTTATATTGTATTCTAATTCAGGCCTTCCAGGTGCTAGTGTTTATGTCTTCAGTTGCTCTCATTTTCAAGCAGTGAAAGTAATCATCAAATGTGAAACTCCTTCAGGAGTTCAGGTCAATAAAACATGATGCCAAAAGGAAAACTCCTAGGAATATTATAGCCAAATTCCAGAGATCCCAGGTCAAGGAGAAAATATTGCAAGCTGCCAAAAAGAAAGAATTCAAGTACAGTTGGAGCCCCAGTCAGGATAGCACAAGATCTAGCAGCTTCTACATTAAAGGACCGGAGGGCATGGAATATGATATTCCAGAGGGCAAAGGAACTGGGATTACAACCAAGAATCACCTACCCAGCAAAACTCTGCATAATCTTTCAGAGGAAAAAATGGGACTTTAATGAAAAAGAGGACTTTCAGGTATTCGTGATGAAAAGACCTGAACTGACTGGCAAATTTGACTTTCAAATACAAGATCCTAGAAAACCATAAAAAATTGGAGTTGGGGGACATACAGTGCAGTGGGTAACTGTCTTGTATCTGATGCCGGGTTTTGGCTGCAAAACCCCCTGGGTCCAAGGTGGATGCTTTGTCCACTGTGTCACCTAGCTGCCCCATGATGACATCTTTAGAGTTAAATTGATGGGTGAGGGGAATGCACTCGGGGAGGGGGAAGGGCAGAGGTGAAATCCTACATGAAAGAAACAGGAAAAGGCTTATGGAGTGGGGGGAAGTGATAGGGGAGGAGTAGGGCAGTAAATGTATTTTACACTCATCAGAAAAGGCTCAAAGACCTCAATCTCATCAGAATTGGCTCAAGGAGGAATAACATATACACTCAATTTGGTGGAGTAATCTCTCTAACCCTGCAGGAAAATAGGAGGGGGAGGGGATAAAGAGAGAGGGGCAAAGGAAGGAAGGTCAGATTGGGGAATGGGACAGACAGAAGAAGGAAATCCCTTTTGAAGAGGGTTAAAATGAAAGAAGATGGATAGTAGAATAAATATTATGGGGAAGGGAATAGGATGGAAGGGAAACAGTTAACAATAGTAATCATGAAAAAGAGAAAAGGGGGAAAATTGTACAAAACATATTTATAGCAACTTTTTGTGGTGGCTAAGAATTGAGAATTAAGGGAATGTCTATCAATTGAGGAATGACAGAAAAAGCTGTGCTATATGATTGTGGTGGAATGGTCTTGTGCTATAGGAAATGACAAACAGGATGATCCCAGAAGAACCTGGAAGGACTCATATGAACTGATGTATAGTGAAGTGAGCAGAGCTGGGAGGACATTGTACATAGTGACAGCAGTATTGTTCAATGAGCAATTGTGAATGACTTAACTACTCTCAGCAATTCAATAATCCAAAACAATCCCAAGGGACTAATGACGAAGCTTACTATTTACCCCCATAGAAAGAACTGATAAAGAGCACTTGTAGATTGTACATATATAACCTGGTTGCTGTCTTGTGGAGGGGGGAGGAAAGGGAGGGAGGGAGGGAGGGAGAAAGCAAAATTTGGAACTCTAAATCTTATGAAAATGAATGTTGAAAACTACCCTTACATGTAACTAGAAAATATAAAATAAATGTTTGTTGCAAAAATAATTAAATTAAAAATTAATTAAAAACCAAAAACATTGCCCGTTCAAATAAATTCCACATTCCATTTTCTACAGCCCCCATCTGAGCAAATGAAAAGTGTATGTTATGGAAGAAGTTGAAGAAAGAACAAGTGACCCATTTTCTCTTAGTGTTATCGGTTAGATTGAAATCTTAATTATTATCTGATTAATTATACATCTAGATAACAGAATGGATACAGCACTGAACCTGGAGTCTAGAAGACCTGAATTCAAATTTGACCTCAGATGCTAGCTATGTGACTGGACAGATCCTTTAACCTCTGTCTCAGTTTCCTCATCTGTAAAACATAGATTAAAATCATTTATCTCCCCAGGTTATTGTGAGGATAAAATGAGATAATTTTTGTAAAGCTTTTAGCAGAGTTTAGAAATGGAAGGGAATAGCAAGCCCCTCTCCCAATTTACAGATGAGAAACTGAGGCTCATGAGGTCATTTATTAACTCCTAAGTCCTGAGGTTACAAATAAAAGCCAAACCATAGTTCCTGTCCTCAACAAGCTCACACTCTTGTGGGGCAGACAGCATGCCAGTAACTGTATAGACATAGATGTACAGCATGAGGTAGTCTGGGAGGGAAGGCACCAGCAGCTTAGGAGTAGGGGCGGACCAGGAAACTTTTGTAGAAGTTGACATTTTAGCTGAGCCATTCAGGAAGCTAGGGAATCCAGGAGGCAGAGCTGAGGAAGGAGAACTTTCCAGGAATGGAGGGCAGCCAGTACAGTGGCATGGAGAGGGGATGAAACTATTTACCTGGAAGATGGGGGATCCCTTAGCTGACTTGATGGCCATCCTGAGGCTCTGGATAAAGGTGAAGGAGAACTATTCCCCCATCTCCCATGAAACAAAGGTGTAGTCCTTCAGCGGAAGCCTCTATAAAGGCATCAACAAGTATTTATTAAGTCCCAGGTAGGGGAAGTGGATCAGGGAGCACTGAGTGGGTAGTTATATAAGGTGAGTTTCAGTATCAGCCTCTTCACTACCTTAGTATAGATAGCCTTGACCTATGATGAGCATTAGTGACTGTGCTGAAAATATCATTGGTGCTGAGGTTCTCATGTTCTTGGAACTTCTCCCTCCTGTTATTATTCCTTTACTTTGGGAGATCTACCATAAACTGACTGCCACTGGCACCCACTCATGGGACCTGTCTGAGGGAGACATGAAGCCTGGGACTTCTGACTTGAGTTCCTTAGGGGATTGTTTTGTATTTTTTTGGTGTTTCCTCTTCCAATGCTATCTATACTAGGCTTCTAACATCCTTTAATTCAGAGATGCCCAGTACTGGTGATTAATGACCCTAAAGCTATTTAAATGATAAAAGATCCTCTAGAAGATCTGTAGGACCTTGTCACCAAGGGATGGAGTGAGTTAGGAACAATATCTAGTTGGCAACCAACCATGGCAGTAAGACTGGAAGGTCTTTGCCACATACATTGATTATTCCCCATAAAGACAATGAAACTATCTTTGAAAACATTCCGCGAGACCAAAACTCAAACTATTGATGTAGCTTCCTTTTTATTAGTATTTGGAACTCCTCAACCTTGATGGACTTCCCAGTTCCAAGAGAGTTGACACACCTTTCTGACTTGGCATGCCCCCTTGGCAAATGCAGCGGCAAGGGGAGCTGTGTCCAACCAAACCAATGTTATATCTTTGATGAATATCATCACCAGACGACTTTTGTTAAATATATGGTAATGTCTATAATTTAGTTCCAGTCTTGAGTCTGAACCACTGTGACCCAGAACATACAGGTTCTGAACCCAGATCTTTATGAAACCACCAATGAGATAATGACCCTGCCTCGCCTTTTTTCTCCATTCATTTCATTTGAATTCCTTTCTTTCCTCACCACCATCATGACCTCTTTCCACATGGATATACAGAGGTGATGAAACCAGCCACAGATTTTCTCAAACGAATCCTTCAGAATTATAACTGTAATTATGAGTTGATGTGCACTCTGTTTATTAATTCAGTGTTTCTTAGCTGCTGCTGGGAATATTCCCTGATGCCGACTAGAGTCAGAAAAGAAATTGCTACCTCTGCAATTACGCTTCTCCACCAGGTTGTCAATTTAAGATCAAAACAAGATTTTGAGTACAAAAAGGCAAAGCATACTTTTTTTTTTTTACTAGGTTGTTTAGCATCTCAGTTAATCTGTAAATCGTGAGAATTCGTTCCTGAGAACAGTTGTAATAGGGTGGAGCCTGGGGCAATTATCTTATACTTCCAGCAAGAAATTATTTAGTTAATTATGGAGTAAAGGAATGAAATTTCCATCACCTGAATTCAGTTGTCTCCTAAATGAAATTATGCAAATTTGCTTTTACCAGGGTGAAAAAAAGAATTTTAGAAATATAGAAAGCAATTTAACTTTTTTTCTTTCAGTTTTACTCTCTAATAATGGTCATTAACCTCAAATCTTGAAAATACAACTGCTTTCCATTTAGTAAACACCCCCCCCCCAGTCCACACTCCTTTCATTTGGCACATGTGTTTCTCTGTGTTTTTGATGGCACCAAAATTAACGTGACTGTTTTTATTTAACAGGAATAACTTCAAGTTTTATATCACACATCCTGCCAAAGAATCCTTGGTTTTACCCTGGCGTTTCCAACAATATTAGTGTGACTCTGAAAATAGTGTTCTTTAACTGCTGTGGCAAAGACAGCAGAGGGAGCATTAAAAAAAATGTAACAGGTCTCACAAAAAGGTCCTGTTTTAAAAATTGAGCATGCCTATTATAGAGACCCATTTACAAATCCTACTGTATATGTTCTTGACCTCTATTTATATTTTCTGTTGAAAGAGTGATCGATGCATTGGTGGGAGACAAACCATCTGTCTCTTAATTTTTTGCAAACAGAATATAATTTTATGGGCACTGCAACTCTGCCTCCTCCGTGCAGGACACCCAAATTGTCAGAAGGCATCTTGTCAGAGAAATCAGTGTCTAGGATTGCTGGGGAGTTGGGCTCTCAAAGTACAATTATAAATACTCTAGGAAATACACATCATTATCGAGCACATAGTCTCATGCTGGCTATAGCACAGAAACTCACTTATTTAGAATAAATGCAATAAGCATTACATTGCAAGTAGTGAACACCCTAATATGTGCTGTAACTTTAAAAAAAAGGTTTTGAGTTGGAATGTAAAGCATTATTTTTCTCTTGGCATGAGTTTGAGAGAATGGTATTTCTTAATTTTGTAATTGGATAGTTAATAGAGTTCTTTGTGATGCTACAGTAGAAGAGTGGCTACATTTTATTCAATTCTGGGAATATAATTAAAGTGGCGCCCATTGGCATGGTTAGAGTTAAGGCTGTCTCAGCTTTTCCAGCATAAACTCATATTTCAGGAGTTTATACCTCGGCTATTAAAAATTTACTCCTAGCTAGAGACTTGGCATGGCCAAGCTCAGCATAGGAATAACATATATATATATATATTTTTTTTTAATTTAAGTCATAATGAACAAAAAATCTGTTCAGCTGTTTATAACCTTTAAGTCTCAGGGAAGCTAAGAAATTAAAAAAAAATTATTTCTTCAGCAAATAGCAGTAATCTACTGTTTTTCAAAAAATGTATGTTCATTACTACTAAAATGTATATATGTTAGAAAACAACAAAATAGGGAAATAAATGTGCAGTGTAGAAATGCCATTTCTCAATCACCTCCCTTACTCTACTCCACTGTAGCTGCCCAAATAGCTGTTTCAGATTCATTGTAACAAAGCCCTCCTCAGAGACTGCAACTGCAGCTTTTTTTTTTCTTTTTTTGGTGGTGTTCTTATTTATTTTTTGCAATTTATTTGTTTGCTTTTTGCAAATGGTAAAATTGCCACTCCAGTGAAGTGGCGAGAGCTCTGGCTCAGACATGCTTCTCAGGACCCTGCAAAGGTATGACTACCCACTTGTGCAGCTTACTCTGCCTGGATATGGGATTCAGAAAATTAAGTCTTTCCCCAGACCTAATCCCACACACTTTCTTCCCCAGTCCATTAGGGAGGGAGAGAATTTGGTTTATGTGCCTAACTTAAATTCATTGCCTTATGCAACCAATGCTTTTCTACAGGGGCTGCATTTATACAGGCTAGGATTTGTATATGGCATTGTTTGCACCAATGATTCAGAGTCCAAGCTGCTCGAACAAAAGCGCTGTGTTGATTGTTTTATGCCACGTTGACAAGTCTTTTGCAGTTTTGTTTTTCCCCTCAAATTTTAGTGGTTACTTGAGCAAAATAATAAAATTGTGTTGAATTCTGGCTGGAGAGTCAGAGTTGTTTGTAGTAGAGTAGTCCCACCTTAGTTTAGCTGCAAAGGAGTGAAGTCATCTGGGGGAGCCAGCACCTACCTACCCACTGGCTGAACACAGCCTGGCCAGTGGAACTGAGGACTAGGCTGCCTTTCAGAATCTCGTTGGCCAGTCCTGTCATTTTGTGTCGAGTTTGCTTCATTGGTAAAGCTCATAAAATTGCTCAAAAGGTAAAATCTGACTTTTGTGGCAAGCCCAACTTTGAATGAATACCATAGAGTTGCTCTCAGCTTTTTCACCTTATCCAGAATATAACCACTGGGTGGTGTGTGGTGATGCAAGTGGATATACTCTGTAGCTTTGTTCTTTTATAGGACTTAAAGATTTGTAGCTAGGGATACTGAAGCTTGAGTTTTAAGGCATTTCTTTAGAACTATAACCAGAGTAGGGTGGATTTAGAAGACACCAAGTTGGCCCTGGAAGTGTGGCAGTGGGAGGAAAGAAGAGGCAGGAGTGTCTACCATAATATAATGGAAAAGGGGAAGGACTGACAGAACTACAGGCTGCACCCCTCCAACAGGGATTGAGAAAGTTGGAGCCAGATACCTCTTCTTCCCAAATGCCACCTCGTCTCCAACATTCCTGTCACCTTCTACCCCAAACTGAGACAGAGCTTTTGGACACATTGCCCTCCAAGGCTCCTGATTCCAAATCTGTGATCCTAGGATTCTAACTGGATATCTGGGCACAGGAGAAAGGTTTGGAGGGTTAGAGGAATCCTGGGGTTGTCCATCTTCTTGGGTTCTAGCCAGACTGCTATCTGTTAACTTGCCTTTCTGGCCTCTTCCCAGAATCCTCCTAGCAGTTTCCCAGAACTTAGTTTTATACAAAGGTATAAAGGTCTGGTGGAACATGTGGACCCTTTCTCAGAGTAACAGTTTTAAACAACTGAAGAAAATGCTAAATTTCAGTGAGAGATGAATAAAGATGTATTTTTTCCCATATAAATTCACAGACCCCGCCCCCCCTTCAAGTCTATGGTAACCCAGGTTAAGAAACCCCAATCTGGTCTTACCGTCTCATTTTACAAATAAGGAAACTGACATCTCCATCTCTCTGGTGCTTTCACCCAATTGCATTTTATATACTTTGTACATACAGAATCTTCTAAAAGTCTTAGTACAGTTTTACTCTTTTATACCTTAAAAATGTAACTTTTGGGACACCCTGTATCTTGTTATTTACTTAGATGTTTTCATGGATATTGTTCCTTCTTCCTTCCCCTCTCTGTTCAGTACAATGTATGCTCTTAAAGGTCTGTGCCTGTTTCATTTTTGCCTTTATATCTCAAATGCTTGGCATAGTGCCTGGCTATAAAAGCCACTTAATAAATGCTTGTTTGCTGAGTGAATGAATGAATGAATGAATGTATGTTCTAAAGTCCCTGGTAGTTATTTAATGAACTAAGAGCTAGAACCCAAGCCCAGGGCTTGGAGTTCCTACTATACTAATGTACACTACTCCTGAGATAATTCTTCTTGTAAGCCTGCTGACCCTTTTATAACATTCCATCATGTTCTTCTCTTCTTTTCCATTGGATTGAGGAAGGAATTCATAAGATTTTGTGGCTATTTTTGTTTGTTTTTCCTAAATCAGCACGAGGGCAAAAAATTCTCTTAGACCCTACATATTTCCTTATACTGTTAGTGCACTCATATGACCCTTCTTAAAAATCATGTGGGAAATGTTTTAAGACTACTCCCTCATTATTTTAAGCCTGGAACTCTGAAGTGGTCCTTTCCTGACCTGGCTGGCCTTTTGCCAGATAGGACATTGGACAAGCCAGAAACTGGTCCCCAACAGAAATAAGCAAGTGGAGATAAATATTTACCTTACACTCTAATGGGACCTCTAGGTTTTCAGGATCAAAAGCCTACTTTGTGTGCCTCTTACTTAGATGTTAGTGATGGTATGAGTACCAAAAGTAGATGCTCTGTAAACTCTGGATTCTCTAATGTCCAGGTAGTTCAACCTTCATTTACATTCTGTCATGATTCTTTAAAATGGAATCTCTTTAATAAAAATGAGCATAGAGCTTGCACTTCCTGTAAATATCTTATCCTTTGAATTATCATTGCTTGCAAAGAAGAGGAGAGGGAGAGGGAAAATTGAAAAGATGATAAGAAGGGAAGGGAAAATGGAAGAAAATGGAAATAGGGAAGGGAGCAAGATAAGGAGAGGAACAGAGGACAAGATCCCTGGGAAGCCTTTGTATAGGGCAGCATCTGGGGCAAAAGAGCAAAAACTGCCGTAGACTTAGTTTGGACGTTTTCCACATCTAACTTGGGAGTAAGACTTTAAATCCAAAAGATTTTTCTCACCATAATAGTGTGTTATCCAACCATCAACAATTCTTACCCAATGTTTTCAGGGGATATTGAGATGAGAAAATGCAAGTTCAGAGGAATAAAGTCACAGTCAGTATGGGGGAGGGGTGAAGATGGATGGGGATAAGGGACTGAATATACATATTATAACTAACACAGAGTGGGGTAGCACAGTCAAGTTTTGCATGTTGTTGTTCAGTTTTTTGATTGTGTCCAACTCCCTGTGACCCCATATGGGGTTTCTTGGTAGAGATGCTGGAGTCGTTTGTCATTTTCTTCTCCAGTAGATTAAGGCAAACAGAGGTTAAGTGACTTGTTCAGGTTCACACAGCTAGTGAATATCTGAGGCTGGATTTGAACTTCGATTTTCCTGACTCCAGGCCCAGTGCTCTATCCACTGAGCCATCCAGCTGCCTCAGGTTTTGAATTGGTTGACAAAATATGTTATACTGGCTCCAAATGGAGTGGATAATGCATTGAATTAGATGTTAAAAAATTAGGGCTCTACCGCTACCTTACTTCATATATAAATTCTTGAAGGATCTTTCGATTTCCTCAAGGAGAAATCAATCAATGAATGTTTTAAAGTGCTTACTTATATCATGCATTGTGATAGGTGCTAGAAATCAATTTAAATTCTGCTTGGGCAATGAGGAGCCATGGAAACTTCTTGTTCAGGAAAATGACAGAGTGAGACCTGAAGTTTAGGAATATCAATTTGGAAGCTATGTGGAAAATGAATTGAAAAGAGAACAGATTCAGAGGGATCAATTAAGAGGCAAACACAGTAGTGCAGTACAGCGGTGATGAGAGCCCGGACTAGGATAGTTAGTTGTAGTATGAGTGGAGTATGAGGGATAGATAGGGAATTAAGAGAAGACTAGCAGCTCTGGTGTGAGGACTTGGCAAGCCCCTTTCAGGACTTTCATCTACTTTTGGTGTCCATCTTCACCCAATTCTTACCTGTGGTTCCAAGAAGCTATACTATGTACAGTGGACATACCATGGTAAAAAAAAAATAACCATCTAGGCAGATGAGCTAAACCACATTGAGGGTGACAGACAGGCCTCAAACTCTTTGGCGAGTTAGGGGGATATCTACCCTAAGCATCTGAAGACTTCCCCAGACAGAATGGGCCAATGAAAACAATTTGTTCCGATAGCCATGAAGATAACTGAAGCAGGCACTGACACTGTGGAGTGTTTAGAGCTTGGTCAGGCATTGAAGATGTCAGGGCCATCTACTGTCTCCTGGCACGTTGCCAGTAATCTTGACTTTTGTCTTCCCACTGGATTTTGATGACTCTGGAGGAGCAGAGGTGGACTCTCTTCAGGGTAGAGCCAAGATGGTGGAAGAAAGGCAGTGACTTCCCTGAGCTCTCCCCAAGATCCCTCCAAATACCTTCAAATAATGCCATAGGACAATTCCCACAAAAGGACAGGGTAAAATCATTTTACAGCCAAAGACAGCTTAGAAAGTTAGCAAGAAAGGTCTGTTGTACCAGGGTAAGAGCGGAGCGTAGCCCCATGCTGGCTATGCCGCGCAGACCTAGCCCCAACCCCAGAGAACCAGACCTCTGAATCAGCTGCAGCAGTGGCTGCTTCTGGAACTCAGCCCACAGACAGTGAGGGGGTTGAGCAGTTGGCCAAGAGAAGATTTCAAGGGTCTCTTTGCTGGTGCTGAGGCAGGACTCTGTTGTTTTTCCTGTGTTTGGATTCATGTCACAGTCTTGGGTGGTGAACTGGGCAGGGAAGGAACATAAGCACACCAGAGCTTGTAGACACAGTGGAGCAGGATTCTGTTCTGGGTTAGAGGGCAAGCAGGCCTGTGGTTGCTTGCAGACAAGAGCATACGCCAGGGGAGCAGTGAATATACCTCTCCTTAAATCATACCACCTTGGACCTCCTGAAGCTTGGGACAGTACGGCCTCCTCTCTATAAGAAGTGCCCCATTTTAAGAAGAAGTTAAAAGTCAAGAAATAGACTTGGGGGAGGGGCACTAGGTGGCACAGTAGATAGAACACTGGCCCTGGATTCAGGAGGACCTGAGTTCAAATCTAGCCTCAGACACTTAACACTTACTAGCTGTGTGACCCTGGCAAATCACTTAACCCTAATTGTCTCACAAAAAAAAAGAAAAGAAAAGAAAGAAAGAAAAGAAAAGAAATAGGCTGGGAAAATGAGCAAACAGAAAAAAATGCTGACCCTAGAAAGTTTCTATGGTGACAAGGAAGATCAAAATACACCCTCAGAAGAAGATAACAAAGTCAAAGTTCCTACATCCAAAGCTTCCAAGAAAAATATGAATTGGTCTCAGACCATAGAAGCACTCAAAAAGGACTTTGAAAATAAAGTAAGAGAAGTAGAAGAAAAAAATGGAAAGAGAAATGAGAGTGATGCAGGAAAATCATGAAAAATTTGACTTGAAAAGCCAAATTGGCCAAATGGAAAAGGAGGTACAAAAGTTCTCTGAAGAAAAGAATTCCTTAAAAATTAGGATTGAGCAAATGGAAGCTAATGACTTTATGAGAAATCAAGACACAATAAAGCAAAACCCAAAGAATGAAAAAATAGAAGGCAATGTGAAATATCTCCTTGGAAAAACAACTGACCTGGAAAATAGATCCAGGAGAGATAATTTGAAAATTATTAGACCACCTGAAACCCATGATTAAATAAAGAGCTTAGACATCATCTTCCAAGAAATTGTCAGGAAAAATTGTCCTGATATTCTGGAAGCAGAAGGTAAAATAGAAATTGAAAGACTCCACCAATCACCTCCTGAAAGAGATCCCAAAAATGAAAACTTCCAGGAATATTATAGCCAAATTGCAGAGCTCCCAGGTCAAGGAGAATATTGAAAGCAGCCAGAAAGAAACAATTCAAGTACTGTGGAGCCACAGGCAGGATAGCAGATCTGTCAGCTTCTACAGTAAAGGATCGAAGGGCATGGAATATGATATTCCAGAGGACAAAGGAACTGGGATTACAACCAAGAATCATCACTCAGCAGAACTGTGTATAATCTTTCAGGGGAAAAAATGGGACTTCAATGAGATTCTCAGACATTCATGATGAGAAGGCACAGAGATGGCAGAATACTATTCTACCTTTTCAGAATGTCTTTGCTCATTAGTTTGTCAGCTCCTTAAGGACATCAACTATATTGTCTTGCTTTTCTTTGTTCTTTTAACACTCACCATAGTGCCTGGCACATAGTAGGTTCTTACTAAATCTATTTTGGCTGACTGACAGACCAAGTTATACCACTTGAAAGACAGAGAAAGAAGCAGCAAGATAATATCCAAATGCCTTGATGTCTGGCCCCATTTCATTTATTTCCTTGTGTTTTTTGGTCCAGTTTTATAACTAAGCAGTTAGCTTCATGATTTCCAAAGGCCTAATGCAACACTTTAAATAAATATGATGGGTCTTTTTATTAGAGTATGTTTGGGACTTGCATACATAGCCTGAGTATTTGTTTTCAAAATTGTAGTCCTAGGTGAGCTAGAACATTAAATGTCATTTGGCACTTAGCTTAAATTATTAATGGGGGGTTGCCATAGGAAAGCCCTTACTCAGGCCAGTCCCCTGGTAGTTTAGGTTCTAAATTGGAATGAAATAAGATAATTGGAGTTCATCTAACAGTTAACAAAATGAATTTTACTTAGCCTAAGCAGGGGGAAAGGATATTCAGTAAGAATATTTAGTGAGGACACCATGCTGACTCAGTTGAGTATAGTTTCTTTGGGGGATGATGTCATGCAAATTAAATAATTAGATATAAAGAACAATAAAAGAATTATCACAATCCTAATGTAAAACTCATCAGCTCCAGAATACCTGGAAGTTTATAACTTGGTGGCTAAAATTATACATTGTAATCTCACTAAATTTCATAAACTAGCAGATGATAAATTGTTGTTCTACAGATATAGACCTCAAAATATCCTTGAGGATTCAACAAATGAATAATACTGGAACATCATCATAAACCAAAAGAAAAGTAGTCACAATTCCCTGGATACAAACAACTTTTTTAAATAGCTATCACTATACCAAATAGTTATAATCTCCAAGCTACAGTAAATTGAAGGATTTCAAATTATAGAGACTCATTAGAAGAAATCTGGTCTATGTGGAAATAGGATGAAATGCATGTCAGTCTCATTCTCCTGTCTGCTAATAGAGTAGCAAATGAAGATGCTTTCACGGAGCCTCCAGAAGATGTGCTTTCATTCTGATACTTCTATTTAATTTTTTAAAAAGGTAATCACTTTATCCACCTGTACAATAGTCTACAGAACCTTAAAAAAGAATTGCCATAGAACCATCTTTCTGAGCATTCTTCCTGTCTGAACTCACGCAGGATGAGAGGAATGATAATTGCTGACATTTACACAGTGCTTTAGGAGTTGTAAAGCACTTGATATAAACTCTTGTTTAAGGGAGAAAAAAGCCATGGGTAAAATTTAAATCCTATGACATAGATATTATAGGCATTATTTTAATAGTATTTTATTTTTTCCAATTACATGTAAAGACAATTTTAAACATTCATATAAAAATGTTGAGGTCCAAATTTTCTTCCTCTCTCCTTCCCCTCTTCCCTCCTTAAGTAAAGTAAGATATTTAAATAAGTTATATATGCACATTAGTTGATGTTGTGAAAGAAGAAACAAACCAAAAGGAAAAGAAAACATGAGACAGATAAAGAAAATGAAAATAGCATGCTTCTATCTGCATTCAGACTCCATCGAATTTTTCTCTGGATGTGGATAGCATTTTCCATCATGGGTCTTTTGGAATTGCCTTGGAATTGTCATGAGTCTTTTGGAATTGTCTAATTATATATTGCTGAGAAAAAGCTAGGTCTGTCAGAATTGATCATTGCACAGCATTGCTGTTACTGTGGAAAATGTTCTCCTGGTTCTGCTCACTTCACTCAGTATCAATTCATGTAAGTCCAGGTTTTTCTGAAGTGCTCCTGCTTGTCATTTCTTATAGCACAATAGCATTCCATCACAATCATAAACCACAACAATGTTCAACCATTCCCCAATTGATGGGCATACCCTCAGTCTCTAATTCTTTGCCACCACCGAGAGATTTTACAGATTGGGAGATGAGATTCTTAGAGCTTAAGTGACTTGCCAATAGTCATACAGCTAGAATATTATGTAGGATTGAATCCAGATTTTCCTTCAAGTTCAACACATTAGTTCCCTTCCTTGTCCCCTCCCCCAATTATCACCTCTCTAGGAAGGCAAAAATAAATAAAAGACTAAATATTATTAACACCAAAATGTATGGTGTGGAGTAGATTCTGTGAACACTGAGGAAGGGGAAATACTCATTGTCACTGGAGTTTTCAAAGAAATCTTTACGGAATTTTAAGGACTGATGCAATGAGAGAGATGGTTATGGCATTCAAGGCAAGTGAAATGGCATGAGCAAGTCTTTCTGAGGAGTGAATAAGGATTTGATAGTTCATGGTCAGAATATTTTGAGGAACTAAATGGGTCTGGCTGAAGTTGAAGATTCTTATTGGGAAGTAATGAGAAACATGTTGGGATTGATAAGGGGGTGATGGCTTGTAAAAGACTTTGAATATGAGGATAAGGAGTTCAGACAATCTGATGGACAATGGAAAATTGTTACAAGTTTTTTAATAGAGAAATTACACAGTAAAAGCATTTTAAGTAAATCTTTGGTAGTTGTTTACATATTGGATTGAAGGTTGGAAGATGATTAATAAAAGTGATAATCATTATCATAATACATGGCATTTATATACTACCTATTATGTGCCAAACACAATACTAAGCACTTTATAAATATTATGTCATTTGATCCTCACAAACCCCCTGGAACATAGGTGTTATTAGTAGTCTCATTTTACAGTTTGAGGAAACTGAGGCAAACAGAGTTTACATGACGTGCCCAAGATCATAGAGGGAAACTTGGTAGAGCTCAGGCAACTTCCTGGCTTCTCTCTACCATCTTGGCTCCTCCCACTATTTGTACTGTTCTGTTGTTAACAGAAGTGAGCATAGTAATTCATTCTCTAACCCTAACTATTGCATTAGTAATAGCTAGCATTTACATAGTACTTTAAGATTCACAAAGCAATTTACATATGTTATTTTCTGGGATGGGATGATAATGGCTCCTTACTTACATATTTACTACTGGTTTGACCTTGGGCAAGTCATTTACCCACTAGTAAGTGTGTGAGGTGGTATTTGAACTCAAGTCTTCCAGACTCTGAATGCAAACTCTAGCTATCTAGTTGTCAGGCAATGTCTTTTAATTTTTAAAAAAAACTTATGGAATAAAACAAGCATTTCCATAACATAGTATAATATAAAAGATAATTATACATAAAATAGCAATTCTGCCATGCACAACTTGCTATTCCTTTCAAATATACAAAAAAAGTATCATGTAAATTTTTTCTCTCTTTTTTCCTTCCTTCTCCTCCCCCAAGATGGCTACTGTTATGGTCCTGGGGTACTGCAGAAGTTTTCTGGGAGAACTCGGTGAACCTTTTTGAGAAGCTAAACCAAAGGACATACCTACCTAAAGAGATAAGCAATACCTGATCAGGACTGAGTTAACTAAAGGACCACCACCCTTCATTCCAGTCTCTCCCACCACTTGGGGAGATAAGTCCATTAGTTGTGCTGGTGCCAGGGGGATGGAGATAGCTCGAGAGATCAGAGCCTCTTTGTGCCCAACTTTCCCCAGCCACCACCCATGGGGGACAGTCCTCTCTCGGGTGATCACCCCCAATAAGAGAACTTTCCACTGTCAGATTCTCCCCATGAGAAGAAGTCCAAGGATTTCTCTCTTGGTTTCCTTTCTCTAGTGCCCAAATAAAATATTATTTTATTCTAATTGGATTTGTGTGCAAGAGGGTATAATTCTTTTTTTTTTTTTGGTGAGGCAACTGGGGTTAAGTGACTTGCCCAGGGTCACACAGCTATTAAGTGTCAAGTGTCTGAGGCTGGATTTGAACTCAGGTACTCCTGACTCCAGGGCCGGTGCTCTATCCACTGCGCCACCTAGCTGCCCCAGGTATAATTCTTTAAAGAGTAATTCCTAAGACCTCCAGTACTCCTACCAATTTCCCCTATAACATCTACCATTAGACATAAATAAGTATATAGATGTAAAATTATTCTATATATACTTCTTTGTATCCATTCTTTTTCTGGATGCAGATAGCATCTTTCTTCATGTGTCCTCTATGGTCAATTTGAGCATTTATAGTAGACAAAATAACTTATTTGCTCAGTCGTTCTTAAAACAATATTGCTATTACTGTGTACATTGTTCTTTCTCTTGGTTCTGCTCATTTTGCTCTTCATTATATAGTACAAGTCTCTCCGTGTTTTTCTAAAATCACTGAACTCATTTCTTACAGCACAGTAGTATTCCAGCACAATCATATATCACAACTTGTTCAGCGATTTCCCAATTGATGGGTATCCCTATGATTTCTAATTCTTAGACATCACAAACATTTTAGAACATATAGGTTCTTTGCCTTTTTCCCTAATCATATCTGTAATTAGACCAAGTAGTCATATTGCTGGGTGAAAAGTATAGGTAATTTAATAACTCTTTGGGCATAATTCCAGATTGCTATCCAAAACGGTTGGATCATTTCACAATTTCACCACCAATTAATTGATTTCTCAGTTTTTCTACATCCTTTTCCAACATTTGTCATTTCCCCCTTCTATCATTTTAACCAATCTGGTAGGTATAAAATGATTATCTGAAAGTTGTTTTAATCTTCATTTTTCTAATCAATAATGATTTAGAACATTTTATATAACTACACATTGTTTTGATTTCATTGGAAAACTCTTAATATTTATCTCTTGTAAAGTAGGTATAATATATTCTTTAGATACAGTTTTACTCTCCAGCTCTCAGTGACTTCAATAAGAGGTATAGGTATCTATATGGAGAAGTAAATTTCACTGAATTATGTTAAATGGTGATTAATAGAAAATATGTTTATGCTTTGTCCTTTTCAATGATCTTGGAATCACCATTGGATAATCTAAGAATTAAAGCTAGACATGTAAGAAAGTACTTGAATTTTTATTAGTTTTTTTCTGCATCAGTTTCAGATGTTGGTATAAAATTCCCAAGGGAAAGAGTGCGGTTTCTCTTTATTAATAGCTATTCCCAAATTTTCATTTCAGAATCTGAGTTTAATTGGATCTTAGAGAAACTGAATGGTCCAGAAATGTATTTACCAATACCTTTACCTTTTTTTTAATTTTTCTTTCCCCTATCCATAACAAAAAGGTGCAGAGTTGTTGCATAGAGTTATAAAGTGACTGTGATGATCAAAGACTATCTATGAATAGTTGCCCAACCCCTGTTCCAAACTGATATCTCTGCTGTCTACATTTGGTTGTGTTTCTTTTGCTGTCTGCTTTTTTATTCTTTTTCTAAGTGAAGTGTGATTGCCAGGTAATTTAAGAAGAGTGTGATGAATGTGAAAAATATAGATAGTGAATTATTTATTATGGGATCATATATTGAAGTTTCCTCTCCCCAACAGCCCCCCCCCAAAGACTTGTCAAGAAATACAGAAAGAAAAGAAAAGTTAGGAATGAATGAATGAAAAACATTTATTAAATATTTACAATGTACAAAGAACTATGGCTTGAATACAATGCAAGTGGGACATTTAGAACCAAAATGCAAAGCAACAAAAATAGTAATAGGCATTTCAGTAAAAGATTCATATCTCATTTTACACCCTTCTCCTTTGTGTTTTACTCCATGTTTACTAGGTGACTTGAACCATCATATATTTATTTATTTGTTTGTTTGTTCATTCATCCATCCATCCATCCATCCATTTATTTATTTGCTTGTTTGTTAATTTATTTTTCCCATTCATTCTTTCATTATTTTTTAAAATTTTTCATTATTTTTTTTTTGCAGGGCATTGAGGGTTAAAGGACTTGCCTAGGATCACACAGCTAATAAGTGTCAAATGTCTGAGGTCTAATTTGAACTCAGGTCCTCCTGAATCCAGGGCTGGTGCTTTATCCACTGTGCCACCTACCTGCCCCCTCGAACCATCATTCAGAATGACATATATTGCTTTTGCAAATCATGGTAACAGAACTAGGAGAATCATTTAACTGTCTATTACCACCATCGTTGATTTCTTAGCCTTCTTAGTTGTTTGAAGATATCTTTTATCAATAAATTTGTCAACAAATTGTTAGTGAATATAAAAAAGTTGGAAATTTAATTAGGTTTATTGATGTAGGAAAAATAAAGAGGTAAGCTTTCTTCCTGGGACAGAACAGGATAGGACAGGACAGAATCTTTCTGATACTTATCAAACCTGATGATTATTATCTGCTTCTGATAATTTGTGTGGAGACAAATGATATATCACAAGAATGAATCTAGAAAGCACTGCTGGGATTATGAAATCTTAGGTAAAAATCTGAAGTCCTTAGGGAAATAGGTACATTTGCTGGATCTTTCTAATTGTCAGAAGGAGAGCAGCTGATAAATTATTGGCTTGTTTTAATGATAATTTCATTCTTTAAAAGGTAAAAGGTGTGATGAAGGAAATTGATGTTTTGGATCTCATCCTCACAAAGAAGGATAAACTAGATGCTGAAGTGGTTTTGGAGAGTAGTAACCACACCCTATTTGAGTTCATGAGAGGGGAAAATAAAATTGGGCATTGTTTGACATGTACTACATTTGAGGAGAATGAATTTCAATGAGTTCAAAGAAATAGAATTCTATGACTTAAATTTTCTGCAGAGGAAGTTGATCCCAAATTCTATTGTGTATAATGCTACTTCATATAGATAAGAAGACATTCTTTAGTTCCCAAGGAGAACTTTCTCTTCTGTGGTAGAAATCTGGAAAGCTCAATCTTGTATTCTCTACTTTTTTCCATGGGTTCTGGTTCAAATTTCAAAAGTTCCTTAGAGGCCCATTTGTACTAAAGAAAATTATGTCAATATTATTCCAAGCAAAATTATTGGCTTCTACAACATTTTGAATTACTGAATAGTCAATTGAGATAATATTTATAAAAATTGTTTAGCATACTGCTTGGCACTTAGCAAGTGTTATATAAATGTATATTCCTTTCTCTTCCATAGACTTTTAAATTTAGAAGGGATTCCAGATGGCATCTAGTCCAATTCTTACCAAAAACATGTATCCTCTCAACAACATTCGTGACAAGTGGTCATCAGATCTCTAGTTTAAAGTCCTTCAGAACTAGTTTGCTACCTGAGGTGGCCCATTCTCTCTCTCTCTCTCTCTCTCTCTCTCTCTCTCTCTCTCTCTCTCTCTCTCTCTCTTTGATAACTATAATTTGTGGGAAGTTCCTGCTTATATTGATCTTAAATTTTCCTGTTTGTCATTTCCACTTATTCCAATTCTGATTTCTAGGGTCAAGTGAAAAAAGTCTTATCTCTCTTCCACATGATAGCCCTTCAAACTTAAGTCATGAAGAAGATATTGATGGTTCAGGCAAGAGGTGAGGATGACGACCTAGGGTGATAGTGCCATGGGTTGAGAGAAAGGGAAAGATGTTAAAGATTTTAGGATAAAAATGACAAGGTTTAGCAAATGATAAGACATGTGAGAGAATAAGGAATTGAGAAGGATCCTAAGGTTGCTGACCTGAGTGACTTGTAATGATGACGGTACTTTTAGCAGAAACAGATAATTTCAAAAGAATTTGTAGGGAAGATAATGATCTTTTGGGTATTTTGATTTTGAGATGCCCATCTAAGGAATTTCTAGTAAGTAGAGATTTTGGACTGGAATTCAAGAAAGAGACTAAGGTTAAATATGTATATTATATAGAATATAATATATATCATATATATATATATATATAATATACACACATATATGCCTGTGTTTTATGAGAAGATAATTAAAAACCACAGGAGCTAATGGGGTCACCACATGAGAATATGTAGAGAAAGACGAAAAGAGGTTCCAGGGGGAACCCTCACATGTAGGGGTTAAGCGATTGGTGATAAAACTGGCAAAAGATAATGAGCAAAAGTTGTCAGACTTGTAGGAGGAGAACCAAGAGAGAACAGTGTCACAAAACCCAGAGAGGAGAGAGTATTAGGAGAGGATTTTCAAGTGTCATATGCTGTAGGACTTGAATTCTTATCCAAACAAAGAAAAGAGGAGATCACAAAAGATAAAACAGACAATTTTGATTACATGGAATTAAAAAGCTTTTTATCAATGAAATCAATGCAGATAAAAAGGGTGATTCAATTGGGGGAAAGACTTTTCATAAAATAGTTTTGATAAATGGTATCCAAAATATAGAGATTAATATAAATCTCTAATACCTATATTGTTTCCTCAATGGATAAGTGATTAAAGAATATAAACCAACAGTTCACAAAAGAATTGTATGCTATTAACAACCATATAAAAGATTGTTACAAATAACCAAAAAGAAGAGAAGTGCATATTAAAATAATCCACACCCAGAAAACTGGCAAAGATGATGAAAGTCAGTTTTGGAAAGCCTTTGGGAAGACAGGTAAACTAATACAACATTGCCACAACTATATATTGGTCTTTCATTCCATAAAGCAATTTGGAATATGCATTTTAAAATATCTATTGTTTTTGACCCAGAAATATATAGGTGAGGAAATTGAGCCTGGGATAAATCACTTCTCTAGGATTACACAATAAGTTTCTTGTATAGGATTTAAACCCGTGCCTCCTTGACTTCAAGTCTAACACTTCATTCCTTACACTATGTGATGCTAGGTGCCAGGCAAGGTATTGACTTCCATAGTGACTTTTATCATCAAGATAGCAGTCTACATGTGTGATGCCAGAATGAAAGAAAACTTGAGCGCTGGGTGCCCACATGACCACATTAGTTATCTTTCATGTTCATGGATATTCTGAGGGGATTGTTCCTATTATTTTTAAGATAGTGAAGTAGAGGTCAGGGATCTTAGCAACTGACCGTTCACTTAGCAAATTAATGGCAGCTCCAAGATTTGAACTCAGTGTAATTAAATTTCTATGGGGGAACAATATTAGGGACAGTTACTTTGTTAAGATTTAACCCTAAACTGTTGTCACATAATCTTCATAATTTAAGGGGAAATAATTTGGCAGCTCTTGGAGTAGAGAACTGTGAAGGGTCTAAGCAGCACTTGTTGCTGGGGAGGGCAAGGTTTGGCAAAAGAAGACTTTCCTTCCTTCCCAACAGAAGGACAGGTGTCAGCCACCCCTGTCTCCTCCCATAAAGCTGTGCACAACTTCTCTTTTGTTCACCATGCTCCCCATTGCTCCCTATCCTGTCCCATCCTCCCCATAGCCCTGGATGCTATACTTTCCCTGAGAAGCCACACCTTGTTACAACAATTAGCTTGTTTTAGCCTAGAGATAAACTAACCCTCTGACCTACACACTTTCCTTTCTTTGCCCTTTTGTGGAGTTTAAAAGAACACAGGCTATTAATAAAATCACAAAAGTGAAGTCACAAGATCATAATCTGTTTGACCTTTAAAACAGTGTTAGTTCCTGACCTATTTACATTCTTGTATAAACTAGTTGCTGGTCTCATTTGCACTCTCTGTACTCAAAGACTCAAAAACAATTAAGATTGCTCTTATCTAGAAAAGGACAGCTTTGGCCTCAAAGGTTTTTCTTTGCTCAACATTTTCAGTTACTTTTCACTCTGTTCCATATAATGTCCACAGTGAAAGTGAGAATAGTGAGTCTGTGTGGTACCCAAGTATATTTGGAATATATTTGGGATATCTGGTTTCCAGATAGATTTTGAAATTTGAACCCTATGTACAGTGGAGGGTTGTTTTTTTCCTGCTTTAAAATTTTTTTCCCTTAATTAAATTGTAGGTTCTCATATTGTTTTTCAACACTAAGATACATTGCCACATTGCAAAGATGTTTTTGGTGTGATCTGATGCCTTGAGTTTAATTTTCACATGCCAATTTTCACTGGAGCTCCGATGGTAATGATTGTGTTAACAATGGGAAAGAAGAAGAAATCGTCTCCGATATTTAGCCATATATTGTGTTTGTGGGCATGTATGCATGTGTGTATGTGTGTTTTTGTGTGTATGTGGTGTGTGAATGTATGCATGTGTGTGTTTGTATCCGTGTAGTGTGTGAACATCTGGGGTGAGGGTTGTTGGGTTTGGTTTGAACTTCACCGATTCAGTAATCTCTCCCTACACCTTATTAGAATTGTGGAAAGATAGGAAGGAGGAACTAGAACAAGACGTCTATCTTGAGCCCTACTATACACTATCAAGTTAACAGTTTTGTTGTGAATTTTAAAAGGTTAGGAACAAACTGGCATGTTTCCAAATTACTTAAGAATGAATACTAATCTAGTTGCTACAGAATTTTAAAGGATCCAGCAAGTCTAACCACTTCAGAAAAATAATTGGCCATGAGAAAAAAGGTTCCAATTTTCTTACACTAATAAACTGTGTGACTGTGAGCAAGTCACTAAATTCCCATGGGTTAAATTTCCTTATCTTTAAAGGTATTATATTATTTCTGAGGTCCTTGCCAGTCCTAACATTCTATGATTCCATGAAATACTCTATGATTCTTGGACATTTTGGATGCACTTTGGCCCGATGGACTTGCTTCAGAAAGAGGAAATTCCCCTTTACTGACAAAACAGAGCTGTGCATATGGGTGACAGTTTTTGGTGGGAGTTGATGCAAAGGAAACTACAGCCAAGGTAAATTGTGGCTAGGGAGACTGCAAGATGAAGGGGAAGGATGTGGTTTGGGGAGAACAGCAGATGCTGCTGTCATCAAATAAGCTTGAAGTTCTACCAGGACTCCTAAAGAGATTACACACATTTATCATTAGCTATTAATTCTTTAAAAGAGGAGGGGGAATGGGGATGATGAAGGGGGAAAAGGCAACTGAGGACAATAATTAAGACATTGCTTGCTTTTTTCAATGATTTCTCTTATTTTGGTGCTTATGCTAGCTTCAAAATCAAGTTTAAATTTAGTCCTTTTATTTTGTCCTTTTTAATTTTTATTGATGCCTTTTGTTTTTTATGTGGCAATCATTTCTGAACATATCCCTCTTTTGTTCTCCTACTCTACTTGTTTAAAAAAAAGAAGATTCAAAAAGAAAGAGGGAAAAAAATAGCTCAGGAAAACCAGCAAACAGGTCAGCCATTTTTGACAAGTACATAAATATTCCACACCTTATTCCTCTACCTCTACAGAGAAGAGAATAATTTTCGTAATTCTTCCCAGGAAGAAGATCATTTTCTCAATTCTTCCGTAAGTCCAAGTTTGGTCATTATAATTATACAGCACTCATTTTCCCTTTATTGTAGTTTCAGTTTGAATTTTCAGTTTGATTGAATTCAGTTGAATTATTGTGGTCATCGTATATCTATACACATATATGTATGTATATGTGTGTATATATATACATATATATACATAGAGAGAGAGAGAGAGAGACAGAGACAGCGACAGAGACAGAGAGGTTTTTTCTGGGTCTGCTTACTTCATTCTGTATCAGTTCATATAAATCTTTGCATGTTACTTATAATTCTTCATATCTATTATTTTTATACATTCCTATAACACAACTTGTTTGGCCATTCTCTAGTGGATAGGGAGTTGGTTTTGTCTCCAGTGCTGCTCGGAATCTAAATTTATATAGAGAGATTTAGAGAGGTTGGTTGTACGTACATGCATGTTGTGTGTGTGTGTGCACACATGTGTGTATTGGGAGCCATGATAGGCCTTTTGGCATCATGACAGAAGTGTAGCACCCATAGAATTAAGCTAAATTTTTGGAAGTGGAACCAGGAAGACTGGCAAATAAAACAACAAGGTCCTTGGGCTGTGGCTTCTTTGAACTACCAGAAATATGCTATCCAGAGTGTGCTTTTGCTAGGGTAGTGTCCATCATGCTATTTATTTCCACTTAATTTTTTTAAAATAAACCATTACTAAGTAGTGGTCATAAGGCTCTTCACTGTAGTGGGTTGCCAGACCAGGCACAGGACAATATGGAACCTTTCTTTTTGCCTTTTATTTCCTTGACACATACACCTTGGCAATGGGATCTCTAGGTTAAAAAGGTATGGACATTTCACCAACCTCACACCCATCGTATTGGCTAATGTGACAAAAAAGGAAAACGGATGTTGGAAGGGACATAGGAGAAACAGAACACTAATGCACTGTTGGTGGAATTGTGAATTGATCCAACCATTCTGGAGAGCAATTTGGAACTATGCCCAAAGGGCGATAAAACTATGCATTCCCTTTGATCCAGCAATACCACTACTAGGTCTTTATTCCCAAGACATCCAAAAAGGGGGGAAAGGACCCATTTGTACAAAAATATTTATAGCAGCTCTTTTTATGGTGGCTAAGAATTGAAAATCCAAGGGATTCCCATAAATTGGGGAATAAACAAGCTGTGGTATATGATTGTAATGGAATATTACTGTGATATAAGAAATGACAAGCAGGATGATTTCAGAAAAATCTAGAAAGACTTACATGAACTGAAGTATAGTGAAGTGAATAGAACCAGGAGAATATTGTACATAGTAATAGCAATATTGTGAAGAACTGTGAATGACTTAGCTATTCTCAGCAATACAGTGATCCAAGACAATCCCAAAGAACTAATGATGGAGCATACTATCCACCTCCAGAGAAAGAACTGATATTGATTGAATACAGACCGAAGCATGCTATTTTTCACTTTCTTTTTCTTTCTTTTATTCCAGTCTTCTTGTACAAAATGACTAAGGTGGAAATGTTTTACATAATTGCTTATATATAATCTATATCTGATTGCTTACTGTCTCAGGGAGGGGAAGGAGAGAAAAAGAGAGATAAAATTTGAAACTCAGAACTTGAAATAAAAATGTTAAAAAATGTTAACTCAATAAATATTTTTAATTAATTAGTTAAAAAAGATGGGTGTCAGCATCAAAGATTAAGTTTCCTGATTTTTTTTTAAAAGGAAATGCCTAAAATAGGATGGTAGCCATGTGAATAGAGAAAAAAGGAGTGATGTGACAAAAGTTGTTGAAATAGAAATGAAAAGATTTGACAACTGATTGCTATGTAGGACAAGGGAGAGCGAGGAGTAAAAGATGGCACTAAGTGAACCTGAATGACTAGAAGGATTCTAGTACCCTTGCCAAAAATAAGGAAGTTTGCAAGAGGATGGATTTAGGGGAAAAGGTCATTATCTTTGCCTTCTGATTTGTACATGTTTGAGATGTGCTTGGGACATACAGTGGGAAACAGGCAACTGGTGTCATAGGACTGGAGCATATGAAAAAGACCAAATTGGAAATAGGATAGAACTGTCAGTCAATCTGCATAGGGATGATAACTGAACTGAGCTATGGGGGCAAATGAGATCAGCATGGGAGTTCCTTAGAAGAAAGCTGTAAAATGAAGAGGCTGGTCCAGCTTATTTACTAAATTCCCTTCTAGCTTTAAAGCTTTGTTATTATGATCACATCAAATGGGAATTTTATGCTAACTAAGACTTGATGGAATTATGAACACAATCAGGAAAAAGTGAAGTCCAGGAAAGAATCTGAAAGAAACAATATAACTGGAGCAGCTAGGTGGCGCAGTGGATAGAGCATAGGCCCTGGAGTCAGGCGGACCTGAGTACAAATCCGGCCTCAGACACTTAACAGTTATTAGCTGTGTGACCCTGGGCAAGTCACTTAACCCCAATTGCCTCACCAAAAAAAAAAGAAAGAAAGAAAGAATGTAACTCTATTAAAAGCCATCGATCTCAGTAGTTCTGTTTTCTTGGAAAATTAGTGAGAAAATTGCTTACAAATGCATTCCCAGACCTATTTATGTTAGAAACTAATTCCTTTACAGATCAACCCGCAAATACAGGTATCCCTTCCATATCACATGGGTTAGGGGTATGGCACTCCCATGATCTGGGAAATCTGCATAAAATTTTTGGTCCTACCTTTGTACTAGAGAAGTCTGAACTTTTTCTTTTTCTTTTATGGGGTGTTTACATTACCTTATTGTAAAATTTAGGTTAAGTATTTGGTCATAGGCTCTGTGTTGTCTGCTGGCCTTTGTGTATCATCTGTGGCTTCCACAAAACTCCCCCAAAGTTCCCATTTAATCTCTTATGCCACCCATGAGATATCAAAGCTGTGATGGGGAAAGTCGTGATTTGGAAGGCTTAAACTGCACGATATATCTTTGCTGTTCTTATTCTCCTTGAATGGAATACTTTTACATCAATTCTCTCATTCTAAAAATCCTACTCATCCTTCAAGGCTCATCTTAAGACCTGTCCCTTCTCCAGGAAGCATTCTTTGATTACTCTAGACAGCAAAGATCTCTCCCTTCTCTGGACTCCTGTAGTCTGCACTGGACCAGTTAGCTTCTAATTTTATATTGCCTCTTGTTCTCTTATTATCTAATATGTATTTCTCTTCCCTTTCCTGCATCTAGCTTATAAAACCTTCTGTTTATTACATAACTGGCCGCGTCTTTATAGGCACAATCCCACAGGATAGGACTCTGAGGGATCTTCTTTCAACAGACTCACAGAAGATGGGGTAGTTTTTTCCAAGTTCAGCCCTCTGAAAACAGCATTGATAGGCTGAGGCAAATTGGAGCTAAATTTTCTGACTGGACCATTCTTGTATAGACATTGCCATTGTCAAATGAGATGATCCATGTGAAGCCAGCCATGCATTATGACCTTGGGCAAATCAAGTACCCTTTCTGACCCTCAGTTTCTTTAAGTCTTTATCTCAGGTCTTTATCCTCTAAGGTTTCCCCTAATTCTAAATCTATTATCTTATCATCCAAGGATACTTCTCAATCATTGCATTTCTCTGAGTTTGTAGATTACATAAATGATGACTTTCATAATCATTCTATTTTGATTTTTTCCTTTGGGTTGCACAAATAAATCTGTATGAATTTTTAAAAATGTTGTCAGCTATAAAGCTGAACATTGTACTGCTTTATTTCATTATGTTCCAACAGAATTTGCTAATATAAAATTTGCTTTGCTCATACATGCACACAAAGATTTCATTTAGATTGGAAAGTTTTAACCTGATTTTCTCTAAAAGTTTATATTTGAATATGTTTATATTAAGGTATTTCTCTCAAGCATACATTTTATTTGTGCAGTGTAAATGCACATTTTTGGAGCCATTTAAACATATTAAAGCCATTAAGAGAAATGCCATCTACTAATGGTTTATGTTTAATAAAGCAGCATAATTTATAAAGTCCTTAGAATATGTTAATGTTTTATAAACATTTCCCTTTGGGAAGGAATTTTTTATTTCTCTAAGCTTTGCACACACAGGTAAAAAATGAGTTATTTAACTTTTATAAGTAGCTTATTTTAATAAGAAATCTTGCGTAAAACAGTTTTGCTTTTTAGCAGTGTTTCTAAAAAACAGCAACAACAAAAAAGCCACACTTTATGGATTTGATTTGATTTGCTTTTCTGGTCAAATTCTGGCATCCAGCACTGGAATTACTTATATTTAAGGAGATGTTTTTTTGAATGCTTCATTAACCCTTACATAAGTAATTTTCCAGTTTCTAATGTTAATTCTCAGCTGTCTCGTTCCATGGATTATCATTTTTTAAATACAATGAGTCCTACTACCAGTGGAAGGAGTAAAAAATGTACCCGGTGTTGGTAGACTTTCATCTACTGCATACTGGAAAATAATTTTAGACTTTTTACTTCCAAACTTTAATCAAGTATTATAGAAACTACATTTAAAAATAAAGCAGAAATTGGGGGGGGGAGGAAAGAAATCTGACCAAACAACTTTTCATATTAGAAGGTTTTTCATGTTTTTGTTAAAATCATCACAGCTTGTTTTAATTTTTTTTAATTTCCTTTCCAACATTTAACATTCCATTGCTTTGCAGTTTTATGTACACTGTTCATTTAATAAGCACTTTTGGTTTCAAAAGGGTTGGAGTCCCATAATAGAGGAACTTTGTAGTTAAGGCAGTCTCCAACAATTCAGACACTACCTTTTTAGTCTATTGGTAGGTTAGTGTCTTAAATTCTAATTAATATGTATCTCTTTAGGATAGTACTTAAACAAGTTGAACAGCAGCAGTCTAATTGATAACATATCACTTGTTGGCATTTTGGTAGAGTTGCATTCTGCTTAAAATTCTTAGCCTCATTATTATATTTTTGATTTTAAACATGATCCTTTGCTGTCACTGTATGCAAGAGACCATTCCCATTTAATCTGAGACAGCTGCATATGTTTATAGACTCTAATCATAGGATCTCACAGAAATCTGACCTAAAATGAACAGATGTTTGAACTCCTATGTAAAGATCTATTCTAAACAGTCTGGGCTACTGCTAGACAGGAATGCCAAACATTTCAAACCACAAATTATGCTTGATAATAACCACCTTGATAGCAGAAAGAAGCAAACTCCTAGTTCTATTACATGATCCAGAAGAAGATATCAAGTCTTTGGTATTTTAGCCTAGATTTGCTACATTTATAGATTATTAAGTCCATGTGTAAATCTCATCATTGTGAAAGTTAGGAAAACGTTGGTTCACACATATAGATACAAATTCTGCAGGCACAAAAATCAATTCATTCTTTTCCATTTAACTGTAATCATAACTATTTTGTTGATAGTGAACCAGAAATTATTACAGTGGAGAATAATTAAAAATCATTATTATGAATAAATGTAAAGCATTCATATTTATTTTTCCTAGGAAGTACAGTTGTGAAAAATCATTTTAATGAATTCATTAGTCAATTTCATTTTTTTTGTAGATTATTACAGAGTATGCCTATTTTGAAATGCGAATACTGAAATTTGATACATTTTCCTTAACCAGTTGGGAAAATTTGTCAGCTCAGGGCTTTATTCCATTCTTCAAGGTTTAATCCAATTAACTTTAATAAATAAGGAGAATAGAGTCCTTCTCAGTGATTTACAACCATGCCTTGTGTTGTATTTTGACCAAACAATAGAATAATAGAATCAAAGAGTTGGAAGGAATTTAACAGAAGTCATTTACTGCAACCTTTACCTGAAGCATGAATCTACCCTACAGACCTTTAGTTTTATACTTAGAGAATAAACATCAGTGTTATCATTTTCAACATGAAATTTTCAGGTTGTTTAGCTGATAATCTGAGAAAAAATAAATAATAATTATCAATTCATAGACTTTGGATTTTTTAAAAGAGGAAAAAGCTTCTGAAAATAATCAATACTTTGTCGAGCAACACCATCCAACTTGCTTTTGACTTTTGAACCTGCACCTCACCAAACAGAAATGACCAGGATTTGATTATAATACTTTTGAACTTTAATCTTATTATAGTGATCTAAGCTAAAGTACATTAGCCTGTATTCCATTATTTAACTTTGAAGAAAATAATTCGACCTTTTCTCTTTTCAGTGGAGATTAGAGTTGGTCAGTGAAGTTCTGATTCGATAAAAGTTAAATTTTTTTCTTTTCAAAGTATCTAAATATAGCGCTTTATTTGTTTCCCCAAATTAATTGGGAATTTTAGCTACTTCCCAAATTTTATTCAAACTTAAAATCTATATATTTAGTATCTCATTCTGAAAGACTGGATACTTTTCATGAAAAGTCTGCTTTCAGTAGCTGCTTATTTTGGTTTGCAAAGACTAGTCATTTAGATTTATATAATAATTCCATTGGGATGTTTGCTTTTGAAAATCATTTCAGTGTTATCTTCCTTAGTCCACATATGAGTCAGTTACATAATTTTACCATTTTTGAAGTTGAAAGAAAGCACTTTATCAAGTTAAATCTCTTCCTCCTCCCTGTCTCCTCCCCTCCTTGGCTTAAGTTCTTTGAGTGATTTAAAATAGTGGTGAAACTTACCTCTCATTCTCAAGACTGGATTTAGTGTACTGTATTTACTCATCTATCAGTTTCTACACTTTAGCCAACACATCTGAAGGCCTCATCTGCCAACCACCTCAGTTACTGAAAGTCCAGTACTTAGCCAGCAGGGGATGCTGCTACAGTGGTCAGTATTGCTTAACCATAGAACTCAAGCATCATTCCACATGTGATAATTTCTATTCTAACTCAACAAGGAGGAGAGTCCCCTGGTCCCTTCAGCACTGATACATTCTCTTTCTGTTGCTGAGTAACTTGAGCCAGTTTACCTTTCACTTCAACCACGTCAAAGTATTGAAAAAAATATAACATCAGAGGAGCCAGGAAAGTGAGAGAGGCTGAACAGTAATGTGTTTATAATATAAATCCTTCCTGTTTTCTCAACCCTTGGTCTTCTGGCATTTTTCCATCCTGACAGTCAAATGAAAGTACTCTAGAGGTTTCTTATAGATGCTGGCTCCCAATTTGAAGATTCTTTTTAAAAGTATGGCTATTTTATTAGGAAAATTCCAAAGCAGTAAATAAACTTAACGGTAGGTAAAAAAAAAAAAAAAAAAGTTGACCAAATGAAGCAGCCCCCAGGGTCACATTAGCCTTAACTAGAACATCTCTGAAGAGCAAAAATGTGTCACATATTCCAAGTGAAACAGGTTAGAATCAATGATTTCATCTTTTGTTATGGCAGAGATTTAATGTGACTCACTATTGTTAGAGCTGGAAATAAGAATACCTGGGTAGTTTTCCCAATTAATGCCTGACCTTGAAGATCTTGTTTTCTGACCTTAGAGAGCACGTTAACTTTTACTTGTTTTTGTATTGGTCTCTATCATTCATATATCTATCTCTATCTCTATACCTTAAGGAGTTTGAAATATTCATAAAATGTTTGTAAAGTCTTGTATGTAGGACTTAATATAAACAAAAAGAAATGTTTTCCTAACAATAGATCAAAAGTAGATTAATCTAAATATTTGAGTGCAAGCCCTTCATGGATTCACATGGGATTGAGAGAATACCTGGGCTTCTTGACCAAGAATGTAGTAGTTTTTCTCATGCCTACTCTGCTGCCATGATAATGATCACTGAGACCTTGTTCTGATGATGAATTGTAATTATTGTAAAGATGTGGAAAAACCCACCACAGCAAGAAGTGATGATGGCTGCTGTCATTGTTCAATAATTCACAGGATCATGGGATTTAGACCTGGAAGGGAATTAAAGAATCATTCAGTATAACCTCATTTTATAGAAGTGTGACCTGAGGCCTAGATAGGTTAAATGTCTCACCCAAGGTCAAACAGGTCATAAATGATAGAACTGGCCTTAAAATTCAGATGTTCTAACTTCAGATTCATTCCTCTTTCCACTGTCATGCTGCCCCTGACTTTACTCTTCCTTGAGCTAAAAGTAGGCATTTTTCCTCAGGAAAAATGACATTAGGAAGAAAAGAGCTTTCCCTTTTATTCCTTCTAGAACTCCATGGGATTTATTTTTAGGGATCCATTGGATACCTAAATCCTGTTGACCAATTGACAAGACTTGTACCTATTAATATTTTTCTGAATGTATGAAAAGGATGCATATAAGTATGTGTTACCTAGGATTCTATGAAGTGACAATCCAGAAAAACAACAACATAGCACTTCATCGGATGACAGTAGGTTAGAAGTTGCTTTAGCCAGGTTTTCATCTTTCCGATCTTTTCTTTGTACCTCTCTAATATTAGCATTGGTCAGACATATTTCCTGATTCTGGGCAGAAGAATAAAATTGAAATAAAAAAGAGCATGTTATCAACAGATGAGAATGGGAGAAGTTATACATTCCGCTAGATCCTTTCAGTAAGAGGGAAACCACCACCTCTTAAGGCAGCCCATTCTACCTTGCCTATACAGTTATCGTGTATTTAATATCTATATATCTGTTAGCTGTGCCATTGAATATTCATGAGAATGTTCAATGGTGTAGGATCAAGAACATATCTCCAAAGCACTTCATTGCAGATCTCATCCCAAGTTGACATCAAGCCATTAATTAATCTGGCCGTCTAATTAGTTTCAGGTTTATCAAATGTAGTATCACCTAACCCACATCTTTCCATCTTATCCACAAGAATAGCATGAGAAAATTTGTTAAATGCTTTGCTAAGATCCAGGCAAACTCTGCTTACAATATTACCATGTTCTGTGATAACCCCGCCAAAAAGGGAAAATTAAGTGAGTTTATTTTGTGAAATCCTAGTCTTGATGAAGCAAAACAGTCCTGTGATCTTGGCTTTCTTTTCAACATGTTAACTAAGAATTTTTTTTTTAATTAGGACATTTACCCTGTTCCAATGATATGCTACATTTCTTGTTTTCTATGATATTTCATGGGGCATTGATATATCTCAGCAGTCACATATGACAGTCTCTTCATTACCTGATAGCGCAGTTCATCTGGGCCTGGTGATTTAAGCTCATCTTTGTCATTGAGGTACTTCGAAATCTCATATATAAATTCCCTGTTAGCCAATTTTTTTTGTCCTTTTTAGCCCAGATATCATTTTCCAGGGCAGAGAAAACAAAAGCAAAAATAAAATTGAAAAGCTGTTCCTTCTCTCTTATTGGTTTGACCAGCATAGATCTTCTATTAACTCATTAACACCTTTCTTCCAGATATAAATTAAGCAATGGCAAGAATTATGTTGTGCTATTTGCAAATGCAGGTAAACATATTGTTCTCTGATAGAAAATGAAATAGAAGTGAATACTTTTTGGCAAAAGGAAAAATTTCACTAAGCTACTTTTCAGTGGAGTTTCTTTAGGTATAGTTTTATGTTTCTTAAGTTTAATGTTTTTGACTCTTTAGAAAGTTATAGATTATTAGTTGTGCTAGACCAGAGTCTTTCTTCCTGCCATGTAAGTTGGGCTAGTTCTTTTCCTAAAAGCCAAGAAAGCTGTCCCCAAGACTTCAGTGTCCCAAGAGCCTAAGGCTCAAGCTGACTAGCTGTTGATGGAACTTCCTGATGTCCAAAGGCCATATTGGTGTGCCATCCTGTTCATGCAAGATCATGAAGAGGCCCTCCCATTTCAAATTGGAACCTTTCCAACTTAGTGGATGGATGCCCCCAGGTGTAAGAATCACAACACCCAGCCATGTTAATTAGCCACATTTTTGTGCTTCTCAGTGATTCCTTTATAAAGCATGAACCCCTTTCTCTGATAGAATTAAAGGGATCCTCATTGGAAGGATACAAATTGGGCATAAGTTTGCAAAGCTTTAAGTAGCTAAGTCCTGTGGGGACCAATTTTTAATTGGGGAGTGCTAGCTAAGCGGCTCGCCGAAATATTAGGGCAAGGAAGGAAGTCGGCAGCCTCCCTCAAAACAGAACAAGATTTATTTTAACAAGAACAAACTTAAAAAAAAAAACCCAACACAAACAGGATCAGTAGGATCAAGGGAAAGGAAATAAAATGGGGAAAGGGAAATTATAATACCTGAAAAATACCACTGCCCAGGAATCAGCTGAAAATACGCAGCAGAACACCCATTGCTTTCCAGCTTCCACCTAGAATGCCCAATTCTCCTCCCCCAAACCTAGAAACACCCCACACAGTCCCAGCCAATGGGATGGCCGCTCTGACAGTCACATGACTGCCCTCACTAGGCTTCCAATCATTATAATTTTGCCAGGCCCATGTAGGCGTCGGCGAGTGGTGATGGTGTGAGTTGTGAGAGCCCTGGCAATGGCTACAACCAGTGGGTGGAGCACCGTTAGGTTTGCGGAGCCCCAGGCTAGTGCTTGCTGAGGCATAAAAACCTCAAATAACAATTAATTCTTTATAATCCCAAAAGTAATTCTAAACTGAAAGAACAAGGTCTCAGAATGTTGTGGAAGAGACCCCTGTAGGGAATGAGTAGGGGATTTCTCTCTACCTCAATCAAATAATCTAGCAACAACTTGCCAAGAGGGAGACAAGCCATCTAACAGATCTAGAATTCTGGTCATGATGCATGAGTTATATAGGATTAGAAGAATATTCATAGGGTACCCTTTAGGGAGTAACAGCCACCTAGGGACCATTAGGTATGTAATTGTGAGAGCCAGTGGGAGAATATCATGAGGATAGGGTGCACTATACTTTATTTCTTTAAAGAGTATTTTATAATTATATTTCTATAACTCTTGAGTGCATCTTAGTAGATTATCTCCTAGGTATTTTTATGTATTTTGTAGTTATTTTGAAAGGAAATTCTTTTTCTATTATTTCCTCTCTTTGCCCATGTCTATACCTTTAATTTCTTTCTCTTGTTATCACTAGCACTTCTTGTCAAATGACAGTAGGGAAAGGGGTATCTTTGATTTATCCCTGTATTTATTTTGAAAGCTTCTAGTGTTTCTCCTGGTATCTAAAATTCTACCAATAGTGAGAGCAACTCATTAAAAACAACCTCTTAAGACCTAATTGTTCCTCTGGCTCCCTGTCTCACCCCACTACAGTCCATTCTTTGTGCAGCTGCCAAAATAATATTCCTGTCAAAGACCTGACCATGCCTCTCTCCTGCTCAGATATGTTCAGTGTTTCTCTATAGCTACCAGGATTAAACACAAATTTCTGAGCCTGGCATTCAAGGTCCTCAATAGTTTGTTTCCACTACATCTTTCCAATCTCATTTCACATTACTTAAATCCACACTCTTTACATTCCCACCAAATTGAACTAATAACTGCTCCCCCCAACTCAAGATTCCATCTTCTATCTTTGTGAATTCACATAAGTTGTCTTTTATTCCTGGAATGTATTTCCTCTTCATTTTCACCTTTCAGACCCCTTGTCTTTTGTCAGGGTGCATCTCTGGTGCCTCTTTTATTCTCCTGGTTGCTAATGCTTGTATCTCCTCACATTATCTTGTAACAAGCATATCTGTGTGCATATGGTATATGCCCCTAGTAGAATGTAAGTTCCTTAAAGGCAGGGATTGTTTCATTTTTGTCATTCTTTAGGAGGAAGGGAAAATTTAATTGATAATGCCAAGTGATCTCTTTGCAAATGTTGAATGCTTCTCCTGAGTCAGAAAAGAGAAGGTCATTGAATAAAATAAAAAATGGCCATATCCTTGCAGGATTTTAAGTAACTAAGCCCTGGAGGGAGCCTGTACAGATTGGGAAGTCAAAGAAAGAGCCAGCTATTGGGAAAGAACCAAGTTCTTCCTGTCTTCACTGGTGTTGTAGGCCAGTTATGAGCAAGGACAGGTTGATATGTCACTTTTGGAACTGAAAAGAAATGAGATACTCACAGACCATCTAACAGTTAACAGAGGTTTACTTAACCCTAGCATAGAAAGTATAGTTAGCAAGTATAGAGCATTGATCTAGTTCAGAGCAGCTTCCCTGCCTTCCCAAAAGGGCACTAGATTTGTATCCCCAAGGACTTGACATAGTACCTTACAAACAGTGGGTGTTAAAAATGTTCAAGTGGAGGGGCAGCTAGGTGGTGCAGTGGATAAAGCACCAGCCCTAGATTCAGGAGTACCTGAGTTCAAATCCGGCCTCAGACACTTAACACTTACTAGCTGCGTGACCCTGGGCAAGTCACTTAACCCCAATTGCCTCACCAAAAAAAAAAAAAAGTTCAAGTGGGGGCAGCTAGGTAGCGCAGTGGGTAAAGCACCGGCCCTGGATTCAGGAGTACCTGAGTTCAAATCTGGCCTCAGACACTTGACACTTACTAGTGTGACCCTGGGCAAGTCACTTAACCCCCATTGCCCTGCCCCCCCCAAAAGTTCAAGTGAATCGAGATCTCTCCAGAGGTTATTTCTTGTCCCTGTGTTGTTCATTTTTTACTAGTGATTTCATCAAAGGCAAAGACGGCAAACAAATCAAATATGCAGTAGATATGTTGTAAGGGTCACAAAGTAGGGGAGAGGGTAACATATCAAATACACTGGATGATAGGATTAAGATCTAAAAACATTATTATAGGCTGAAAGGATGAGCTAACTCTCTAATAAACTAGAATTTAATAGGGATGAATGTATTTAACTTGTATTAAAAAGCAGTTTTACACGTACAAGATGGGGAAGGCATGATTAGAGAACATAGTATTTAGAAAAATAAAACTCTTAGTGGAATTCATGTTCAATATGATTCATTAGCAAAAATGGCTGACTCAGTGTTGGGCTGCATTAATGGAAGTATAGTGGACAGAATGAAGTAGGTAATAGTCTGTTGTGCTCTTCCCTGGCCAGATTACAAATAGAATACTGTGTTCAGTTCATAGTACCATTATTTTCAAATGAGGCCAGTGATAAGCTAGACAGCATCCAGAGGAGGTTAACCAGGATGATGACTGGGACTAGAAATCATGCCATAAATAGAACTGGAGATATTTAGAATAAACAGGAGAATGGAAAATTAAGGACCATGGGGGATATCAACTATCACATCGATAGTTGTCTTCATGAAGGGAAGGAGGATGGGCAAGAATTTGGAATTCGAAATTTCAAAAAAATTTTACATGTAATTGAAAAAAAATGAAATATTTTTTCTAAATCATTGTCTTCAAATATTTGAAATGCTATCATATAAGTGAGGGATTAGATTTGTTTCCTTGGACCTCAAAGGGCAAAACTAGGAAGAGCAAAAAAGAAACAGGTTGAGGCTGGATGTAAGGGAACATTTCCTTATAAGAAATGCTAAGAAGGGAATGAGCTGTTCAAGGACTTAGTAGAAAGTTTTCAAGCAGAGATATTGATTGCTCATTGGAATTTTCCAGATAGAGATTCCTGTTGAGGTAAGGGTTAAAACTCTGGGTTCCCTTCCCATATGAGATTCTATGATTCATTTATGTTAAGCATTGTGCTTTCCCTAAGCTTATCACTAAAATCTCAAAACCCCTTAAGTCAGCTAACAGCAGAATGAGATGGGGGTTAGCATTTTGGGAGTGGAGAAAGGAATGGGGGGAGGGAGGGAAAAGCACTTAGAAAAAAACACCACAGGTTTTTCAAGGCCAGCCTAGCAGTAACCCACTTGTGCCTGGAATGTTGTTGACATTATCCCAGTGTGCATTAAATTTTGAAACAATGTTCAAAATGCAATGAAAGAAGTATTAGAAAAGAGGAGATGAAGGACAGTAGTGGTTGTGGAGTTTCTTAAGAAAGGACAAAACCCATGAAAACAAAGGCCCAGTAACCTGGGTTTCCATTACCCTGAGCTTAAAAGAATTATTGTCTTGCTGAATGCCTTTTCATTGACAAGCCTTCTCCCCAAAAGCAGTCTCTCTGTGTTCAGGCTGTGTGTAGCCCACAGGTTAAATAGTTGACTCTTTAGAAAGTTATAGATTATTAGTTGTTCTAGACCAGAGTCTTTCTTCCTGCCATGTAAGTTGGGCTAATTCTTTTCTTAAAAGCCAAGAAAGCTGTCAAATAACCAACATTCTTTTCAGTAAAGGGAACAACAGTATATTCTCTTGGATTAGAGGAATAAGAATCTGTGCTCTATTCATTTCCCTCAGGGACATACTAGTTTTAGTGCCCAAGTGGCAACCCCCTTCTCTGAAAACAATCATGTATTGCCTTTCATATTTACATTTTACTTTGAGGAGCACTCTGAAAATAGACAGTGAATGCCTCACCCTGACACCATCTCTCTAAATGTATCAGTGAACTGTCTTACAAAATGTTATTATGACAGGTGTATGTGACCTTGGTTCATCTTTGCATATGTATCTTAACCACAGGCATAGGGGATGCTACTAGTCTTGGTGATCACATGATCCACAGTTCTTTGTCTTAATTTCTATTTTAAACTTTTCCTTAATTTCTCATCCACCTCAAAACCACTTGAGGTTGATCACATAATTTTCAGATCCCCAGATATCTGCATACAGTATATTCACAGTATTCTTAGTGGTGGATGATTTTAATCTTCAAAGTGTTGATAAATCTGGCACATACCTTAAGCAAGGAAATGACCTTGATGTTTTGATCCCTTTTTGCGCTAGACAAAGATTACTTGATTTAAGGACATAGCCTTGCTACTTCTGTTGTCATTACTAACTTTGGAGTATCAGACGGGCATTCTAACAAACCTGCATTTTTAGCTTCTTATCTGCCCAAAATGGAGAATTTTGGGCATAGGATTCTGTCTCTCTCTCTACACACACACACACACACACACACACACACACACACACACGTGTGTATGTATAATTCCAGATTTATTTGATGTATTGGTTAATTTTGTGGATCTTTTTTTTACACACCATCTTAGTCTTTGTTATAAGGGTTAGCCTCTTGGGAGAGGGAGGGATATAGAGGGCATCCCCAAAGTCTTAATACAGTTTTAGGCTTATTAACACTAAAACTAGACTAAGACTTTGGGGAAACCCTATATTGGGGTGTCCTGTAGGTAATATAAAAACGAAAGGGGTCAACAAAAGTTTTTGGTTTTTTAAAGAACTTTTTATCCCTCAACTCTCTGCAGACTCCTACGCTGCATTTGTTGTGACCCCTTTTTGGGTTTTCTCAGCAAAGATATTGGATTAGTTTAATATTTCTTTCTCCAGCTCATTTTACAGATGAGGAAACTAAGGCAAATAGGGTTAAGTGATTTGCCCAGGGTTACACAGCTAGTAATTGTATAAAGCTGTATTTGAACTCAGGAAGATGAGTCTAAGTTTGGCATTCTATCCACTTCACCACCTAGCTGGCTTATATGTTGTATTAAAGGCTAATTAATATATTCACCCTCTTGAACCTTATGAAGCCTGATAAGCAATGTGGTAAGATTAAAAATTGACTCCAACAGGCACTTCAAGGATCAAAAAGACATTTATAGGAATATAAAGGTTCTGATGACACTGAAATGAATACTAGGAGTGTCCATGATAATTTTCCTTTGATGAGCTCACATAACTTCACATTTATTCTGGCAAGTGATACCCTTAACTGAGTATGTGCATGAGAAAACCTGTTTAAAATAGGTCCTATTGAGTAGTCAGATTGGGAGCTTAGTTAGAGATAGGGACATTATGTTCTCTTACAGAGACCCAAAATTAGAGTCCTGATCTCTCTTTGCTGCTGCTCTGATGTAGCCTGGGTCAGTGAAAAGAGCATTGGACTTGGAGTAAAGAGACATGGATTCAGATTTCAGCCCTGCCACTTCCTGCCTGGGTGATATTGTTCAATTTGCTCACTTTGCTTCTCAACTAAACCTGAGTTTTCCCTTCTGTAAAGTGGATACAATAACACCTGCCAATCTTACAGGATTGTTATAACATAGAAAAGTACTTTTTAAATGATAAAACAGCAACATGGCACAATTGTTTTTTGAGATTAGTGCTTGTTAGAGATGCTATATTAATTACACTAGAATCACATAGGAAGAAAGCTGAAACCTCCTTTCCACATAAGTCCCTTGTGATGCTACTGTGATCAGATTATAATGTTTGACCACTAAATCAATTGTCACTATTTTTTCAGCAACCCCCTAAAGGATTCTGCCTTCTATGTTCTTGGGTCATATAGATCTCAAATATCTCACTCATTTATTCCTAATTACCTAGAATTAAAATATACATAATTTATATGGAATATTTCCTCTTGATTTCTGAAACCATAAATGTCTATATATGAATCCTTCCTATAAGATACTCAATCAAAATGTGTTTGTCACCTTCTGTATGCATAGCACCACACTAGGCACTGTAAGGTACACAGAATTATAAGAGTATTCCTAGCTTCAAGGAAATTAATTTACATGAAATAATAGCAAATTATCTTGTTTGCTGAATATGCTATTGTATGGTGTATTATTCCTCCATTTTTAAATTTCAGAAGTGTGTTATAGGCAAAGTGGAATAGGAGTTAAAAGAGATGAGATCAGTGACTTCTGAATTATGTGAGGGAAAGTTTTGTAGGATGAGGCCAACTTGGCTCTTAAAGGACAGGAGTAACATGACAGTGGCAAGGAAACCTAGGAGGCAACATTGTCAGAGAGGAAGAAAGGTAACAGAAGAACTCAGGGTCTAAGGAATTCATTTGGTAAGTGAGCAATAACAGGAACATAAATCAAGGGCAATACCAGAGGACAGCAGGCCAGAAGAAAAACATGGAAGTGGGTGGAAGAAGGGAAAATGGAAAGAAAAAAATGAATGACTTAATTTAAGGTAGGGAAATTATGGGCAGTCGTTTCCAGGGGCACTACTTCTAGTCCAGTTATCTGTCAAGATACATTGGTTTGGTAGCCAAAGGAAACTTAGAAGAAGAATCCTCCCTACCAAAATATTTTAATGCTTTCCCCAAACCTCTGCTCCCAGTTCTCTTGGTTGAAAGAATATAAAGGTTATAAACACTCTTCCCCCAGACCAAGAACGAAAGATCCAACTTTTGGCTTTTAATTGAAATTTATCATCTTGACATTTTGGGAAATGGATTAACTGTTTTATACTGTAATACCTTTTTTAAAAAGTTAGGACTACAAGACCAGGGGGCAAAAGGACTCTTTGGGTATGAACTAGGCATCCATTTCATATGGAAGAAGAATGAGAAAAGAAGGAAGAGAGGCCTTTCTCTATTCCCCAGGTCTCACAAATTCCACAAGAGTAATTTGTTAACTAGTAAGATATGAGCAATTAATTTGTTCAAGTAGGAAGTTAACTATTTTGTTCCACCTTTACGTATACTGTAGTTAGATATGGTACATTTTTATAGGAATGACATTGCCTTTATCAAGGTGAGAAAAATTGCTTTAAAAGTTTGTTTTTTGTTTTTGTTTTTTTTTTCAAAACTGCTTAGTGTTTTTTTTAATCTTATTTGGGCTTTTACCATGACTCTATGAAAGGTCCCAGGTAGTAAATGCATTTCAATAATAAGCCAATCCATTTCATGTATTGGGAGAAACACAATTATGCGTGTTAATGGATCTTTACTTTCAGAGTCCTATGAATAAATGTTATTAGCAGTTGATTGAACACATTCTTTCCTGTATACACCCATAGACAGGGAATCCTGGCTTCCTTAAAAAGAGAGGTAATCATTGGAAATACATAAAATCCATCAGAATGAATTATATTTGATGTTGTAGTCATAGAGAAGTATAGATTGTCTTTCTGTAATTGAATAGAAGCCTTCCTGTTTGTGATCATGAAATTCAATTAGAATGCTTTCAAAATTGTATGTTCAAATTGCCCTGTGTAGTATAAAGTGGTCTAAGCAGACTCAAATAATTTTTCATCCTCTATTTTTTAACCCAAGAAAAATACTCATAATTTAAGGGAAAACTCTAAAGATTTCATATTCATTTATAAGAGCATCCCATTTTTGGTGGTTTTTGTTTTTTTAGGAAAGGAATTGGGCATAAACAGCAACCAAAAAAACCATTCCTTTAAAAAAAAACCACAGAGGAAAAGTAAGTTAATACTTTATACAGATCTGTGGTCTTTCATCTGAGAACTTCTAAGCACTTTTCAAACACTGACTCATCAATTCATGACAGTCTTAGAAGATTGGACAGTAATTCTGCTTTCACTTGGTTTCAAAGAGCTCACTGTGCCCTAAGACATGTGTACTTTTTCCCTCATTTCTTTTCTTTTTTTGTTAGAAAGGCCAGAGGAAATATGGCTTGGGCCCAGCCCACCAGGAACTAAATATGATGAAGGAGCCATGGAAAAGCTCTACAGATTCCATATAACACATGCTAAGACTTAGAAACCAGAGACAGAAGTCTCAGCATATTTTTTCAAGAACTAGAAAGGCATTTAAAAGATGTTGAGCCCTAAATTATTCCAAGACACAAAAGTCCAACTTGCTGTGCTGAATTTACATTATAATGAGTATTTTCATATTTATTTTTTTCACAAAGTAACTGTAATAACAATACAGAGTAAGTATGTAATAATAATACTGCCAAATGTACGTTTATGTTTTTTATTTGTGTGGGAAGAAGATTCTTAAGGTTGAAGTCTTGACCTGAGAAGCTTCTTAAACAGGTTAGAATAAACTTGTAAATAAATAGTTCCTGTATCTTGGCTGTAAAAATCCATTGCCTTTAATTATAAGGTTCATGAACCTTTAGATTTTTGTTCATTTAATTGTCTCAGGGCCTGGGCACATTCATTGTACTGCTTTTTTTTTTTTTTTTTAGTAAAATACTAATGAACTTTTAGGATCTTTGAGCACATCCTGTTGACTAAGCAAGTTGATTTTCCATAGACAGGATGAGTAGTATTAAATCTGAATAGTCCCAAGGACCAAGACTAAGCTAAAAGATAAATCTGAATTATGTTATCTAATTTGGAAAGTTTTTGATAATCAAATATTTAGACTAGTTGAGCTTCCATGGATGATCAGTTTTCAGAGTAAAAACACATACCTTCACTAATGTTTTACTTCAATATCTTATCATGATGTGAAGATAATTCTGTGTCCTTACAAGTTATGCCAATGGAGCACAAACTCTCTGGTCCTTCCACCTGTAAAGTCTTTTAATGTGGGTCTGACAATAAACTATATCAGAGAGAATTATTACCACAAGGCTGACCACCAGGTGATGGATTCTTTTGGCCACAGCAATTGATTTGCAAAGAGTGAGACATAAGACTGTCCAAGCATGGAGGTCAGTCAGTCAGTCAGTCAGTCAATAAGCATCACAGGAACAGGCCCCTGCAAAGAGTATAAGAACAATGGCCAAAATAATTGGATATTTTTAGTTCAACTTCTGCACAAATTTGTCCACTTTTTAAAAAATGAAAACAGTGTTCAACTCAACATCAGTAAAAGCTGAACAAAACCACTTCAACTACTTAAACATGAATAATTTAACTCAAATTTAAATTATTTCTGTGTGGAAATTAAAAGTACCATATAATATCTATTTTATTTTAAAATGACATTCATTATTGTAAGTACAATGTAATAATTTCATTTAAAAATTACAACTTTTAAAAAATTTAAATAACTTGAGAATAGTTATAGGTAACTGAAATTTTCAATAATTAAATTTGTCTTACATTTTTGTTGGCCTAATATTTCAAAAGTAAAATAATATCCCTTCCTAATGGGTGCATAGCCTATTTGAAGATAAAATTCCACAGAAACAGCTGAAACTAGTAAAAATAAAAACAATTAGGCAGCTGGTAAGTAGCAAAAAAAAAACCACAAAGTAATAAGTGAAAATTAAAAATACAGTCCATTAAATTATTGGATTCATAATTGATAGAGAGAAAAGACCATATATTTGTTTTATACTGACGGTTTAACTATAGATAGCATGAAATCTAATGAACTGAAAAAATCATCTTGAAAATTTACATGCATAATACATTGGTAAGAAAAGTGTTTTTTCCAGAGAATATTGGATTCTTTTAATAAGCAGTGAATCTGTCAAGTTAAATTTATTAAGCACCTACTATGTGCCAGGCACTGTGCTAAATCCTGGGGTTGCAAAAAAAAAAGGCAAAAAATTAGTCCCTGCCCTCTTAAGAAGCTCCCAGTGTAAGGAGGAGATGACAGGCTAACTAACAATTGTGTACAAACAAGATATATACAAGATAAATTGGGAGTGATACCAGAGGGCAGGCACTAAGTTTTAAAAGTATTTGGAAAGGCTTTTTGCTAAAGGCAGTTTTGATGAGACTCAAAGGAAGCCAGAAGACAGGAATGAGGAAGGAGAACATTCCAGGCTCAGAATCAGAAGGTGTGTACAAGGAACAGCAAGGAGGTTAGTGTCAATGGATTGCGGAGTATGTGGAGGAGAGTAAGGAAAGGTGAGAAGGGACCAAGTTATGAAGGACTTTGAAAGCCAAACAGAGGATTTTATATTTGATTCTGGGGGTGATGAGGAATCACTGGAGTTTACTGAATGGTGTCGGGGTGTGGAGGGAGGGAGGGAGGGAGGGGTGGCATGATTTGTTTAGACATGCACTTTAGGAAAATCACTTTGACATCTGAGAAGAGGCTGTACTGGAATACAGAAAGACTTGTGGCAAAAGCAAACTTTTTTTAAAAAACATGTCTATGGCACTTCAAAAAAATTTTTAAAATATTATATAAAGTTGCTTTCAGAATTGCTATGAATAAGAAGCCTCATCCAGTAGGGAAAACATTGGTGCCACTTAAAGTTATTGATATTGTCAAAGTGATACTCAGTAAGTCATCTAAAAAATGACATGAAATGGTCCCAGTTGCAGATCATTCAACAGGAAGGAAAATGACTCAAAAACTGAAAACCTTTGTGATCAATTAATTGAAAAATTAATATCTATTTTACATTGCAAGTGAATGAAATAGCAGATAGTGTTAAAGATGCACAATCAATTACATATGCACAATGCACTGCTGAAACAGCAGAGATTTATTATTTTGCAACCCTATTGGTGGCTAGAAAGTAGTTTACAATTATGCTTTGAAATTGACTAAGAAATCCATACCGTTTGACTCAGTGGATCACTGTTGCAAGGCATATACTCCAAGGAGGTCAATGATAAAAAGAAGGGTCCTATATTTAGGCCAATATATTTGTAACATCATTTTTTTGTAGTAGCAAAGAGCTGGAAACAGAGTGGATACTCGTTAATTTTTAAATGGCTTAAAATTGTGATTTATGTATGTAACAGAATTTTACTGTGTTTAAGAAATGATGGGTATGATGAATACAGAAAGGCATGGGAATATATGAACTGATACAAAGTGAAGTAAACAGAACTAGGGAAACTATATACAGTGATCCCAACACTATAAAAGGGAACAGCAATATTTTTTTAATTGAAAGAGAATGCCATGAAACTGTAATGAATAAGCTTGGCCCCCAAAAAGAGGCATGAGAAGGCATCTCCCCAGTCTTTAAAAGATAGGGGATTCTAGACACAGGATATGGCAAGTAATAGCAGATATTTTTAGTGTGTTGACTGTTTTTTCTGAACTGTCTGTTATTTCTCCTTTTTACTTTTTCTTGTAAAGAATGATTCTCAGGGAGGAGAAGGCATATATTGGGAAATAGAAGTGATGTCACAACAAAAAATGTTTTTTAAAAAGAAAAAATTCTGAGGCTACAATGCCTATAAACTTACTGTTTTCCTTTTATTGTGAAAATGCTGGCAGGCAGAAAACTTTTTTTTTTTAACTTTATGAGGAAGATGTTAGGAAATCCAAGTACTTTATGAGAGGTTCCACCCTTCATTTACTACTGCTAGTTTGTATTAGAAAGTTTCTTTTTGGAGCTCATTTTAAAAGCTGAGGTAACATAATGCTTTATATACAATAATGATTAGCCTTTCAAACTGAATTTTATATATAATTATAGATAATATTTTTGTATGGTAAGTTGGTGATTCTTCATAAAATGTTACAGCTCAAAGGAGAAATCTTAAAGATGCTCTAGTTCAATACTCTCTTTTTACAGATGAAGAAACTGAGCCACAGAGAAAAGAAGTGACTTGCCCCCAAAAAGGCAGTAAGAAGAAGAACAGGGTCTTCTTAGTCCTGGGGTATCTGATGATAATCTCAGTCAAGTGTTCCTTGTAGACACTGTGCTACTTTTCAGCACTTGTTAATAATTTAGCAAAAGCTTATACTATACTACCCACATTCTCACCTTGGTATATCAATCCAGCTGATAAAGTCCAGGGGAAAAGGAAATAAAGTGGACCACCTAACCTGTGGGATTTTGGTCACTTTTGCTTTAGAGTTTTCAGGGGTCTTGAAGGTCATTAGTTCAAATGTGGTGCCCTGAGAGGTGGTGTCTCACCCCCCATCCCCTTAGAGGTCTTTATTTTTTTGTTTGTTTTGTTTTGTTTTTGCGGGGCAATGGGGGTTAAGTGACTTGCCTAGGGTCACACAGCTAGTAAGTGTTAAGTGTCTGAGGCCAGATTTGAACTCAGGTACTCCCGAATCCAGGGCCGGTGCTTTAACCACTGCGTCATCTAGCTGCCCCCTTAGAGGTCTTTATAATAGAATGGATGGCCATTTGTCAGGTTCATGGTGGTGACAGTTCCCTTTGGATGTGGGATTGACCAGATGGCTGTTGAGGTTCTTTCCAGTTATCAGATTCTGTTATCTTATTAAAATCCTGTGATAAACCAATGTACTTCTCCAGGCTTACCAATCATTGCTCCATTTCTCACAATCTACATTCCAACCAAACTGTTCTTGTATTCCATTTCCCACCTCCAAGCCTTTGTATGGCTAGTCTTTTGTGAGTAAAGTACTCTGCCTCCACAACCCTACTCTTTAGAATCCCTAGTTCCCTTCAGAGATCAACTCATGTGCTGCCTCTTATAGAAAGTCTTTTTTGTTAATGCTCCCTTTCTTTTCAGATTTTCAAATTTAATCATATCTATTTATCAGTTAATTCCACTGCATATAAGCTCTTTGAGAGGAGGGCCTTTTGGTTTTTTGTTTTGTTTTGTTTTGTTTTGTTTTGACTTTTTCCTTGTGTTTCCAATGCCTAACATGTTTGTTGGATTGGATTGATGAATGATTTTTTAAAAAAGATTTTTTTTTTTTGCTAAAAATTGGTCCTAGAAATTCTTTTTCAGGGTAAACAACCTCTTCTTTCCTTTTCATTTTTCAAAATAAGTTTTTATAGATCTCTTCTGTTTCTTACATCATCAGTTATCCCCAGCAGCTTCCCTTCTCCCTGTCCCAGAAAGCCACTCCATATGACAAATAGTATTTGTAAGAGGAACAAATGGTCAGCATAACTAATAGAGGCATTGAAAAAGTTCCCAAACAAGCAGTTTGGCAGAAACTAGGCACAGACCAACATCTCACATTGTAGATACCAAGATAAGGTCAAAGTGGGCATATTATTTAGACGTGAAGGGAAATATCATAAACGATTTAGGGAAGCAGTGTTAGAGGGCTTAGGTTCATATCCTGCCTCTGATCCCGTGTGACCTTGGACAAGCCTCTTTATTTCCCAAGGCCTCAAGGAGTTGCACTAGATGGTCTGTGAAATACCTTTTAGCTCTAGATCTATTACCCTGGGACCCTTTGAAATGCCTTTGCTTGTGCAATCACTTTAGTTGCCTTGGGCAGTTCTCACTTCTTTTAAAATTTTCTCTTCTCTGTAGTGACTCTCCTAGTCATTAGTATAAAGGAATGAGGTTCCACAGTAATTCAAGTCATCAGATTTATTTTTAAACTTTATGGTTTCAAGGGAAAAAATGTTGTAATTTTCTGGTTAGAATTAAGTCTAAATTAACAATAGCTTTATGATCAGACTGAAGGCAAATTTCACTTGAAGATAAAGAGATCTTCAGTTTCCTCTTTCTACTCCATTGATAAGTAGCTTTCTCCCTTGAGCAGGAAATACAGGCCCATATTTCTGTCACAGGTTTGATCTTGAAGCATGATCCATCAGTTAGAAATGATGGATTGTTCCTTTGCTCCTGTGTTTGGGTGGGAGTCACTCTTTTATCTCTGTTGTTGTATGCATCAAATTGGAAACAGAAGAGGACTGATGTTATTCAGTCTATCTTCCTGCTAATCCAGCATACTTATTACAATGAAGGAGGATTTTTTTTCTATAACTGTTCAGTTGGCACTCTCTAGATGATTGACCTCTATGATTTACTTTATATATGAAGAATTGTAATCAAAGGCATAATCGTTTATTAAAGACATGCAGGAAAGGCAATGTGGCACAGTGAAAACAGGCCTTGGACCTGACCTCAGAAGACCTGGTTTAAATTGGCATGTGCCTCTAACTAGCCTTGTGACCTTGGGCAAATCATGTAATGTTTCTAAGTCAGCTTCCTACTTTCCTTATTTGTAATGTAGAAGAAAACAGAATTGCTTGGAATGTTGTTTACAGACTATCACAAACTATATAAATGAGACCTAGTTTCTTTATCCTTTGAACTAAGGGATAAATTAGGCTCCTGGCGAGAAATTCCAACCTAACTATGCATCTTCAAGCAAGACAAGAAGCCAGACTGCTGCTACATTGCGACAAGATGTCATAGGTTCCATTAAGTTTGCTTTTTTTTTAAGTTGTCTACTATTACAAGCCCCTATTTTAAGTGATAGATTTTCAAGGGCAGATATCAGAGAAACCCTCCTCTGAAAGAGCTTACAATGGAAAAATAAGGAGTAGGGGAAAGATATATTTATACATAATTATGCTCAGAACAAAAATTGTGATAAATGCAAATGAGAGGTCCAAATTGGGGAGGAGGGCACCCAGGGCCTAAGGATAATGTGAGGAAAGTTACAAAGACAGGAAAGAGAGGAGGATGTTTGGTTTGGGTATTGGTTATTTATATATATATATATATATATATATATATATATATATATATATATATATATGAAAGAGAGGAGTGTGAGATAAGGCTAGGATGAGACATTGTAGAAGCATTTGAATGGCAGGATCAGGAATTTTTATTTTGGTTATCATTAAGTTGCATTGCACTGATTTCAATAGGGAGCCCTGAAGATTTTCAAGTCAAGTATTGGTATGATCATATTGGTAAATTAGATTAATTGAGCAGTGCTATGAAGGCTGCATTTGGAGAAGGCAAAGATGGGAGTCAGGGAGACCAGTAATGAATCCTTGTCTTAGTTCATACACCATCTCCTGCATGAAGTCTCTCCTGCTCCCCCCAGTTGCTTTGCCTTTCTCTCAAAAGGTTGCCTTGCATTTATCTTGCATATACTTATATTTGTACATTTTATCTCCTATTATGTTTTTGTATCCCCAGCTCCTCAAACAGTGACTAGCATGTAGTAGATACTTAATAAATGCCCATTGATTGATTGATTGATCTAGATGAAAAGAGTCAGAGACTGAACTAGGGTGGCTGTAGGCCCTACCAAGCTATAACACCTTTGAGTAGAGACCAGCCCAGCAATTGGCTGTGTGACCATGGTCAGACAACCGATCCAGCCAACTTTGCTGAGACTCATCACCAGAAGGCTGCATTCCTGGAGATGACTTTTTTAATGTTTACATTTGTCACAGCAATTTATGAAGATCATCTACTGGAGGAAGAGGGATGGTTGTAAGATATTTTGGAGGGAGAAGATATAGGATTCTGCCATTGATTAGATGCTTGGGGATGAGAAAGAAGGAAAAGTTAGAGACTCTTTGGTATATAGGAAGATTTTTTTGGTCACTGATGTCCTTGGGGTGTTTACTTAGTAGTGGTGATATCTCTGAGTCAGAAGGCATGGAGATTTTAACCACTTGCTTTGCATATTTCCAAATTAGTCTCCAGAATTTCTAGATCAAATTAGAGCTTCACCATCAATGCATTAGGGGGTCTGTTTTTCCACAGCTCCTCCAACATTAACCATTCCTTTCTCTTAGGTTTTGAGCCTCAGTGACTGGAAAGATAATGGCATAGCAACACAATTAGAGAAGTTAGAGAGGCAGGTGTTGGTGGGCAGAGAATGAGTTCAGTTTGGGGCATGTTGAGTTTGAAGTGGAAGAGAAATTGGGTGAAATAACTAACAGGTATTAAACATAGGAGACTTAAGTTCTAGGAAAAACTGTGCAAGCCATCTTCATAGAGGTCATCATTGAAGCCCTGGGAGTATAAAATCCCAAGCATTGAGAGAACATTGGATTTGTAATCAGAGCTTGGATCCTGGCTCTTCTACTTAATATCTGCTTGATTCTTGAAAAGTCACTTCTAACCTCTCTAACCTCAGATTTCTATGTGTCCATGAGAGGATTGGACTAGATTATTTCTAAGGTACAGACAGCTCTATATGATAGTTAATATTTATATATAGCATCTACTATGTGCCAGGCACTGTACTAAGTGCTTTACAGATATCTCATTTGATCCTTACAACAATCCAGTGAGGTAGGTGCTGTTATTATCAGATGAGGAAACTGAGGCAAACAAAAGTTAAGTGACTAGCCCAAGGTCAAACAGCTAGCAAGTGTCTAAGGTTGGATTTGAACTCAGGTCTTCCTGACTCCAGGTCGGGTGTTCTGTTTATCGACTGCACCACCTAGCTGCCCTTGTGATCCTATGACAAAACAGCCAAGGACAAAACCTTGGAAAAGATCCTTGTTTAAGGAATAAGAAGAAGATAAGTAGCCAACAACAGAAGCAGAAAAGGAACAGTCAGAGAATTAAGAAGAGAATTGTGTAAGTGTCATGGAAGCCAAGGGAGGAGAGGTTAACAAGAAAGAGGAAACAGTGTGTTATACTACAGACAGCTCAAAGAGGATGAGGATAGAAGACAGACCCTTGGATTTGGCAATAAGGGAGGGGGTCATTAGTGTCTTTGAAGAGAACAGCTTCCAAATCCGGCCTCACACACTTGACACTTACTAGCTGTGTGACCCTGGGCAAGTCACTTAACGCTCAATGCCCCGCAAAAAAGAAAGGAAGGAAGGAAGGAAAAACAAGAACAGCTTCAGTGGAATGGAGGAGACCAGAAAGCATATTACAAGATCCCCTTCAAAGGAGAGTTGATTGGCAGGGTCAAATCACTGACCAAACAAAGCTGCAGCCACGAACCAGTATTCACCAAATTCTTGAAGCTACATGGTAGGATTTCAAAATTAGGATGTGGCTGTAAGTTGAGAAGTGGTTAGGCATCTGATATCTAGCCTAACACTGTGCCTTACACATAATAATCACTTAAATGTTTAAGTTAAATTTATTTAGGTACTCAGAATAGCATAGTTGACGTATTTACTTCTCTGCCACTTCATGCTTACTGTGCAATATAATCAATGGATATTAAGTTTGTGGTTAAGGCAGGAGATGATTAAAAACTAGAATAAGTGTCCACAGTTAGTCCAGAGATCTGGATACAGAGATCAGGACAGAAACTCTTGAGACCAAGGAAAAGAATATGGTTGAAGGTCAAACAGATTCTGACAATAAGTCTATCCTCCACTTCTAGTATGTTTAGTGATATGCCCTGTCTTACCAGGGAAGCTGATGTTATCGACCAGCAGGATATGTATTTTGAGTCAGGAAAACTTGGGTTCAAATCCTACCTCTGACACTTATTGGCTGTGACCAATGGCAAATCACAACCTATCAGAGTCTCAGTTTCCTCCTTTGTAAAATGAGGAGTTTGTCCTAGATGAACTTTTAAGGTAAGCCGTTCCAGGCCTAAATATAAGATTTTGTGATCTGGTAATTGTACTATTGAGATATTCCTACATATAAATGGGCATGTAAGAGGGATGTTCTCTGATAGGAATATAGTCAATGGTCATGGAAAAATAAAAAAGCTACTTAATTCATAAAGACATTGAGCCTATGACTTTGGCTTCTTCTTTCTTAATACAGTAAAGGGGCATCTTCTTTCTTCTAAAGCCATGGTATGGAGGTGACCCTGCATTCTTAAAGGCAGCATCAGCAAAGCACAAGATCAGATAGGTCTCCTGAATGGGAAAGGCCTTTCATTGGTCTGTTGTCAGAGGCCTATCATAGCTAAGTGTGGAGAGACTCGTGACCAGAAGATCGCTTATGCTGGAGGACATGAAGACCACCTGCTAAGGCATGCTGGTGTTGGGATTAGTGAAATCATAAATCTTTTATAATAATTATATCCTTTTCTTTGTATTTTATATAAAATGAAATAATGTTAGAGTCAGTAGATACCTTAAAAATTGTCTAGTCTAACCCCTTCAACTGTACAGTGACTAAACCAAGGGCTAAAGAGATAAAGTGATTTGTTCAAATTCACACAACTAATTCAAATAAAGGCTAGAATTCAGATTTGACACATTTTTAAAAGGTTTTTTTAAATATCAGTTCCCTAGATATTTCTTGAACACTTACTATTTATTCAGTAGTGTACAAGGTGTTGTATGGAATATAAAAGACATGTTAGATAATTGCTTCATTCAAGGAGCTTTTAAGTCTCACTTGGCAGGTAAGACACTTTAAAAAATTATAACAATACCGGATACTTTTTTTAAAAATAAAGTGCCAAAAATGAGTGGTATGGATGTTAAGTGCTATAGAAATTTAAAGACAGGAGAGATCTTCACAGAAGTGAACTTCAGTTACTTCATGGAAAGTTTAAAAAGGAAGATTAAGATTTGATTCTTGTAGGTAAGATTAGATAAATGAAAAGGAAGGGAAAGGCATTCAAGAAGGAGAGTATAGCATAAGCAAAGTTTTTATATAGTTTATATTGTCTTAACTTTTCTGATCTTGACCACCAACACTGGTCAGTTTGAACTGAGTGACTAACCTTTCTGTGCAAGAGAGAAAAAACTCTTTAAGACCACTGATCAACAGGGAAAAAAATTCATATGTGTGTGTGTGTGTACACACACAAATCAAAAGAGGTCTAAGCAGAAAAAGAAAGGGTGCCATGGTCAACTGAGTCATTTTAAAAATTCACAATAGGGATCATAACCATATATTCAATAAGTATGACAAAATGTATTGTCTATACATATACAGTGTGCTTGATGTCTTATATTTCATTTTTAAAAGTTTGTTCCAGCATTTAGCAGCATCCTAGCAGGTGTCCTGAGATACTTGACGATACTTCCCTGAAGAGTGCTCTGCCTTCTGTTTATTAAAAATGGCTAAGCCTTCAAAGGGACAGTCATAAAGAATGGGACTGAAGGACCTTGTCATTTTGGTTTGAGGGGTCTTATTACTGACAGTTTCACAAAGAGTGTTATAGGTATTCCTGAAAGCAAAGATAGCACAGATGGCTTGAGGCTAATTGGAACAACTGTTTCTTTTGTTTTGTTTTGTTTTGTTTGTTTTGTTGAGGGTTAAGTGACTTGCCCAGGGTCACACAGCTAGTTAAGTGTCAAGTGTCTGAGGCTGGATTTGAACTCAGGTACTCCTGAATCCAGAGCCAGTGCTCTATCCACTGCACCACCTAGCTGCCCCCACAACTGTTTCTTTTGATATGAACATTGCAGTAAATTTCAATATGACCATTCTGTTGATTACCAGATGAAGGAAAGCTAGGTGGCACAGTGGATAAAGGGCTGGCCCTGAAGTTAAGAGGACCTGAGTTCAAATCTCACCTCAGACACTTACTAGCTATGTGACCCTGGGCAAGTTACTTGACCCCAGTTGTCTTAAAACATCCCGGGCCATCTCCAGTTGTCCTGATATCTATCTTGCCACTGGACCCAGATGGCTCTGGAGGAGAGAGTGAGGTGGTGACCTTGCACAGCCTTCCCTCACTTAAACCCAGTTCATTGCAAGTGATGACATCACCTGATGTCATGAACGAAGGACAAACAACAACCAGATGTGGTAATAATCAAATGAGATAATATATGTAAAGCACTTTGTATACCTTAAAACTCTATGAATATTCCAACTATTATTACCTATGTGATCTTGGACAAGCAACTTCCCTCCTCTATAAAATGAGGAGGTCTGCGCAGACAGGCCAAATTGAATGGCCTTTGCTCCATCGTCACCCTTCTTAACCTCTCTGCAACCTTCCATGCTGCTGATCCCCCTCTTCTTTCAATGTTTCCATGAAGTTACTATTTCTTGTTTCTCCTCCTGCCCGTATGAGGGCTCCTTCTGTCTCTTTGGCTGTATCGTGTCCATATCATACCCACTAGCTATGGGTTATACCCACAGCACTATGTCCTAGAACCTCTGAGCTCTTCTTCCTCTGTACTATTTAACTTGGGGATCTTATCGGCTCCCATGGTTCTAAATATCATTTCATTCTCAGATTGACTTATCTCTTTTAACCTTTACCAGTTCACAGTCCTTGGACTGGGTCCTAAGTAAGTCTCTTCATCAGGAAATTCATCCTGTGAGAATGCACCATCTTTGGTACTCATACTTCATCACTACCTCCCATTGGAGGGTAAAACTAAGAAATCCTCCCAAAGCCTTTTACCATGTAACATCTCCCAGGTATGCCCTCTTCTCTCCTCTGAAAGTACCATCACCCTCTTCGCCTTATACCTGCACTATTGCAGTAACTTGCCGGTTCGTTTCCCTGCTTCAGGGCTCTCTGCACTCCCATCTATCCTGCACTCAGCTGTCAAATTAATTTTCCTAAAGTGTAGATCTGAGCGTGTTTCAACCCGCTGTGCCTCCCCACCCCCCACCCCATTCAATACATTCTAGTAGACTCCCTATCACCTCCAAGATGAAAGGTAAAATCCTCTGTTTGGCATTAAAAGCCCTTCACAACCTTGCCCCTTCCCATCTTGACCTTAGTTTTTACCATGTACTCTGCCATCTTCTAATGCTAGCAGTTCATATCACAACACTCCCCTGATCCCTGACTTTTTCATTGACTGTTACCCTGGCCTGAAATATTCTCCCTCTTATCTCTCTCCTGTCCTCCCTCGCTTCCTTTCTTGACTAAAATTCTATCACTTACAAAAAGCCTTTTCTGATCCCTATTTATGCTTTCTCTCTAGGTATTCTCTCTAGTTTATCCTGCAAATTGCTTATTTGTATATATTTGTTTGTATATTCTCTCTGGTATTATTAGACTGTTTTCCCTTTCTTTGTATCCCCAGAACTTAACACAATGCCTGGCATCTAGTAAGTGCTTAATAAAAGCTTATTGACTGACTTACTAGATGACCTTTAAGGTCCCTTCCAAGTCTTAATTCAAATGATCCTCTAATGCTCAGATAGATGATGAGAAAAGAAACAGCAAACTTGGACAAAAATAGGCACAAATAAGGAATCATCTAGTTGGGGAGGTAGGTCCTGACAAAAGGCCTCACACTTTTAAAATGTTTCAATTTACGTGGCAAGTGTTTGGAACCTTCCACAAATTGAGCCTTATCCTTTGTGTATTGAGGTATTTAGCATCCTACTACCCAGACAGGTTACTATGGGGGTAGAATACAAGTACTATTGAATAGTTATTTTGTGGTTCCCCACCACTTGAAGCTAGGGGCAGTACTCTATCCAAAAGAAATAAGAAGAATGCACACAAACAATTGAAAGCAGCTGGCCACTGGGCTTCAGAGCCTCAGGAATAACTAGGTTCAAGCCCTATCCCTGACACCTTCAGGTTGCAGGCCTTGGACAATTCACTGAAATTCTCAGTGCCACAGGCAACCAAGACTAAAAGTTGTAGACTTCACGATAATTGTGAATCTGAATTGTTAGAGGCAATTTCCTTAGTGGAAGTTCCCTACATCAACGAAATTACAGATCTAAGCAACAGAAAAGAATGGTGGCAGTTTTGTGGTAACAAAGAACTGTAAACAAAGGCAGCAATTGCTGATCGGGGTTTTGAGCAATCTCAAAAGGTTCGTTGAATCAAACTATTCATCTGAATTACATTTTGCTTTCATGTTATTCCTATCAATTGTAGAATGGCTAACCAATTATTGTTCACAAATACAATAAATACAGTACGATGCCATAAGAAATCATGAGCATGAAGATTTCAGAAAACCTAGGGAAGACTTACTCAACCTGATGCAGAGTGAAGTAAGAAGAAAATAGAGAAACAACATACAAAAAGCTTAAAACAACATAATGGAAAGAACAAGAAAATTAAACCAAATGTTATTTTTTACATTGACCAAAGTTGGCCCTGGGAAGGAAATGCACAAACTCCTTTCACTGGAGAAATAGGAAACTCTGGATGTGGAATGTTGCATATGCTATAAGACATGGTTGGGATTTTTGGTTGGTTTTGCTGGATTTTTTAAGGGAAATTTTGCTAATTAGGAGCATATTTGGAAATGAGTGTTACATGAAATTAAGAGGCATTAATAGAACTTTTTAAAAAGAAAAGAAATGAGAGGGGTAGTACTGTAGTAGGTAAAATCCGATTACCACAATTGGAATTTGGCCAGGATAGCCCCAGTTTTGTTAGTCTGTCAGTAATAGGCTGGGTACGAATACCAAAAGGAAAGAAAGATAACCCCTGACCTCAACATGTAAAAGGAAGCTAAAAATTGGTTAGTGAGGGGAAGAGAAGGTAGGGGAGAGGGAGTACTGATGAGACATGAGTGAGTGTTGAGGTTCATTGGATCAAAAATGAAGTTCCCAGGGACATGACTAAGAAGTCAAAACTGGCTGGGAAAAGAAGAGATGGTTAGCCTAGATCCCCTCCTTAAATAGACGTTTTGGAGCTTATTAAGAGCGGGAAGGTAGAGAGGGCAGAAGGCCAAGGCTGACCCACATTTATAGGCTGATGAGATTCCTGGGGGCATGATGGAGGAGGAGTCCACAGGAATACAGCCTGGTGGGAAATGAAATGAGGTGGAGAAGATTTTTCGTCCTTTACCCAAATCAGTAAAGTGCATTTTATGCATTCCTCTTACAGTATTCTTATCTACATATTATACAAATCACCACTTTTTTTGTCTCTTAGATTAATTGAGTTTTCTTTTCTGCTTCCTTCAGCAATTTTTTATAATTGCTGTAAAAAATTAAAATATATTAATAAATATTTTAAAAATTTAAAAAAAAGTTATTTCTTTTCTTTTATCTATATCTTTCTCTCTATGTTGTTACCTTGCTTAGGCTCTAAGTGCAATGGTCACTCATGGCAGGATCCTATAGCACAGAAGATATCTGTCCCATTTTTCTAACTTAGGACAATTTGCCCCTATTTTTTCAGACTGCTGGCCCTCAGCACCCCAGGCAGTCAACACATTTTTGACAGAATTAGTGTGGATACCCAATCTGTTTCCCTACTGCAATCCAGAACTCACAACCTCAAGCAATCCACCAGCCTCAGCTTCCCTAAGAGCAGAGATTATAGGGTTCACCACCTTGGCAGTGCCAGTAACTTTATTTCAAGTGGTAGTTTTGGTGTAAGGGAAAGAGCACTGAAGTGTGCTAAGAGTCAGGAGCCCCTGCTTCAAATCACAGCTCTGACATTTATACTATTCCCTGCTCTGACATTTATGCTGTGCCCTGATTGGGTAAATCACTTAAACTTTCTGGGTCTAAGTTTATAGTTGTAAAATGAAGAGACAGAGATGAGATGATAAGCTTCCTGCAGTATCTTCCCGCTCTAAATCTATGGTCTTGAATTCTTTAAAAGCAAATATGTTTTGTTTTGTCTTTGGTGGTTTGAAGACCTGTGAGAATCCAGAGAAATGTGACTACGTCAGGCCCATAGGGTCAGATTTACTTGCCATTTAATTATTGAGGAAAATGCTAATAAATAGTATCTGTCATGATGCCTAATAGGTAGAGACTTTGCTCTATATTAATAGTAATTTATAGTGTTTTGAAGATGCTTGGAAATATACAGGCAAAAGGAAAAGTCAGCAAGATCCTATGGCATTACGCACTCTATTTAGAATTCATCTCATCTGATTTAATTTTGTCAGCAAGTTGAATGGACCAGTGATCTTAGCAATCCTTGTGAAATCATTCCTCTACTTTGAGGTAATGCTTACTGATAGGCACAATTCAGTCAACTGTGAATAGGCATGAGGTGAAAAGGAGCTACTGTGTTTTTCTCTCTTTATTCACATTAATTAAGGATTCATATATCCTAAGGTGTGTATACACACAAACACACACATATGCCTTATACATATGTCCATCTCCCCCATGCCAGGAACCCTTCTCTGGGAAAAGGAAACCAAGAATAAGTTGACATAGCTGTACAATGATGGTACAATTCATGGATTGTATCTGACTACAACTGTCATCATTCCTTACTCCAGTTCTAGAGAAAGCTGTATATAGGCTCTGGAGCTGCATGAGTCATGCATGACCTGGGGCCCAACACAAAACCCTCTCAGTATCCCCATTCAGCACAATGACAGTCCAGGGAGAGAAAGCCCCTGGACCAAACATGAAAGGTTAGCAAGATACTGTTTCAGCCTTACCCTGTATTTCTTCTTCACTCACTCCTCTCTGTCTCTGTCTCTGTCTCTGTCTCTGTCTCTGTCTCTGTCTCTCTCTGTTTCTCTCTGCCTCTCCCCCTCTCTCCTCTCCCCTCTCCCCTGACTGAATACAGGATAAGCCAGTTCAAACCAAAACAGATCCGAGTCCTTCCTGCTACCTGGATTCCCTAAATACTTTATTGGAAGTGTAATCAGTTACCATTTGGTTCAGCTATTTCTTTCAGCCCCAGGGCTTTGGCCAGTGTCCCATGGGGTTCTCTCTTGTGTTTTATTTAGTCACCGCCTTCTGCTCTTTTGTTTTAAGTCCCCATGCTACTCCATTCTCCCTACAAGGCTGACAAAATAAAGAACTTGAGACAATAAAGTCATCACCTGCCCAGCCTTCTCAAGGTGTGTGCTAGGTAAACAAGGTAATTGGTGTGGGGGGGAGGGAGAATTAAAGGTGGAATTTTAGCATACTATGAGAGGTATTATGGTGTAGCAAATAGGGAACCATGCCTCAAATGTGGGAAATCTAGGTTCAAATCTCACCTCGGATACCCACTGGCTTATGAGACCCTTAACAAATCAATTGACCTCTCAGTGCCTGAGGCAATCCTAAGACTGTAATTTGCTAAAAAGGGGGCCAACTTGTAGAGAGAGTTCCCTTACCTGGGAGTGAATCACCTTTCCATTACTTATGTATACTTATAGGACACTAGGACAGGTAGAAATAGCAATCAAGTATAGGAATATGTTGGAGGAGCTCAAGTCGCTCACTTGCTGAGTGCCAATACAGGTTAGGAGTCTGAACATTTCTTGGTTATTTTGGAAATGTATATTAAATTTATTCATCTGAATAGAACTGGAAGCTGAAGGCAACTTTGGTAAGGCAAAAAAAAAAAGTGGGCCTGAAGAAAACAATGAAAACATTGCTCAGTTGTAAACTGGTTTTGTGCATGTTCATATCATTTAATATGAAACAACCATGTGGAAAACACCAGGCACCTGCCTCTGGGAGAAGACATTCTGTTTTCTTCCCACCACATGGGTGGCAGCAACCTATTTCCATTGGTTTCATAGCCAGAACAGCTTAAAGACCCAGCAGTCTTTAAAACTACCGGGCAGGAAAATTCTTATTCTCTTTTCAGCAGAGTCCATGGATTTGTTGTTGTTGTTCAGTCATGTCCAACTCTTCATGACTTCTTGAGGTTTCCTTGGCAAAGATACTAGAGTAGTTTGCCATTTCCTTCTCCAGCTCATTTTCAGATGAGGAAACAGAGAAGAACAGGATTAAGTGACTAGCCCAGGGTCTCATAGCTAGTAAGTGTCTGAGGCTGGATTTGAACTCAGGAAAATGAGTCTTCCTGACTCCAGGTCTGGCACTCTATCCACTGCACCACCTTGCTACCCAATATCCAGAGAATGAAAGTCCTAATCACCTGAGGCTTAGGTACTGTGTACTGAATAGTACAATAGATGGGGAACGTGACTTTTCTCGCATGGATCGTTGCAACATTGCTATGACCATCATTTCTACTTTTTTTTCATTCCATTCAACAAACATTTATTAAGCACCTATTAGGTACCAGGCACTGTACTAAGTTTTGGGAATATAACAACAAAAACTAAAGCATTTCCTGCCCTCAAGGAGCTTACATTCAACTAAACCTGTTGCTAAATGTGACTGATTAAGACTTTCAGTTAGAGTGACCTTTACAATGATCAAGAGAATTCCAGAATTCTCTAGTTTATAATATAAGAACTCTGCTTTGCTCTTGTTGATCTTCTTTCCATTGAATTTAATTGTGCTTCAAGTACATTTATCAATTATAATACATTATATTTATATAGTATTTTAAGATTTGCAAAATACTGTACGTCTATTATCTCCTTTGATCCTCATACCAGATCTGTAAGATAGATGTTGATATTAGCACTTTTAAAGATGAGAGAGGCAAGTCTAAAAGAGGTTAAGTGACTTGTCCAGTGTCACAAAGATTGTGTCTGAAGCAGGTTTGGGCTCAGTTGTTCTTGACTCAGTTCTCTGTTAACCTACACTGCCTATCCTAGACAGCTAAAAAAAAAACCCTTGTTTTCAGTAATATTATAGAGATGTCAGGGTTTTTTCTTTTTTTATAAAAATGGGTATTTTTACAGTATCTTCTATTAGTTTATAATGCGTTTGGTGTACTGATGTACTTTCCTTATCTTTTGCTTGAGCTGCTAGCCATGCTCTCTAAGGAAAAGGGTATTGTTCTAGTTTTAGCCATTATAATACTGTTCTGTTTAATATTGCATTATCTATGGGTTGCCATAAACTTGTTACAAATTGTAGAGCTGACATAACACCAAAGGAGGCACTTCCTCTGAATGTTGCTTTGTTTTGCTTTGAACAAATTAGTATGTTGACATTTGTCGCTGATGGGTTTCTCTATTTGCTGAAAGGTTTTTAGGGGGTTTGACAGCATGAATGGTTTGTCCTACAGACTTTTGAGAATTGATAAAAGCATCTTTGTTCTTGGTACAAAAGCATAACAGATATCTTACTGAATGACACACACAAAAAGGGACAGCTTGTATAGCTCCACCACAAAAGCCAAGAAAATAATTTTGGAGCCACCAAGTAATGGCTTCTTTCATATTATTCTCAATCTCCACACTTCTAAACAATACTTTTTTCCTGATTAAAGAATTATGTATCTCATTAATTACAGTAACAATCAGTATTTGATGCTATTTTAATAAATTGAAGGTTTTCATTTCATTGTACTCCTCTTATTTATTGTTTGTAGAAATGGATGAAACAACTAGGTGGTGCAGTGGATAGAAGGCTGGGCCTGAAGTTAGTAAGACCTGAGTTCAAATATGTCCTCAGACACTTACTAGCTGTGTGACCTTGGGCAAGTCACTTAACTTCTCTGTCTGCCTCAGTATTCTCATCTGTAGAATTGAGATAATAATAGCACCTACCCCTCAGGATTGTTGTGAAGATCCAGTGAGATAATATTTGTAAAGTTCTTAGCACAATGCCAGGCATATAGTAGGTATTTAATAAATGTTTATTCCCTTCTCCTACCCTTCTTCCCCCTTGATGAAAGAAATGACAAAAATAGATGTTATATGGTGGCAAGATTGAATTGCTATTCCCAAATTTTCAGGTGATAGAAATTATGATAAAGGCTATTGAAGATTTAGAAAGTAGAACTTTATACATAGAGAGTTGGGCGTGGGAGGGAGTACCATGGAAAGAATAGTATGTGTTTTGATACATAATTGAATTGATACAAAACAAACTTTTGGTTTAATATCCAGATAGCATAACATTGGGACAGCTAGGTGGTGCAGTGGATAGAGCACTGGCCCTGAAGTCAAGAGGACCTGAGTTCAAATCTCACCTCAGATACTTACTACCTGTGTGACCCTGGGCAAGTCACCTAACCACAATTGCCTTAAAACATCCAGAGCCATAGCTAGTCATCTTGATATATATCTTGCCACTGGACCCAGATGGCTCTGGAAGAGAGAGTGAGGTTGGTGACCTTTCATAGTCCTCCATCATTTAAACTCTAATTTAGTTCAAGTTATAACATTAGTGGATAGAGGAGCAGCTAGGTGGCATGGTAGATAGAGTACCAAGCCTGAAGTCAGGAAAACTCAACTTCATCAGTTCAAATCCAGCCTCAGACACTTAAAAGGTGTGTGACCCTGAGCAGGTCACTTAACCTTATTTGCCTCAGTTTCCTCATCTGTAAAATGAGCTGGAGAAGGAAATAGCGAACCACTCCAGTATCTTTGCCAAGAAAACCCCAAATGAGGTCATGAAGAGTCATTCACGACTGAAAAACGACTTAACAACAACAGTTGATAGAGAGCTTGCCATAGAGCCAGGAAAACCTACCTTTTATACGTACCAGCTGTTGTTGAATCATTTTCAGTCATGTCTGACCTCATTTGGGATTTTTTTGGCAAAGATATTGGAGTGGTTTGCAATTTCCTTCTCCAGCTCATTTTACAGAAAACTGAGACAAACAGGGTTAAGTGACTTGCCCAGGGTCACACAGCTAGTAAGTGTCTAAGGCCAGATTTGAACTCAGGAAGATGAGTCTTCCTGACTCCAGTCCTGGCCCTCTACCCACTGTACCACCTAGCTGCCCTTAGTGGCTGTGTGAACCCAGGAAAATCACTTAAACACTCAACTAGTCAACTTTCTAAGACTAAGTATCAGAGAAGATGGTGATACGCACTGGTAGAGAAGGTTCCTTATACCATTCTCTATCCCAGTCCTAAGCAGATTGTCCCTCTGTGATTTCTTTTCCCTTGTTAGTTTTTTCGAGGTGCTAAACAGCTTTCCTAACTGTATTAAAACCTTTCTGCTCAACTAAATTGATCTTTTGTTGCCAAGTTTTTCACTTTATCACACCTTTGCCTTTAGCCCCTATTAGCATCTTACATAAAAGCCACTCTGGGACCCAAGGATACCTATGGCCATCAGTAAAAATCACATTGAAAAGCTATATATAGATGAGGAATTCTATCAATGGTAAGATAACAACATTGGATGATCCAGAACAGTCTTGACAGGCTGGAGGATTTGACTGAATCGAATAAGATGAAATTCATTATGGATACATATAAAGTCTTACATTTGGGTACATTGTGGGGGAAAAACGCTCCACAAATATGGGAGAGTTACAGTAGACAGCATTTGTTCTGAGAAAAATAGTATCTGGGGGTTTTAGTAGACTGCAAACTCAATATAAATCAGCAATGTGATATGGCAGGTTCCTCCCCCCCACCCATTATATTAGGCTACATTAAGAGAGGCCTCACTTCCAGGAATAGGGAAGTGACGGTCTCATTGTACTCTGCCCTTGTAAGACTCCCCACCCCATGTATTATCTTTAGGTCTGGATACCACACTTCAAGAAAAGCATTGATAAGTTGGAGATTGACCTGAGGTTCTAAGTCTAATATCAATATTCTAGTGTTCTAATATTTGAAGGGCTATTCTGTGGAGGAGGGATTTGCCTTGTTCCGTGTCATCTCAGAAGGAGAACCAGAGCAGTGGTTGGAATTTGCAAAGAGAAAAAATTTAGTTTTGACATCAGGAAAAACTTCCTAACAAGTAGAGCCATCACCTAGGCAGCTAGGTGGAACAATGGAGGAAACACTGGATCTAGAGTCAGGAAGATGTGAGTTCAAATCCAGCCCCAGACACTTGCTAGTTGTGTGACCCTGGCAAAGTTACTTAGCCTCTGTCTGTCTCAGTTTTCTCTTCTGTAAAATGGGAATGACAATAACAGCACCTGTCTCCCAGGGTTGTTGTGAAGATCGAATGGACTAACATCTGAAAAGCACTTTGTGACCTTGAATGCGCTATCTAAATAAATGTGTTATTAAGTATTAGTTGTTCCAAAATGCAAAGAGCTGCTTCCAGAGCTAGGAGTTTCACTTTCCTTGGAGGTCTTTAAAAAGTTATAATGAGTATTCCTTCCATGTTCGTGTTAGACTAGGTGACCGCTGAGATTATTTTCAGCTGCCAAATCCTTTCATTCTGTGGTCATCTGAACCATTTATCAGTTTGTGTTGTAATAGGAAGAGTGGATTTGGAGCCAAAAAAGATCTGGGTTCAAATGTTGCCTCTGCCCTGCATGGCCATGGATAAGCCATTTAACCTCTACTGGTTTCAGTTTCCTTCTCTGTAAAATGAGATGGCTGGGCTAGGTGACCTCTAATGTCTCTTTTTCAACTCCAAATCTATGATCCTGTGTTCTATCTCTGCCATTTTAACAGAGAGCGAAGATGACATTCTCTTTTTCTGGTCTAAGAAGACTGTAAATGGGCAAGGGTAGGATATACTTCTAGCCCAAGATAGTGCTGCATCTTGCAGTCAAGAAGAGAAGCGGGGGGGGGGGGGGGGGGGGGGCTCGCAACTAGGTGGCTCAGTGGATAAAGTACCAGCCCTTGATTCAGGAGCACTGGCCTCAAACACTTGACACTTAGTAGCTGTGTGACCCTGGGCAAGTCACTTAACCCTCATTGTCCTGCAAAAAAGGCGGGGGGGGGGGGCAGAGAGAGAGAGAAGCAGTGTAGGATGTGCTTCCACACTCTTTCTGAGGTCTTCAGGACATAGAGAATCATGAATCTAAAATTCTCCCTCAGAGAATAATAGACAGAAAGAAGACTAGGCCAAGATCTTGTGGTGTGCCAAACTGTTGTTGCAATGCATTCATCCCTGTGACTTTAATGAAGGAATGCTGTTTGTCATGGTAGGATCACTACTCCCTGTAGTTTGTTGATTCACTTTATTTGGGGAAGCTGATTCTTTTTTTGTTGTTGAATAGAGGGCAGGAATGCAATCCAGGGAAAGTACCTTTTATGACTCACATTCAAGGACTCTTCTGGAAATGGACATTAGTCAGCTTCTTAACCAAATAGGGAAGAAAGTCTGAGGAGTCTTGCAGCTGTGTGTTGGACTTGCTGAGAAAGCATTCTACTTGATCCTAGAATTGCTCTTTCTTGTATATGATTAACAGTTTTCTGGGTGTTGGCTTTTTATATATAAATGTTTTCCAGTAGATTTTCTTAGCTATTGGAAACTGTGCCATATAACCTAAGCTCTGCGTTTACAAGAATTGGGTTCAGTGTCACACGAGTATGTGTTGGTTTGTTTTCCCAATCAGGGTTTTCCCTGGAACATCAACATTTGGCCCATGTTTGTTTCTCTAATGAAAAGGTAAAGGGTCCTCGGTTACTCAGGCAAGCACACAGAATTTCAGAATCTCATTCATTGTTGGAAGGAACCTCAGAAGCTTCCTCTTCCAAGCCATATCTGAATAAGAATCCTCTCTATAGCACAATTTGAGAGTGGTCATCCAGCCTCTGCATGAAGACCTCCAGTGAAGAGTAAGCCACCCCTTCTCTTGGCATCCTCTTCTGGGCAGCTCTAATTGTAAGTTCTTCCTTCAGCCCTTAGGGGCCAAGCTGAAGAAATGTCTTCCCTACCCACATGTAAGTCATTCAGTTACTGGAAGGCAGCAATCAACCTCCCCACCTAAGGCTTCTCTTCTCTAGGCTAAACATCTCAAGATCCCTCAGTCTTCACGTATCATGAACTGAAGGTCCCTCATTACCCAGATTGTATTCTTCTGCATCCTCTCCAATTTATCAGAGTCCTTCTGCAATGGTGATGCCCAGAACTGACCATGGTACTCCAGATGTGATCTGTTCAGGGCAGGGTAATAGCAGAATGATCACATCCCTGTTCCTGGATCCCATACCTCCATCAATGTAGACAGCAATTGCATTAACTTTGTTGTAGTCTAAGGTTTGTTGTTGTTGATTTGGGAGACAGGGATAACAAACCATTAAACAAAGGACAGATCTAATTTCCCTTTCCTCCCTAGTCATTCCCACCTCCCCCCAGAGAAAGGAGACTTATCCTGATTTGTATTACCATAATATTGAGCCTCTCCCCACCAAGGGAAATGCACCAGGAGTTGCTAGAGAGTCTATTAGGCCTGCTATGGTCCATATTGCTCACAGTACCAGTGTTTTCTTGGCTTTGCTATTTTGCAGCTCCAGCTCTCACTTTGGCCCAGGAACAATTCCCCAGTGACCTCCATCTGAAGCCATTTAATGTTCTCCTTCAAGGGCGATTTTTAAAATAAGTTCCTGAGTTAACCTTCCCTCTGTTTACCACCAGCCTCCCCTGCTCCTCACCAAAAAAAAAAAAAAAAGATAGCTTCCCAAAGTTTTGTGTTTGTTTAACCACACCAGCACATTTTTAAAAGAAAGGTTCAGAATGTGTGCCCTTGTGCACACACCTCTTATCTATTTTTCCTTACTCCACTCACTACTCCAACCTCTCCAAAGCCCATTTTCCCAAGTTAACTAGGATATCAGCATGTCCCTTGAGCCAGGAAGTTTTCCTTCCTTCTATATCTGTGGGAAGACAGGAAGAAATATTCTTTCTTTGCTGGGTAAACATGAGTAAACCTACTTCTTTTACAGATTAGGAAATAGAGGCCCATAGGGGTACCTTGCAAGTCCTTGCTCATCACAGTTTCAGAGATGAGGGAGACCAAAACCTAGATCTGCTTTCAAGTCCAGTACTTTCTCTACCATGCCTTATTCCAGGATTTTATTATTCTAGTCCAAGCCCTGTCTCTTATTAATTATGTGAACTTGGAAAAGTCATTTAATCTTTGTGGGCTTTGTTTTCCATGTGGATAAGAAGGTGGACTATATTATCTTTAGGTCCCTTCCAACTCTGAAATGTTCTGTTTTTTCAAATTTAAGATTTCCGCTTCTCCAACCAATGGCAGATTGTTTTTCTCACTACTTGTGGGCAAAGAAGCACAGAACATCAGGCCATGTATACATACCACCAGAGTGGCTACTTCTTGATGGAAAGTCGGCTTCCTTCTCAAGTTGCTTGGCATAGCAGGAGCTTCTTGAGAACACAGAAACAGTGTTTTCTTTTGGTTTTTTTGACGTCACTAACTTAGTGGGTGGGAGTGGGTGGGTTCCTTGCTTCCTTCTCCCCAGTAGAATTTATTGCATAGATTAAAAAAAAAATAACATCTTGGTGTGGCAAACTCACCTAGAGAATAAATTTAACTGAATAGCTTTCCCAACTAAGCAGCAATAAGAAACCTGAATTCTAGTTTTAACTGAATTCAATTCCAACTTGTTCACTTGTAACTTGAGAATCATCATAGTAAATCATCTCATAGGACTTTTGGAAGAATAGATTTCCAATGCTATAAAAACACTTTGGAAAGACAAAATGTAGCCTACCTATGAAATCTCTTAATAGTTTCATTTAAATATCTGTCTTTCTGTCTATCTAATTTATAGCCTTGAACAATTCTAAGCTTATGTAGGAAAATGAAAAGAAGGGAGGTCAGAGAATAATGAGTATGAGGAGTCAGCAAGACCAATTTAAATCTTAACCCTTGTGACCCTGAATGAATTACCTCCCCTCAATGAGCCTCAGTTCCCCATCTCTAAAATAAGAGGATTGAACTGGATGGGCCTCCATAATCTTTTCTGGTTCTAAATTTTTGATCCTATAGTCTTGTGAACTAATATAGATATGTTTCATCACAAATCCAAAAGCAAATCTTTTTTGTCTACATTGGGAAATTGTAAATAAAATGTATTTAATATACTTTCTGTACTTTTATATGTATAGTCTTTATATATTTTATTACTTCTATTCATTATTTATTTATTATATTTTGTTAGATATTACTGATATTAATTTTATTACTGATATAATTACATAATATTACCTTATATTTATATATTTTAAATGTATTTAACATAATGCTTTCCCACTGATTCCTTTGGATACCAAAGTTCTGCTTGAGTAATTGCAAATATGTTAACCATATTCAAAGAGTTTCCTCCTTAAGTTAACAATAATGTAGCTGCTCCTTTCCAGTACTTTTTAGGCGTTTGGGTTGTGATGTTTTGTAGATGGGAAATCCAGAAGACCTGAACTTAGTTGCCAAAATAAACATACTTGATTCAGTCTTACTCACTTTGAAGCTTCCATTGGGCTAGCAATGTGAGTAGCATTCACAGGAAAATGCATGTATGGAAATCAAACCACATGAAAACTGTGATTCAGGTCTCATTCTCCTAAGGACTGAGGTAATGCCTGTTAATATTTTATTTTAGATAGAAGTATGTTTGCAATAGCAAACACACTGTAGTTAAGGTTACATGCTTTTATTGCTCCATTATAACCTGGTTTTCCTTCATGCCAAACTTGCCAAAAATCTTTCTAAGCTGAATTTTTCCACAGCTGGTTCTTCAACCCAAAGTTTAAGGGGGGGGGGGTGGGAGAGAGAGGGCATTCTCATAAATAAATATATATATATATGTACACATACATATATATAAGGCCAAACCATTTTAATAACAAAATGTGAGACTTTGAAAAGTAATTTGAGACTTGGAGTATTTCTTCTTTTCCTTCAAAGTTTTTTTCCTCCAATTAAAGAAAAAAACAACTCAAAATTAAGGAAGTATAAGAAATCAAAATTTTCCATATGTGTTGCCCTAACTTCTGAGTCATTTTGAATTGAAGAAATGACAGAAAGTGCAAAATTTAAGAACTGAAAGTCACCATGTAATGATTTTGATATCACATTTAAGAGGCATTTTTAGAATTGATTATAAATATTATAATAGAAAAGACTTCAGGATCCTATAGTTAATACCACCAAAGTTAACAACAGGATCAAAGGTCTTCAGAGGAAGAGAATTTCTCTATTGCATAATTAGTGTTTGTTGTGAAGTCTCTGAGGGCAGAGACTATAGTTTAATTATATTTATATTTCCCCCAGTGCCCAGCACAGTGCCTTATACAATTCTTTAGATCTGGACCTAGGTTTTCCTCAGTATGGGTAACTTCTCATGCAAAAATTCCCTCCACTGATGCAGAGCAGCAACTTATGTGTAGCATAGTTTCAGACCTAGCTCTAGCCTTGAGATGTTAAATGACTTGCATAGTATCACATAGGTAACATGAACACACACATTTACACATACATGTTTACATACACATACATATATATCAGAGACAGATCTTGACCCAGTTCTTCCTCACGCCAAAGTGTACTCTCTATCCACTATGCCTTGCTTTACACAATAACACTGTTTGACATTAAACAACCAGATAAACAGGTGTATGGCTCACCAATATCTACCCTCAACATTCATTATTTTCCATGGGGAGAAGACGATAGCTGTGGCTTTCCTCCCCTAGAAACTCTGCTTAATGACCTAACATCTAAGAATTTTCCTGGTCCCCTGAATGAACATAGTTCAATCCTAGAACTAAAATGTTTAAAATTGGCTTTCTCCTTTACCTCCTTCTTATTATCTCTGTTCTTGTTTTGAAGCAAGGAATTGTTAGCAGTGGCTATTTATTTCCAAGATAGGGATGCTGAGTGATCAATGGCCTCAGACAATGTGCTCTGTCATATTTTCATTTAGAAAAAAATTTGTGGCAATAAAAAAGCCATTTTGCTAAATAAAAATAGTAGGTTTTCATTGCAAAGTGGTGTTTCTATCAATGCTGTCATTGCTTCCCCATGATTTCTCAGAGAGGCAACTTGCTTGGAGTAGCTGAATGATGTCATCTTAATCATAATGTAATTTTCCAGCTGCTGGAGAGGGAAAAGAGGTTTATTATTGTGGCATATTTTTCATTATGTCTAAAAAGAAGTGAAACAGATCTGATCAGATGACAGTATTGGTTTGTTTTTACAGGTGTGTCTGGAGGATACAATGTACCTTTGACCAGCAACATAAATGTAGCCCTATAACTAAAATAATATAAAAATTCTGTCATCCATTAGAGATTTTTCTAAAGTATAATGAATACTGGAAAATGGTATTTAGTCCCAGGGCTAGTGGAATTTATTACTAAATAAAGATTCTTCTGTTAAAGTCCAGGATTCGTTACTTATCGACTGTGTGCCCCAACTCATTTTTTGCCTCAGTTTCTCCATGATTAAAATGAAGGCAGATCTACTTTCCACCTGCTCATTTCACAAATGCTTTAAAAACAAAGAATGCTCTTTAAGCTTAGTGGAAGGAAATGCGATATCCCCTATTTCTAATTAGAGTTTCTTATAGCATACTTTCTTTTTTTTATGTATAAGGTATTTTATTTTTTCCATTACATGTAGAGATAGTTCTCAACTTTTGTTTATACAAGCTTTACAATTTCAGATTTTTCTCCCTCCCTCCCTCACCCCTCCCCTAGACAGCAGGTAATCTGATATAGGTTATATCTATATAAGCATACTTTCTAATTATTGGTTTACCTTACAGAGGAGAGGAGTGTATGACAGTATATTATGGCGTGGTTTTACAGAATATCAGTATAGCCATACCTATTAGACTAGGGAATATGGTATGGTGGAATGAGCCCTGAATTTGGAGATGGAAGACTTAGCTCAAATACTTACTGCCTATGTACATTTAGGTAATTTTAATTATATTTATACAGTACTTTAAGTGGTCCTCACAGGAACTTTGTGAGGTTGGTAGGGCAAGTATCATTGTCCCTATTTTTATAGATGAGGGAACTGAGATTGAAGGATGTTAAATTTTACATTTTGTCCTAACTCAAACTATCTCTATTCCATGTCACTGAACCTCCCTCCTGGAGCTCAATTTCCTCATCTAAAATTTTTAAGTATTTGACTAAGTGATCTGAATCCTATAATCTATTGTCTAGTGAGAAACAGAGATAGGGAGAGTTGGAAGTTGGAAATAGGGAGATGATGGGCTTGGTCTAAGTAGGGTTGCTTATATAAGGCAGTGTATTTTCTTATTCTTCTCTGGGGCTAAACTTGGTCATTATACAACATCATTGTATTTATACAACATTGTTTCCTTTTTTTACATTTCCATTTCCATTGTTGCAGTTGCGTATATTATTTTCTTGGTTCTGTTTACGCTGTGTCCGTTCATGTTAAGTTTTCACGTACTTTTTTGGATTCGTCACATGATACAACAATATTGCATGACATGAATGCCTACGATATGTTTGACCATACTGCAACTGACGGGCATCTACTTTGTTTCTAGGTCTTTTCTTTTCTAGGTCTTTTCTGGGGGCAGCTAGGTGGCATAGTGGATAGAGCACTGGCCTTGAAGTTGGGAGTTAGTACTGTGTAACCCTGAGCAAGGCCCTTAACCCTGATTGCCTTAAACATCCAAGGCCATCTCCAGTCATCTGATATATATCTTGCTAGTGGGCCCAGATGACTGGAAGAGAGAGTGAGGCTGGTGACTTTGCACAGCCCTTCCTTACTTTAAATCCATTTCAGTACAAGTCATGACATCATCCAACTGTCATGGTCCTTTTTGAGAATGAAGGACAAAGAACAACAAGGTCTTTGCTACCACAAAAAGTGTCGCTATGAATATGATGTATATGGGACCTTTCTTTATCCTTAATAGGCTATGTGCCCGTTGGGATCCCAGTGGGATCTCTGTGTCAAAGGGTCTGGGCATTTTAATTGTCTTTTTCACACAATTCCATATTCTTTTCCAGAGTGGTTGGATCAATTTACAACTCCTACAGTGTGTTAGTGTGCCTATCTTTCAGCTGCCTCTCCTTTCAACAGTCCATGATACTTTAGTGTGAATTAGTTTAATGTACTTTTCCTTAAAGGAATATTTGTATTGTATAAGAGGAATCCAAAGGAATGAACTTCTAATGATAGCCTTTCAGGATAGAGGAGATGTTTAATGGAAATTTAGCCATCTGGGTGTCCCTCAAAATTACATTATATAGTTAACAAACTTTTATATATAGTTTTATTATATAGTTAACAAACTTTTAAATACAACCTTGTCAGCAACTAGATAAGGCTGACTGATCCATTGGGGCAGGAACTGTGTCTAGGCTAAAATTTCCATCTCCTCCAGGACCGAACATAATGATCTACCCAAAGTAGAGCTAACAAATATTTGTTAAATTCCATTTAAAGGAATGGAAACTATTCCTTTGGGCCCCAAATACTTGTAAATAACTTTATAAACATCTATAGCCTACAGCTACTTAATTATTTGAAAAGATCTGTGATTTCATCCATACAGTTGCTCCGTCTACCAATGCAGTTTGTAACCCTGTTTCATGAATGTCTGTGGTTAAAAAGCGGGGAGGGTATCACCTGATGTCCAAGCTCCTTGTGCTGTACCTTTTTAATCATAGCCAGACATTCTTTTACCTTTCCAGTCCTCTTATATTTTCACTCCCACCCCATGTTCTCTTAAATACAGTGACACTGGCCTCCTTTTTGTTCCTTGCACAAGAAACCCCATCTCTTGACTCTAAACATTTTCACTGGCTGTGCCTAAGCCTAGGGAAACACCTTCCTCCTCACCTCCATCAAGTCCCATCTAAAACCCCCTCCTTCTACAGGAAACCTTTCCCAATCCCTCTTAATCCCAGTGCCTCCCCCTACCCCCAATAATTATTTCCTATTTGTTGTGTATATAGCTTGTTGGTGCATAGTTATTTGCATATTGTCTCCTACATTGGGTCTTGAGTTCCTTGAGGAACTTTTACTTTTCTTGCATCCCCAGCACTTATCACAGTTCTTGGGATATATGGGTGCTCAATTAATGTTTATTGACTGATTGATTGAATAAACTTGGTCCAAATGATTCTCAGATAACAGACAGCTTGCTAATACTTGCCAGAACTTATGCTTTACTCTTATTACCTTCATGAAATAGACTTTTGACTATATGAGTATTGTGAATTTGCGTCTAAAATTTATATGTGTGTAATAAAATATAAATATACCTTAATGTTAAAAGAGGAGGCACAGTACATATTTCTTTCTTTCTTTCTTTCTTTTTTTTGGTGAGGCAATTGGGGTTAAGTGACTTGCTCAGGGTCACACAGCTGGTAAGTGTCAAGTGTCTGAGGTCGGATTTGAACTCAGGTACTCTTGACTCCAGGGCTGGTGCTCTATCCACTGCACCACCTAGCTGCTCCCACAGTACATATTTCTAATGGAAAATTTAACTGAAATGAGGAACACACATTTTTAAAAGACCTTTCATTTCATACTCTATTTAAGAGAGAAAGGCTTCTAATGTGAACATTTCTCATAAAGTATCACTTTCCAAATACACACACACACACACACACACACACACACACACACACACACAGTGCAGAGTGCGATGGGATTTTTTTTAAATGCAGATTTGCAGTTTTAGAAATGTCATTTGAGTTTTGGGGGAATGCTTTTGTAGCTAGTTTGTCTAAGAATCTTCTTGGTGTGTGAAAAAAATATGTTGGATTTGGATTCAGAGGAGCTGATTTTGAATTCTACAAGTGCTACAGTATCACTTGTATGACCTTAGACAAGTGAATTCACCTTTCTGGTCTTTTGTTTTTCCCATTTGTAAAAAGTGAGTGTTGGACTAGATTAAATCTTAAAGTGTCTGGTAGCTCTAAATCTGGGCTTGATTCTATAAGTTTTGGGAGATTTGTCTCCTGTGCTAAAATAAAAGTTATCAATTAACAATGATATTTGATTGTTTTAAAAGTTGTAATTATTGGAAAAAGTTATAACTTGGCTCTCAGATCCATTGTTCCAAAAAAAGTAACTTTTACTGAATTGAATGATTTTCTCTCTCTGTCTCTGTCTGTCTGTCTTTCTCTCTCTCTCTCACACACACACACACACACACACACACACACACACACATGCGCGCATATATATCTGATGAGGATATTCTTGTGTCACAACTTTGTTACTACCCAATGCCAGTAAAGTCAGAGAAGAAAGATTAGCAAATTAAATTATCAATTCAATTTACCAGTGATCCTTATAATATGCCAATTGTTTAGCCTAGCATATTCTTCCTTGACTCTCTAGGCTATTAGGCTATATTGGACTATTGTTAAATTAAGATATTTATATTTAAAAGTGTAATTAACCTAATCATTTAGCTTAGAGTTAGGGGCTGGACCTATGCTTTCATTGCTATCGGAACTCCTGGGGAGGAAGCAACCTCAACCATTGCAGACTGCACTTTCTCTGAAGTTTAGCTTTAGAGGGTTATTGAGAGGATAAGTGACTTGTCCAGGGTCACACAATTAGCATGTATTTGAGGCAAGACTTGAAACTGAATTCAGTCATTCAGGAAACATTCATTAATCACTTGTCATGTGCCAGGCCCTCTGTGAGACACTGGGGATACAAATATAATGAATGAAATCATCCCTACTCAAAGGAAGAAAGGGTCTGCTGAACACATCAATTGTTAATACATTTTTCTTTAATGAATGAGTGAATGCTAAATGAACAGTTGATGATAAGTATTAAGTTAGAAATTTAATTTAAAATAAAATAGTAATTCTGTTGAAATATTTCAGAATCTGTACTGTAAGATACCTGACCAGTCAATCCCTTATCTGACTCTCTTTACTTGGGTCAAATACAGCTGAAATTCCTACCCTGGACCAGCTCTAGGAACTTCTGCTGTGACCCCATCCCTAAAATCTGGTGATTGACTCGTGTGAACTTGATAGGCAGGCAGAAAGCCCAGAGTAGTTTACAACACCAGTCTATCTGGTCTGCCTGATACAGTTATTGGCTTTACTGCAGTTCTGCTTCCCACCTCAAGTCTCTAGGATGTTATTTGACTGTGATTTAGCTTGATCATAGATCCTACTTTGCCTGTTCATCTCCAGACTAGGCTGGTAGTAAAGCTACACAGTACCTTGAGGCCAGATTTCTTCTGGGATTTTTCATTTGTCCTATCTATCATTCTCTTCGGTTGGTGAAGTTTTAATTTGTTTTTGTATTTCATACTCTGAGACTCCCATACATAAAGTGAGACTTGCACAGACTAATGCCAGAATTTAAGGCATCGCTTGGATGCCTTAAATTTCAGTCATGTCCAACTCTTTGTGACTCCATTTGGGGTTTTTTTGGCAAAGATATTAGAGTGATTTGCTACTTCCTTCTCCAGCTCCTTTTACAGATGAGGAAACTAAAGCAAACAGGGTGAAGTGACTTGCCCAGGGTCACATAGCTAGTAAGTGTCAGAGGTCAAATTTTAACTCATAAAGATAAACCTTCCTGACTCCAGGCCTAGCACTCTATCCACTGCACCACTCAACTGCCCTCAAGGTAACTAACAAGCAGCAACTCAGCAAATATTTAGTAAGCATACTCTAAACACTGAGCTAGATGCCAGAATTACAAAAATTAAAATGATCCAGGCCCTGTCTTTTAAAGACCTTATTATCTAATGTGGCAGGAGAAAGCCAAATAAAATACTTGACCTTTTTCTCTTAGGAAGAGAGGATGTAGGTTTTGCAAGGGACTTTAGTTCATAGCTGTCACTAGATTTTCAAAGGCATCCATGACACAAAAAAAGTTAAAAACCCTGCTCTTGCTCATTCTCCTCCTCCTCTATATTTCTTTTTCTCTTGTCTCTTTTCTACTCCTCCCATCTTTCCCTTTTGCTCTTCCTTCATGTGCCTCTTCTGTGTCTTTCTGTCTCATCTTTTTGTTTCATCTCCCTTTCCCAATCTGATATTTTTTCTCTTTACCTTCTCCCATTCCTCCAAATATGACTGTGATATGCAGGCAAAGTGTTTTTTAGCATAATGGTTATACTTACTGAAAAGATTTTATGTTCCCTGTAATTAAAAAAACATATCTAATAAACATTTTATAATCCTCTAGATTAGTTTGCTTTTTGAATGTGAGCCTTAAGTTTTCTCCCCCCAACTCAGTATTCCTCAGTAGAAAATGGCTTCTTGGGGGCAGCTAGGTGGCTCAGTGGATAGAGCACTGGCCCTAGATTCAGGAGGACCTGAGTTCAAATCTGATGTCAGACACTTGACACTTCCTAGCTGTGTGACCCTGGGCAAGTCACTTAACCCTCACTGCCCGCCCCCCCCCAAATGGCTTCTCAAAACTGTCCAAATGCATATATATCATTAACTTTGCACTCATTATGATGCTGAAACTGACTATGTATATGAGTGTGGCTAGAAAAGATAGATCAGTGTTAAATAAGAGTATCTTTTACAGTAGATTCACATAAAAGCTTCACATGAATTTCATAGCCAGATAGACCTTATTTTAAACATAAATACACACACATATATATATATAGTTAGTTATATATGTATACATTAACAGTGTCTAATACACAGCAGATACTTATTTACTAATTGACTTTTTTTGTCTGTCTGATTGATTTAGCTTTTTCGATTGCCAATGTATATGTAACTAGTTCTTAGACATTTAAGTTACATTGCTAAACCTAAGCAATACTGTATAACAATGTGATGTAGTGTATTGAACTCTAACTGGGAATTTAGGCAACTTAGGTTGAAGGCTCCACTTATTAGCTCTGATACTATTGTCAAATCAGTTCTCTCAAATGTAAAATAGGGGTAATGACATTGACACTACTTACTTCATTGGGGGTATTGTGAATAAAGTACTTTGACAACTATACAGTGTGTAAGTGGAAACCATTTTTATTATTATACCTTTTTACCTCTTCTAATGATTTTTTTTAAACCCTGACAACTTTTTCGGCGGGGGAGGGGGGGGGGGGAAGACCTGGATTTGTGCAAGTATACATAGATACTTCATTTCAAAGTTAACTAATTACAGAGTTGTTCTTTTTGATAGTGTTTTGGGACCTCCAAAAGCAGGGCTGGGGAGATGGCTAAACAACTGTGGCAAATGAATATAATGGAACTTTGTTATGTTGTAAGAACAATAAGTATTATGGATTCAGAAAAACATGAAGATTTATATGAAGAGATGCAGAGTGAAATCGGCAGAAGCAGTAGAGTAATATATATAATGACTCCCAATAATGATGTGAGGGGAAAATTTTTTGAAAGACTTCAGAACCCTGGTCAGTTTCGTGATGGCAAAAGATTGATGGCCAATTTGATTTGTTTGGCTTGGGTATGTATAAACACACACACACGTGTGTGTATGCACACATACACACACACATAACCGTGTATATGAATAACAGATTATACAGTTTTATAAAAGTCTTAGTTCAGTCTTAAGCTATTATTTTAAATTATATGGATAAGTCTGTATGTGTATGTTATAAAGGAAGGCTTCTTGTGGTATGAGAAAATTTAGGTTAGTAAATAATTAAAGAAAGCATGTCAATAAGACATTTTTTTTCTAATACACAGAAGAAAAAAGTCTAGGAAGGAACACAGTGTAATTTTGTTACTACCTTGTTAAACTTTATATATATATATATATATATATGCCTATATGATACATATGTTAAAAACATATAAAACTATATATGTAAAACAGAAGTTATTGATTTCTTATACAGTTCTCTTCCTTTTCTTTGTATCTTGAAATGTTTGGGTTTTTTGGTGATTGTTAAGTTCATAATACAAAAAAAGAAAAAAGAATTTTTTTTTCTAAAGCCAGTCTGCTTTTGGGATGTTATGCTATGTTTCTCCATTTTCATTAATGACATGATTGTTGCTGAACAGTTGCATTTAGTGAGAAGTAACCAGAGTAGCTGTTAGAGTTACATTGCTATGCCATTTTATTTCTCTTCTGGGAATAAAGCAAATGTATTCTTTTATCAAATAAGACTGGTTCTGTATCTCAGTGGAGACTAATAATATTAGCTCTTTTGTGGGCACAAACAGTGCAGCCCTGGAATATATATATTTTTAAATCACATGTCATTTAATGTGCTCAAGCAATTGCTGACAATATGTCTTAATTTCTAATTACTAGTCAAAAGGTTCCTGACTCCATCAGCTCCTGCAGAAAATGGACAGATGTTTGTCTATCAGTTTAGTCATTTGTAAAATGAGAGTTTTGAATCATCTCTGAAGTCCTTTCTAACACTAAATTGTATGCCTTAATTAATTTGGAAATAGAGCAAGTCCACAAATTTATAAAATTGAAGATTTTTTTTTTGCTTTTTTAAAGTAATAAACCTTTTTATTTATAGTTTTGCATTCCAATTTTTATCCCTCCTTCCCTCCCTCCCCTCCCTCCTCCCTGGGTCAGTAAGCAATCAGATATAGGTTATACATATACAATTATGTAAAACATTACAATATTAGTCATTTTGTATATGCAAACTTGAATTTTAAAAATGAAAGAAAGTGAAAAATAGCATACTTCCATCTGTGTTCCATCAATATCAGTTCTTTCTTTGGAGGGGGATAGTATGTTTCATTGATAGTCCTTTGGGATTGTCTTGGATCATTGTGTTGTTGAGAACATTTAAGTCTTTCACAGTTGAAGAATTGTGCGGTTTTTTAAAAAAAGTTTTTGTTAATGATTTTTTCGCTTGTTTTAATACCAACTACATTTTCCTCTGTATTCTTCTCTCTCTTATAATAAAGAATTTTTTTAAGGAGAGAGGGAAAACATACAGCAAAATAGACATATTAAAATAAAGTCTGACATTGTTAAGTGTTCTATACCCATGATCCTCCTACTTTTGCAAAGAAGCTTGGAGTAAATACCTCTCATATCTCTTCTTAGGAACCAAGCTTAGTCCCAATTTCACAGCATTCTGTTTTGATTTTTGTTATTACTGTTCTTATTTCCATTTCATTGTTGTGTTGAAGGTGAGCCTGACTCAGGCCGGCACCCTGTTAGTTCAGGTTCAATACTGGAACAAAATGAGCACTCATAGGTTATTTCACAGTTAAGAAAAGGACATTTCTTTAGCCATAGCATAGAAAAGATATTCAACAGGGATACTTCATAATTTAGCTTGAATAAATTTCCCCCCTTTCCCCACCTCCTGGCCCCACAGGTACTGGTCAGGGCAGAGTATAGTAACTCTCACAGACTTGGGACATCCACCAGGTCTGAATTACCCTTCTATATGGACTGGCATTTTCATGCCCTTAATGTGACCAGGAAGCTAGGTCAGTATAGCCAGAGGCTCCTCCCAGGAGGAAGAGCAGCTGGAGCCTTAAGCCCCTGGACCACTCTAGCCTAGCACTGAGTGGGAGAAGGGGAATCTTGACAGATAGTAGTCCTTTCACATTATATTTATTATTTTCCTCACTCTGCATCAGTTAATTTGAGTCTTTCCATACTTTTCTAGTCATTGTTTTTTATAGCACAGTAATATTATGTTACATTCATGTACTACAATTTGTTTAGTGATCCCCCAGTCAATGGGCATTTGTGTACTTTATTTTCAGTTCTTCACTCCCCCCCACACACACACACACAAGTATTTTGGTGTAGTTGGAGACCCTTCTTGTCACTGACCTCCTTGAGGTATTTACCTGGCAGTGGAATATCTGGATCAAAGGATATGGATAATTTAGTCATTCTTTTCAAACCAATAGCAATTGCCTGATGAAAAACCTTTTCAATAAATGTAAAATTAAATATATCAGTGTCTTCGCAAGCCCATGGTGATCAGATTATTAAGTAACATGTTACTTTTAAACATGAATTTCCTTTGTATTTGTCAGTAAGAACCCAGGGACCTGTTAAGTTGAACATATGGTTTATAATGCAAAGAGAAAAATGAGCCATCAACCACTCCCCTACGAGATTCTATAATGGATCATTAATTTAATAAACATTTACTAAGTGCTTACTACTTTCCAGGCATTGTTCCAGGAGCTGGGGGGGCGAGGCAGGTTGCAAATTAAAAAGTGAAAATGTTCCTGCCCTCAAGGAGCTTATATTCCATCGTATTTCTATTTGGAGGTGGGTTTTTTTTTAATTAAGTTATAACTTCAGACTTCATGCAGCTTTTCAGATAAGTATCAATTATTAACCAGTCCTCAAAGAACAATCTTTGGTCTTTAAGTGAAGCTACCAGAGTAATGTAAAGAATTAATTGTTATTTGAGGTTTTTATGCCTCAGAGCGCACTAGCCTGGGGCTCCACAAACTGCACAGTGCTCCACCTACTGGTTGTAGCCATTGCCATGGCGCTGGCACCTCACGTCATCACCACTCGCTGACGCCTACATGGGCCTGGCAAAATTTTAATGATTGGAAGCCTAGTGAGGGCAGTCATGTGACTGTCAGAGCAGCCAGACAATTGGTTGGGGGCTGTGTGGGGTTTCTGGGAACGAGGAGAATTTAACAATTCTTTACTGTAAGAAGGTCCTAAATCCAGAGAGGATCATTGGCATCGCTACTGTATCAGTGTTTAAGGGAGGTAGGGGTAGTGGTAGGGAGGAAAGCAGAGAATTGCAATTTGATGCTATGGTTATGTAACTGAGTATCAGGTGAGACTCTTGGCAGATGGACCAGGTTCTATCTTGGGGATTCTCAGTAACAGTTCTTCTCTGGCTCATGAATCTCTCTCTGGGGAAAGTTATCACAGGCTGATTCATTTTTATCACAATCTTAGGGATGCTGTACTTCATTCCTGCAGCTGACTCCAAGCAGGAGTTGGAGTCAGAAAGACCTAAGTTCAGAATACTACCTCAGGTGCTTACTAGATATGTGATCCTGGCAAAGTAATTTCACCTTTCTGCTACTTTCCTCATCTGTAAAACGGGGGTAATACAACAGTACAAGATAGTTCCAAAGGACTCATGATGGAAAAGGCTCTCCAAATCCAGAAAAAAAAAAAAGAAAGTATTGTAGAATATGGATGCAGAATGAACCATACTATTTCTTTTGTTTGTAGTGCTGTTGTTTTTCTTTTTTAAGGTTTTTCCTTATTGCTCTGATTCTTCTCTTATAACATGACTAATGCAGAAATATGTTTAATGTTATTGTACATATATAACCTATATCAGATTACTTGCTGTCTTGGGGAAGGGGGGAGGGAAAAAATGTTGAAACTAGAAATCTTATAAAAATAAATATTGGAAACCATCTCTACATGTAACTGGAAAATAATAAAATACTTTCATAATTAAAAAAATAAAGTAAGCAGCATGAAACAGAAAAAAATGGGGGTAATAATAGCACCTATCAGGGCAGCTAGGTGGCGCAGTGGATAGAGCACGGGTCCTGGAGTCAGGAGGACCTGAGTTCAAATCCGGCCTTAGACACTTAACACTTACTAGCTGTGTGACCCTGGGCAAGTCACTTAACCCCAATTGCCTCACCAAAAAAATAATAATAATAATAATAACAATAGCTCCTATCTTGCAGTATTGTTGTGAGGATAAAATGAGATAATATTTGTAAAGCACTTTGCCAGTATAAAGTGCTATATAGATAAATGCCATTATCATCATTGTTGTTGTTATTTATGAGATATCAAGTTCTAATAACCCAAGTCCTTTAATAACATAACAGGAGTTAATATTCAAGCAACAGTACTGTTTTTAGCTCCCTTTTTCCCCAGAGTCGTTGTCCATGTCTCAAAAAACTTGTGCCACCCATAGGGGAATAGAAAGGGAAGTCTTAAGAGCCTAAGTTTAGGGTACTCACTAGTCCCCAGCCAGGTATAGTTTCCCCATCCTATTTACTGTTGCCACAGCTTCCCTGTTTTCCCTGACTCAGGTTTCTCTCCACTCAAATTCATCATCTGCTCTGGTGCTTCTATATTGTCTACAGCAGGGATTCTTAAATTTTTCTCACCAATGACCCCTTATCGCCTGAGAAATTTTCATGCAACCCCCAGTATATAGATACATAAGACAGGTACACCAATCAAACATTTACTGCCGAGTTTTTCACAACCCCCACATTGTTATGCAAGCCACAGTTTAAGAAGCTCTGGTCTACAGGATAAACTAATAAAATCTTCCTTTTGGCTCTTCAAGTCTTCTATAACCTGTCACCTTCCCACCTTTCTAGGCTTTTCCCACCTTCCCTCTTCCTCCCCACATATACCCTCTGCCATCCAGTGACGCTGGTCTTACTGTTTCTCACACATGATGTTGTATCCCCTGACTTTGTGCATTTCACTGGCTATCCCCCATAACAAGTATTCTCTTACTCCTCATCTCCACCTCCTACCTTTCCTGGGTTCCTTCAAGTCTCATCAAACGTCTTGCCTTTTACAAGAAACCTTTCTCATTCCTTAACCTAAGTGCCTTCCTTCTGAGATTATCTCCATATACATAGTTGTTTGCATGATGGGTTCCCCATTAGACTGTGAGCGCCTTAAGAGCGCCTTAAATGCTTTTTGTCTTTCTTTGTATCCCCCAATGCCTGGTATGTAGTAAATAGTAAATGCTTATTGACTGACTATTCTTCATATCAATAGTTAGATTCCAGGTGATTGGAAATGAAAGAAGATAGCCAGAAGAAAAAAGAAAGAAAGAAAGAAAGAAGATAGCCAGTGATTGACTGATCGTGATAATAGGAAAGACAATGACCTCAAAATACCATCTTTTCATTCTCCTGCATTTAAGCTGATAATCTTTTTTTTTTTAATTCAGAATATCCAGGGAAAGTAATTCTAGGGGATGCTTTCATTTTAATGACCTAACCTCAGGCCTTGAAGAGAAAGGAATTGGACATTTTATTTTTAGATATAGTTCTATTTACATCTTATGGACAAGAAAATTTTTAAAGGTATTTTTAACATAGTAAAAGGGTGGATCAGGGAGGGAATGTTCCAAGAGAAATTGTCCTCCCATTCAGAATGCCTCCTCAGAGTAGTGTGCCAACTTTTTGGCTTTCCAAATTAAATCAATGGAAAACTCTGATGCATATAAGTAAAAGTTGCTTTCATTTAATCTGGAAAGTCTTTGAACTGTGTAGTTTAATTTTGAATGGTACTTAGTTTCTTTTTTTTCCCCTAGGTTTCTTTTCATTTCCCCTAAGTTTCTTTTCCCTTCCCACAGTGGTAAGGTATCATTCATCTCATCATGTTGTTGATCAAATTGCAGGAGAATTTTAACTTGGAAGGAGTGAAAGTCTGATGAAAATTAAGCTCTTTTCCAAACATTTTTGCCAAGTATCTACACGTCGAAGGTGACTTATTAAGTTTGTTCCTTTACAAAGGGGATTGGGATCATCTCCAGGATATTGGGAGGGGTTCTTCTTGGGTTTGGGGTTCTTTTTGTTCTTAATCAAAAGCAATTTCCAAGCCTCTTTACTCCACCCATGCAACTTGCTCTGACCTGTTGTAGAAGTTAAAACCAGGTTGGGTCTATAAGTATTCTGTCATTCCCTAAAGAGTAAAAGGGGTCAAGTCTCCAGGGAAAAGCAGGCATAAATCAAGAGCCAGCTCCACTTTGGGATCTGATGAAACTCTCCACTTTTGCCCTGAATAGAATTACTCCTGAAGGATTATAACTTCTACTGAGAACAATCAAGGTACCCCTTCTAGTAGAGGCATAGTAGAGATTTATATATGCAACACTTTATGCCATGAATGTGACTTATTTTTCCATAACACCTTAAAGTTAAAAACCCATTCTTAAGTCAGTAATGATATACATCATTTTTAGGGAAAAGAGACAGAAACAAAGTTCCATTTGTTGGAGCCTTTGTGTGGAGGCTTCACTGTTGCTGGTCTCAGAGGAAGACAAAGACATTCCCTTACTCCCACCCTACCCCATTTCCCCAGTTTATGTTTCCTGTCCTTTTATTTCAAGGAAGAAAGGAAAGAAGAAAGAATGGAAGAAAGAAAGAAGTGCAAATTTTTAATTCATTTTTGGATATTTTAGTTGTGTTTTTGTATATATGTGAGGAACCGGAAGAAGGCCAGTTTGGCTGGACCTTATAGTACAGGAAGGGGAGTAATATATAAATAAGGTTAGAAAGGGAAAAACATATTTTATTGTATTTATCTTAGAAAAAATCCAATTTTTGGCATATATGTGGAGGATGAATTAGGGCTGGGGGAGAGATGAGTCAACACAATTAGGAGGTCATCACAATAATATAGGTGAGAGATGATGAGAGGCTAAACTATGGTGATGACTGTGTTAGTGGAGAGAAAGAGAAATGTGTGAGAGATATTGAGAAAATGGAAACAACATTTTACAACACCTTGGGTATGTGGGGTTGAATGAAAATGAAGAGTTTAAGATAACACCAAGTCAAGCTGACAAACTTAGTGACTGGAAGGTTGGTGGTGCTCTTGACCAAAATAGGAAAGTTCTGAAAATCGTTTGATTTCAGAGGAAACATAATGAAATCTTTGTTGAATGAAGCTCTCATGCAATCCATGCCTACTTATCTTATGTAACTCACTATGCCCCACCCAAAACAAAAAGGAGGGAACGGAGTTCTTACCCTTAATGCCCTGGAATATCAGACCCATGTTTTATTGGGTACCTGCTGTGGCCATGAGGTTATTTAGGGAGACTAGGCTGGACCATAATGGATTGAAGGAATTTTCCCAATGATACCTAAGCAGTTGCTGAAGTGGAGTGCCAAAGTCAGGGTTGGGTCATCACTGCCCAAAGTGGCTGCTGGATGAGGTGGAGTGAGGGAGGCTTGAGGTGTATTAACTGAAGGATAGGTATTGGTAAATTGGTGAAAAGTCCCAGGGGAGGTTTGGATGGCAGCCCCTCATACACCTTTCAAATGACTGATCATGCATGTTATATTATCCCAAGTTGGCCCTTGGGATCATGTGTTAGTCTTGACCTTCACTTTGGAGTTCACTGGTCTCAGGCACCATTAAGGCAGTATTTAATACAACATGGCTCAATTTCTAAGAGTTCTACTGAATGTATAAGAACTATCAATTTGCTGAATAAATAAACATGAATCACTTTTCCTTGAATGTTCTTAGGATTTAGAGCTAAATCACAGAGCTCATTTGGTCCAGCCTCTTTATTTTGCAGAAGACGAACCTGAGACCTCTTCTATGAGATGAAGTAACTTGCCTAAGGTATCACTTTTAGGATTTGAGAGGTTCTCTGGCCCTAAATACATATCTTCTTATATATATATACATATATATACATATATATATATATATGTATATATATTTCTGATATTTGGATTTAGAAGATTCTGTTCAAGTAAGAAATGTGTTGTTTTACATTTCAGCATCTCAGAAAACGTTAAGTATCTACAATGTGTAAAGCACAGGATTTAGATATCAGCTATGAAGAACAAGGGTGAACATCAATTTTTAAAAAAATATCATTCCATCTTTTAGTTTGTATGTTAAGAAAGAAATGCATTCTGCCAAGAGAAATGTTTATCACATACATTATGTTTAACTTTGGGGAAAATGCTGGAAACTGGTGGATTTGGGGCATGACTTTCCCCCAGAAAATTCCCATTCTAAAAGAGTCTTAAACCCTATAGACAGAGATAAACAAACTTAGAGATCATGTAATCTACAACCCCTCATTTCACAGAAGAAAAAACTGAGACAAAGAAAAGTGAGGTGACTTATCAAAGGCCACATGACTGAAAACAGCCAAATCCAAGATCAGTGTGGTCAGGAGAAAAACCAGTTAATTATGAGTGATATGTACAGCAACTGAGGATTTGAGCCACAGTTTCTTACCCTGGTGGTATTTGGGTGTCCATGGGTGTTTTGGAGTATTTATGGTTGTTTTTGATATTTCAAGTCCTTCCTTAGTTGTTATTGAGCTCATTCATGTGTACATCAAAAAAGGGGGCAAAGTGCTTGTTTGGAATGGTGGGCAAGGTTTTTCTCTATTAATTTAAATGTTCCAACCACTACTTCTCCCCATGTAAGACTGGAATGCTGTGACTTTCTCTTATGTGTTCAGCTTTCAAAGCACAGTACAGACTACAACAGAGCTCTTCACTGTGATTTCACTCCTTACACTGACACTTGTTGTTTTTCCATAGAAGATCCTTGAGGAGAGGAACTGTTTTATTTTTCACTTTGTATACCTAGCACCTGGCATAGAACTGGGCACATACTTGGTACTTATTAAATGCTTGTTGAATGAATGAATGAATGAAACTTTAGATCCAACTCTTTCTACTATGCAAAATACAGCTTCATCTATATATTTTTTTTAAGTGAGGCAATTGGGGTTAAGTGACTTGCCCAGGGTCACACAGCTAGTAAGTGTTAAGTGTCTGAAGCCGGATTTGAACTCAGGTACTCCTGAATCCAGAGCCAGTGCTCTATCCACTGCGCCACCTAGCTGCCCCAGCTTCATCTATATTTTAAAAAGCCAATTTATGTAGACCTAAAATGAATAGAAGATTAAAATACTTTCCTAATTCAGCAGGAAATCCATTTATTTCAAGACCAGAAATAAGTTGGGAATGGAAAGTGTGAAATTAGAAAAACAGTGGTACTCTTGTTAGATGGGTGGCATGATAGGGTAGTAATAGGGATCTTCAGTTTTCCATGCATTTGTTGAAGCATTCTCTTTGCCAAAACATTGCCCCTAATAATAATTTTTTATGGTGATGATGATGATGATGACTCAGTGAGGGGTCCTGTCATTTTGCATCTGTTTCTCAACCACTGGAAAGTACTAGTTGCTTGGGTGCAAATGATAGAAACCTTGGGGGAAAGTGACCACCCCAGCTTGGAATTCCATGATAGCAAAGAAGAATTAAACTAGGCAGAGTTTGACACGAAACCTAGATTTCAAGAGAGAATATTTCAAAGATAATAAATAAAGGAAAAATAGGATTTCCTGGACTAAAATTCTATGGATGAATTCATCTTAGGAGATATTAAAAAGCTCTCAAGAATGGAATTCTGAAGAAGAAAAAAATGTTAAATTCTAATGATAGAAAAGAAGGGAGAATTGTCTAAAGAAATCGGTATATCTGCACTGGGAACTCAACAACTGACAGTTAATTAGGGATATTGTGAGGGGACTGGGCTAGATAATTACTGAGGTCCCTTCCAATTCAAGATCTGTGAATTCTGTGTTTTCGAAAGTGAAATGCCAGTGCTCTAGTATATTGTTACTAAGAGGTTTAATGGCAGAGAGAAAGTCTAGTAGGGACAACCAAGGTTTCTTATGGGATGGTCATCTAACCTGTCTAAGCCTTGTTTCCCTCATCTGTAAAGTGAGTAGGGCTGGTGGAGGGGATTGCTAAATTATCCCTAAGATGCCTTCCAAATCTAAAATTTTATGACTTGTACGCAAGATGATTTCTATTAAAAAATGTTTTAAAAGTTTGAAAATGAAATTACACCCACACATCTCCAGTTTTGGTACATTCCTTTGGGCACTTGAAGTTTTTCATATTTTCACAAACAGGCTTCACACATGTTTTTTTTTTAATTCTGGGAGGGAAAAAGAAAACAGCATAAAGGTCACACTTGGACATTAGGTTTTTTGTGTTTTTTTAAACATAAAAAGATTGCAAAGATTTCTTGGTAATTACTGTGTATGATGGTATTGTGTTAAAAGTAATAACATAGACATATAATATCTTTGTATACATTAGGACTGTATATCTATATGTCTAGTTGACACTTAACAATTCAGGCTCTTTTGTAAGTCTGTTTATAAGGCATGAAGTTGCTCATGTTTTGTTTAGCCAAAAGGACAAAATGCTGCCAGCAGTATGTCTGGAATGTTATTTACTTGGTGCATTTCTGTGGTTTTCGCTTTTAGCATTGCACATGTCAGAGTTAGGGTCATTTACTTAAAATGACCAAAGTGGGATACTCACACTCTGCAGTTAAGCTTCTCAGCAGAAGTGTTTTTCTCAATAAGAAGGTGGGTCGTTTCTATGCCTCTCTCTTCGTTTTCTTTTCTTTTAACATTTTTCTCTCCTAATCTGCCTAGCTCTTGGCAGGATTTGAGGAGGTGCTGTTTATTCTTGCTCCTTTGTCCTTGACTCTCTCTCCTCTGTGTGCTCTCAGTCATTTCTGGTGCAATCTCCTGTGATCCTAGTTAATTGTGCTTCATTTGCATGCAGGCAGTTATTGTTTCACATCAGAGCTTACCTATCTTGGCACACCCAACTGTATTTTCCATTGAGCTCTCAGATCTGAATGGTTGGACATGTTGCAAAGGAAATAGAGGTGGGGTTTTCTTTAATCGTAAGCAAAGGAGTGAGAGAGAAACTGCCAAACAGTGTTGACTTGGGCAGGGTCTACATGATAGCAAACACATGTCTTCTGAAGCAAATAACCAACACACACAGATGTGGGCTTAATTTCTTAACATGGGAATGTATCTAACTGGTTTGTTCTGCTTATTGAGAGGAGATAGTTTAGACCACATGCTTCCTAGGGGGTTGTAAAAGAGTCCTGTGTAAATGAGAATAAAGTTAACCTATTGAAAACAAAAGCACTGAACTGGTCTCTTAATTTTCTCCTTTCACCAAAAACATTTTTTTTTGCCCCTAAACAGAATGTTCAAAGTATTACAGATAAGAGTTTTAACTTTTAATGGTTTTAACAAATTGAGAAGTCTAGTCCAGGTGTTGGGGCCTCTCTTCCACACTTGTATGGGTTGACACACAGCCTTGCCTGTCCTATCCTTCTTATACCATGTGGACAAATATATACAGATGGGAGAAATGTTCTTGGCCAAATGATACAGTACACTTGGAAATTCTCTCTTTATATAGAGCTGGTCTTCATGTGTGTTTTTGGAAAGTTCACATATTCCGGAGCACCTGTTAGTTTGTCAAGTTGATAACCATTCCCAGTGTAAAATGGAAGCTTTCTTTACTATTTTTTTTCTGATTTTTCTTTTTATTCTATAAGACTTCTCTACTAAAAAAAAAAAGACCTTTTTTGGCTGCAGGATCTTTGATCATTCATTTGATAGTCACATTCACACCTGCCTTTTTTTTTTTACTGTCCAGATTTCCGTGGATGCAGAACTAAATCAACCTTGTAGTATTTAGAATGTAAAACTTTGGTTTAAGTTACTTATCATAGGTAATAATTGTTTGATGACTGAAACCTCTGCTTGGCAGAAATGTTATCCTGAATTACTGCCAAGGAGCAAACTGCAGCCTTATTTCTAAAGCACATCTGAGCTACAAACTATTTGTCATGATCTAACATGCATGTAGTAATAATAGGTTGACAAGCCTAATAAAGCATACCTATTTAATATAGCCATGAGTTGCAGGTTCTAGCAGGACTGTAATGTGTTTTGTCCTTCATTATACACAGCCCACACATCATCTTCCTGTCTCAGAGTATCTTACCTGGAGGGAGCCATCTCTGTGGAACACGCCTTTGCCATGAAATTGCTCATGCCTGGTTTGGCTTAGCCATCGGGGCTCAAGATTGGAGTGAAGAATGGTTAAGTGAAGGGTTTGCCACTCATTTGGAAGATGTATTTTGGACTGAAGCCCAAAAGGTGTGTATGTGTGATACCATCCATCTTAGGAGAAAGTAGCTTTGAGTCCAGCCTTGTTGTCCATATGTTCAGTACTTTGTCACTGCACATGGTACATCATAGTAACCCAATAAATGCTGCTTGATCATGGTGATGACAGCGCTAGTGTTCTTTTATGATGGGACAGTTAGTAAAAATTTTCCTTAAAAAAAGTTCTGCCCAGAAGAATACTCTCCTATGTACCCTTCCTTTTTTTTTTTAAGTAAAAATTCTTATTGCTTATGGTGCCATTTGTTTTTGTTTGTTTTTTTCAGGGCAATGAGGGTTAAGTGACTTGCCCAGGGTCACACAGCTAGTAAATATCAAGTGCCTGAGGCTAGATTTGAACTCAGGTCCTCCTGAATCTAAGGCCAGTGCTTTATCCACTGCGCCACCTAGCTGCCCCCTTTTTATAGGTTTTTTGTTTTGTTTTGTTTTGCGGAGCAATGAGGGTTAAGTGACTTGCCCAGGGTCACACAGCTAGTAAGTGTCAAGTGTCTGAGGCCGGGTTTTAACTCAGGTCCTCCTGAATCCAAGGCTGGTGCTTTATCCACTGAGCCACCTAGCTGCCCCTGTGCCATTTGTTGTTTTTTGTTTGTTTGTGTTTTTTTTAGTGAGGCAATTGGGGTTAAGTGACTTGCCCAGGGTCACACAGCTAGTAAGTATTAAGTGTCTGAGGCCAGATTTGAACCCAGGTACTCCTGACTCCAGGGCCGGTGCTCTATCCACTGCGCCACCTAGCTGCCCCTGCCATTTGTTTTTAATGGTTACTTACTAATTATACGTCCATGCAGTGCAAGGGATTATGTGTGTGACAGAGAAATCCTGACCTGTGTCAGAAGGCTGGGGGTGGGGGGGAGTGTAGAAGAAATGACCCAAAGAAGAAAGAAACCACTGACACTTGGAACTAAGAAACATAAACGGGGCTTTTATTAAAGAGTAGGGAACTGAATATGCTGAAGAAGAAACAACTGTTTATACTTTAAGGAATAATGATGTGCCTCCTCAGTTACTTTCAAATTAGAGATAAATCCAGTATGGTCCAGTGAAAAGACATGGTGTGAGGGGCAGCTAGGTGGCACAGTGGATAGAGCACTGGCCCTGGAGTCAGGAGGACCTGGGTTCAAATCTAGCCTCAGACACTTAACACTTACTAGCTGTGTGACCCTGGGCAAGTCACTTAACCCCAATTGCCTCACAAAAAAAAAAAAAAAGACATGATGTGAAACAGACCTGGGTGCATGTCCCACTTAAAACCTTTGCTACTTGTGTACCCCATGGGCAAGTCACTTATAATCTTTTAAGTCTCAGTTTCCTGAGCAGTAAAATGGGAATAGTAATAATATATATAGTAACTGCCCCACAAGGTTGTTGTAAGGCTCAAATGAAATAATGTATATGAGAGCAAACTTGAAAGCGCTAGGTAAACATCAGCTGATATTATTCCTTGTCAACTTAATAACAGTAGGGAGGTATGCTGAATCAAAGACATGACTGACAACCTCCCAATACTTGTCAAACCAGATGACTTCTATTTCTGGTGATTTGTGTGGGTAAAAAAATGAAATTTCCAGGAGAATCCTAAAAAGAATCATTAAATATTATGATGTCTTTTAATAAACTCAAGGTATTGGGAGGTACAGGTGGTGTGTTTATCTCTACTGTCAGTCAAAGATAAGGATTTTAGAAGAGAAAGGCAAATGTGGAAAGAGAAGGAAGGGTTAAGAAGATGGTGTTTGAGAATGAGATTTGGGTTTCTAGACCACAGCTTAAATTACAGGAATTAAAACTGTAGGCCCCTGACTAAAGATAGAATGTGCCTAACAAGAAGTCATCAAGATGAATTTGCCTGGAGTCTTGTAAATCTAACCAAATGGACTTTTTTTTTTGGGGGGGGGGTTGAGTCAATTGGGGTTAAGTGACTTGCCCAGGGTCACACAGCTAATACATGTCAAGTGTCCGAGGCCGGATTTGAACTCAGGTATTCCTGAATCCGGGGCCAGTGCTTTATCCACTGCGCCACCTAGCTGCCCCCCCAAATGGACTTTTAAAATTAAATGGAGGTGGAGGTGGGATAGGAGAGGAGGGATCTATCTAGATCCAAGCTAGAGATATCAAAGAGAGTAGCTAGCTGTAACATAGGGAGAATAATACCAGTTGAGATGCCCAGAAGGTTACAGAAAACTATCTTAAAAAAGGAACTATAACAACAATTTACTTATAATTTATGTGAAACAAAAAGTTTTTATAACCTAAAAACCTAGCAGAAGAAATCAAAATCATGTGGGAACAAGATTAGGTATATATCATCCCTGTCTGCTACTGGAGTTGTCCCAAAGATGCTTGAAGCGACCCTTCAGAGGATGCGCTCACATCCTTGAATACTTTTATTCAATTACATCCTTAATACCTTTATTCAATTATGAAAGCAGTTGTTTTATACACATTTACACAAATCCACAGAATATGATATATAAAAGAATAGCTGTAGGATGACAACCTGTTATAGACCATTTCTATTCAGACAGAAGTCTGAATCATCAAAAAAGAGGAGAGGAATGAGATAATAATAATAACTATAAGCAACATGTTAACAAATAAGCATCAAAGAAATGGCTGAATCGCATGGATTTATTATAGAAATGGAAGGGTTTATGATTGCAGTTCAGAACCAGATAATCTCCACCAGAAATTACAGGTATATACATATATATATATATATATATATTTTTAAAGAGCCTAGAATTAGTGATCAGTATGTATAGATTATGCAAATCATCATTATAGGATATAAACATTTAGCACCTATTGAATATCTAGCAAGACAAGACCTGGTAGGTAGAATTGTGTACCAGAAGTGCTATTATAAACTAAGAGATACCATATATATTATAAATATCTCTGACAGAAAGTAAATTCCTTTCGAGTAGATTCATGTTTATTTTTGTATTCTCAATGTCTCGCACAGTGCCTGACACATAACACGTACTTAATACATGCTTATTGATTGATTGAAATACAGATATCAAAATATCTTTGATAATTCAACATATAAACTGTGCTATAAAAAGTACATCATCACATATGTAACTACCACAATTACCCAAAGATAACACTGATCTATAAACAAATAAGAACAATGTTGTTATGTGTTATGCCTGAGGGGTTTGTGCAATAGTTATATCTCTGTCCATATCTGTCATATGTCTGACTATTTTAATTTTATTGTTATTATTCTTTTTAGCTAGCATTTATATAGCACTTTAAGGTTTGTAAGGTGCTTTTATAAGTATTATCTCATTATATCCTTACAACATCCCTGGGAAATGGATGCTATTATCATTCCCACTTTTACAAGTGAGAAAACTTGAGGCAAACAGAGGTTAAATGACTTGTCCAGGGTCACACAATGTCTGGGGTAGGATATGAACTTATGTCTTCTTTAACTCTAGGGCCAGCATCCTCTCCATTGCTCTACCTGGCTGTCTACATTTTTTGAGATTAGGTCTTCATATCTCACCCAGGCTAGTGCAGTAGCCACTCACAAGCCTAATCCCACTACTGCTTGCCATGGGACCTTTCTGACCTGGGTCAGTTTGCCATTCCTGGGAAATTATCATATTAGTGAGGGACTTAGTGTGGACGCCCTATCTGCTCGTCCCACTGCAACTCAGAACTCAAGGATCAATAGATCACCAACCTCAGCATCCCAACAGCAGGGAGTATAGAAATGTACCACCACACATAGGAGAATAATGTTTTTAATAGTTGTCAACATACCAAATACTCATAATCTCCAAGCCACATGAAGCAAAAAAAAACCTTTCAAAATATAGAGACCTAACGGAAATATATATTTTAAAAACCTGTGGAAATCCTTTCCACCCTGTATGCTACTAGAACTGACCTGAAGATGCTTTCCAATAGCTGACAGATGAGCCAAAAGTAGTTGTTTTATCCATCTATGCAATATCTTCAGTAAGGGACTCATTTCACCCAGTCTCAGTGATACCCAGGAGTTTAAATCTTGCTTGTTAACCAATTCTCTTTATGGGGATACCACTAGGACGTTGGCTCCTGCTAAATGGAATGATATAACTAAAGAATTCTGCAAAGTTTAAAGCCTCAACAGTATCCCTATAGTTCTGCAAGTACATACTTTATTTAAAAGAAATGTGTAACAGAGAGGGTAAAGTAGTATTATATATTAAAAGGATATACTCATGTGAGGGAATATAAGAACTAGAAGGGGGAACATAGTGGATAGTGTTTGACTGAAGATTGACAGAGGCAAAAATAAAAATAATATAGTCGTCGGAGTATATTATAGACCACCAGGGCAGGAGGAGAACATAGATGATAAGCTTAAGGAAAAGATTGCATGATCTAAAATAATCCAAAAGGACTAATGATGAATTATACTATCCACTCCCAGAGAAAGAGGTGATATTGATTGAACACAGACTTAAAAAAAAAAAGAGCACTTGTGGATTGTACATATACAACCTATATCAGATTGGTTGCTGTCTTGTGGAGTAGGGAGGAAAGGGAGGAAGGGAAAAAAAATTTGGAACTCTAAATTTTATGAAAATGAATGTTGAGGGGCAGCTAGGTGGTGCGGTGGATAGAGCACCAGCCCTGGAGTCAAGAGGAGTTGAGTTCAAATGCGACCTCAGACATTTAATACTTACTAACTGCGTGACCTTGGGCAAGTCACTTAACCCCAATTGCGTCACCTCCCCCCCCCCAAAAAAAAAGAAAAAGAAAATGAATGTTGAAAACTACTTTTACATGTAACTGGAAAAAATAAAATAAATGTTTGTTACCAAAAAAAAGGAATAGATTGCAAGCCTGTCACAGAGTCATAACATAAGAATGATAGGATATCAATTTTCCAGACATCTGCTGGATATGTCTTTGCCAAAAGCAGAGCAACTAATAATTTCTTGACTTGCCTTAATGATCTTTCAAAAGGTAGAAGACCATACAAGGGAAGTCATATTCTGGATCTGATTCCTAAAGAGTAAGGAGGAATTGGTTGCTTCGGAGGAGCTAGAAGTGACCATAGCCTTCTAAGAGAGTGAATAATCAGTCAGTAGACATTTATTAAGTGCTTACTATGTGATAGCATTGTGCTTAGTGCTAGGGATACAAAAAGGGGCAAGACTGAATTCAGTTCTTTTCCTCAAAGTGCTCACATTCTAATAAGACAAATGCTGAAAGCATTTGAATGTTAGGAGATTAGGAAGAGGAGACAAGGAGTTCATGACATATGGCCTCATTTTTTTTTCTGTAAATATGAGGCAGGGTTCTCTATCATAGACATAGAATTTGTGATAAAGAAGAGAAAACTGGGCATCATGTGACATGCACCCTAGCTACTGGGAGAGCAGATTTCAAAGGATTCCAATAGAAAACAGATACTTTAGATCTAATGAGCTAAAATTCTGTAGATCAAATCAGCCAAAGAGAAAAGAAAGTTTCAAAAATGAATTTCTGAAGTTATCTCATGAAACAATGCTAATGGAGGAAGGAAAAAATGGTGCGTGTGTGTGGCAGGGTGAGTGTCTAAAGAGACTGATAGATTCCCTGGATATTAAGGGAACTTATCAACTGACTTAAATTTTTCAAAATTAAGTACAAAAGTTTGAATCAAGAGCATGGAATGGAGGATAAATACAAAAGGATGACATAGTCATGTAAGAATAGTGTCAGAAGCATTAAAGCTCAGAATGAGCTGAGGCCAGTAAAGAAAACTAAAGCTAACAAAAATGAGTTTATCTTCTTTTAAAGCTACATTAGGAGAAAGGGTAGGACAATAATAACTGACTGTGAGGGGGATGTGAAACTGCTCAATTCTTATTTTACTTCGATTTTCTTTGCCAAGGATAATTATCTTTGAACTAGAAACAATATATTAAAAATAACTAATAGAGAGTTAGAGCAAGCACTTCACCTCTCTTAATGAGTGCAAGTCACCTGGCCAAGATCAACTACAAAGATCTTTGGGTATTGGGAAAACTGGTATCTGTGATTATAGAGTCACTATAATTGATCTTTGAAAGATTGTGGGGAAAATTATGTATCACAAATTTGGAAAAGGGCAAATGCTATCCAGATTTTCACTAGGAGAAAAAATGGATTCAGCAAAATTCAGGCAATGGGGCTTAAATTCTTGGCAAAATTCTAGAATCTTTTATTAAAGAGATGCTTAATGGACATTTGGAAAATGACGTAGTAGCCACATATAGTAAGAGTAGCTAGGCCCCAATTAGTATGAATAATGAATCCTATGAGGAGGTAGCATGTATTTGAATTCGTGCTATTTGAAGCTATAATTCTGTAAAATATGTTCACTGGTTCCAGCCCAGTGGAAATATGCAAGGCAAATTCAAATAATGCAGCCTCTTCAGGGGATTCATTATTTGCACTAATTAGGCCCTAGCTGTACATTAAGGATAATTTTTTTTTGACAGGATTACTAGACTGGTAGATCAAAAGCGTACTACAGATATAGCTTAATTCAATTTTAGCAAGGAATTTGGCAAAGTCCCTCAGGCTTGTGGGAAAACGGAGCACTGTGAGCTGAGCAGCAGTACAATTAGGTGGGATTAGGAACTGGTTCAATGGCTGGATGTAAATATTAGTCATTAATATTTGGATATGATGTCGGAAGGAGGTCTCCAGGGATATTCCTCAGAGATCTATGTTTGGCCCTGTGCCATTTAATGAATGCTTTATGGATGTTTATGAATGATTAGAATAATGGCATACGTGATATGCTTGCAGGTGACACAAAGCTGAAAGGGATAGTTAACATATTGGATGCCATAACCAGGATTCAAAATGATCTTATCAGGATAGAGCATTTGGCTGGATCTACAAGATGCAAATATATGTAATGTTTTACATTCGAGGTTAAAAAAAATAAATCTGGTCCCCAAGGACAAGATATGAGAAGTGTGGCTAGACAGCAGTTCCTCTGAAAAAGATCTGGGGGGTATAGACTCAGAATGAATCAGCACAACTCGATCCTACTCCAGATGGGATAGGACTGTCTACAACTACCTGACTCTTTGGCACCAGAACCAAAGGACAACTTTGGCCTAAGTGATATTTGCAAAAAACATTCCACCGTCTCTCTGTGTAGTAGGCCTCCTTCTACCTTAAACAGAGCTCCTTGGATCCAGAATGAGATGAATAGATTTATTTCAAGTCAGTGTTAATTTCCTGTAAAATAAAATGAAAACTGCTGATGCCCAAAGATAAAAGAATGTGAACCTTTTATGTTGTTTGAATCTTAATACCCCTCTGGAAGGAAACTATAACTCTATTGGACCTTTCAATCAAAAGATGACCCTACCTAACTAATCTCTTGTCTATTGATATGAATCAATCAGTAAGCATTTATTAAGCACTTACTATGTACCTGTACTATGTGCTGGGAATGCAAATACAATACAATAAATTAAATAACCCCTAATAAATAAGTTAAATATTCCCTGTTCACAGGGAACTTAGTCACCTATGATAGACAACTCAATGCTGTCTTGAAACTTCTTTCAAGTAATTATCTTTACATATGGATTGATGCCCCTCTTAGGAGAGAAGATGCCTCCCCCCCTTCTCTCTCTCTCCTTTTATTCCTTATTAATCTCTTTTAATTCTACTACCCCTTTACTATCTTCTCTTCATTCTATACTTGAATGAAAATGCCAGATTTGGCAAAACAGGGTAGAGCTCTGATAATATTGTGTCAGAGCTAATGGGTGACAACTGCCCATTCCTAGGGGTGGGGAAGCTTTTATTTCCAAAGGTTTGTAAAACAGTGAGAAAATATTTGTCTCTAAATGCTAGGAATTTTCCCTTACCAATAGACAGTTCTATTACCATCCATTAGCAAGATTATAAGTATATAGCATAGTGCATCCTAATGACTGCATCAGAGGTTGAAGTAATGGGGCAGGGTGATAGAGCAGCCAGCCTTTTCCCATAATGAATGCAAGCAGTAAAAGTTCTCTGGTTTATATGCAAACAAAATAGTCTGGGTTTCATTAGCCAGTTCCACTGTAAACAGTCCTTCACAAAATGAGGTTTGGGAAAGTAGAAAGGAAATGGAAGGGCCCTTCCCCACCCAAAGCAAGAAGACAAAGCTAGGAAAGGGATGATGGAATCAGCCTACAGGTAGTATCTTGGTGTGGATAATGGAGCCACAGAATCAGGAAAATGGATGTCAGGTACCTGTACCACCAATTCAGCTCACTAATTGCCCATTCCTCTTGGGGTAATAAAGCATTCCTGTCTTAGTCCTCAGGCTATGGGGTTCATAGCTGCCTCTGGATTCAAAGCACTAAGAGGCTGCCTTCAGGCCTGGCTTAGGCTATTTTACCTTTCCAATTTACAAGGTGGGAAAACAGGGAGATGCTGCCTTAGTCATCCTTATGTTTCCTGCACTGGTTTGAAACAAAGCAAGCTATTCCCCCCAAAAAATTTTTGACGGGAGAAGGGGTTGGGAGCAGGGGTAAGAACAATAAAGAATTACTGTTTTGTTTTTAAAATAATAAACAGTTACCCCGTGATGAAGCTAAGGAGCAGCGAGAGTTGAAGGCTTTGCTGCGCTGGCGCAGACTTCGAGATGAGGTGCAGAACTCAGCAGAAGAGATGCAAGTGTTAAGGTAAAAAAAAAAAAGTTACTGTGTAACTTTTTAATCTTTTTTTCCATTTCCCTCCTTTCCTTCCCCAAAGGATATCTTCAAGTCATCTGATTAAATCTGCTGTTTCCTTTTGAAATTAAATTGAACTGCGTTACTCATCCTCTTTGTGATGTGATTTTTTTTTTTTTTTTTAAGGCTTATGGTGTGGGGGTTTGGTATAAAATGCCTTTTGACATTTTCCTAGTGCCTCTGTTCAGGAAATAGTGAGAGGCCACTTCCTGACCAATGATCCTTGTTTGAAGTTCTAATAGTCACTTTATGTGGTGGCTAAAGCATGTGAAAGACTAGGTTATGGGGGACTGACAGACTCTAATGCTTTGCAACCAAAATTAAAAAAAAAAACTTTAGAAAAAATATTGATTCAAAAATATGTTTAGTAATAACAGATGTTAGTTTCAATGGGGCATTTTGTCTTGGATGGCTCCCAGCAGAAACCAGAGTTTAGGCTTCTGCTCACCTCCTGTTCTGACCAACAGGATTCCACATTTTCTTATTCTAGATTGCTGAAGCTTCTTTGATCAGATAAGGATTGCCTCTCCTCTCTTTTCCTTTCTTCTTGTAGTTTTCATTTCCTTCAGAAGAATTAGATGTGGGACAGATAAGCAGTGATCTGAGAGTCTGTGTCTTTGGCTGGAAGTGCTAAGAGGTGGCCAGAAACTGTTCTCCCTCTCCCTTTAAGGTAGCTGTGGTTGCTTTGACAGCAAGAACAGCTGACCCAGCTTTCTGGTCCAAGGTCGTGTGGGCTGAGCTCAGGCATCAGGATTTGTAGAAAGTGGACAGGACCAGACAGTTTAATTTTAAACTCTTTTCTGGCCTACAACACTGGCACTGCCACGGCAGATTGAGTCCCTTTCTACTCCCCACTGCTCAACCTGTTTTTCAGCAGTCTCACTTCTATAGTTTGTTGCATGGTACCCTAGAAACAAAAGTAGGAAAATCGGATGTCTCATCCAACTCTGACCTCTGGGATATAATGAAAGGATCAACCTTTGAATTCAGTTGTGGGGTGTGGTGAGTCCATGCTTGTTACATGAGAATCCATACAGAATTTGCAAGAAAATTCAGCCCCTCCTGTTTTTTTTTCATTCCCACATTTGAGTTTGGGGCAGAGCTCTCACTTTTACTAGACGTATGACCTTAGGAAAAGTCACTTAGATTTTGAGTCTCAGTTTCCTCATCTGTAAAATGGGGACAATAAAATCTATAGTACCTATCTCACAAGGTTTTTATAACTGCCCATGAAATGTGTATAAGGTGCTTTACAGAACCATAAAACTATATCAGTGTCAAGTTATTGCCTATTCCTTTTGAAGGTCAGCATATAAGAATAAAATCTTTTAAAACTAGGAACATAGACCTTTTTGATAGCAAACATCTGGGCATTTGTTGTCTTAGTGTTCTGGAATCACTTGTGTATGAATTTATGCTAATTATTTTTGTTGTTCCAGATCCCATGGACCATAGCTGTCTATGGAGTTTTCTTGGCAAAGATTTCCTTCTCCATTGGATCCAGTGAGTCCTTTTGTCAGTCAATCAGAAGTTGAGTGGCTTGCCCAGAGTCACACAGCTAGGAAGGATCTGAGACTGCATTTGAACTCAGGTCTTCCAGACTCCAGGCCCAGCGCTCTATCCATTGAGCCAGTTGCTTCTATGTTAATTATACTATGAAAGATTCAATAAATAGCATCATAGAAAGCATATCTGAGGTGCATTATTTTCAGTGGGAAAGGGGCCTAAATACATCATGGATCTTACAGTCTGCCCCAGGTCAGTCCAACAGTCCCAGCTCCCTAAAACGGCCACCTTTTGAAGAAAGAGGAATTTGCCAGAAAAGAGCATAAATTGGTGTGTGTACATATAGCATGGAATCGGAAGAGTCTGCTCAGTGCACTTCAGGTCTAGTATAGTGTTTTGGGTCATTGCACTTATACAAATTTAGCTTGAGCCCCCATATGGTGCATCTTGACTAATAGACCAGAAACTATAAGTCAAATAGCAAAGCTTAATTGGGACAGAATAGCAAATCGCAAGGGAAATCCTTTGCCCTCACATAAAAGGGCTCCATCTCCTGCAGATGCCTGTAGTACTGTGAGCACAGAAATAGGCCCTGGACAAGTCATGCCAGTACCAATGTTCTGCTCTATCTCTTAGCTGCTAAGTCTCTGCTTCCAAAGTTACCACTTGTGGCTTTTTTCCCCCCCAAAACTGTTGCTGCTGTCTTTTGCTTCCAGGCTGCTTCTGCACCAGGCTGAAACCTGACAACTTGAGCTGTCTTTAGTTAGGTGGTTCCTTCTTTAAAGGGAATGTTATTGCTCTTTTGTGAGACTGCCAACCTAAAACTTTAGCTTAGGGCTTATCAACAAGTTTCATCTCTTTTATTAGTCAGGCCCATAGTCATTGTATAGAAAGGAGTTCCTCAGATCTAGATCTTTTTTTTTTTTCCTCCCTACACACTTTATCTCTCCCTTCTCTCCCCAACCCTCAACTCCTCAGAGAATTTCTTAGGTATCTTTTGATATATAGATTGGGGTAAGGAAATTCCTTTTAACTCCTAGCTGGCTCCTAGCCAGAGTCCCATAAATTACCTTAGATTTGCCAGGGTTATGCAAATTACCCTATAACTTGAACAAGCCTTAAAGAGTCTGTTAGTTGTGCTAAAGGTGTCAGCAGACCTTTGCTCTGTATTCCTGGAGTTTTGCCTACCTAAGTTGTGATCTTTCTTATATACATATGCATAAATATTCACACATATATGTTTTAAACCCTAGGAAAGAATCCCATTGAGAGATAATACCTTGACTAATAATACTATTTATTCCAGACAAACCAGGGTTTTAAAATGACTTATCTAGGGGGAAAAAGCAATTAAAATTAAAAACTAATTAAAATTTTTGGCATATATAGAGAATGGTATTTGGTTTTGTTTGTTTGTTTGTTTGTTTTGCGGGGCAATGGGGGTTAAGTGACTTGCTCAGGGTCACACAGCTAGTAAGTGTCAAGTGTCTGAGGCTGGATTTGAACTCAGGAACTCCTGAATCCAAGGCCGATGCTTTATCCACTGCTCCACCTAGCTGCCCCGAGAATGGTATTTGTTTTAGGCAAAAGCAAATGCAAAGAGAAGTGTAGAGAAAAGGCTTCTTTCGAAAACCCAGCCACTCTGTTGTTCTCCCCAATTCAATATAATGCAATTCAGAAAGAATTTAAGGGCTGACTTGTGTTAGGCTCTGGGGAAATGTCCCCATGACCTTCCAAAAAACACTCCCTGTCTTTAAGGCATCTAGGTGGAGCAATAGATAGAGTGCTGGGCCTTGAATCAGGAAGACCTGAGTTCAAATTTGGCCCCAGATACTTACTAGTTTTGTGACCCTGGGCAAGTCTCTGTGCCTCAGTTTCCTCATATGTAAAATGGGGATAATAACAGCACCTATCTCACAGGATTATTGTGATAAACAAATTAGATAATAATTGTAAAGTGCTTAGGATGGTGCCTGGTAAGCCCTATGTAAATGTGATGATGATGATGATGAAGAAGAAGAAGAAGAAGAAGAAGAAAGCACTTTGTAAACCTCAGAGTGTTACTTTTTAGATACTATTATTTTTATTGTTATCATCATTGAGCTTACATTCTGCTCTTCCATTAAACTTTTGTTGTTTGGTCATTTCAGTTGTATCTGACTCTTTGTGACCCCATCTGGGGTTTTCTTGGCAAAGATACTGGAGTGGTTTGCCATTTCCTTTTCCAGTTCATTTTACAGATGAGGAAATTGAGGCAAACAGGGTTAAATGACTTGCCCAGGATAACACAGGTATTAATGAAGTGTCTGAGGCCATATTTGAACTCAGAAAGGGGTCCCTATTGGTCCCCCATTAAACTTAGTTCCAATTTAAAAAAACAAAACAAAGTCCAGATGCTAAAAGATAGGAATAATAGGAGGAATAACTTATACTTAAGTAGAACCTTGTAAAGCACAGCTATCTTGTGATGGAGATAGGTTGGGCATTTTGACCCCTTTTTACAGATGAAGAAATTGAAGTGAAGCCCCAACATTCTCAATGACTCTTCAGAGACCACACAGATGATAAATAAGTAGAAGAGTCCTTGTTCTGAGGCCAGATCCAGTGCTTTTTGTCCTATCCCATGCTTCTCTCTTTTGAAATTCTTTGGGTGGCCATACAGAACATGAAATGCTTTTGTCCACAAATGGAAATAACCAGGGGAAGCCCGGGGTAAAATGATGAAATAAGTGAAATTTGTTCTGGTGTCTTCGGGTTCCCCCTTTTGGTTAACTTTTCCCACACCCCATGCCATGAAACACTCGGTACCTTCCTGGTTCCTAATGCCCTGCTTCTATCAAAACTAGAAAGGACCTGACAGTGTCGTTTATGTTTTTACTTGAACTTCTTTCCCATGACTCTATTAACTCTCCCAATCACGTGATTTTTTAAAAGCCTTTCATCCCCTATTATAGAATGAAAGATTTGTTAAAGGAAATTTATGTGGAGACTCCCCTTTCCTCCAAATAGCTAGATAATCAAAAGAATCACCTGGCAAACCCCAGAAAAAGCAGGAATGCTACTTTTGGATTCTCTCTGTTTGAGGAAGGACAGGTAGGATTATGGAAGCAGAGGGGCTGTTGCAAACATTTGCAGCTGTGGAGCCTGAAGTGTGAGCATCAGCAGCAAAGAAAGTCCCATTGAAAGGCTGAGATCAGAGCCTAGATCTTTTGTATGTGGAGTATTAGAGAAAGCAGTCAACATTGATCCTGTTGATGAGTAGAGAAACAACAAAGTAAAAAGAGGAAAATCAAAGCTCCACTTTGGCTATCTAAAAGTAATACTCATTTTAATCATTAAAACGGAGCTGCCTCTTTTTATGCCTGATTGCCATGTAGCATGATTGTGTATATCATTAAATGTATGTTAGCTTTTAGTTTTATTTTAGCCGTGATCCTTATAAATGCCTGCTCAGTTTTCATAGATCATCTAGCATGACCGCCTACTCACAGCTTAAAAACATTAGAGGGAACATTTACTTCTTAATTATTAAAGATGTCTTTTGCCCGCACCTCAACCCTCGTGTTTGCTCTAGGCTTTTCCTCATCCACCCTTTGCTGCCAGGACAAAATTAGAGCAAAATTGTCAAGAAGTCAAATGTGCCTTGTCTTATTCCCTTCCTTGACTACCAAATGTAATAAGAATTTCTTTCTGCATTTCACCCATTCGGGGCCCTGCTCTCCCAGCTTATCCAGCCAACTAATTCTCATAGATTTAGTGGCTGTTAAGGGCTTAATGATTTAGCCTTCCTAGGGGACAAGGTATTGGAATGGGGACTAGACATATCCTCATGAAAAGATCTAGTTTCTGGATTTCAGTCTCCTAACAGCTAGAGTTCCTCTCTCTCTAACTCTCTTCCTGTTGCTGTTCAGCCATGTCCAACTTTTCTTTACTCCATTTGGAGTTTTCTTGGCAGAGATACTGGAGTAGTTTGCCATTTCCTTCTCCAGCTCATTTTACGGATGAGAAACTGAGGTTAAGTGACTTATCCAGGGTCACACAGCTAGTAAGTCTCAGAGGCCAGATTTGAACTCACAAAGATCTGTCTCCCTGACTCCAGGCCTAGCACTCTATCCACTGCACCACCCAGCTGTGCTCCCTAAGCCTCTTCCTTCCTTTCCCTAAGACCCCAGGACTGAAGTTACTTACAGTACTTTCCTGTACTCTTGATAATCCTATCCTTTCTCAGTTACATGAAGAAATTCCCTCTTACAGGGTTACCAGTAGCACCCAGTGGTTAATTGACTTGCTCAAGGGTCATAAAGACAATATCTATGTCTGAGAGTATTTGAATCCAGCTCCTCCAGTCTTAGAGGCAGCTTCTCTATCTGTTCTGGCACATGGTTTCTCTGTCCTCTTTTTCTCTCTGGGGGCTGCCATATCTGTATTTTGACACCTTCAAAATCTTAACACAGAAGAGTGGCTGTTGGTGTGAATTTCAGGCACTATGGCAAATTGTTGGTGTGGAGGAGTGGGGAAAGAACCCCTTACCCACATAACTCGGAGGTTACCTACTCATTGTGGGTCAAAACTGTGTTCCCGTTCTTTCTCCTGCGTTGTTTAGTTTTTGCCAGTGTTCCAGCTGGTGTTTCTTTGAAATTCTCAGCAAGCTCTTCCCTCCACAAAAGACTTGACTAATAGGCATCTCAGAGGAAGCTCTGTGACCCCCCCCACCCCCATTCACTAGTGCTTGTCCAGATCTTTTTCTTCTTCTTCATCTTCTTCTTCTTCTTTTTTTAAACTTCTGTGTCTCCTTTTTAACTTCTCTCTGAAGTATATTCTGGCAGGCCCAGCAGGATCTAAGAGCTTACTGCTGCTTATTGTATGGTCTAAAGTAGCTCTCCATTGATTTTATTGTTTATGCCCTATTATCCTTTCCCTTTTCATTCTGCATTCATTGTTCAAGTGAAACTCATGCTGAGAAGAGCTTTAAAATATATCATGCTAAAGAGACACTTACAAAGCAAGTATAATATCTGACATATGCTTTCCCTCTTAGATAGCTGCCGGCAAGGTTCACATAATTCTTTACAAATGTATCTTTCCCTGCCTTCTAAGAGAGTGCCTCATGTACTGACTGAGTACACATCAGCTAATAATAAGGGAAGAAAAGCTAATTGTTTAACTTTGCCCTTTGGCATAACTTTAATACATATTCCAGAGAAGAAACATTGTGTGAAGATGTATGACTTATAAGTTTCACAAGTTTTATAAAAACCATTGTGGAAAATTGTTGTGAAAGCTCCCTGCCAATCTTCCTCTTACACACAAAGTTACCATCCCTTAAATATTTTTCATAGATTTCACTCATAACTTTGTAGGTCTATATCAGCAGCCTACCCAACTCAGATTTTAATCTATCTATAGTTTTCATCCCATGAGTGAGAATATACCTGTATGCAGATGATAAACAGTACTTAGCACAGAAGACCTGGACTCATCAGAAGGACTGGAATTTAAATCCAGCTTCAGATAGCTGTATGACTTTGGGTAAGTCACTTAACCTCTGTCTTCTTTTGTTTTCTTATCTGTAAAATGTGGATGATAATAGTACCTACTTCCCAGGGTTGTTTTGAGGATAAAATGAAATAACATTTGTAAAAGTGTTCCACAAATCTTAAAGTGCTATGCAAATGCTAGCCATTTAATAATAGCTAACATTTAATAATCATAGTTAACATATTAAATAATAGCTAATATATAGACTTACTTTGTGCCAGGCACTTTACAATTATTATCTCATTTGATCCTCACAAGCACTTTGGGAAGGAGATGCAATTATTATTCCCATTTTATAGAAGAAGAAAGTGAGGCAAAAAGAGTTTAAATGATTTGCCTTGGGTCATACAGCTAGTAAGTGTTTGAGGCTACATTTGAACTGAGGTCTTAACTCCAGAACCAGTGCTGCCTAATTGATTATTGTTCCTTTTATTATTTTCTTCTTCTAAGGTGTGTGGATAATACTGTGTATACTGCCTTTGACACAGGGTTGTTGAGAGAAAAGTGTTTTATAAACCTTTAATTGCTATATTATTTAGTAGAAGTATTAGCCATAATGAAGAAATGTGTTTAATGTGATTGTACATATATAACCTATATCAGACTGCTTTCTGTCCTAGGGAGGGGGGAGAGAAGGGAGGGTAGGAGAAAAATTTGGAACTAGAAATCTTATAAAGACAAATGTTGAAAATTATCTTTACATGTAACTGGAAAACAATAAAATACTTTTATGACTAAAAAAAAAAGAAGTATTAGTTATAATAACCACAAGAAGTATCACTTATACACTTACTATGTGCCCAGTATGGTGATGCTAAGGTGTTTTAAGTGAGTTGGGAAGAGAGAAGGGAATAAGGAGTTTTAATACGTTGATATTACTCAAAGCAATATGGAAACAATATGAAGTAAGACATAATCAAGTGTTAGGTGGTATAGTGCAGAACAGAGAGATGATCATAGGTTGGGCTTATTTAGGGAAGATTTCCTAGAAGAGTTGGTTTTCCTCTGGGAAGGAACATGAACTAAGCATTGGTGGAGAGGGCAGGAACAAGGAATAACATGAGTAAAGGCATAACAAAAATGGCAGGGGGCATTAATATTGTTTGTCCTCATTCTTGAAGAAGACCATGACATCAGGTGATGTCATGACTTGCACTGAACTGGATTTAAGTGAAGGAGGGCAAGGTCACCAATCTCACTCTCTCCACAGAGCCATCTGATCCAGTGGCAAGATATCTATCAGGATGACTGGAGGTGGCCCTGTGTGTTTTAAGGCAATTGGGGTTAGGTGATTTGCCCAGGGTCATACAGCTAGTAAGTGTTTGAGATGAGATTTGAACTCAGGTCCTCTTGACTCCAAGTCCAATGCTTTATCTACTGTGCCACCTAGCTCTCCCTGGGGAAAGCATAGGATGATGATGAGGAAGAGTAAGGGGACCACCAGCCTGCCTGGAGAAAGGAGATCCATCTATTTCAAGGTATACAATATAATTAAAGGATAGGATTAGAAGCAGGACAGGACCTATGATTTCATTAACCATAGTGAATTCCCCAATGAAGAAACTCTCACTACCAATGCAGGTAAGTACTTTCTTTTCAACTTAAAGTCTTAAAGAATTTCCTAGAGAGGTTAAGTTATTAGCCCAAGATCACACAGTCAATAAATGTGCATGGTAGGACTTGAATTCAGGTCTTTCTGGCTTTGAGTTCAGCTCTCTATTCACTATACCACAATGCTTCTTAATAGAAATCAAACCTACTACTACGATGTCCGCCCAAACCCCCAATTACTTTATATAATAGTAACTGCCCCCCAAAGTTTCACCTCATAGCATGTCTTTGTGGAGCCATCTTATGATGTTGGTAGCATATTTCTATAGAGATTAAATTCTAAGCAACAAAGAATTTTATAGGGTATGTAAACTTCTTAATTGGTATGGATACTAAATATAGAGACTTTGGCACAACATGCAGAACTGGTGCTACTTCAGGTCCTTCAAAAACCCTACTGCTGGGGTGGCTAGGTGTCGCAGTGGATAAAGCGCTGGCCCTGGATTCAGGAGTACCTGAGTTCAAATCCGGCCTCAGACACTTGACACTTACTAGCTGTGTGACCCTGGGCAAGTCACTTAACCCCCATTGCCCTGCAAAACAAAAAAACAAAACAAAACAAAAAAACCCTACTGCCTTGTCTGTTCTATAGGTATGAACCCCCAGGTGTCCTCACTGCAGGCTGCACTGTACATTCACTTTTCAGTCACCCTTGTCCCAGGAGGTCTTGCCATAGTTTCTGGATCTTTGATTTAAAAAGCCACTTTTCTGTTGGGGTCCCACATATTCCTGTACTGACCTTGGTGTCAGCTCCTGGGTTCCTCTCAGGAATCTCTATTATTGTGGGCCCCCTTGAAGTCCTAGCCTTGTCCCCCACATTCCACCCCCCGCCCCCACCCCCACCCCGGACGTGCTTAATTCTTGGAAATCATATTCACTAGGCAGTTGTTAAAGCTGGGTCCATTCTATGGTTGGAAAAATGGTTAGCCATCCCGAGGGTGAGTTTTTTGGTCACAGTAATTCAAGAAACCATTTTATTTTATTTTTTGGTGGGGCAATGAGGGTTAAATGACTTGCCCAGGGTCACCCAGCTAGTAAGTGTCAAGTGTCTGAGGCCAGATTTGAACTCTTGTCCTCCTGAATCCAGGGCCAGTGCTCTATCCACTGTATCAACCAACTGCAGGGTGGCAGTGTATCTGTCTACACACAAAAATCACAGATGATGTTCCTCAAATACAGTATTCCAGTGATCTCCCATCTCCATGCCTTTGCCCAGGCTGGCCCCCACGACCTCTTTGCCTTTTAGTTTCCCTGGCTTCCTTAAAGATTAAATTCAAGGGGGCAGCTAGGTAGCGCAGTAGATAGAGCACTGGCCCAGGATTCAGGAGGACCTGAGTTCAAATATGACCTCAGATACTTGACACTTCCTAGCTGTGTGACCCTGGGCAAGTCACTTAACCCTCATTGGCTCCCCCACCCCTCCAAAAAAAAAAAAAAGATTAAATTCAAATCACAACCTCTGTAGGAAGTCCTTCCTGATTCCCTCCTCTACTAGTTCCATCCCTTCTGGGATGACTTTTCATCTACTTTGGATGCACATTGTATGTACCTTGTTATTTGCAAGATGTCTCCCCAATTAGAATGTAAGCTCCTGGAGGCACAAACTGTTTTTGCCTTTCTTTGTATCCCCAGTGCTTATCACAGCCTGGCACATTGTAGGTGCTTAATAAATGCTTATTAACTGACAGATAGTTGAAACAGTGGAGCTCACTTTTTTCCTTAAAACTGCAAATCTTATACAGAACTTTCTTATCTTTTAAATTATATAAGAAATTCAACAAGTAACTTTCAAAGCTGTTCTACTTGTCTGTGATTCCTTCTGTCCTTTCCTGTCTCATCATTTGAGGGGAGACCCTGCCCCCCAATAATATCTCTGATGTTAATTAATGACCATAATAATGGCTGACATTTATATCGTGCTTACTGTGTGCCAGGCATTACGCTAAGTGCTTTACAATGATCATTTCATTTGATCCTTACAACAACCCTGGGAGGTAGATGCTGTTGTTTATCCCCATTTGTTGTTGAGAAAACTAAGACAAACAGATGAATGAAAAAGCATGTATTAAATGATTACCCTATTAAATGCCTACCCTATAAAAGTACTGGGAATACAAGTAGAAAAAAAATAAAACAAACCAAGATCATCAAGCCTTGCCCTCAAGGAACTCTCATTCTTTGTTATTAACAACAACAAATGCAGTAAAAAGGTGATATTGCGTGGCAAATTCTGTCCAACGGGTTAATTCTTCTAATCTAGGCTGTATAATGATGATGTAATTCAGCTATGATGTCTCTAATTCCTTTACCTGATTCCAAGTGTTTCTTTGAGATGATTTAGCATAGCTAAGACCTACCATGGTTCCCTCAGTCTTTTTCTTTTTTGTACTTTTTGATGATTTTTCTCCACTCACCATTTCACCCTTTTCCAAACAAAGGGGAGCAGATTGACTCTTATGGATTCAGTGAAAGGGTGCTTTAGTTCTATATAATGTTATTTGAATATTTTCTATTTCACTTCTAAAATACCTCCAAATTACGTATTTGACATTTTGGATTCATCTACCAAATGCTTAGAATACCTTATCCTCTTCTTTTTCATTTTTTTTTAAGCTAGAGAAGATGTTCATAATTCACAGACTTTCAACATATGGGAGAAACTTAGACAATCTTTGTTGATATGTATTATATAACATTTATCCAGTTTTTATATTCCATTTTCTTACCCAATTTGTCATTAGCTACCACCTGCAGTTTGTCATATTTTTCCGTTGCTTTGCTAACTCCAAGTATTTCCTTATATTGGCAGCCTCACCAACTGACAGCACAATTCTTCTTCCTTTTGTAGATAATTAATCATTGTTTCCTTTTCACCATCAGGGAGAATGAACATATCTTTTCATTTTTCCTTTGGAGTCTATGAGGTGATGTTTCATTCTTTCTGAAATAATTTTGTCAGTTAGAAATAAGCTCCTTACAGGATAATGGTACTTAATGAAGAAAAAACTCTTACCCTGGATGTCTATTAAGTCTATTTCTAAAAGCATGGAAAGCATGAAATTTTTTGGTTATTTGATAAAATATACTAAGTCTTTTTAGGAAGCACAGAATAATCTTCTGAGATGATATAGCATTGCTTTATCCAGGTCATTTCTGCAATATTCCTGGTAGATGGGTTGGGTGGCAAATATTCATTGTCCCCATCTTAAAGATAGGCAAATTGATGTATTAAAAATAAAGTAACTATAATAGATGAAAATAGGAATGAAAGTAAAGTTGGAAATCTCTCAATCTTTCATGGCCTGCTAAATTTTCATAATTCCTTTACAGATAGTTAGGTGTGTACATATATATTTATAGATATACATATATACATACATATATAATATATTATACATATATATATAAATAATATACCCAGCTCCAGCTTATTAGAATTTAGCAATGCTAGGAATTTGTTGGATTTTGTTTTCATTTTTGTTTTTCTTTGGTCAGAGATGAGGGGGAAAAGCATACTCCAAACTATTTTTAAAGGACTTAAGCTCAGATTTGATTATTGAACACAGGTATTCCTATATAGGCATAAGAGACAATTGCTACCTCCATTATTAATAGAAAATAACCAAGCACCAGGCAGCCACTTTCTTTCCTTTATTATGTTGTTCTGGTAGATTGGACACAAGAAGTGATACTGAGATATGAATCAATTTACCCTTGAGTCTTTTCTGAAATAATATAGAAAATTTATGTGCAATCTTTCTCTGTAAACTCAAATCCTTCCTGGCTTTTGCTTTCCTGCTTAGGAATTAGAATGCTGATTGTCTATACTTGCTATGAGTATTATAAAACAGCAGGAGTTCAGGAACAAGAAGACATCAATCAATCAAAAAGCATTTAATAAGTACTTACTATGTTCCATGGACTATGCTAGATAGTGAGGAAACAAAGGCAAAAATATTACTGTCCTTGACCTTCAAGAGCTTACATGTATACGTATAAAGAGAGAACATGTACACAGTTAAGCACAAACAAGATATAGACAAGATAATTACAAGTATAGTAATGGGTTCCTCAGGGGTTCAAGACTGTCTCTTTTGTTGGAACATTGTCCATAACTTTAAGTATACGGCAAGATTCAGTATTAGGCCTGCTTCTTAATATCTTCTTTTTCCACATGCTTTCTTTTGGTGACCTCATCATCTCCAATGAGCTCAATGATTATCTTTATGTAGTTGATCCCCAGATCTATATATCCAGGCCTAATCTCTTTCCTGAGTTAATCACCTTCAGTATCACCAACTATGTATTGGATATTTTAAATTGGATACCCTCAGCATGTTCAAAAAAGAACTCATCATCTTTCCCCCAAACTCATCAGTCTTCACATCCTCTCTGTTTGTATCAAGGGTACTACCATCCTTCCAGTTGCCCAGGTTCATAGCCTTGGAGCCATCCTCAACTCCTTACTCTCCCTCACCCTATCTATCCATTAAATTATCTAGTCTTGTCTATTTGACCTCCTTAACATTTTTCATATCCTTTTCTCCACACATAGTGCCATTACCCTAGTTCAAGCTCGCATCACCTCTTGGCTGGAGCATTGCAATTGGTTCCTTATTGGTCGCAGATCATAGCTTTAGAGGTGAAAGGGACCTCTGACTTCATCTATTCCAATCCCCACATTTGAAAGATGAGGATGTGGAAGATTGAAGTGGCCAAGCCCTTTTACTCCAAATCTACCGCTTTTTCCACACTCTTCCTGATCCAGTGCATCCTCTATAAAGCTACCAAAATGATATTCCTAAAGCGCAATTGTGACCATGTCATCCCCCTTCTCAGTCAACTCCAGGGGCTCCCCTGTTACCTCTAGGATCAGATAGAAATGCCTTTCTTTTGCATTTAATGGTCTTTATAACCTCGGCTCATGTTTACCTTCCCAGGCTAATTATATATTACTCCTCTTCATATACTCTGTGGTCCATCTAAACTGGCCTTCTTGCTCCATCTCCTCTCTGTCACTGCACAGACTGTCCAGCCCCCATGCCTATAATATTCTCCTTCCTAACCTCCATCTCCTACAATTCCCAGCTCCATTCAAACCTTGGTTCAGAAGCCATCTCCTACGTGAAAATCTTGATTTCTCCCAGCTGCTACTACCCCCACTCCAAATATTTACATTGTATTTATTTTTCATGTACTTGTATTTAATTATGTGTATACATATTATACCCCCCCAATAGAATTTAAACTCCATGACGGTATGAACAGTTTCACTTTTCTTTATATCTGCACCATCTGGCACAGTGTTTGGCATATAGCAGGTACTTAATGAGTGCTTATTGATTGATTCAATGATGATCCAGCAAAGGACACTGAAAGGTATTAGATAAGTGGAGAACCAAGAGAACAGTGTCACAAAAATCCAGAGGATAGAGCGTCCAGGAAGAATGGATGTTCAACAATGTTGAATGTTGTAAGAATTCAAGAAAAATTAGGATCCAGAAAAGGCCATGGGATTTGTCAATTAAGAGATCTTCAGTAGGGGAAGCTAGGTGGTGCAGTGGATAGAGCACTGGCCCTGGAGTCAGGAGTACCTGAGTTCAAGTCTGGCCTCAGACACTTAACACTTACTAGCTGTGTGACCCTGGGCAAGTCACTTAACCCCAATTGCCTCACTAAAAAAAAACAAAAACAAAACAAATTAAGAGATCATTGAAGGGGCAGCTAGGTGGCACAGTGGATAAAGCATTGGCCCTGGATTCAGGAGGATCTGAGTTCAAATATGTCCTCAGACACTTAACACTTACTAGCTGTGTGACCCTGGACAAGTCACTTAACCCTCACTGCCCTGCCAAAAAAAAAAAAAAGAGAGAGATCATCAGTAACTTTTTAGAGTGTTGTTTCAAATGAGTGCTGAGGTTAGAAACCAAGGGGTTGAGAAAAAAAGGATAGGAGAGGAAATGGGGGCAATGATTGTATACAGTTTTTTTTTTCTTTTTCCCTAGGAGTTTGTATAGGATGGTGACTGGAGAAGATAATAGACTCAAGTGAAGGGGTGTTTTTAAAGTATGGGGAAGACCTGGGCATGTTTGTGGACAGCAAGGGAAGAGCTGGCTGAAGGAAAGATTGAAGATTTTCAGTGACAGCACATGATTGTGGTGGTGATCTTCAAATGGAAGATGAAATCAGGAGTATAGATAGAGGAATTGTCTTTGGTGAAAAAGGTCATCCCTTCATCAGAGACTGGAGGAAAAGAAGATAGTTTGGGAGGATGATATAAAAAAATTTCAAGTAGGCTAGAAGGTGTTCATGGCAAATGGCCTTTATTTTCTCAAGAATGTGTTCAGGAGGTGGTGTGGGAGGTTTAAGATGGGAAGGTTTAGAACAGCTGCTATTGGGAATATGATGATTTTTAATTTTTACTAGACCTGTAATTTCAGAGGTATAAGAAATTCTTGATGGAGAGCCAATGCAGATCAGCACCTTCTCTACAATTTAAGAGTTTTAGGGAGTTGTGACTGGGAGGTTAAGCGACTTGTTCATGGTCACCCAACCACCTAACCTGTCAGAGGCAGGGTTTAACTGCCTCTCTCTATCCATGACTCCAGGCTGTCTCTCAGTTAGGAGGTAGAATCAATTAAAGGTGAGAAAAGTTACAGCCTTATTTTGGAGCCAAATTCAGATTAGAGAACATAAATTTGTTGTTGATATAGCACAATATTGTGACTTCCTCTAGGGCTATTCCGAAGCATGTGAGCAGAACAGAGTAGGCAGATGGTGGGAATAATCCAGGATGCAGGTTTGGCAAGACAGGAATGATAATAAGAAAAAGGGACCAAGGATTTGAGAGTAGAATACAGTTTATTTTGAACTGGCTGACTGTCAGTAAGATTGGAAAGGAGAAAAGTAGAATCAATGATCTAAGAGCACTTTCCCCAGTGAAATTTTCAGAAAGCACTACCTTTTGTGGTGCTTCTGCAGAAACAGTTTATTCTTTAGGAAGCATGATTCAAAAATCAATTCATCAGGTACTGAAGTCTTCAAGCTGTGTGTAAGAAAGAAAAGTCAGGAAGGAAAAGTTGATCAGTTAACCTTATGTTATAATAGAAGTTGCAGTTCAGTTTGACTCAGTAAACATTTATTAAACACCTGCTATGTGCCGGGCACTGTGCTAGGTGCTAGGTGCTAGGTATACAAATAAAAAATAAAGGGCCCCCACGCTCAAGGAGCTTCTAGTCTAACGTCTAATTGGGGGTATGGGAGGAAAGACACAGAAAAGGAAGCTGGAAGGGGGAAGCCCTACACACGCTGGGTGGGACAACCTGCATGGACAGGTAGAGTAAGCCTCGAGGTCCAAATTCTGCCATCTACAAAGTAAAGCTTTGGGAGAAGTTTAGTGTTCCGCCATCCAGCCCTCCTGCCAGAGGGGAAGAAAGGCGGGGCTAAAGGAGGGTAGGATTTGTGTTGGCTACCTTTATTAAGTATGCAAGGCTGTTAGCTTGTGTGGTGGTGAGATTTGGAGTCATTAGTGTGTCCTGGGAGGGCACATTGTTTCCTGGAATTGAAACCCAGCAGAATTGTAAATGGAACAGTGGAGTGAGTTACAAAGACTGCCCAGCTTACGTTGATCCAAGTGGGTTTTGCATTAGATCCTTTCTTATCCGCTGGCTTATACCCTCTGCCCTAGTAAGATATACCCATTTGTTATTCTACACTCTTACTTGACCTCACTTACCTGTGAATCATTGCTTGGGCCATAGCTTCTACCTGAAATGCCATGTCCTCTCCTTTCTGCCTGCCAAAGTATGTCTCTCTTCCTTTAAAATTCTGTCAGTCTCTTCTTTTCTGTAACGTCTTTTCAGAAAAGTTTTATCTAGCTCCCCATTCTTTGACCTTTGAGACCTCCTCAAATACTTAAATGTGACAATAGATGTTATAGTATAGTTGATCATAATGTGTAGGTGTTTCTGTCACATACATTTATGCATCATGGGAGTGTATTTTCCTAATTTCATTTACTTCACAGCTCTTTCATGGCAGAGAACATCAAGACAAAAGACCTTCTCTAGGCTTTCCTTTTCACACTTCACCAAGCCTTGCACCTTGCACGTTGTTGACTGACCAATTATGAGGGATTCAGAGTGATATAAAAAGGGAAGTTTATGTTTTCAGTACTCAGGAGTTGCTTGATCTGTGTAAAAATTAACCCCTTTGATATTTTTTGCAGCTCCAAACTGACTTTAAAAGTTGCCTCCCAGGAGCATGAAATATACTCTGTATTCTATCAATATCAGTCTGATTCTCTTTAGTTGTCCTTAATTTTTAAAGGGTGGCAGAACTGAGTAAGAAGAGTTTTATTTTCTAGAAGGAATCTTCCCAGCCAGGGAAAAGATGACAGGCTTCATTAGTGACTCAAGGCATGGAATAATGCCTTTGGGGGGAAAAGATTTACATCATCTTCCTGATTGTTCTCCTTCTTGTATTCTACAATAGAGGACTCCAGGGCATGGATAACTTAAAAGACTACACTGTGTGCCTTGCTGTGGCTGGGAAACCTGGTTTGAATTCGTGGTGGTTCAGAGAACCCTCCATACTTCCAAGAATGTGTGTGGTGGGCTTTTCTTCTCTCAGCTAAAAATACTATCATTACTTAAGTTAAAAAAACAAAAACAAAAACTCAGCCCGAGTGACACACTAGAGAGGAGAAGAATAAAGCTTACATTTTTCAACAGCATGTAAAATGAAGATGAAAGGGGATTTTCATTCTGACAAGTGTGGTCATGTAAGATTGGTAAGTCAGAGCTCAGATGGGAAAAATGCAACTACATAATCCAATATAATGAAGCTCACGGGCTTTCTCTGATTTTCCATTCACCCTAAGCATCCCTGCTTTACCTCTCTTGTGGTAATATTTGAAGATTGTACTGAGACATTATCAGTGGCTAATTCACCCGCTTGATTAGTAACCGGCCAATGGGACCAAATTTCATTTTTTTCCATTTCAAATCTATTCTATTCCATGCCTGACCACCAACTAAATCTTTTTTTTTTTTTTTTAGTGAGGCAATTGGGGTTAAGTGACTTGCCCAGGGTCACACAGCTAGTAAGTGTTAAGTGTCTGAGGCCAGATTTGAACTCAGGTACTCCTGACTCCAGGGCCGGTGCTCTATCCACTGCGCCACCTAGCTGCCCCCCACCAACTAAATCTTTAACCCTACCAAAATTCTTAATAAATGTGGGTCACCGACATGGGTAAGAGATGAATGTGTTGATAGAACTGTCTATATCCATCACTGCTGACATTCCAAGGGTAATAAAAACAAAAGCCTCAGTAGATTTGAGAATTAAAGAATAAGGAAAGGAAAACTTTTCTGATATATCCAACAAAAAAGATGTCTCAGAAACAGACTAGGAGGGTACAAACAGGAAGACAGTACAGTTGGATGATAAAGTTGTTCTGATGGTAGTTAGCTATTAATGAGTTGCCAGAGGTTCACTCTATCATGTAAGGTTGTATATAGAAACATCTAGAAACTATTTGGCCTATATAGTATGATGCAGTAGAAAGGCCATTGGGTTTGAATTCTACATCTGTTGTTTGAATCTTGCCTTTCAGTCTTGTATTACCTTGGGCAAATCATTTTGTATCTTGGGACTATATTTCCTCATCTGTGAAAATGAAGATCAGATGATATCTAAGGTTCAACTAAATTTGATTCAATTTAAGAAGCATTTATTATGTACCTTGTACTATTCTAGATGGGAGGAGAGGAGACTCCAAAGACAAACATGAAAACAGATCCTGCACTCAAGGTACCTTACATTCTACTGAGGGCAACATGTGTACAGATAAAGAAATACAAAATATATGTGGGTCAGGGTGCTCAAGAAAGACCTCAGGAAGAGTTCCTTCCAATTCTAACATTCTGTGAGTCTAAATGTGATAACTTTAGATGGCTTCATATGAATTGACCCAGGGCACAAATATGACTTAAGAAAGATTTAATGATTTGAGGATTCTGGGAAGATGGTGGGGTAGGTCAGAAAACTCTAGGCTTGGGACAGCTAGGTGGCGCAGTAGACAAAGCACCAGTCCCGGATTCAGGGGGACCTAAGTACAAATCTGGCCTCAGACACTTGACACTTACTAGCTATGTGACCCTGGGCAAGTCACTTAACCCTCATTGCCCCATAAATGAATGAATGAATGAATGAATGAATGACTAAATAAATAAATAAATAAAAAGAAAACCCTAGCTCTATGAATTTCCTGCATAAGAAACACAGTACATGGCCTCAGAGTGAACTTAGAGCAGCAAAAATAAACAAAAGTCCAGGTAAAGTAGTTGTCCTCCCAAGACAACTTGAGAGGACCTCAGAAAAGACTGCCTCCTGGAAGAGGTTTGGCCTGATTGAAATGCATACGTCTCCTGGCCTAGTCCACTGAATTCACAGACAACCAGCAGCTCCAGAACTGGTTTGGAGAGGCAGTCTTAGCCTCAGAAACTTTCACTGCAGGGACAGTGTCTAGCTCAAGAAGATTGAAAGACCCTCTCCTGTGCTGAGCAGATGCAGTCCCCAGTGTCTGAAGGTGAGAAGGAGCAAGCACATGCCTGGTGAGTGTGATAGCAGAAAGCCAAAGACCTTGCTGGCTGTGGGCACTCGCAGGAGAGAAGAGTCCCTGGTTTGGGTTCCAGGGCAGAGAGGAAAGCTGAAGTTTGCAGTCACCTTGCAACCACCAGAGGGACCATAGGGAGCAAGAGTGATTGCATGTCAGTGTGGCTGGGAGCTGTAGCCATGGATTAGAGACAAAGGGGAGTTCCCAAGGTTAGACCCCCAACAAAGCTCAGAAAATAACAGTAAAGGATCTGATTTAGAAGGATCTGAGGCCTAGGGCACCATTCCCCACACCATAGGACTAGAACCTAATTATAATAATAAGCTGCTAAACATAAAATAAAATAAAAATAAAAATATTAAGTAAAGAAGAAAGAACCCAACTATATACAGCTACTATGGGGATAGAGAAGACTAGGGTTCACATTGAGAGAAAGACAGTGAAACTAAAAAAAAATCATTCCTTTTCCAAAGAGAAACATGAAATTGTCACAAACCCCAAAAAAGAGTTCTTGGAAGAACTTAAAAAGGACTTAAAAAATAAAATAAGAGAGATTGAGGAACAATTAGGAAAAAAAAAAAAGCAATCCTTAAGCCAAGATGGTGGAGAGGAAATCAGCAAGCTGCCTGAGCTCTCCTTCTGTTCCCTCAAAAAGAACATCAAATCAAGCCTCTGGATGGATCCTGAAACTATAGAACCTGCAAAGAGACAGAGAGACACAGTCTTCCAACCAGAGATAATTTAGAAGACTTCAGGAAAGTTCGGTCTGACTCGGGCAAAAGGGAGGCGCAGCACAGGGCAGCAGCCCAACGCTGAAGGGGTCGGGGCAATTCAGCAGGAAGCTGCAGGCCACAGCCAAACAACTGAGGCCCCTGGATCCTGGCTCAAAAATCTGGTGGCTCAGCAGGACAGTGGCAAAACCCACCTGCACCAGCCGAGAGGGCAGGTTGCCAGCTGGAGGGCCATGAACAGGATAGCCGCTACTAGGCCCACTGATCCCAGTACACTCAGACAGGAAGTGCAGGGTGGGGGAACTCCACACATCATAGAGGCCTCAGTGTAAAAAGCCGGTGACACAGCACCTATACTCCAGCACAAGAAGCACAAAACAGGACCCTGGTGCCCCCAGAGCAGACCTCAACTTAAAAAAATAAATAAGCTGCAATAATGAGTAAGAAGCAAAAAAGAGCCCTCTCCATTGAGAGCTTCTATATCAACAGGGAAGAGGCAAACACAAACTCAGATGAAGACAATACTCTCAAATTGCCTACATGTGAAGCCTCAAGAGGGAAGGTGAATTGGTCTCAAGAACAAAAAGCCTTCCTGGAAGAGCTCAAAAAGGATTTTAAAAATCAATTGAGAGAGGTAGAAGAAAAAATGGGGAGAGAAATGAAAGCAAACCAAGAAAACTATGAAAAAAGAATCAGCAGCTTGGAAAAGGAAGCCCAAAGATTGACTGAAGAAAACAATTCCTTAAAAAATTCATCTGGCCAAATGGAAAAAAAGGTGCACAATCTCATTGAAGAAAACAATGCCTTAAAAATTAAAATTGGACAGTTGAAAGATTAAGGAATCCATGAGACACTAGGAATCAGTCAAGCAGAATCAAAAGAATGGGAAAAAAAAAAAGAAGAAAATGTGAAATAACTCATTGGAAAGACAACTGATCTGGAAAACAGATCCAGGAGAGACAATTTAAGAATCATTGGACTACCTGAAAGCCATGATCAGAAAAAGAATCTAGACACCATATTCCAGGAAGTTATTAAGGAGAACTGCCCTGATGTTATAGAATCAGGATAAAATCATCATTGAAAGAATCCACGATCACCTCCTGAAAGAGACCCCAAAAGGAAAACTGCAAGGAATATTGTAGCCAAATTCCAGAATTATCAGGTGAAAGAGAAAGTACTCTAAGCAGCCAGAAAGAAGCAATTTAAATATCATGGAGCCACAGTCAAGATTGCTCAGGACCTGGCAGCTTCAACATTAAAGGACTGCAAGGCTTGGAATATGATATTCTGGAAGGCAAAGGAGCTTGGATTGCAGCCAAGAATCTATTACCCATCAAAAATGTGCATTCTCTTTCAGGGGAAAAGATGGACATTCAATGACATTGGGGACTTTCAATGTTTCCTGATGAAAAGACCAGAACTGAATAGAAAATTCGATCTTAACATACAAGACTCAAGAGAAGTTTAAAAAGGTAAACAGAGGGGAAAAAAAAGTTACTCAATTAGGTTAAACTGTTTACATCCCTACACGGAAAGATAATACTCATAACTCTTAAGAATTGTAAATGTATTTGGGAAGAGAGAAGTAGAGCACAGAGGGTATAAATATAAATTGTCTTTGATGTGATGATACAGAGAAAATTAAGGGGTTAAAAAGGGAGTCTATGGGGAGGAGAGGAAAGGGGAGGTGGAATGGGGTGAATTACATCATATGAAGAGGTGAAAAAACCTATTACAATAGAGGGAAAGAAAGGAGGGGTGAACATTGTTTCAACCCTACCCTCATCAGATTTGATTCAAAGAGGGAATAACATATACATTCATTGGGATAAAGAAACTTAGCTCATTCTTTAGGGAAGTAAAAGGGGAAGGGAAAGGGGGAACTGATAGAAGGGAGGACAAAAGCAAGGGAGAAAAGGGTAAAGAAAAGGGGGGGTGATAAAAAGGGAGGGCAGATTGGGGGAGGCAGGGGTAAGAAGCAAAAAAAAAGCAATCCAAGAAAATCAAGAAAATTATTAAAAAGAAAGTCAACTAAACAAAAAAAGAGATCCCAAAACTTGAGGACACCAAGAAATAATTTTTTAAAATCAAAAGAATGAAAAATTAGAAAAGAATGTAAACTATCTCATTAGAGAAGCAGCTGATTTGGAGAATAGATTGAGGAGAGATGAAATAAGAATTGTTGGACTACCTGGAAGTTAAATATTTTTTTTAAAAAGGAATCTTGATGTGATATTACAAGAAATTATTAAGGCAAATTGCCCTGAAATTCTAGAACAAGAAGGTAAAACAAAAATAGAAAAATAAATCCATTTAACACCACCTGAAAAAAAAAATCCAAGGAGGCAAACTTTCAGGAATATCATAGTCAAGTTTGAAAGCTCCCAGGTTAAGGAGAAAATATTACAAGCAGTAAGAAAAAAAAACTGATTTAAATACTGTGGAGATATGTCAGGAAATACAATCGGGATTATTTGAGACCTAGCAGCTTCTACAGTGAAGCACCATAGAACTTGGAACACTATTTGACCACAAAACTCTACAGTAGAATTTGAATACTTGGCAATTTAGCTCAAGAGAGGACCTCAGTGCCCAGTATCTCATCCTGCCATGTTATCTTCAGAATCTTCCCAAGACAAATCAAATGGAAACAGTTCCTGGCATGGTGCCAGATTTCATGGCATACAACATGTCAGCACAACTTCTCCATAGACCTTCAGTTTGATAGTCTAATATCTCCTCTTTCCCACGCTTTTCTTTGGAGCCTCCCAAATGCTGAGCTAGCTCTGGAAAATATTTGCATCAACCTCATTATCAATGTGTACATCCCTGGAAAATATACTGCCAAGATAAATGAACTTATCCACAGTATTCAAAACTTCTCCATTTGCTGTAACTGGTGGTTCCATGTATGGATGGTGTGGTGCTGGCTGATGGAGCACCTGTGTTTTCTTGGCATTAATTGTTAGGCCAAAATTATCACAAGCAGCAGAGAATCAATCCATACTTTGTTGTATCTCAGCTTCAGAGGCTGCATTGAGTGCACAATCATCTGCAAACAAAAAATCATGCACAAACAGTCCCTCTACTTTAGTCTTGGCTTATAGCTTTTTCAAGTTGAAGAATTTACCATCATTGTGGTAGCTGACCTTAATGCTGTGTTTGTCCTCATTGAAGGCATTTGACAACATGGTTGAACACATTATGCTAAAAAGCATGGGAGCAAACACACATCCCTCTTTCACTCCATTGGTGACTGGGTAAGTGCGAGAACAAGGTAAGGTCAAAATGGATAAATGACCCAGATATAAAGGGAGCTATCACAAGAAAATTAGAAGAACATGGGACATACTTATGAATCAGATCATGGATAGGAAAATAATATATGAAGAAACAAGAGACAAGGAGAATTGTGAGGCACAAAATAGATAATTTTGATTATATTAAATTAAGAAGTTCTTGTATAAATAATGTAGCCAAGAATTGGGGGAAAATTTTCATAGACAGTCTCTCAGCTAGAGGTCTCATTTCTCAAATATACAAAGAACTTTGCCAAATTTATAAGAATATGAGTCATTTTCCAATTGATGAATGGTCAAAGGTTATGAACAGCTATGTTTTTAATGAAGAAATCAAAACTATATATAGGCATATGAAACAATTCTCTAACTCATTAATGATTAGAGAAATGCAAATTAAAACAACTTTGAAAAAACATCATACCTATAAGATTGGTTAAAATAATCAATGCCTTTCAATTGGAGAATGGTTAAACAAGTTGTGATATATGATTGTGCTGGAATGCTACTGTGATAAAAGAAAGGATGAGCTGGTTGATTTTAGAAAAACATGGAAAGACTTGGACCTATGAAGGAAGATGCTATCTACTCCAGAGAAAGAGCTGACAAATAGAAACATGTTTAGTGTGGTCTTATGTATGTGTGTATATATGTGTGTGTGTGTGTATTTGTCTTTAATTGTAGATTTTTCTCAAGGGTGGGTTGAGGAGCGGAGGAAAAAAATAAAAAGTGCACAGCAGAGAACAAAAGAAAACAGAAGGAATCACAGAAAAGCTGGATAGCTTTCAAAATAGCTTTCAAAAAAAGTAAACTGTTTGAAATGGAAATTTACTGTTTTCCGTTGAGTCCTCTATGTTCTGCTGTGTACATGGAAATTTTTTTCTTAATTTGTATTTGTTTAAAATTAATTTTAAAAATTTTTAAAGAAAGTTTTAATTATAAAATTCCTAAGTATGTCTGAATATCTGTGATTTTATCAGTGTGTATTTTGCTTCCATCAATGTACATCATAACACAATGCCATTTCATGACTTTTGTGGCCAAACAATTCATCACCTGGTGACCAGCCTTTTATTGAAGAAGCCCTTTGTGCTTAGCTAGCCTTGCCTCAGACAACAGACACACAATTCATCACCAGGCTCACATTCAAAGCCTGTCCAATCAATCAATCAATCAATCAGCAAGCATTTATTAAGCACTCACTAAGTGCCAGGCACTGTGCTAGCAGCCTAGTAGAACCTGCCAGAGCTTGGACTCAGCTGGAGCAGGATTACAAAATACAAAGAATTAATAAAAATGAAACAATAAGAAGCAGTAGAAAGGTATCGCAGAATTTGAGAGTTGGGAGGGACCTTATTGGTCACCTTGTCCACACAATGCATAAAAAGAATCCTCACTAACATACTGACCAGTGAGTGGTAATCCATCTTCTCTTTGAAGAATTTCAAAGAGGAGAAACCCAACACCCTTTGCAGCAGAGTATTCTGCTTTTGAATAGCTCTAATTGTAAGAAATTTTTCCTAACATAGATACTTAATTTGCATCTTTACAACTTCCACTAATTACTTCCACTTCAGCCCTTTGGGGCCAAGTGGAACAAATATAGTCCTTCTTCCACTAGACAGCCCTTCAGACACTTTAACACAGTTATCTCTGTCCTCCCTGAATCTTCTCTTCTCCAGGCTAATGTCCATGCCCACTTCCTTAAACTGATATCCTCACAGGATCAATATGATAAAATCGGGCTTTTACAGATAAAGGATGTTTTCTTTTTTCTGTGCACCCTTTTTCCTACCATTCCAGGGAAAATTGTTTTTTCTATTCCTTTTCCCAGTCCCTAGTTCCCAGAAAAAAATACTACTAAAATACCCAAAAGAATATTTGCTTTCATCTATTTAAATGTTTCCTCCAATGTTGCAGATCTCAAGTCATCTATGTCTTTCATCCTGTATCATTCCTGTCCATTTCCTTTCATAAATTCACCACAGGGCTTCTACCCAATGTATTGTAGGCCAGTGGTCTCACAATAATGTCAGTAAGCCCTTGGGCTCTCCATCTCCTGTCCTTCACTCTTCCCACATGAACAGTTCATTTTCATGTTCACTTATGCACCATTAACATCCTTTACTCCATCTCTTCAAAGTTCTTATTTTGTTGTATATCGTAGCCTGCCCACATTTACCCTGCACCTTTCTATAGCACTATGTGTGAAACTAATTTTTCATTAGAGACTACAATGTTCCATGACTCACAGCTATGCAAGAACATTGATGAAAAATTAATATTAAAATGATGGGGCCTTTGTTTCTAGAAGTTTGAGTTCATGAAAGGAGCTTTTCAGTTTCGTAAAGGCAACTCAGTTCTCTTTTTTCATATTTAATTCTGGGTGCAACTCATTATTCATTTATTCTTGGGATGTATATGTATGTGTGTGTGAGAGAGAGAGACATCTAAAAGTAATATATTGTTCCATTGAATTGAATGTCATAATCTGAGCAATAGGCATTCTTTTTTAATAATAAACATTTTTATTTAAAGTTTTTAATTCCAAATTTTATCTCTCCCTCCCCTTGCCCCTCCCTGAGGTGTTAAGCAATCAGATATAGGTTATACATGTGCAATCATGTAAAACATTATCATATTAGTCATTTTGTATAAGAAAACTTGAGTAAAAAAAAATGAAAGGGGAAAATAGCATGCTTCAGTCTGTGTTCAATCAATATCAGTTCTTTCTTTGAAGGTAGATAGTATGCTTTATCATTAGTCCTTTGGGATTGTCTCAGATCATTGTATCACTGAGAATAGTTAAGTCATTCACAGTTGTTCATCAAACAGTATTGTTGTCACTGTGCACAGTGTCCTCCTGGTTCTGCTCACTTCACTGTACATCAGTTCACACACATCTGTCCAGGAATAGGCATTCTTAATAGATTTTTTTCTTTGTGGATGGTTAGTTCAGACTCTTTAGTGGTTGTAGGAGCTCTTGCGGAAATCTCTACAGGTGTCCAGGGCTTGATGCAACCACAACAGTATCATCTGCAAACAGGGAGCTCTCTGAAGACCCCCATCCTCCACAGGAAATCTCTCTTAAATTTGGACTCTGCTGAATGTCCTCCCTAATGGTATCAAACATCTTTGGGCAGCTGGCTTTGATGGCTTCTAAAGTCCCTTCCTGTTCTCAGTCTATCATTCTATGATTTTTGCATGAGAGACACCTTGTTGGAGAGACTTTAAGGGTGGTGTTTTCTTCTGAAATGAATGAACTAAGCATCAATGTCTTTTATGTATATTTAGTATAATGCTATTTCTACTTCCTCTACAAGAACATAAAACCGATGTTACATGTGATGGTTCTACTGTCCTTGATGGAGAAAAATGTTAGTTATAAACATTTTTGCTGATTTTTTTTGTCCATTTTCCCCTTTGTTTCTTGTCCTTCTTCCATTTCCACACTTGAATGTCCCAGTGATTACTTTTTTTTTAGGGGCAATAAGGGTTAAGTGACTTGCCCAGGGTCGTACAGCTAGTTAAGTGTTAAGTGTCTGAGGCTGGATTTGAACTCAGGTCCTCCTGAATCCAAGAGCGGTGCTTTATCGACTGTGCTACCTAGCCGCCCCTGATTACTGTTTTAAGTTAGGACTCTCACCAAGAATTCCTTAACCTGATGTTATACTCGACTGCTTCTCTCTGTTTAATGAGACAATATTACTCATAATCTTAGGTCATCTTTTTCCATCCTCTCCTACTCAAATGGATCTGTGATCTCTTTGATGGAGGAGTCCTATTCAGTGGTACAGATCACAACCTATCCATGCCTGCCCATCCATTCCAACTTTTATATTTTCTCCCAAGAGATTACCACAGGGGATCCATCCAAAAATCTTTATGCCTTCATCACTTTCCCCCAGAATCTTGATGGTACAAGAGGAAAAAAAACCTGCTTACTTGGTTTCATTTACTCTTTCAAAGTGAGCAGCCCATTTTCCTTCCTATCATCAAATTCTTTCATGTTATCCCTTGCTCATATTCTTTGGAGATCTTTGTTGGTTAGACGTTGTAACCTATCTACACATACCATGTGCTTTTCCATTGAACTCTGTGTGACAGTTATCTTTAGTTCTTAATAAGCAGAGTCTGATAAAATGTTGGTATTGAAAAGATGTACTTTGCTTTCATGAGAAGCTTTGGATCAGTGGAAGATCTTTGCAATTTCTCAAAGGCAATCCAGCCCACTCTTCTCCTGTTTAATCCTGGTGCCTATTTCTACTTGCTTACACATCACTTACAACAGCAGGTTTATTCCCTACCAATGTTCTCATTGAAGATGTCCTCCTTTCATGCATAGATGACTCTCAAAATTCTTTGTACAGATAAGACAGTAGACGTATAGGTCAGTAGTTATTGATATCCTTTTGGTCATATTTTGTCTCTCAATGACTTCACAATTATGTTACCTTCAGCATGGATCATATTAAATGCAAATGTTTAATGCAAAGTGTAAATGTGTACAAACATGTATGTATACAATGTATCACACACACACACATATATGAGAAACAGTTCAATTTGATTGCTTTCCAGTATTTGTTCTCTTTAGTTACATTTCTATCTTCTCTATGATAAGCACATTAGGGTCCGTGATGTTAGATTACAAATATGGTGATTCTGCTATGCTTGATAGAGAAAAGTTTGTTAAAATGGTTTTTGCAGTTTCCCCCCTATTTTTCTTCTCTTGGTGGTCATCCTTTGTTTCATCCTTGAATGCCCATGAGATGAATGTGCTTATAGTAAAATTTATTAAGTGCTTTTTAAAATTACATTTTATTTTTTCATTTAGCAAGCATTTCTTTTCTTTCTGTCTCCCTTTCCTCTGCCCTGGGGAACAAAAAGAAAGAAAAACAAAACCATCACAAAAATGCATAGACAAGCAAAACAAATTTCCACATTGGCCATGTCCAAAAATGAACGTATCACCTCTTGGTTAGTAAGTGGGTATTGTTCTTCACCATTGGTCCTCTGGAGTCATGGATGGTCATTGTATTGATTAGAGCTTTCTAAGTCGAGTTGAGGCAACAAGCATTTATTATGCCATATGCAATTTCATGAGGATACAAACAAAGGCAAAAAACAGTTTCTGCTGTCAGGGATCTCATAGTCTAATTGGGGAGACAAAATGCAAACAACTATGAACAAAAATATGTAGAGGATAAATTGGAGATAACAATAGAGGGAAAACACTAACATTAAGGGGAGTTAGGGAAGGGTTCTTAGTAGAAGTTGGGATTTTAGCTGGGCCTTGAGGAAAGCCAGAAAAAAAAAACAAAATAAAGAAGAAAGTTGTAGGGGGCAGCTAGGTGGCAAGGCGGATAAAGCACCAGCCCTATATTCGGGAGGACCTCAGTTCAAATCTGCCCTCAGACATTTGACACTTACTAGCTGTGTGACTCTGGGCAAGTCATTTAACCCTCATTGCCCTGAAGAAAGAAAGAAAGAAAGAAAGAAAGAAAGAAAGAAGGAAGGAAGGAAGGAAGGAAGGAAGGAAGGAAGGAAGGAAGGAAGGAAGGAAGGAAGGAAGGAAGGAAGGAAGAAGTTATAGTTAAATGGAAGGAGAGGTCATAGGTGGTCCTTGGAGAGGCAAACGAAAGAGGCAGAGGGTTTTATCTTATACTCAAAGGCAATAAGAAATATATCATGGGATACTTGTTCATCACTTAATGTAGTACCAATGATAAATATGTGCATTTCCTCCTTGAAAATAACTATAACTTCTGAGAAGGTAGATTGAAGAATTTGGTAGGTTTCTACAAATTAATTCAATATGTATTTTAGTGCTTGAAGACTTCAGTGCAAGGGTAGGAAGAGGTGTGAATGGGAAGAAAAATATGTCAAAGCACAGTTTAGAAAGAAGGAATGAGAGAGTACAAAGGCTTGTAGATATGCAAAAACTTCATGCTTCTATGCCTTAAATACTTTCTTAGAGAAGAGCATGGTATGACTAAGTAAGTACCAAACAACACCAAGAAGGACAAAATAAGTTGTATTTTGAAAGAAAGGGGAAAAAATTGTTATCAATGTGTGAATTATCCCTGAATCAGCTGTCTGTGCAGTTAGAACTTCAATTATCAGAACTACAATCAGAATTATTCTTTAAAAATCAATAAGAAATAATAATGAAGAATAAGATATGAAATACAATTTAAATTACTTAACCCTGAATTACCTGAACAAGTAATTAAACTAAAAAATGGGAAATGGACAACAGAAATGACATTGACAGTGACTATAATTTTATCCTGCATAAAATTTTTCAGGACAGTTTATATTCTAAACCGATATTGCCTTTGGCTGCCATTTCTTTCCCCATAGCAAGTAATACATGGATTTTCTAAGTAGGGTGCTTTTTAGGTTGTTTTGGTCATCTTGTTATAAAAATTTACATACAGTTAAACTATGATTTTCAATGGTTAAACTTCTGAATGAAATTATTATAGTATATTGTCTACCCTTTATTCTGCTCACTATCCATTTTTTATCAAAAACTTATTTGAATAGATTAGAATTGACCTTTTTTTGTTAGTTTTTTGTTTTTTTTAGAATAAAATGGTAGTTTATTTAGGGCCAAGGGAAGGGAAGGGGACGGGAAACCATGAAAGAAATCCTTGGACTTTTCATGGGGAGAGAGGTATGGAACAAAGCACGTGGCTCTGAGGTACCAATCTCCAGAATTGACTTATTTTAATAGTATGTTTTACCTTTTCCTCATTTTTATTCTCCCAGCTTTGTATTGATTTTAATCTTTGTTTTAATAAGTCAGTGATCTGATTTGCAAAGACAGCTAATTACTACATGAGCAATAATTCATTTTGTGTCACAAAGTACAATCAATTTTGGTTTTTGTTCATTGTGTTACATGCCTACTAATTCTTTTCTTAAAGAAAATATTCATATTATATAGGCATATTAGCTTCTGTGAACCTTTGTAATCTGTAATATGTGAGCCTTTGGCCTCTCTCAAACCTCATCACTGATCCATGTTTTCCAGTTCATTTCCCTTACCTATTCATCCCTTAGTATTCAAGACAATGAACATCAGTGTATATGTTGATTAAATTTGGAGAAGCTTACCAAATTTTTCATAAAAATTCTCTACTTCATTCTCTGCAATGGATGCCAGTGTATATGCTGCAGCTATTTTAATGGTAGTCTTTTAGAACAGTTGTATCAAAATCAAATAGAAATGAGCCACTTAATTATATATAAAGATCCATGCAGACTACATATTAACTTGGAAAACCATATACATTAGCATTATGTTATATTGTATTTTTATTTTGTCAAATATTTCATAATTATATTTTAATCTAATTTCAGATATACTCAGGAGTGTTGCAGGTTGTCTGTGAGTGATATACCTGATTTGGAAAATACTTATATGAAATGTAGTACAAGATGACCACATGTCCCATAAAAATGATGTCTCTTATTACCTTTGGGCCCTCTATAAAATGAAAGGCAAATTCTCCATTTTCCTTTCCATGGAGATCCTATTGGCCATTCTTCCATTTAGTTGCAATTTCCTGCTTTCTTATAATTTTATGTATAGTTAGATGCTTTAAGAGGAATACAGTCTGGTTCCTCAAGTAGCATATTTCTTCTTCACTGGTCATTGAATGAGGGGGACATTAAGAGGACAAAAGGAAACATTAAATTTTCTGGCCCATTTAAAAATGTGCAATCCTTAGTACCCTCTGTTGTGGTGGGGTAGAATAAGCATTGGGTTGAGAGTCCAACTTACTAAATGTCTTTACTTGGTCAAGTCACTTAACTTCTCTTCAGTCCCTTCATTTGCGAAACAAGGAAGTTAGATTAGATGACTTCCATGGTTCCTTCCTGCTTTAAATTTTTTTTATCCCTTTCCTGACACACTGCCCCCTTCATTTCAGAAGGGGTTGCACAGGACTAAGAACCATCTTGCATTTTTCTTTATTTCATTAGTTGGCATAGGTGAAGAATTCAGTACCAAATAGTCAGTGCACTGGCAATGATGTTTTCCTTGGTTAATGAAACAGATCCTTAGAAGGCAGTCTTGTGCCAGAATCCTAGTTGAAGCTTTTCTCTCATTGTGGGGGACAGCATAAGGTTACAGTATGCTGTAAGTTATGTCTTTGAAAAGCCAGGGTTATCTCTGTATGAAGGGTGGGAATCAGAACTTGTGGAGGCATCAAGATGATACAGGTTTTAAAACAAAAGAAACAGAACCTGAGATTCTGTGACATCTTATCTAGCTTAAATCTTGATAATCATGTCAAAGAAATAGCCATAGGTTGCAGCCCAAATATGAATCTTTTCTTGATCAGTCATGTACTTTAAAATGTTGAAAAAGCATAGTGACAAATGAATGAAGGCCCTAGTGAGTAAGGCTTTCAAGATATAAGACATTATTTGTGCAGGAAAAAGAATAAAGTGCTTTTCTCACATTTCAATATTAGGCCCAATAGAGATGAAACGGGACAAGTGAGTGAGTCTGGAGCTTCAGTTGTCAAATATGGTCTTAATCCAGAAAAGATCTTCATGCAAGTTCATTATTTGAAGGTAAGAATGTTCAAGTTTCATAATACCAAAATTATTGCATTTTTTCAGTATAGCCAATTTTAGATTATATCATGTTAAAGGAAGTCATTATACTGTAAGGGGCTAAAATTCTAGCTAGTCTGTCTAAAATATCTAATGAGTGGTCGCCAATAAATTATAAGCTTTAGCAAGAGCTAGACTTTAAGCATTTTTTAAAGAGAATAAGAATTTGGTGAAGAGAAATAGAAAGGCCTAGATTCATCTATCTATTAAAGGGAGAGGCCATTTCTAGCCCCACTCTCCACCAGTATGCTGATGAAAGAGAGTGAGAGAGCCAGCCTCGCCCCTTCTTCCTCCCACCAACAAATGTCCCTTCCTGACTCCAAAGAAAAGCCACATGTCTTGCCCTCAGGCACCTCCTCCTCATGGTGGAGCTTTCCTACAGTAAGTCTCCAGCAGGTGGCGTCATTCCAATCATTACAATATGATAATCCAGCTTCAGGTGTAAATTGATAAAGTACTAGCCTTGGAGTTGGAACACTTGGGTTCTGCTCCTGGCTTTGCCACTGAATAACATCGCGAATGTGAGTTCCGAGCCTCAATTTTTTATCCGTCAAATGGGAATAATAACATTGTCACTGTGTGCCATTTTGTTGGGAGGAGCAAATGAGTATGTAAAGAAGTTTTTAATCAAAAAGGGCCTTACAAATACAAGCTCTTATGATTAGCATGGGTTGTGTCTAAACATTTGCCATGGATAAACTGAAATAATGATAATTCACCAGCATTTAGCTTAGAGTTCATTATAGAAATATTTTTCTGATATGATAACCATCAGCATCTTTTTTTATTTTTAGTATTTATTTCTCCTAGGGCTATTTTCTTCTGCGGTTCCTAGCCAGTAGGCTTGGAGAAGAAACATATTTCTCATTTTTAAGAAAATTTGTACGCAAATTCCATGGACAACTGATTCTTTCTCAGGTAAGCTATCATAACTCATATTTGCTTTCTCCCCCACCTCCAAAATGTGGAAAATATATATTTTTAAAAATTTGATTGTTGAAATGCTTGAAATCCCCAAAATTTAAAGGGATGAACTCAGCTTGGAAAATAGTACAAAATGTATGCCATGACAATGTTGTCACAGTTGCTCTTGTTACATTCCTAGTGTGGTAAAAAAAAAATGAAAGTTTTTTAACAGTCTGTTAGGATAACTGAAAGACGCCAGTTTTTTTTCAAGGACCACCCTTTCGGGGAGGAGACCAATGGCATGAGCTACACAAGCCAGTCCGCCTGCTGCGCATGTCAGACTGCCTGCTCGCACTCCACTTCCGGGGCGCGAGCTTAAAAGGCAAGGAGAGAACGGAAGTGGGGACTTTTTTCCTGCTCTGCAGGTCTCCTGACTGCGCTGCACAGGCTGATGCTGACGAGAGTTCGACTGGGCCCAGCTCGCGGTTAGCAGCAGCACGCGCTTGACACGGTCTCTCTCTCTCTCCCCAAAGGTGGCCTTCGGCTTTTGGTGAGTTTTATACGGAATATAGACTAAGCTTAGACTTAAGACGATTTGTATTGTATTTCTACTTTCCTATCCTTCTAATCAACATCACCTTGTGACTACCATACAATAAAAGCTCTAACTAGAAAACCAGAAGCTTCTTCCATTTACTAGTCTGGGAGATAAATTAAGGGAAAGGTTAAAGAGGGGAGATTTATGATCTAATATCCTTCAGTCCTTCAACATTTAATGAGTGCCCACCATGTACCAGGCACAGTTGTAGGTACTGGAGTTATAAAGACAAAAAGTAAACAGTTGTTCCCCGTAAGTATCAAGGGAGACAACATGTACACATATAGGTATATACAAAATAAATACAGGCTAATTCCCAGGGGGGAAGCACTAGCAGCTAAGTGGATCTGGAAAGGCCTCATGTAAGATGTTATTATGCTCAGTATACAGTGAGCTTTGAAGGAAACTAGGGATTCTAAGAGATAAAAGTGAGGAAGAAGGGCTTTTCAGGCATAGCGGACAGCCTATACAAAGACCCAGAGATGGGAGCTGGAGTGTTGTGCTTGGGGAACAGCAAGAAAGCCTCTTTAGCTGGAAAATAGAATATGTAAAGAGGAGTAATATGTAATAATCCAGAAGGGTAGAGTGAAGCCAGATTGCAAATGGCTTTTGGTGCCAAATAGAGGAAGTTGCATTTGATCCTAGGGGTAATAGAGAACCACTGGAATTTTTTGAGCAGGGCAGTGCTCACCTGGGCTTTAAAAGAGATATTTTTTGGCAACTTGGTGGAGAGGAAATTGGAGAGGAAAGAGACATGAGGCAGGAAGACCAATTAAGAGGCTTTTGTAATAATCCAAAGAAGATATCACCTGAGTTAGGGTGGTGGCTCTCTGTGTTTGGAGAAAAGGGGACAAGAACAAAAGCTGTTTTGGAAGTAGAATTGACAAATTTGTCAACTTTTGGGACATGTCGAATAAAGGAGAGTGAGAACTTGAGGATGATTTGGTGACTGGAATTAGATTGATGCTCTTGAAATAAACAGAGAAACTTGGAAAAGTAATAGGTTTGGGATATGTTGAATTTTAGAGGAATCTCAAGATGTCCATATGAAATTGTTAATGTGAGACCAGAACTCAGGAAAGAGACTAGAGTTAGATCCATCGATTTTTAAGTCACCTGCATAGAAGTGATGAAGTCACCAAGAGAGTGGCTATGGAGAAAGGGAAAAAAAAGCCCAGGGCAGAGCCGTGGGACACAGTCACCATTAGAGGGTATAATATGGATGATAAGGCAGCAAAGGAGACTGAGAAGGAGGAGCTAGAGAGGTAGTAGGGGAACCAAGAGGGAACAGGGTCACAATAAGCCTGAGAGGAGAACGGGGGAAAGGGTGGTGTATTGTGTCCAGTGCCACATAGAGGTCAAGGATGAGGATTGAAAAAAGAATATTAGGGGCGGCTAGGTGGCACAGTGGATAGAGCACCGGCCCTGGATTCAGGAGGACCTGAGTTCAAATCCGGCCTCAGACACTTAACACTTATTAGCTGTGTGACCCTGGGCAAGTCACTTCACCCCAATTGCCTCACCTAAAAAAAAAAAAAAAGAATATTGGGTCCTTTGACAATGAAAACATCTTCTTTGCTCTGTAAACAATTTGATGCCATTCTGCTTTTCCCAAGAGAAGGGGTACTTACTCCTATCTCAAGAGGAAAACCAGTATACTGTTTGCCACCATTTTTACTAGGAAACTAGGTTTAGTATTTCTGAACCTTAATCCATCAATCAGTAAATAGCAGTTACTTACTATATATCCAACACTGTGGAAGGCAGATGCCACAGGAGATATCAAAGAAATGAAAACCATGGTTCCTTTTCTCAAGGAGTTGATAATACAGTTGGGGAAAGAATATGGCATATGGGAGACAATGGTAAATGATGCAGGATGCTCCCCTGTCCTAAAGTACATGATACTGACTACCCCACAGTAGAATATTAGCTCTTCAAGGCCAGGGACTGTTTGATTTTTGTCTTTGTATCTTTAGCACCTCATACAATACCTGGCTTATGATAAGTGTGCTTCTTAAATGCTTGCATTTATATCTCTAGCCTTCTAACCTTGTGCTTGACACATTTAGGTGCTTAATAAGTGCTTATTGATTAACTGATAGAATTGAATTGACTTTAAATCCTAAAGAATTTCCATAAAGGTAGAGTTAAATGAGACCTAGAATAAGCTATAAGTAGTTTATCACAAAAGAAAAACTTGCATCGGACCTTGAAAGATGAGTTTGATTTGAATAGGAAGAAAGCAAAAGTAAGGGATTCTGGGTGGGGGAAGAAAACAAGCCAAGACAAAGAGACGGGAATGAACAAAGCATTTTTGTGGTACATAAGAGACCAGTCTGACTAGAAATGAGGGGGTGGGATAGAAACAACATAGAACATTCTCAGACATGGCCGTTGTATTGGTTTGTTTTCCATAAGTATACATATTTGTGAAAAGGGAGGTCTTTGACTCAGAGTGGTGTTGAAAAGTTGGCTTATTAGATAAAGCTAGATGCTTTAAAAAAGATCATAAAGAAAACATTTTTTCAAAATGCACAGGAAAAAAAGAAATGCAAAAGAGGATATACAGTTATTTTGTTATTCCCTTATTAAACTTTATATGTATATTACATGCATATAGATATATACACATATTCTAACAAAAGTTCGTGTTCTTATACAACCTTCTTTCCTATTTGTATCTTGAAATTTTTGTATGTTGATGATTGTTAAATTCATAATAAAAATAAATTTTAAAAAACTTATGCTGAACAGATAGTGTAAGACCAGATTACTGTGGACTAAGCTTAGAGCCAGGCAGAACAGTTTAGGCTTGATGTGGTAAGAAAGAGGGAACTATTAGAATTCTCTGATTAGACATATGACACGTTGAGATCACTATTTAAGGAACATTAGTTTGCCAGTCAAATAACAGGTGGATTGGAGGAAGGAAAATTAGGGAAACCATCCAGGAGGATATTGTAGCTATCCCTGTATAAGACCCTGGACTAGGGTGGTGGCCAGAGGAATGAAAGAAAAAGGCACAAATATAAGACATTATAAGGAGAAACATTGATAAGAATAGGTCATAAGCTCCTCTTTCACCACTCAGCTATGCAGGACAGCAAGACCCTTAGTCAACAGACTGAAATCTGATACAGCTCTAGAACTTGGAGGCCTGGGGTGGGGGGAGGGGGTGGTGAATCCAAAGGTTTGAATAGAGACTAAAGTGGCTTTAAGAATGCTAAAGTTAACATATCTGTGGCATCTACAGTATCTCATGTGGTTGTTGTGATGCTCAAACTAGAAGAATTTAAGTACTTTGAAAACCCTGAATGACTCTATAAAATGTCAATTATGTAATACTATTACCACCGCCACCAATACAACTACTACAACCACCACCACCAATAATAATAATAATAATAATAATAATAATAATGTTAAGGAGGAATCCATAAGGAATATCCTCTTTGAACTTAGTTTGGCTATGGAGATGGGGGTGACAACCAATACTCCCTAGAACTCTACTGGAATAATTAAGAATTTCTAAGAATCCCTCAGTATGAATATATAATTCCTTCCCATCTTTAAAACTGGTCCAGTTCTAGGTTATAACCTTTGGAGTGAAATCAGCTTAGAGCAGGTCCCTGGGCCTACCTTAAATCTTCCATTGTCCTAAGGATCCCAAACGTGTCTGGTGACACATGGTACAACTCACTGAATCAAATAACCAAAAGACAATATAATTGTGGTAAGTAGGAGACAGACTAGAAGTGGTTTTGGGTGGTGATGTGTATTGCAATGAGTTGGCATGAATGGCTTGAGAATTACCAGTACACTTATTTATACTTTGACTACTGAGCTGTTTATATTAGCAGTTATAAGCCTTTTTAGTCCAACAACTCTTTATGGGAAATTATGTTTAATTTACTACTATTCCCACATCTATTAGATGTGCTATTGAGATTCTTTTCAAAGGGGTAAGGATGAAGGGGGTGGAAAGCTAAAAATCAGATAATCTAAAATCTATTCATTCCAAGTCCATTTTTCCCCTCAGTCTTTTGAATACAGATTAATGGGGTTTACTGAGTCTTTCCATTGTCAAATTGTGTTTTAGTGGATGACATTTTATATCCAATGAGATGGAGCTATTTTTTTCCTCTGAATAATGTAACACTCCCTCTTGATATAATGTCATTTATGCCATTTGGAATTCTCTGAATCATCCTTCTATTAACAACTGGCACTCCATAAAAGCAAAGCGTTGCCCAGCAAACAGTCAATAGATCAACTGTGAATAAAGTAAGCGGCAGAAATGTAGCAGAGACAGAAGTAGATTGACTTCCTGAGTATGCAACTCTCAGAGAGGAGTTAGCAGTCACCTTACAGATGATAAGGTAAAAACGCAGCTACAAACATCATCTGCAAACAGTGGTTATAACTATTGGCAAATAGTGGACATATGAATTCAGGGTGGAAAGAACTAACATTTATCTATTATTCTTTTCCTTCCAAGCATACTCAAATACAAATATAGTAATACCATTCTTAGGATGTGGAAAAGATGGAAGAATACTATGCACTAATGTAATTTTAGTATGACTATAGCAAATAGAGGCACCTTTGTAAACTTTAAAGGTGCTATATAAGTATGATTTGCTATTACTAATATTCATCTCTGTAATTTCTTCCAATTGTGTATATATATATGCATGTGTGTATATATATATATATATATATATGAAAAGGCAAAATTCAATACATTAAATAAATATTTACCTATGCATTCATGGAACTTTCAATGAGTTTAGTCGAGGAGGGGTAGCCAGGTGGCTCAATGGGTAGAATTCTGGGCCTGGAGTCAGGAAGACTCATCTTCTTAAGTTCAAATCTGGTCTCAGACATTAATTAGCTATGTGACCCTGGGCAAGTCACTTAACCCTGTTTGCCTCAGTTTCCACATGTGTGAAATGATCTGGAGAAAGAAATGGCAAGCCATTCCAATAATCTTTGCCAAGAAAACCCCAAAGGCATCAAAAAGAGTCAGATGTGCCTGAAAAATGACCAAAAAACAAAGGGGAATATGAGAATTTTGAGAGTTCTTTGGACAGCAAGGAGATCAAATCAATCAATACTTAAAGAAATTAACTCTTACTATTCATTAGAAGGACAAATACTGACGCCGAAGTTTAAATATTTTGGCCACAAAATGAGAAGAGGACTTATTGGAAAAGATCCTGATGCTGGGAAAGATTAAAGGCAAAAAGAAAAAGAGATGGTAGAAGATGCAATGAATAGGTATTGTCATAGAAGCAACAAATATGAGCTTGGATAGACTTCAGGAGATAGTGGAGGGCAGAAGGGCTTGGCATGATATGGTCCATTGGATCATGAAGACTTGGACATGACTGAACACCTGAACAACAACAAGGAGAATATGGCACAACCACAAAGATAATACATAATATTACAAGCTAAATGTATTAGAGCAATGAAAAAATAAAGTATAGATACAAAAGGTATGAAACATCACACATCACTTCTTGGGATTAAGTGAGATTTGTTTCATAGAAGAGGTAAATTACACAAGAATGTATGAGTATAACAGGGAAGAGAGGGCATATTAGGTATAAGTAATAGTTTGAGCAAAGGTAGAAAAGCCCAGAGTGTATATTTAGGGGACAGAGAGTCCAGTTTGACGAGAGCTGAGACTGCTTAGAGTGGTATGAAATAAAGCTAGAAAAGCAAAGTTGGACCCAATTACATAGAGGGCCTTAAGTTTTTATTTTATTTAGTGGGTAATAAGGAGCTTAAAAACACACCCAACAACCTGAAAGAGTAATATGATCAGATCTATTTATGAGAAAAATTAGTGAGAATTAGGTAAGAGAACTGGTATTCTCATGACTTTTAAGAACAAATTCCTAACACCATACTGCTCATTAAAGATAAAGTAATGTCAGATTCATTGACCATAATTTGAGCACTGGATTGAATAGTTGGTTAAGAAGATAGCATAGGGGGGGCAGCTAGGTGGCGCAGTGGATAAAGCACCGGCCCTGGATTTAGGACTCCCTGAGTTCAAATCCGGCCTCAGACACCTGACACTTAACTAGCTGTGTGACCCTGGGCAAGTCACTTAACCCTCATTGCCCTGCAAAAAAAAAGAAAAGAAGATAGCATAGGAGAATAATTTTGGTTTTCTATGTTTCTATCATATAGGAGTGAGGTGGGGAGAGCCTAAGAAGAGCTGATCATAATGTATTCACCAGATGTCTTGAAAAATTAAGCAAAAGGACATTAGCCTGAAAATGAAGGGAGGGGAAATTTAAGCAAAGCACGATAGGTAATAGTCACAGCACAAGAAAATGTAAAACTTCCAGAAATTTGTAGGGATCAAAATCCCAGAATGGATCCAGCAATAAAATGAACATCATCAGACATCTCTGCAGAAATGCACAAAATATGAGTAACAAGCATGATGAAATAGAGGTGTTATAAAAACTATGGTGATAGGGAAGTTCAATTATCTGGACTTTTGGTAGAGTTCTCTCTTTGCCAAAAGGAAAGCAGCTAATAATCTCTTGATTTGCATTTATGATATTCTGATATAACACAAAGTAGAATCAATAGGTATAATTTTATCGTAGTATTTTTTGGGGTGGAGGAGGTGTGAAGTTGGACCAGACCTGTTATTTCATTAATGTGAGGAACTCCCAGTGAAGAAAGTCCTTCTACCAGTGTAGACTGGCCCTGCTCTGCAACTTATAGTCTTAGAGAGTTGCCTCAGGCTCCATCATGCCATGCTCCCAAGAGTTTCTATTATGAACCTAAATGTTGTCATCTGAAAGCAGTAGAGAAAGATAGGTGAATCAAGGAAGTGACCACTAGATCTTAGAATTTGTGATAGAGGAAAGGAAATACAGGCACAATCTGATGTGCCTTGGATTTCAGGAGAGAAGATATCAAAGAGTTCAGGTAGCATCCTATGGACTAGACTTCTGCCTGGGAAATCTGCCTAGAAGGGATGGGAAGTTCTTAAGAATAGAATTTTAAAGATGCAAAGAGATACAGTTCTGATGAGGAACAAGTTATGTTTTTAAAAAAAGACCAGTGTAAATCCATGGGAAACTCATTAACTCATTGGGTTTTTAAAAGACATGTCAGGAGATGTGGACAGTAGAAAGTAACAGATGATAAATACAAAATTGTGGTGTGGTCTAACAAGAACAGTGTCAGACGTACTAAAGCTTAGAATGAGCCAACGATGACAGCTAAGACAAGTTTTTGTTTAAAGCAATATTGAGGAAAAAATGAGGATCAAAGGATCAGATCACTACTCTGGCTAGATGGGACAATGATAAACAATGGAGAGAAGATAAAGTTCTGTGCTTTTTTGCCTGTTTTTGCTTGTAGTTTTTTGTTTTGTTTTGTTTTTGTCAAGGAGAATGATCTTTGGATGGAAAAGGATTGACCAAAATGGCTAATAGCAAGGTGATACTCAGGACAAGTGGAGAGATAGTGGGAGAGCCCTTATGGTTTCACCAGGAACAGATTATACCGGGTTATCCATCATATTCTTTTTTGAAAGGTTACTGGAGTGTTAGGTCAGGAGGTTATTACAGATAGAGTTTACTTACGTTTTAGTCAAACCTTGGGCAGAGCCTCTCATGTTATTCTTGTGGACAGCATGGAGATGTTGATTAGATGACAGTACAGTTAAATGGGTTCAAAACTGAATCAGTAAGTGGGATGATTAATGAGTTTATACCAACTTAGAAGGTTTCTAGTCGAATTGTTAATTGAAAAAAAGGTTCTAGTTGAATTACTTGGTGCTGGGATGTTTAACATTTTTTAAATGACTTGGTTAAAGACACGGCTGGTATGTTTTTCAAATTTTCAGGTGACACAGAGGTAGAAAAGGGGTAGCAGATAGATCGAGTGATGGTTAGGATCCAAAAATATCTTCAGATGCTATGTAACACATTGAGCAGAATCTATGCCTCAGTGCTTTGATTATCACTGATTTCACTGCAATGAATACATTCAAAGATGTCTACCTCACCTCATCCAGACCTTATAGTCCTGCATGATTCTTGTCCATATGTATTCTTCGCTACAATCCATCGGACATATTTTTTGATATTTTTTCTGATTGCTTGCAATATTTTCTCCACTTGGGAACTCTTGAATTTGTCTATAATATTCCTGGGAGTTTTCATTTTGGAATTTCTTTCAAGAGGTGATTGGTGGATTCTTTCAATTTCTATTTTACCCTCTAGTTCTACAATATCAGGGCAATTTTCCTTTATAATTTCTTGAAAGGTGATATCTAAGGCTTTTTTTTTATCATGACTTTCAAGTAGTCCGGTAATTTTCAGATTATCTCTCCTGGTTCTATTTTCCATGGCAGTTGTTCTTCCAGTGAGGTATTTCACATTATCTTCTGTTTTTCCATTCTTTTGATTTTTTAAAATTGTTTTTGGATTTCTCATAAACCCATTAGCTTTCATTTGCTCAATTTAAATTTTTAAGGAATTATTTTCTTCAGTGAACTTTTGTACTTCCTTTTTCATTTGGCCAGTTCTTCTTTTTAAGGAGTTTTTTTCTTCAGTGAATTTTTGTGCCTCTCTTTCCATTTAGCCAATTCTGCTTTTCAAGCCATTCTTCTCCTCGTTGGCTTTTTGTAACTGGTCTGGTTTTTAAGGCATTTCTTCAGTATTTGTGTGTGTGTGTGTTTCCTTTACCAAATTGTTTACTCTTTTTTTCATCATTTTCTTGCATCAGTCTTATTTCTCTTCCTAATTTTTCCTCTACTTCTCTTAATTGATTTTCAGAATTTTTTTTGAATATGGCCTGAAACCAATTCATATTTTTCTTGGAGACTTTGGATGTAGGATCTTTGACTTTGATATCTTCTTCTGACAGTGTATTTTGATCTTCCTTGTTACCACAGTAACTTTCTATGGTCAGAGTTCTTTTCTGTTGTTTCTTCATTTTTCTAATCTGTTTCTTGACTTTTAACTCTTTGTTAAAATGAGGCTCTGCTTCCAGGGTAGAGGGCACACTGTCCCAAGTTTTGGGGATTTTCTGCAGCTGTTTTCAGAGATACTTCTAGGAACCTATAAGTTTTCAGTTCTTCCAAGGTGGTATGATCTAAAGAGATGTGTGTTTACTACTCTTTTGGCCTCTTCTCTGGTCTCTGAGTGACCACAAGCACCCTTTTTTGCTTTGCAACTGTGACAAGGGGCCCTGCTCCACTGTGGCCACAAGTTCTGGTGTGCTGGTGCTCCTCCTTGTCCTAGGATTGCCACACAGGACTGTGACCTGGATCTGAGTATGGGCAAAGCAACAGAGTCCTGCCTCAGTGCTAGCAAAGAGACCCCTGTAATCTCTTTCTGACCAGTTGTTTGACCCCCTTACCATCTGTGGACTAAGAGCTCCAGAAGCAGTAGCTGCAGCTGCTGATCTAGTGGCTCCCGTGGCCTCCTCCTGATTTGCTGGGGCCGGGCCTGTGCTGGCATAGCCTGCACTGTACTACACTCCACTCTCACCTTTTCTGCTGAACTTTTAAGTTGTCTTTGTCTGGAAATTTTTTCATCTGGTCCTTTTGTGGGTTCAGCTGCTTCAGGAATTGTCTGATGGCGTTATTTAAAGGTTTGGAGCGGTCTTGGAGAGAGCTCAGTTAAGTCACTGCCTTTTCTTTCCTGTCTTGGCTCCTCCCAGAGAAACTTTTAATAAAATGTCCTGTACCTAAAGCTTGGAGCCAGTAGAGCTCCATAGCTAGTTTCTTTCAGTAGATTAAAGTAAATCCCTATGCACCTACTCTTTATTGAATACTTACACTAGGATTGATAAATAATTACAAAATTACATTGAAGCTGAACTCAATGGGGTTTTCAAAGATCTTTATGCTTAATTTAGTGTTGATGAGTCTTAATCAAAACAGTGTGTCTAGTACTGGTCTGATTAGCATGTAGATCATTAAGGGAGTGGGAAATAAAAAGTTATGTTTTTCTGTGATTGGAGTATGGACTCATTTCTATACTTAAATGAATCTTTGATCTTATCAATGTCAGTAATCCCTCCTAAGGTGCAGATAGAAATTTGATCATATCTTTTCATCCTGGGTAATTCTTATTTGTGTTCTCCCTTAGGCCCTCCTTAAGGGGTCTTTCACTGTACGGAAAGCATTCCTCCAGATATCTTGACATCACATGAAGGATATCCATCTGTTATCCTTTGTCCTTGCTGCAGAACAGGCCCTCCTCCTTTTCCAGTCATGTCGTTTTCTTGTGACATATCTACACTACTGTGACCTTTGATAATTTCTCCATTGTCTTTTTGGGTAATAATAGCCATGATTTTTTTTAAAGTTTGATATCCTTATCTCTTTTAGATTATTTGATCTCTCAACTCAGTCAAAATTGTGTCACTTCCAGCATTCACCATCCTTCTGTATATTGATCTAGTTCAACTATTTTTCTCATCTTTGTTTTCTTTCTTACTATTCCTCCTTCCTTATAGAGAACATTGGTGTTTTTGATATTTAAGTCCACATGTGACCTCATTGACATTTATTTTTCAAAATGGTTTGTTATAGCAATTTTTCAAGGTGGTTTCTATTTCTACTCTCTTCACTGTCCCTTTAAGTTTCATCCTTAAATGCCTGAGGATGATTTGGTTTAATTAGATCTTTCGCAAAACTTACCAAAAAAATCTGTTTTCCACTTCTCTACTTTATTCTTTTTGAGGTTATATTACTTATGATCTTCCACTATCTTCCTCCATAAGACTTTATGAGTAAGGTTATACCTAAGCCTTCGTTGTTGATGGCTGACATAAACAACATAATTTCTAGTCTTTTCCCCTCTTCTTATAGCAATGTTAACTTCCCTAGGAAATCATTTTAGTCTACTTTTAATCTATATCTATGTCTATTCTTTTATCCACTTACTTTTTTTTTGCATCAAAAACTTTTTAAATAGGTCAGCTTAGAGTTTTCTGAAGTAGAATGTCATATACATTCTCATTTTTATCCTTTCTCTTAATTTGGTATTAATTTTTATCTTCACAAGTCAATGGTCTATTTATAGACAATTTATTTAGAAAAGACTTAGATTTGAGAACTAGTGTGTTGCTATCTTTAAAATATAATTAGCTTTATTTTTCATAATGTTATTTGGTACTGTCTAAATCTACCACAAACTTACTGTCTTCTTGAAAAGATATCATTCATTATAGAAGCTTAAATCTGTATAGGCTTTGATCTCCTTTATTTCTTACTACTGAGCCATCTTTATCTACGCTTACTTTTGTACTAAAACCACAGAATATCAAAATCTATATTTATTTAATTCAAAGAGATCTTGGAATTATTCGTAGGATTTTTCTATCTCTTTATTTTTTGAAATAGATGTTGGTCCATGAGCAGTGGTTACTTTTATAGTGGTCCTTCTTATAAGTACTTATGAACATTGAAATGTGATATGACTAGTAGTAAGTATGCTGTTAAATATTTAACAACTAGCTCACTGGGGGGAAATGTATGTACAACACCCTTTTCTTTTTCTTTTCTTTTCTTTTTTGTGGGGGCAATGAGGGTTAAGTGACTTGCCCAGAGTCACACAGCTAGTGTCAAGTGGCTGAGCCTGGATTTTAACTCAGGTCTTCCTGAATCCAGGGCCATTGCTTTATCCACTGCACCACCTAGCTGCCCCTACAACACCCTTTTAAGTTTAATATGCATTACTAATATATTCTCCATCATTTTCCTAAAGTATGGACAATCAACAAATGCTCACTTTGAAAATTTAACAATTGCCTCTTGTAAGCTGGTTTGAGCTAGCCTGAATATGACTGAGTGTCCCATGAAATAATATTCCCTGTTTTCTTTGCACTATATTACCAACTCCATTACCTCCTCTCTAAGGATGACCTGTGAGGATTCCTTTTGTAGAGCTATAACTTTTTTATCTTTTGGTTTAATTTGCTACAGGAAAGCAAAGGTGGTTGTGATTTAATTCATCCTGTATCATATTCCTTTATTCTCTAATAAATGTGGATCTTACATTTAGAATACCAATTTTTAAGGATTTTTTGTTGTCTTAAGTTCTGTGTGGTTTCTAGGCCTCTTGACCCCTCCTTATTACTCCGCTACCAGAACTCTGTAAGTTAAAGGGTAGCTCTCAGAAATTAGAATGATCTTATATTTTTATTTTCCCTGGCCAAGAATTTATCACCAAATGTCTGACCTTATGCTGAAATTGATAACTTTTTAAAATTATGCTTATGTAACCAGCAGGTGGTACTATGGAACAAAAGTGGCTTCTTATTCATTTTTTTACTCCTTCACTTTCAAATAACAGCACAATGATGAGGATAAAATGATGGATGGTGGATAATTTTTTGGCTTGCACATGAATTGGATTTAAGTAAGGCAGAGTTGCACAGTCATCAGCCTCTCCCTTCCAAAGTCATCAAAGTCCAGTGGCAGGACAAAAGTCAAGATGACTGGTGATGTTGCAGAATAGAGTGGATGACCTTGGTTTCTTTGATGCTGCACTAAGGCCTAAACATTCCACAGCACCTGCTTCAATTGCCCTCATTGCTGTCGGAACAAATTGTTCTCATCCACCCATTTTGCTGTGTCTTGACATACTTGGGGTAGACAGCCCCCTAACTCAGCAACTGTTTGAGGCCTGTAGATTATACTCAACCTGGTTTAATTTATCCTGTCTGCCAAGATATTTTACCAGGGTGTGGTCACTGCACATACTACAGCTTCTTAGAACCAGAATAGGAAAAAGGGGAGGAAGTAAGTCCTTTCCAGCCATGTTTTTCTTCTCCCAAAGGATCAACCAGGTATATAATCTTTCTTTTTGTCACCTCCTCTATCCCATCTTCTCCTCTTCACATTGGGGCTGGAGTTTTTACTAAGGTACTCATGTTCAAAGAGACCTAGTTACCTACAAGTAACTTGGCTCGTGGTAAATGTGAATCCCTCTTTTCTAGGCTAAGGAGTTTATTTAAGACAAAAAATTATTAAAGTCATAGTTCTCAGAAACTGCAGTTAGGAAAATTCCTAACATCTGGATAGTGATTTAGATCTCTGAACTACTTATATTTCTCTGTATTTTCCAGCTAGCAACTGGCTTCCACCATTTTCACTTACTTAGCAAGGAATAAATATATAGACATGCAGTACACATATGTCATGATTGTTCATGGATTCTTATGTAAATGGAGAGCACTTTAAAGGCATAAATCCAATCAAAAGTTATGGCAAAAATTAAATAACCCAGAGTAAAATTCTTGCAATTTTAGTCAGAAATTTAAAAAAAAACATAAAGGAAAGAGAGTTGAAACATGTCACCCGTTGTAGCAGCTTTTCAGGAAGAAAAAGTTCAGCCACACTCCTTTGGATGATTCCTCTAACAGACAGTCGCGGGCAGGGGAAGCTTCAGCTGCATGAACACCCACAGTTAGTCTCCAAACCAAATGTCTTCCTCCAAGCAGCTCCATTGTAGACTCACTGACTCCAGCTGTCTTCTGACTCACTGCTCCAACTTCCTCTACTGTGTTGCAGAGTGATTTCAAAGCTCCTGCTAAGAATAGTGACCCCTGGTCAAAGACTGAGATAAGTATAATTTGTTGCAGGGCTATGAAGATGACAACTCCCAGGATTCCTGAAGGTTCAAGCCCTTACTTCACCTGAGGGGTAACCAGTCTGAGCTCTGGTTACACTTATTTAATATTAATCAATTATTAATTATTAATCAAAACAGCCTGCCAAATAATGATCTTATTGGTATTACATTCCTAGAGGAGCAGAAAAAAATAATAATATGTTTTTCAATTTTCTGTGACTGTGAAGGAAACTTTACTTATACCAATTAGGCTGGTACTTTATGGAATTCTACTTATACTAAGTCTTCAAGCAAAAGAATATGAATGAATATTAATCCATTATAAAGATAACCAAAGTATGAATTTTTATAGTGCCTTTGTTTCTGAATTATTTCAGAAATTGTAGGCTGTAGGTTACCTAGCATTTTACTGATCATACACTTCTCAAATGGCCCTAGAGTCAAGGGAAATTCTTGTTGCCCAGGTTGTGAGAGAAAGGAATAATCATTAGTGGCATCTTCTGTTATACTATCCTATGAGGAACAAAATAAACATACCTACTGTTTATCTGGCTCTACACAGGGCCATATGCAGAAGCAAAAATCAGAAACGTTTCTGTTAGTAATTTAAAGTGGAATCCGGGGGCAGCTAGGTGGCACAGTGGATAAAGCATTGGCCCTGGATTCAGAAGGACCTGAGTTCAAATCCGACCTTAGACACTTAATACTAGTTGTGTGACCCTGGGCAAGTCACTTGACCCTCATTGCCCTGCAAACAAACAAATAAAAAAAGTAGAATCCATGAAAAGAACAAGAAAATACCAATTAAGCAGATACACTTTCAAATGTGAATCGAAATAAAATGCCTAAGTAATGTAATACAACACCTTAGTCTAAACCAAAGACTGGATCTAACCTTTCTTTTAAAAAAAAAAATACTCTGCTTGAGCACAAAGATTCATAAAATCTATTAGGTTACCAGGTTGCTCAAATGATGCTACAGTTCCAAATACCCCATGCTCTGTTGTCCTCGCAAAGCACCTTACTACAGCATCCTACTCTACAACCTGATTTTTTTTTTTAGCCTAGCTTCTCAAACTATGAGGTCATGACCCCATATGGGCTTGTGTAACTGAATGTGAGAGTCCTGAAAAATTTGGCAACAGTAAAAGATTATGTATGCTTATTTTATATACCTACATACCCAGGATTGCATAATAATTTCTAGGGTAAAAAGGGGTCATGAATGGAAAAAGTTTAAGAAGCTCTGCTCTTTGGAACAGTTTGGTAGCCTATATAGCTTGTTGGTATTTCTTCTGTTTAATCATAGCTCTAAAACAGTAAGAAGTAAAAGCAGGTAGAAGGGTGACCGGTTAAAAAACTATTTGATAACATTTTTAAAAAACAAACAAACCTGAAGATCTTGTGTACTTTCTGTGAATTTACATGATTCTGGTACTGTATATTTTGTAATCATGCAAAGAAAGACGCAATTGTAATGGGAAAATGCAAGGGGACAGAATTAAGGTTAACTCTGGTTTCCTGCCTCTCTCTCATGCAATTAAATTTTTCCCTTTGCCATTGCTAATGTAATTTTTGCCCAGCATAATTGAGCATAAATTATGGGGCAAATGTGGGATAAACTGATATGGAATATAGGACTGTAATGAAGTAAAATTAGTACGAAGTTATAATTACTGTATTTGGTTTTTCATAAGCTTACTAGCTGCCATTAAACTAATCAAATATTTTTTAGAGCAAATACATTGATGTATTAGCATTGAGATTATGAATAATGAATTTCTAAAAACTACTCTTTTGTAGAACAATTGTAAAGATAACCATTTTGAGGAGGAGAAAAAACTAAATGAAAATAATTGTTCTCATTCTGAATACTAGTTTTGTTTCCATGTTTTTCCCCCCTCAAGATATTCACTGCAGGTGCAAGGAAATGACTTCAGATGTGAGGCATTAATCAATTTTGGATTCCTCCCTCCAATTTTCATTATATGACCTGTATGTTTCTAATATTAGATTTTTGTTTATTTTATTTGAATTAGCAACAGACAAGTGAAGTTTCAAGCACAGAGCAGGGGTTTCAACAAAAGGAAACCCTTAATTATTCCTCCTAAGAGGGAGAATTCACTTAGTGTGCTTTCAGTGAAATTTCTGCAACAAATGAAATATAAAATCATAGATGGAAATGAACTTACCAGTTTCACTCATGTATTAACTATTTTAGTCAATGGAAAGAGAACATTTAGATAATGAAGATTATAGATTTTCATTTTTTCTGTAATTTTAGCTGTTTTATAATCTAAACATCTATTCTGAGTTTTCCAAACCCTCTAGAGTTCATTCCTGTGGTCTAGCCCATGAAAGGTTTAACCTAGCCCATAAAATGATATTCACGTTGACAATTTTGTAAATATTTGATTCTATCCTGATATGTGAAGCTTCATAGAGAGCTTGGTCAGAGAGTTTCATACTTGTCTAGAGAGAACATGTCAAAGAGGAACCTGGTAAGGCCTTCTTGAATGTCTCTTGTGTGTCCTTGATAAAATCTTAATCTCTAAATGTTGAAACACACAGCCCATGGACCACCTACAGCTCACATCACTCCTGAAAGTGACCTGAAACTAGATTAAAACGCAACTGGGGGGGGGCAGCTAGGTGGCACAGTGGATAGAGCACTGGCCCTGTATTCAGGAGAACCTGAGTTCAAATTCGGCCTCAGACACTTGACACCTACTAGCTGTGTAACCCTGGGCAAGTCACTTAACCCTCATTGCCTTGCAAAAAACCCAAAAAAACAAGCAAAATGCAATTGGGAGATATTTAATGAAATGAAAAAAATGCAATTAAAAATAGATAATAATTGATTTAAAAAAATCAATATGTGACCTGCAGGGATCCTTATGTACAGTTTAGTGGCCTCAATTTCTATTTGAATTTGATACCATTACTGTAGACTCTTCACAAAGTCAGACTCCAGTGCTCCATCATGATGTGGAGATGACACTGAATGGATAAATGAAACTAGAAGAAAGTTACAGATAAATGGAAGGATGACTCAAGGTTCTCCTTGAGCCACGGAAAGGAGTTGGCAAAGTTGGCAGGTTTTATAATATACCCAGAGACAACAAGAAATATTATTTCATAGGCTATTTGGTCATCACCTATTACAGTACTAGTAAAAAGCATCTGAAAAAAAACATCAAAATAATGGCAGTTTATATACTAATATTAGCTGCTGAGGATAAAATGGTAGAGAAATTCTAGGGGAAACAAAATTTCACCAAATCAAATCAACATATTTCCTGATTGCTGGTAATTTTGAAGCAAAGGTGTTTTGAAATAGTAACGATTGGGAGAAATATATGAGAATGTATGATTCAGGAAAAAAAAGAATAAGAAAAGCTAAAGACTAGATTATACAAGGAGCATCATATCTCTATATACGAACACTTCAAAAACAGAATTGATAGGTACTGGACATGGTGAATACCAAATTATACCATAAAGAACAGAGTTAACCCTTAATTATATGTCTTTCTGATCACTTAAGATCAGAAGGAGGAGGAGGAAAAGCAAGAGAAGGAGGAGGTATAATAATGATAAAAAGATATGGCATAAAATTGAAATGGTATTACACTGAATTATTTAAACAAGTAATTAAAAATCTCTGTTCTTTTTTGGGGGGGGCGGGGAAGCAGGGCAATGAGGATTAAGTGACTTGCCCAGGGTCACACAGCTAGTAAGTGTCAAGGGTCTGAGGCCGGATTTGAACTCAGGTCCTCCTGAATCCAGGGCCAGTGCTTTATCCACTGTGCCACCTAGCTGCCCCCTTAAAAATCAAAAATGGGAAATGGAAAAAAGTAATGATAGCAACAATAATAATAAATTAATCTGAAACTTTAAATAATGTTAATTCATTGCCACAGCAAAGAGGCCAAAAAAGCCGAGAAAGTGCTTTAGTCACCTAACATTTAATTTGCCAACAGCAGAGAAATGATTGCCAAAGGTCGCATTGAGCTAGAATATTGTAAACACAATTATAAAATTTTACAAAGACATATGATGAATAGTTTTTAATAATATCATCTCAAAAAGCAGAGATAAATAGTGGAGGGTAAAATCAGTTTAAAGAAAGTTTGGTAAGCTATCCAAGTCATCCCACTGGCTTTCAAAGTTGAAAATGGAAGGACTACAAACAGAAGAAAAATAGAAAATATTTATTAAAAAATATTTTTTAGGGCAGCTAGGTGGCGTAGTGGATAGAGCACCGGCCCTGGAGTCAGGAGTACCTGAGTTCAAATCCAGCCTCAGACACTTAACACTTACTAGCTGTGTGACCCTGGGCAAGTCACTTAACCCCAATTGCCTCACTAAAAAAAAAAAAAACAACAAACAAAAAAAATTTTTTTAAACTTTTTTTCATCAATGACAGTGGAACCAATATACTTATACCCTAACATTATAGTCCCATATATATTGATATAGGAGTTAAGATTTGACACTAAAGACAAAAAAGGAAAAACAGCTAGATTGGACCAAGTACTTATTGAGGATATTCATAGTGGAGATTATACAATTGTAAGAGCAATGAGGGACGTTTAAGAATATCTGAAAAAGAGAAAGGTACCAAAGATGTGGAAGAATACTTAGAACTTAATAATATTGGGAAAAGGTAATTAAAAGAACAAAAACCTATGCCCTCCTATTTGTATAAAACCTTATGAGACATCTACATATGAATTGAGGGTATTATTAACTTGTGTATCAGAAACAAAAAGACTTCTGCAGGTGATATTCAACAACAGAACTCTTATGCTTACTGATTATGTGACTTTGGACAAGTCATTTATCTTCCCTAGGCCACATATTCCTTATCTGTAAAATGAAGGATTGGAAAAGAGGGTCTCTGAGGCCCCCTGTAGTTGTAGATCTAAGATCCTGTGAACCACATCTTTACCATTTCACTGTAATCGAAATATATAGAGAATACAAGCTTTCATTGTATTTATTTGTTGATCATGAAAAGGCATTTAATTTGGTAAGAAAAAAAGAAAAGAAAAAACCCTCATCCCCTTAGAGGCTCTCTTACAATAAGATGTCTCCCATCTATGCATCAATTTCATTTAGTAGTCCTTACAAGATAAAACAATAGAAATGTTCCTGTGCATTAGAATAGAATTTGTCACTGTGATGTAGGATATTCAGCATGGAGTTCAGGTTGAAGAAGGATGTTTCTCTGTAGATGGTGAAGCCCTCCAGTATACAGATGGCATGCTGATTGCACCAAGCCTCAGAAACTAGGAGAACCTCCTAGAAGAGATATTAAATAACTCAAAGGAATTTGACCTCTCTATCTACAGAGGAAAGACAAAATGGATGAAGAATGTCTGTTGCTCAATTGCATTTGGATGGATCCTTTGTGGAGCTTGTCCAATAGTCCTTGTGTCTGTTACAGACAGTACAGATGGACATCAAAGAGAGGGAATAAGGGGAAAGGTAGGTTCAGGGAGGGATGAGACAAACAAACTCCATGAAGGGAAGGATTCAAAAGGAAAGAAAAAGGTAAGAATTTGTGATCTGAGTCATGGCAAGGGGAAGAGAAGGACAGAGGAATAGAAGTGGATTATGCCACATATAGATTACTAGACATGCTCCCTATCTCTTACCACCCTTTTCTTCTTGTTAAAGAGGGGGAAAAGGTATAAAAGGGTAAGATGAAGGTAATACACAGTTATTAAACAGTTATAATTATGAATGTGAAAGGAATGAACTCACCCATGAAATGGAGAAGAACAAAATAGATTAGAAATTGGAATCTAACAATATCTTGTTTACCAAAAACACACTTGAAACAAAAATTTTCACGGACTTAAGATAATGGACTGGAGCAAAGTTTTGATGCTTTTGATTAATTTTTTAAAAAGCAAGCGTAGCAGTTTTGACTTTAGACAAGTTAACAGTAAAAATAGATTTGATGAAAAGATACAGTGAAGGTACATTATGCTTAAAGGAAACATGAAGTGAATTAATGTGAATTCTTACAATAAGTTGATGAAATTGCCAGGAGAAATGTATGCCAAGCCATAATAGTTGGGGATCTTGAAGTATCTCCTTTCAGACATTAATAAATATAACAAAAAGTTATAACAAAATATATACAAAATATAACAAAAATATATAAAAATATAACAAACAAGAAATAAGCAAAGAACCTGATTAGAACTCTAGAAACATTAGATACAATAGATCTTTGATAATTACTAAATGAGAATAGGAAAGAGTACATATTTCTAATCTTTGTATGGTATCTTTAAAAAAACTGGCCATATATATTAGGGCATAAGACTTTAAAAACAAATGCAGGAAAGCAGAACTATTTAATATATCATTTACTGACTGCAGTGCAATGAAATTATAGAAGAAAAGATTTAAACTTAAATGGAGACTAAATGATTTAATATTAAAGAATTGTTGGTTAAGAAATAAATCATAAAAACTAGAAAATTCATGAACTAAGATGACAATGATGAGATAATATACAAAGTTTCCTCAATTGTAAAACAGTAATAGCACCTACATTATAGGGCTGATTTGAGGAGAAAATAAGATAATATATGTAAAGCACTTTGCAAACCTTAAAGCACTATATAAATTCTAGCTATTATTATAATTAGCCTAAGTCCTTTGAAGAAAATGAATATCGAGGGCAGCTAGGTGGCGCAGTGGATAGAGCACTGGCCCTGGATTTGGGAGGACTTGAGTTCAAATCTGGCCTCAGACACTTGACACCTATTAGCTGTGTGACCCTGCACAAGTCACTTAACCCCAATTGCCTCACCAAAAAAAAAAAGATAGAAAAAAATGAATATCTCTAAACACTTATGTGAATGAATGAATGAATGAATGAATGAATGAATGAATGAATGAATGAATGAATGAATGAATGCAATACAGCATTAAGGTAAGTTCTGGGGATAGAAATAGAAAAGTAAAACAGTCTCTGCTCACATTCCTTGAAAGGAACACATATATGAAAATTTCAGCTTTAAGTCAGATGGAAAGTTTCCATGGTCCTTTCCACTGGTAAATTCATATCAGTTTCCGATTTTGAACCATTTGACAGTCAAAAACTTTGGTGGCAAAATTTTTCTTTTATGGTTCTTTAATAGCTATGGCTATAGCACCAGCAGAGGAATGATGAAATGAAAAGATCCTGCAGCATAAATTTAAGCACAGAACGTCAAACAGGGATTCCAAAAAGGGCCTCAAACCTTCCTCCTCCCCCACTACTTCTTCCTTGTGGGGATACCTTTTTCAATTTAGGTGATATTTCAGTGCTTGCATGATATTCACATTCATGTCCAAATCCTTTGTTTTCATTCTTTTTTTGTGTGTGTGAGTTCCTGTCTTTATTGGGGTGGAGGGAGGGGTGTGTGTGTCTGGTGTTAGCCCTTGTGTGCTGGGCCCCAGGGGCTGCCTGCGCCTCAGTCCTGGGCTCTGGCCTAATACTAGTCCTCGCCCTCCGAGCTCTTCTGTGCCTTTTTCTTCTTCTTGGCTGGAGTTGGAGTCACTGGCTCTGCTACCCCATCTTCTTCTGAGCATATGAGCTTTTTCTTTTTCTTGGGCTTGGGGGGTGTGGGCAGCTCCTAGTTGTCTTCTTCTGTCTCTTCCACCTGCCGCTTTTTCTTCTTTTTTGGCTTCTCTTCCCCATTCTCCTCAGTTTCCTGTTCATTCTCAGGAATGCTGTTTTCTGCAGCTGCCAAAGCCTCAAGACGCTTCTTTTTCTTTAGGCGTTTCTTTTCCTTCTTGGCCAGCTTCCTCCTAATCTCTGCAACTACTTCCCCATCCTCATTCATTGCCTCCTTCATGACATCAAGATTCTTTCGGTGTGGGTCCCCTGTCTCATAGAATGACAGACGTTCTTCTACCTGTTCCCGTAGCTTCTCTCCAAACACAGTTGTGGGAACCTCAGAAAAGCAGTCGATCCGGGATGCAATGCTGCATTTGTTTGCCAGGTATCGGGAGATTCTGCCTTTATTCTTGGCGGCCGCACGGCCAATGAAGGTTGAATGGAATGTGAGTCCATATTTGGGGGTATTTCCCCGAGTCTTCAGGGCTCTGTGGAAGTGTACAGGGTTAGCTTTCCCAGGGACAGTTTAGGGTCAGACTCCCAAATCCCTTACCCCAGTACCCTTTTACCAAGGATCTCTCCCGTTTCAATTCCAGAACTTGTTTTCCCACCTCTGCCCCAACCCAAAAGTCCCTTAGGGGTCAGGAGTCAGATGTCGGGGGTCACTCAGAGGCTAGGGTTGAACTATCACAACCGAGGCCAAGCCTTCGGATCAGGGTGCCCCAGCGCTGCCATCACAGTGATGTTTTCATTCTTTGATGAAAATGGTGCCAAAATAGTTTTTTATTTTACTTTAATTATTAAATATAGGCTCATTAAGGCATGAATTTATTCCAATTGATTTGCCTACCTTTGGGTGATTCATTTCCACAAGCAGACACTTATTAAGCAATGTGCTAAGCACTGAGTGACAATGAAGATTTTTCTCTCAAAGGACAACAATTTGGGTGTCTAAGATTTCAGGAAGCTATAGGCTTGTTTGTTTTTGCAGTATCCACATTTATCACATCTGTAATTTTTAGTCTATATGTATAACAAGACGGAGTGTGATAGGCAAAGCCTATTAAAAAACTTTGGAGACTGTCAATTCTTCTGTTATCAAATTTGTATGAGTACACAGATGAGACCACCAATGAAACTATTTATTTCTTTGAACTGGAAATTTTGCCATCACTTGAATGGATAAGAAATCAGAAATAATAATAATAATAATAATAATAATAATAATAATAATAACACCCTGAGTAAATCTTAATTCTCTCAAAACTTGGGATTTTTAGAGTTGTTTTAAAATATATTTTTTAGGGGCACCTAGGTGGCACAGTGGATAAAGCACCGGCCCTGAATTCAGGAGGACCTGAGTTTAAATCCGGCCTCAGACACTTGACACTTACTAACTGTGGGACCCTGGGCAAGTCACTTAACCCCCATTGCCCTGCAATATATATATATATATAAACCAACATTTTTAGGCTTTCTGTTCTTTCAACAGCTATTATCAATCAACACTCAGCTTCTAGATTCCAGGCAAGAATCTCATTCCTTGCTTTGCTAATCATTTACCTTGACGCTTAAAACATACTACTTCTCTCTTTCCTTATTTAGAATATGGCACTAACAATTTGTAAGCTCTAGCCTACAAGTCAGTTCGATATACCAAAAATCAGTAAGTAAATACTATCTATAAGAATGAAAACCAGATTTTGCTTGGACCCTAAATTACTTCATGATAGTAAGTCAGTCACAATAATCTACATGTTTCCCTTTCTAGGTCCTTGTCCCAGATAATTCCCTGGTTTCCCTCAACTCTATCTGATAGTATCTTTCATTTAATGGGTCAGATCTTGTGCAATGGAATCCCCCCAGATCCCCCAAGCTGAAAATATTCTCTAGCTCCTCAAGTTATACTAGGGCATTTTGTATGGACTTCTTTTTTTCCTCATTACACTCCATGTACTAGCATACTTGCCTGGGTACATGTCCTATCTTTTCCTAGTGGGCTACAAACGTTCATGAAGGCTAGCTCCATGATTGGTGAGTCCATGCCTGGAACCTCTCTATTAAGAGTAATCCTATCCTTATTTAACACTTATTTAACACTCTCCATTACTGGCTTATTCTGCAACCTGGTCCAACTTCACACCAGCTGCCTGACCCCTTAGGGACCTAACAACTCATTCCTCAGTGATAAACACACTCCCATTACATCATAACTGCCCTATACCAATATTCCCCAGCTGTCATGTACACATCCCATTCCCCTTCACCTGCTGCCTCTTTCCTTGTACCCATCAACCTGACCTCCCCAATGTCCCATGAAAGATCTCTCTACCTGGGTAAGCCAAGCTAATATAATAAACATGACAATATCAACCAAATTAATTTACTTATTCAGTGTCATACCAATCAGACTACCAAAGAATTTTTATGAACCTGAAAAAAATAATAAAATCCTTCTGGAGGAAGAAAAGGTAAAGATAGCAAGGGAATTAATGGGGGAAATTGGGAAGAAAGGGGGTGTAGATCTCCAAGCATATTACAAGCAGTAATCACTAAAATAATTTGGTGCTGGTTAAGAAAGAGATGCTGATTGATGGAATAGATTAGATACATAGTATAGAGAAACAAACAAGCATAGTAGCTCAATATTCAATAAACCCAAAGATCCTTACTATTGGAGCAATTAAATTGTTGAGAAAACTGGAAAGTAGACTGGCACAAATTAGGTATAGACAAACACAGTGCATCAAGCAGATCCTAAGTTTATATATGATTTCAACATAAAGAGTGACATAATAAACAACAATTTTGATTACATAAAATTAAAAGGTTTTGTATAGATAAAACCAATGCAGCTAACATTTGAAGAAAAGTGAGAAACTGGGGAGAAACTTTGCAAGTTTTCCTATTAAAGGTCTTATTTCTAAGATTTATAGAGAACTTAAATATCTAAAAATAAGTGCTATTCCCCAATTGATAAGTGTCCAAAAGTTATGAATGGACAGTTTTCAGAGCAAGAAATTCAAGCTATTAATAGCCATGTGGAAAAATATGCACTGAATTACTAATAATTAGAGAAGCAAAAATTTAAACAATTGATTGGAAAAGTTGGCAAAAAAGAAAAAATAACAAATACTGAAGGGGCTATAGGAAGACAGGCATATGTATGTATTATTGATGGAGTTGTGAATTGGTCTAGCCATTCTACAAAGAAAATTAAGAATTATGCCTAAAAGGTGATTGAATATTGTTGTGTTTTAAGAAATGGTGAAGGTAATGGTTTGAGAGAAACTTGGCAAGACATATGAAATGATGTAGAGTGAAGTGAGCAAAGAATGTAACAATGCTGTAAAGACAAATGGTGTCGAAAACCCTAGGAACTGATCAGTGAAGGACTTGCGATAGAGAGGTGATAGACTCAGAGTGCTGATTGAGCTATGGCTTGGGTTTTTCAGTTTGTTTTGGGGGTTTTTTGGACATGGTCGATATTGAAATTTGTTTTGCTTGACTATACATGTTTGTAACAGGTTTTGTTTTGCTCAGTCAGGGGAAGGAAGAGGGAGAGAATGAAGAACTTTAGGAAAAAAATAAAATTGAATTTTAAAAATCAATTTTAAAAAATATATACTGGAAAAATTATTTACTGGGATGCCTACTTCATAGGTATCAAACCTGATTTCTTCTTAAACCTTTTCCTTTCTTACTCCTTTCATTTTATTGTCCTCATTAAGATCTTTTTCCTTTCTGATGACACAGATTGATGGAATTATAATAGGCAATAAGGAAACAAAGCTATCACTCTTTACAGATGATATCATGATATACCTAGATAATCAACTAAAATACTAGTTGAAATAATTAATGATTTCCGCAAAGCCACAGGATATAAAACAAACCCACATACACCATTAACATTTCTATATATTACCAACAAAGTCCAGCAGGAAAAGATAGAGAAATTCCATTTAAAATAACTGTAGACAATATAAAATACTTGGGAGTCTATCTGCCAAGATAAACCCGAGAACTATATGAATTAGGAAACACTTTTCATGCAAATAAAATCAGATCTAAACAACTTTAGAAATATTAATTGCTCATGGATAGGCCAATCCAATATAATAAAGATGACAATTCTACCTAAATCAATTTACTTATTCAGTCCCATACCAATCAAATTACCAAAAATTATTTTATAAAGCTAGAAAAAATAATAACAAAATCTACTTGGAAGAACAAAAGTTCAAGAATATCAAAGGAATCAGTGAGGGGTGGGGGGAGTGACAGAAGGTGGTTTGGCAGTAGTTCTCAAAATGTATTACAAAGCAATAATCATCAAAAAATCTGGTATTGGCTAAGAAATAGAGCGGTGGATCAGTGGAATAGATTAGATACACATACATAGTAGTAAATGACTGCAGTAATCTAATGTTTAACAAATTCAAAAATCCAAGATTTGGGGGCAAGAAATCACTGTTTGACAAAAATTGATGGGAATACTAGAAAACAGTTTGGCAGAAATTAGGTATAGACCAACATCTCACAACATATATCAAAATAAGGTACATGATTTAGACATAATGGGTGATATTATAAGCAAATTAAGAGAACAAGGAATATTTTACTGTTAGATTTATAGTTAAGGAAAGAATTTATGACCAAGCAAGAGATAGGGAATATAATATAAAGTGCATGATTTTAATTTAAAAGGAGTTACACAAATAAAACCAATATCCAAAGTTGAGAGGAAGCAGAAAATGGGAGGGGGTGGAGTTTTGTAGCAAGTTTTTCTGAAAGAGACCTTATTTCTAAAATTTATAAAAAGTGTATCAAATTTATAAGACTATGAATCATTCTCCAGTTGCTAAATGGTCAGAAGATATGAACAGGCAGTTTTCAGAAAAAAATCAAATCTAGTCACACAAAAATGCTCTAAATCACTATTGATTAGAGAAATGCAAATTAAAACAACTCTGGGCTACCACTTCACACCTATCAGATGGGCTGTGACAGAAAAGGAAAATGATAACTGTTGGAGGAGGACACTAATGCATTGTTCCTGGAGTTGTGAACTGATCCAATCATTCTGTAGAGGAATTTTTGAACTATAGAGTCAGAGGGCTAGAAAACTGTGCATACTCTTTGACACAGCAGTATTACTAGGTCTGTAGAGCTTGCTAAGGTATTGAAGATACCAAAGTCATCCTCCACATACTGGACCATTGCCAGTCATCTTGAATTTATCCTGCCACTGGATTTCAATTACTCACAAAGAGATAGTGAGGCTGATGACTTTGCACAACTCTGCCTCATTTAAATCCAATTCATGTACAAGTCAAGACATCACCAGTGATGTCACTGGTCCTCTTAAAAAATGAATGAGCAATAAGACCAAAGAGATGAAAGAAATAAGAAAAGGACCAGTGTGCAAAAATATTTATAAAGCTCTTTTTGTGGTGGCAAAGAATTGGAAATTGAAGGTATGCCCTTGAATTGGGGAATGACTGAACAAGTTATGGTGCATGATTATGATGGAATATTATTGTCCTATAAGACAAGCAAGATGCTTTCAGAAAAAACCTTTCAGAAAGGAGCAAAACCAGGATATCATTGTACACAGGAACAGTAATATTGTGTGATAATCAACTGTGAATGACTTAGCTATTCTCAGCAATACAATGAGGCAAGATAATTCCAAAGGACATATGATGAAAAATACAATCCACCTCCAGAGAATGTGGATTGAAGCAGACTTTTAAAAACTATTGGTTTTGGTTTGGGTTTTGGTCTACATTTTCTTCTGCAACATGGCTAATATGAAAACGTTTTACATGTCCGCACATGTATAATCTAGGAGACAACTAGATGGCTCAGTGGATAGAGTGCTGAGTTTAGAGTTAGGAAGACCCGAGTTCAAATCCAGCCTCACATACTTACTAGCTGGGTGACCATGGGCAAGTCACTTAACCTCTGTCTGCCATAATCCACTGGAGGAGGAAATGACAAACCATTCTAGTACGTTTGCCAAGAAAACCCCATGGATAGCATAGTCCATGGCATTACAAAGAGTTGGACAGGACTGAACAATACGTATATAATCTTTATAAAATTGGTTTGTTTCTCAGGGGTGGGGGAGGGGAGGTAGGGATGGAAAGAATATGGAACCCCAAATTTAAAAAATAATGTTAAAACTTTTTGTTTACATGTATTGAGAAAAACATTAAAATTAAATGTTAAGAAAATAACAGAGGGCAGCTAGGTGGTGCAGTGGATAAAGCACCAGCCCTGGATTCAAAAGGACCTGAGTTCAAATCCAGCCTCAGACACTTGACACTAGTCATGTGACCTTGGGCAAGTCACTTAATCCTCATTGCCCTACCCCCCCAAAAAAGAAAATAACAGATATCTCTAATGAGTTGTTATCACTCTGCTATGTATCCTGTATTATGCTTAGCATTGTGAGAGATGTATGTTTAGTTTCTACTGTCAAGGAATTTACAGGCTAATTAATGAGACGATTAGGCAGCAATGAAACGTTTAAAGTTATGTATTTTTAACTATAAATGCAATGGAATTTCAAAGAAAACAGAAATTAGCGTCATCTGGAACAGATAAGAAAAGCTCTGTGAAGGAAATCAAGGGGTTGGATTACAGCTTTTTGATTTAAAATGATTTTTTAAAAAAAATATCAGGTAGCTTTTTCTTATTTTTGTTTTAGTTAGAAAATTTGGAGCTTATTGTTGATCTCATTAAGGCTGTCTAATGGCTAAAATTTTTTTTCACAAAAGTGCTTTTAAAGATTTTCTGATTAAAATTTCAGAAATTATGGTTGTCTTCATAAATTGAAGATTATAATGGTTTCATTCTAAATGAAATATGCTGGTAGGCTAAGGTAAATAATGAAACACCTTAAAATTTTTATTTGTAGTGGTTCTTGCAAAATGCCTCCTTTAACTGGTTGAATTGGAACACTGAATAAGTAATTATATAGTTTAACAGGGGGCTCCTTATCAGTTATTTATAGTTGCTAGTAAAGCTTTATCAAAAATGAATGTAGCTTCAGGATAATTTATCAATAGACATGTTTATTGGTCTGCTTTTTTTGTTCTGCAGGATTTTCTTCATATGCTGCTGGAAGATATTTCAGAAGAAAAACGGTAAGTTGAAATGAAGGTGGGGATGGGAGCAGCTGGAATTTACTTTTTAAACAGACAGGGTCCTTCTATATGTATCCATTCATCTTTTAGCTTTTAGCTTATGACCATATGTAGCAGGTATTCTGGGCAAAGCTATATAGCTATGAGTTCTAGAACATTACAATTTCAGAATAATTAAAAAGACAAATAGCCTAATGGGCCATACAAAGAGGCAAGCTGCCACGTCTTACCAAGAATAATATGGGTGCAAAAGACAGCATGAAAGATATCATTGAAAATAAGTATGACTGGAAAAGGAGGTAGGCCAGTCCTTTAGTTAAAAATGAGAGGTAAAAGTTGGACAGCCACAGTGGCAAGTTGGTACCTCTAAGACACTAAAAGAACAAGAAGGTCTCAGCCATATTGGTTAGAGCATCTATGGAGGTTTAATGAACAAAAATCACATAGCACAAGAAAGGAGTGGGGGGGGGAGGGGGAGTTATATGGGTATACAGCAAGGTAACACTGCTTTAGTGTTTTGTAACCTATATCACCTGTGGTTGTTTTTTTATATTATTTTATTTCACCCCCAATTACACATTAAAACAGGTGGGGTTTTTTTTAACATTTCTTTAAGTTTTGAGTTCAAATTCTATCCTTCCTTTTCCCCCTCCCTGAGACAGTAAGCAATCCTATATAGGTTATACATGTACAATCATGTAAAACATTTCCACACTAGTCATTTTGTACAAGAAGACTTGAATTAAAAAAAAAAGAATGAAACTCAATAATAACATGCTTCAGTCTGTATTCATACAATATCAGTTTTTTTTCTGGAGGCAGATAGCATGCTTCATCATTAGTCCTTTGGTATTGTCTTGGATTACTGAGTATTGCTGAGAATAGCTAAGTCATTCACAGTTCATCAAACAATAATTCTGTTACTGTGTACAGCATTCTGGTTCTGCTCACTCCGCTTTGCATCAGTTTGCATAAATCTTTCTAGGTTTTCCTGAAATCATCCTGCTTGTCATTTCTTTTAGCACAATGACATTCCATCATAATCAGATACAACCTGTGTTCAGTCATTCCCCAATTGATGGGCATCCCCTTGATGTCCAGTTCTTAGCCATGTGATTGTATTTTATAAGGAAGGACCCTTATATTATCTTTACTATTTTCCACATGGGGAAAATCAGGGACTAGGAATAGCTCCCTCAGTGGATAAAACAGTCCACCTGGAGTCAGGAAGAAATTAATTCAAATCCAACTTCAGATATTTAATAGTTATATGACCTCAAGCAATTCATTTAGGCACTGTCTGCTTCAGTGTAAAATGGAGATAATAATATGACTTACCTCCCAGGACAGTTGTGAAGATCAACTGAGATAATTTGTAAAACTCTTAGCACAACACCTGCCTTTCCTTCCTTCCTTCCTTCCTAAGCAATAAACAGAATGAAAGTCAAAGAGTATGGGGGACCACTTTCACAGCATTCCCCTAGTATGGTGATATAAATACATTTGTCACTGCATTTACCTTCCCTACTTTGTATTTACTACAACTCAGTGATGATAGGAATGCAGAAACTTGTTTTCACTTTTCAGAAGAAAAAGCTTAAGTTTCCTTGTCTCCAAGTGAAATTATATTAGACATAGAAGTCAAGATGTGCAATGTTTAAATAAACCCCTAGGGGAAAAGATAATGCCTAGGCAGTTTTTATTCTGGGAATTGGTCAAAGTGAAACTTTGTTGGGTTCCATCAAGCTGACTGAACTGGAATGAAAACTGCTCCAAGAAATCACCCCATTCTTGGGCTGTAGAGATCATTAAATGGAAAGAAGTGTGCTTTTTCTCTCCATCATATTTCTTTTTCCTGCTAAAGAACTTATTAAGGATAAAGGACACTCTTGAAAACTACAGTATTACTGCTATGAATGCCTACCACCTACTTTAAGTGCCATTGGTGGGAAGGTGTTATTTATTAAGTGAGATTTCTCATTTCCCCCATCAAAATCAGCACTCCATTTCAAACAACAGTCAATTTAACCCTTTTCCTCAGATAACTTAAGTTCTAACTAAAGGGCAGTATATAAGCCTACTGCTTGGAAGCCAGCCCTTCCTGTTGTTTAGAACCAGAGAGTAAATGAAAATATCAGAGAATAAGAATACTAAAATACTATATACTAATGACAATACTAATTCTAAAGAAAAAGAAGAAAAGAGGGTGTCATGTACTCCAAAAGTAGAAACCCCCAGACAGAGGTCCTTGACCTGGAGTCCATAAACTTGTCTTTTGTCAATTATCTTTAAGTCCTTTCTATTTCATTTTATGCATTTGAGAAGACACCCATTGGCTTCACCAAACTGCAGAAGGGATCCATGACACATACACAAAAAAGATTAAGAACTCCTGATTAAGTAGAAACACTTTCATTATTATCAACTACTTATAAAATGGGAAAGAAGGAGAGGAAATGTCAAAGTGGTTTAACAACATTAAGATTTTATCATGATTGCCCAAGTTAGCTCTTTTTTGCATAAGAAGTAACAGCAGATAGCAAAGTATCTCTCAAAGGACTCCTTTTGCACAGTTCAAATTGTTAGGGACTTTTTCCATATATGGATCTGAAATCTCCCTTTCTTGTATTTTCCACCCATTGCTCCTACTTGTGCCCTCAGGGGCCAAGCAGAAGAGGTTTGATTCTCCACATGGCCATCAGTCCTTCACATATTCAAAGATAGGTGTTCCATCTTCCCAAGTAGAGAAGCAGCTAGATGGCACACTTGAGTCTCAAAGACCTGAATTCAAATTTGGCCTCCAACACTTAAAGCTGTGTGACCTTGACCAAATTACTTAACCTCTGCGCACTTTACAACAACTTCTAGAGTTGTTGTGAGGGTCAAAAAAGATAATATTTAGGATAAAGCACCGGCCCTGGAGTCGGGAGTACCTGAGTTCAAATCCAGCCTCAGACACTTAACACTTACTAGCTGTGTGACCCTGGGCAAGTCACTTAACCCTCATTGCCCTAAAAAGAAAAAAAAAAAAGTAAAAAAAAAAAAAGATAATATTTGGGGCAGCTAGGTGGCGCAGTGGATAGAGCACTGGCCCTGGATTCAGAAGGACCTGAGTTCAAACCCGGCCTCAGACCCTTGACACTTACTAGCTGTGTGACCCTGGGCAAGTCACTTAACCCCCATTGCCTCACCAAAAAAAAAAAAAAAAGATAATATTTGTAAAATGCTTAGGACAGTGCCTGGCATATAATAGGTGCTTAATAAATTCTTATTTCCTTCCTTCCCAAGACTTCTCTTCTCCAAGATAAACATTCTTATCCTCATATGTGGCATGCTTTCTAGCCTCCTTTGCCTAAATTTTATATCTCCTTCCATCTTCCTCTGGGTAAAACTCTTGTTTGATAATGTGCCTAAAATATGGGATGCAGAGTTGAATGCAGCATGTTAGGTAAGGTCTAATCCAGTCAGGATATGGAAGCCCTGTAACCTTCCTCAGTCTGGAACCAAATTCCTAGTACCAAAACTTTTGTTTCCAAATGTTAGAAGGAGGAAACTCTGATGTAGTAAATCTTACTTTGAGTTGAAATGTAAAAGTGAATTTACCTTTCTTCCTCCTAATTCAAAGTTGAAGCTATGCTTTTTTTTAATGTGTCAAATGCACTAAAGCATTCTTTCCTAGATGTATAGGAGATCAAGTCGATATACAGACAGATACCCAAGTTTTTTATGTAACTATTTCAATCACAGGTAGTCCAAATTTGACTTCTTACAGAGAATTTGTGTTAAATTGGCATTGAAGCCTTCACTAAACATTCCATCCTTCCCTACACCCCATTCTTTAGCTAATGGTATGGTTTCCCTACTCAAATTTTACTAAAGTATATTCTCAGAATTTCTTTTACCCTTATAACATCCCATGTGATATACTTACAAATTGCATTCACCTATTCTCTTGTAAGCTCCTTGAGGGTAAAGGTTGTGTCATTTTTCAAATTTTAATTCAATAAACTTGGTATTATTATCAAACTTTGCTCATAGGGGTTAATAAGTAGTTCAATTGAATTATTATAGTTATGCTGCAATAGACAAGAAAAAGGAGATGAATGAAAAGATGTAATGATTACTTAAGAGTCAAATGATGGTAAGTTGTTTATTTTCTGTGTATTGAGCTTAGTTCTAATCCTGTTTACTTCAAAAAATCTCCAATGGAATTCTAGTTTCAGCAATAACAAGTAGTTTGCTTAATGTAGGTGGCAAAAGTAATATTAAAACAAGACGAGCTAGTGCATCTCCCTGGAACTAATACAAACAGTTTATTCAGATAAATTGTTTTGTTTCTAGTTTTCCATTTTATCCTCTTAATGTTGAAGGAGATTACATTTCATGAAAAGCCTGATATGGACCTCGGCTATGCCTTAGCTTTTCAGGAGACTGCTATAAAAATGTACAGCTTTCTCTGTGATCATACATCCATCTGGAATGTCCAGGGGCAGGATTTCAGATTTACAGTGGTTGATTTTCCAAATTGGTATGTGGTTTGCTGTTTGCTTAATGACAAGCTCATATCAGGTCTAAAGTGCAATAGTGAGACCAAGAACAACGATTTACCTAGAAGGGTTTGTTTTTTATTTCATAACTGACCCAGATCTGATTCTTGATCAATTAATAGGATAGGCCCATTGCCCCAGAAACTATTGCCAAAAATAGTACAAAAGTGTATTGTTTTCTTCCTTCAGTGTCACCCAGGTCTATTTTACTGGGATGATTGTTTACTTAGGAGGCAGCATGACACAGGACTTGGAGTCAGAACCTAAGGTTGAAGCCATTATCCCTGCGATGCTAATCAAATCATTTTACTTTTATGAGCCTTACTTTTCTCACCTGCCTAATGGGAGTAGTTATACTTTCACAGCAGAAGTAGTTATACTTGTACAAAAGAGAGTTAGTTTAAGTAAAACACTTTATAAGCCTTAAATCATTATGTAAGTGAAAACATTTTTTTCCAAGAAAAAATTTTTCAGACTTTCAAGATACAAATACAACAGTTTCCACTGCAATAGCAAAGTGTCTTTTCAGTGTTGGAAGCTTTTCTTTTTCATTCTTAACATGTAGTTCCTTATAGCTGAAGGGGTTTATGGGAATTATAGTTTTTCCCAACAGGAAGGAAGGCCATAGGATCATGGTGGAAGTTTGGAGCCTAAGGGGACCAGTGGTCACCTTATGGCAAGAGAAGAATTAAGTTGCCCAGAATTTAATATAATCAAGAGCACTTTGAACTTTGTTTGGCTCACTGTCCCACTTACTGAGTAATCTGTCTGCACAGAATTGTCTGTGGCATTGGGAATTGGTGGATTTATCCCCTCTCTATTTCATTCCCCTCTGCCTCATAGCTGCTTGGCAAACTAGATTTCCTTACCTCAGTAGTTTCCTTCTCTCTTTAAATCTTGCTTATTTTCTGTTTATACTTTTATAATGAGTTTTGTCTCCTAATAAAGTAAGCTGATTTTTATCATATTCTTTTATTTTTTGGCGGGGCAGTTGGGGTTAAGTGACTTGCCCAGGGTCACACAGCTAGTAAGTGTCAAGTGTCCAAGGCCAGATTTGAACTCAGATCTTCCTGAATCCAGGGCCAGTGCTTTATCCACTGTGCCACCTAGCTGCTCCCTTTTTGGAGGGGGGGGCAATGAGGGTTAAGTGACTTGTCACAGCTAGTAAATGTCAAGTGTCTGAGGTCGGATTTGAACTCACGTCCTCCTGAATCCAGGGCCAGTGCTCTATCCACTGCGCCACCTAGCTGCACCTGATTTTTATCATATTCTGAGCTAGTGTTTGCTATCAATTAGTAGACCACATTAAGCAGAAGGATAAAGGGCACCTTTGGAGCAATAGTGCTAGACTTAACCCTAAGCCTATATTGAAATGCTCTTTTGGGGGATGGAAAGGGGAGCTTCAAGATCAAAATTCATTCCATGAGTATTAGTTCTTTGTGGGACTTGATACTGGTAAGCTGTTCTGGCTTTTCAAGACTCTGCCCTTCCCCAAGAAAGAAGAATTAAGAAGGAGGAGTCAGTGACTTCTGTGCTCCTAACAGCCAGAGATCCCAGATGGCTGCTTGAACAAGTTGCAAAGGAGCCCAGTTCTCACACATGTCCTCCAGCAAAGAGCTAAAAAGAGCACCAGATTGAACAGTGATCAAGAAACCCAACAAGAAAAGCACCTTCATCCCAGCCAGGACTTTATAAAAAGACATTCAGGAGAAAAGTATCCCACCAGAAAAGTGAGCACCAGCACAGGTAAACAAGCCAGAAATCTGTTAATGGAGACAAGAGATTTTCTGGGGCAGCAGTATGTGAATTCAGCTCAAACTGGCTTGCAAGAGCAGATCTCTCTGTGTACATTTCCCCCCAGAGAAGCAGTGGATAAAGCACCAGCCCTGGATTCAGGAGGACCTGAATTCAAATCCAGCCCCAGACACTTGACACTTACTAGCTGTGTGACCCTGGGCAAGTTACTTAACCCTCATTGCCTCACCCCAAAAAAACCAACTATATAGCAATATAACTCTGCTCTATGGCAAAGCTTCTTCAACTGTGGATTGAGACCCCATATGTCGTCGGGTAACTGAATGTGGGGCTCATGAAAAGGTTGGCAACAGCAAATGGTTATGTATACCTATTTTATATAGCTATATACCTGGGGTTACGTAAAAATTTCTCGGGTGAAAAGGGGTCGAGAGTGGGAAAAGTTTAAGAAGCCTTGCTCTATGGGCACCTGAAAGTCTGCATCATTCTTGACTGGAGTATTCCAAAGAAGAAGCTACAATGTGGTTAGAAACCCCAAATATTCTAACATGAGGCCTGGAACCAGCAGTTATAAATTGAGGGAAAATGGTTTCAGCAAGTTACTCTGATAAAGATTTGCTATGTATAGCAAATATATAGGAATAAATTATATATATATATATATATATATTATATATATATATGGAATGTATTCAAACATATATGAATAAAGGCCATTCCCCAATAAATAGTCAAAAGATAGGAACGGACACTTCAAAATGAAGAAAGGCAAGCTATCAGCAACCATAAGGAAAAAATGCTACAAGCTTCCAATAATAATAGAATTGCAAATTCCAGCTCTGAGGTTCCACCTCACATTCGTAAGTTTGGAAAAGATGACTTTAAAAAAATGATGATTATTGGAGAGGCTATAGAATGATAGGTACGGTAATGTACTGTTAGTAGAGTTTAAACTATGCATACCCATTGACTCAGTGATGTCACTAGTTGGCATATACCTCAAGAAGATCAAAGACAGAGGGAAAGACCCATAAGTACAGAAATATTTATAGCAATACTCTATTTTGTGGCAAAGAACTGAAAACAAAAAGGGTGCCTATCAGGGAATAGTTAAATAGTTTATGGTATATGAAAATAATAAATATTCTGGTATATTAAGAAATTATAAAAGGAATGGATGCATTAAAATTAATTTTTAAAGAGCTAGGAAGTGTGCAGCTAGGTGGTACAGTGGGTAGAGTACCAGCCCTGGAGTGAGGAGGACCTGAGTTCAAATTTGGCCTTAGACACTTGACACTTACAAGCTGTGTGACTCTGGGCAAGTCACTTAACCCTCATTGCCTCTTCTCCCTCCCGCCCCCTCCCCAGTTTTTTAAAATAAAAAGCTAGGAAGATTTGTATGAACTGATACAGAAGGAAGTGAACAGAGACTGTAATATTGTAAAGGAAAAGAACTTTGAAAGACTTCAGAACTCAGATCAATGCAGTGACCACCCATGACTCCAAAGGACCAGTAAGGAAGCATACTACCCACCCCCTGACAGAGCAGGACTGCTTTGGATCCAAAGCACTGCATTTATTATATGCTTTAAAAAAAGTTGCACTTAATAAAGATTTACGGTTCCATATAAAATTCTCTTTTTTGTTTGTCAGTCAACTAGCATTTATTAAGCACCTCCTGTATGCCAGGCACTGTGCAAAGAAGGGCAAAAACAAATACCATCACCACCACCACCACACACACACACACACACACACACACACACACACACACACACACACACACCAGTTTTTGTCTACATTAGAAGGAAAGGCTTCTGGGAAAGGCTTATTCCAGAAAATGGGACTAACTGAAACTTGAAAGAAGCCTGTTATTGTGGGAGGGAGGTGAGGAGGGATAGCAGTCCAGATGTGCTGGACAGCTAGTGAAAATGCTCAGAGTTGGGAGTCTAGTCTTACTCCATCACAAAGTCCTTAGAGGAGAATAAAGTATAAGAAACCTAGAAGGAGGAAGACTTGGTTATGAAAGGCTTTGAACACCAAACGAAAGGGTTTTATATTTGATCATAGAGGTGATTGGGAGCCACTGGAGTTTAATAGGGAAGGTTATATGATCAGGCCTGTGTTTTAAGAATATCAATTTGATAGATCATTTTTGTTTTGTTTTGTTCTTTGTATAGGAACAACTCATTTCTTGAAATTTGTCAAGTTTAGAATAAGCAAAAAAAATTTTCCAGGTTTTTTTCTTTGTTTTTACAAAGCATCATGCTTTTTGCTATAGCTTTGGGGAGAACTCACTATATGATAATCAATTACATTTTTAGACCTCTCTCATTATAGAGAATTCGTCCTTATACTATGTGAAGCACCTAAATGGTGTAGTGGATAAAGCTTCTAGGGCTTGGAGTGAGGGAGATCTGAGTTCAAATATGGCCTCAGAAACTTACTATATGACTGTGGTCAAGTCACTTACCTTTGTCTGCCTCAGTTTCCTCAACTATAAAAGTGGAATATAAACAGCACCTACCTCACAGGGTTGTTATGAGGATCAAATGAGGTCTATATGTAAGGCCCTTAGCATAGTTCCTGACACATAGTAGGGGCTATAAATGCACATTCCTGCCTCTCACCTCCACCCATATTGAATTGAATCTCAGAGTAATCAAAATTAGATATGGATCAAAAAGCAATTTAAAGTATATGGCGGTGGTGGGGGGGAGACAACTAGGTAGCACAGTGGATAAAGCACTGGCCCTGGATTTAGGAGTACCTGAGTTCAAATGCGGCCTCAGACACTTGACACATACTAGCTGTGTGACCCTGGGCAAGTCACTTAACCCCCATTACCCCCCCCACACACAAAAAAATAAATTAAATAAAGTGTATGGCGATATAAAGGGGCTATAACATTTTAACAACAACTTGTATGTGTACAATGGAACAAAATAACTTATCAAGGGCATATGTAACTATAATGGGAAGTGGGAAAATCATGTGGTAAGAGTGTGATGGACTAACCAAGTGTGTTGTGGAACCCCTCAAAATTTATTTTTTAAATAGCAGAACAAGGTCACATTAGTTTATGTGGAGGACTGATGGATACCTTGGATAAGAATCATGTAGGAAAAGGAGTTCCACTGGCAACAGTAAAAGAAATACCCATACGAATGGACCACAAATCCATTGAAATATTGAGTGTTCTAGGTCTACACAGAACATCTAATTCCCCTTCCTTTCAGATTCTGTTTTTTTCACTTTACTCATGGTCTCTGGCAAGGGACACAGAATAGATATAGATATACAAGGTACCTTATTCGGATTAGTTGCCTTCAGTGTGCTGTTGAAATTGGCCCCAGAAGTTAATGTCATTTCCCATTCCCCTGCCTACTCCACCAGTTTGTGTTAAATATGTACCATATCTTTTGAAAGTCAAGGGACATCTTCTTTCCTGATAGCAAATCTAAAAATCTAGTTGAGTCATTAAAAAGAGTGTTTACTTTCTTACCTGTGTAACATATTGTACTAATTTTTATCTAAATCCCCAAAGGCCCCATACTCACCCCCTAGAGCCTCTAATCTTTGGCCCCTGCTGCAAACTGATCCCTGTGCACATCTGTTAGGCATGTGAATCATGCAAATTTGGGAAGGATTTTTCAACCTTGAAACTGATCAGCTCCAGATCAGTCATGGTGTTTGGGATGAACTCTCCAATTTTCTTTTATACTACTCAGCTGCTCATTTCAGGTTATTGTTTTTTGAGACCCAACAAAGTTGCTAATATGAGGAATAGATTTTTTAATATTTGGGCAGCGGGTAGATGCTCAACACTCTCTACTTTAGAAGGCAGTGTCTAGGGGACCAAATGAAAATGAAGAAAAACTGGTAAATATAATCCCAGTCTTTGCTATTACTGGATTATTTGAAGCAAGAACTTCTCTTTCCTTTGTGCTTTGGTTTCTTTATCTTTCAATAAGGGAAAAGAATTATTCACTCAATCCAAATGCTTCCATGCAGTAACTGGTTTACCAACAACTCCTAAGAAATTACCAGACTGTCATTTGTTGACTTGTGTTTGTTTAATTTCACCCCTACCACTCTTCTACCCCCACTGATTTGGGCAGATTTGGATGGTAAACAAATGTTATCAGCCTACTTCCAAACCTACTCACCCTAAAAAAATGACCTGCTTTTCACAAAGATTATTTGTAAAACTTATTTTGTAATAGTCACCACATAAATCTTTGACCAGATACATTTTAAAAAATATGAATTCCGTAGCAAAAAGAATGTTTTGTTTTAGAGGCCTTCCTGTGACCATGCAGAGCACTGAGATTTGACTACTATTTGACTTTCTAGTGTTTTATCAGTTCATTTGTATGAGGAGTGCAGGGACTTGTAACTTTAGTTATAGACACTAAAGAGGCTGAATACAAGAATTACAAATGATAGTGGTCAAGTCAACATATACATTTCTCTTTTTTAAAGCATCAGTTTGATGAGCACAATTGGCCAGTTATCTCTAAAAGATGCTTGGCCCTAAAAAAATAACAAATTGCTGTTCTTCTGCAACGCCCATTTACTCTGAGATTTTGGATCTTTTTTTTAAATAACAGGAGAAAGATGATCAGTTACTTTCTCTATTTTAAATTGTTTTTTCCTAATCAGCAACATACCATTGATGTCCCACAAATTATCGTTCCTGCAACAGTGCCTAAGATATATAATTCTATACCACTTAGATTTCAACTTATTCTGACCAACTTTAATGCTGCTGTACATCATCTGAAATCAAGTTATAGGGGTGAAGTGTCCCACAAAGGAAACTCCCCACCCAGAGGGCAGAGTCACTAAATGTCCTGAACAGAAAGGTCTTGTACCCATAACTGGCGGCCTCTGAAAACTGGTCGGGTTTGGATTTCAGTAATGAACCAGAAAGAACAGCACTAGCTTGTACAAACATGGAGGGTGTGCTGTCATGGTTCTGTGTACTTTTAGCTATCTGTATAAAATCAATTTCCATAGTGATCAGACATGCAGAAGGGTCATTTCCTGTAAGCCCAGAATCCTGGCTAAGTGGAAATGCTTCTGCCTGTCTGTTGTGATTATTTTAAGCCACATGATCTAAAAGGAAAGAAATCTACTATTGGCTTAGATTGTGAGCAAAAGTGTCTTGCTTTAAAAAGTCAGCTTTTAGCTTAGTTAAATGTTGTAGTGTACACAGATTCATCCACACTAATTGTTATCACAATTCCAATGATACTTTTTAAAATCTTGCATTAATATATACCTTTTTTCCCCAAAGAAAACTGCACATTGCTCCAATAGAAATGATGTACTGTCTCATTAATTATCTCATACAACAGAGATTCCAAACTCTGTAAATGGCCTGCAAAACTCGCTGAGTGGATCAAATTCAGACTAAAATGTAATTGAGAAATATTTAACAAAATAATAAAAATACAATACAATATAGATAATGTCAATTTGTAATTTTCTGGATCATATGTAGACAACAGGGACCCTTTTCTATTTAAGTTTGACACTACTATCTTACAACATACTTAGGAGGTAAGAACAATTGTTTGTCTTCTTTTTTTATGCCTAGAGAAGTCCACTCTCACTTTTAACTTCTTATTCCACATTAACAGAACCCCAGAAGACAGCAATGTAGTTTGATGTCTTGAACTTGGGTAGTTAAGAAATATTGGGTCTTCCTCTCAGCTTCTCTCTTGGCTTGGTAGATTGCCTTGCTTAAATTAGCTCTCCTGAGATTTCCCCATCTGTAAAAAGCCACAAAAAAATTGACACCCACTTCACAAGGATGTTATGAGGTATGATGTGATAATGGTTATAAGATGCTTTGAACTCTTTCATAGGAAAGTGATTTAAAAACACATGTTCTCTTTATCCCTCCCCTTGTGCGCAGTATTAGTGAAGTACATGCCCAGACAAACCAGAAAGGTGCCTTCTGTGACACACTGCCATCCTGATCGTCTTCATGCTCTATCCAACCCCCAAACCCACCAGTTCCTCAACCTAAAAGCAGATCAGGGTAGATGTGTCATACCAGAGCTAGCCCTTCAGCAGGAGAGATTTCCGCAAGAAAGTAAAGTTTGCATTCATTTCGAGTCATCAACACCACTGACACTCTCTTACTGTGGGTAGATATACATCTCTCCCTGGGAAACATCACCCACACCTGATGAGACATGAGGAAGGGGACAATCAGGTATCAAATGCCCTGTTCTCTCACTTCTTCATTGGCCAATACTGATAAATGGGACAATCATTGCTGCTGTCCCGTATTGTCTCTGCTTTACTGGCAGTCTAGAGAACGTTGTCTTTATTTAGTGAGCCTTCTTCACAGTCCCTGTGAATTTTTATATGAGTCTGTTAACTAAAGGAGAGAAGGTCATTTTGATTAAAACCCTACCTAAGTGAAAAAAGAATGATCAATGACCAGATCAAGTCATGGAATTTACACAATAAAAATTATCTGCATGTATAGTATTGGGTCCTTTAGCTATATACATATCTATATATCTATGTCTAAATCTATATACTGTTAAATTGAGTTCTCATTTTCATTGGGTCAGAAAAATAAGATTGGAATGGACTCTCTGTGAATGTCTGAATCATCTCTCTGAGCTCCTAAGCTGGGCTCACCTAAATAACTCAGAAATAGGCGGGTGACTGTCTGCCTGTTGTTCTTTTCTTTAGTGACAAAGATCTCTTGACCTCACTCAATAACCCAGTGAAGTACTCAACAGCACTTCATATCAGGTTGTTCTCTTTTGTATTTAACCTAAAGCCCTCCTAGGAAAATTTATGCCCATTTCCTCTTGTTCACTCCTCAGAAGAGATGAACAACAGCTGTTCACCATTCTTCATAAAGTAGCTCCTCATGACAGCTATTGAGTCTCAGCCTCAGCTTCCCTTCAGAAACAATAATCCGAATCCCTTTGACCTTAACTTATTGGATCTTATGTACTTATCTTTTAATCATCTCTGTGGTTCTCCTCTTATCCTTCTCATTCTTTCTCTTATGATACAGAGGGCAAACTATAATATCCTAGAAAGAACCTGACTAGGGAGAAAAAAAATCACAAGAGGATTCACAGCTCCTAGGTGGCATATTGATGTTTCTAACATCAGTGTGTGGTCTGCTCCTGGTTGAAACGATATTGAGATACTCTGTTTACCTCAGCATTACTACTGTAGGGCCTCTCAGCAGGTGATGAATGAAAGAAACATTTCAGAGGGAAAAACTGAACTTTATTACTTCCAAGTGAGGTCATATTAGAGATGGGAAGAAAAGAGACATCACCCAACTGTATCTATGACTTGTAGATGCAGCTTGAGAACCAGAATAAAGAAAAGAAAGAACCCTCCATAGAGAGTGGTAGAAGCCCCAAACAAGTAATTCCTTGCAATGCTATGAAAATGGAGTACACAGGTGACCCCACCCACCCCGAGCAAAGTAGTCGTTTTCTTCTTTCTACTTTTTTCTTTATTGCTTCTTTGTAATTTGGCTTGTGTAACCAACCACACTACCACCACCTCCAAGAACACCTAGACTACCCAGGGACAATTGCAGCCCCTCTCATTGTACCCCACAAATCAACAGAATCCAACTGAAGAACAGGTCTGGATCTGAAGAACTGTGAGATCTCCCAACTACTCCCACCCCCACCAGATGGAAGTATTCATGCAGCTTGTGGTGGGGAAATCCCAGTCTTAATAAATTGAGACTGAACACACACACACACACACACGCACCTTAAAGTGGCTCCTGGTCTTTGACATAAAGCAAGTAATTTGATCAAATCCTAGGACCTATTGAAGATACAAGGCAAGAGTAACAGAGAGATTTCAATATTTTTTAATAACAAAATTTTATTTTACATTCTGGTCATTTCTAAATGTAGACTCTTCTCCCACCCCCTTCCATTGATTGAATCTTGTTAAAAAAAAGATAAGCAAAAATAACCAATCTAGTGTCCACATCTTAAAAGGAGGCAACATTCCTGCCCTTGCATTTTCTTATCTCTGCCAAAAGGAGAGAGGTATGTTTCATTATCTGTTCTCTGAGACCAAGATAAACTTTTTAGTAACTTGTATATTTTTAATGCCTTCATTAATTTTACTGTGTGTCACATAGGCAGATTTTCCCATGTTGCTCTAGATTTCTCATATTTGTCATTTCTTTCAGCACAATATTTCATCTACTGCAGTTTGTTCAACTTTTCCCCAATCAAGGGGGGCACCTACTTTGTTTCCAGTTCTTTGTTGCCATAAAAATTCTGCTAACAATAGTTTGGCTTATATTAGACCTTTTTGTCTTTGGTTTCCTTGAGGATATATGCCCAGCTTTGGGCTCACTGTTTATGAAGTCACCTTTATAATATAAATTCCAAATTGTTTTCCAAAAAAACCTTCCCCCAAAACAAAAAAACAACTCTAAATTAATTCAGGGCTCCACCAACAGTGTCTAAGTCATTTAATTACCTTCTAATTCTTTTTTCCACAGATTTTATTATTTTTTAATCTTTTATTTCATTTCTTCTAGGTATTCATGCATTACTTGGAGAAAATCCATTTTTTTCCTTTTAGTTTCTGTCTGCAGTTATTACAAAATTACCTTAATCTTCCTGGAGATCTCTAGATTTACAGTAATTTTGGATATTGGTGAATGTTCTCTTTGATTTACTTAACTCTTTAGATTTACTTTCTGAGTTGGGGCTTTTTTCCAATGCCTAGCTGCACCTCCCCTTACACTATTTGGTGAGGTGGTCAGCCCACCCTGATCTTGCCCTGTGTCCCTTGAGTTCTTGTGCCAGCCTCCTCCTCAGATTAGCCTTTTCTCCTCTATATCTTTGAGATTCAGAGTGCTGGATCTTTTTTAGACCTCTCTCATTATAGAGAATTCATCCTTATATTATGTGAAGCACTCTCTGGCATCTTTGGTCAGTCATCAAGCATTTATTAAGAACTTACTACATAACAAGCACTATGCTAAACTCTGAGGATACAAAGAAAGGCAAATATAAAACTAGTCCCTGTTCTCAAGGAACTGTCTAGTGAGGGAGACGGCATGTAAATGACTATACACAGTAAGCTATAGCTATAGCTATAAATATATATAGGGTAAATTGGAGATAATCAAGAGTGAAGGCACTAAGATTGAGGACTGAGAAAGTCTTCCTAAAGAAAATGCAATTTTAACTGGAACTTGAAAAAAAACACAGGGAAACCAGGAGTCAGAGATGAGGAAAAAGAATTCCATCAGGGACAGCCAGTGAAAATGCATGGAAGGAGTGTCTTGTGTAAGCAGTGTCAAAGAGACTGGTGTCACTAGATTCAGAGTATATGAAGGAGTCTCAGAACTGCATAGGCTAATGGAAAGGAGGGGAGTTGACAACAGATAAGATTAGTATGCACAAAATAAGTCACATAGACAAAAAATGCTGATTTAACTATATATATATATAATATATAAAATAAAAACACAAATTAAACAATAACCATAAATGGATTAAAATGATCAATATTGTGCTTATATCATTGTTTTCTCTTGTTTTATTCTCTTTAAAATATCTTATATGCGCTTCTATTTCTCCCTCCAACTGCCCTCTTTTCAACTGAAAAAAAATTTAAACCCCTATAACAAATATGTGTCCTTTTCCTCTTTCTTTGATTTCTCTGGGATATAGACCTAGTAGTGGTATAGCTGGGGGAAAAGTTATATACTTTTTGGGTACAGTTCCATATTGCTTTCTATCATGACTGGACCAATATAAGCTTCACCAACAGTATATTAGTGTACCCATTTTCCTGTAACTCCTTCAACATTTGTCATTTTTCTCTTTTGTCTTCTTTACTAATGTAATGGGTAGGAGGTAGGACTTCAAAGTTGCTTTGATTGCATTTCTCTATTAGTGATTTGGAACATTCTATTATGTAATTGCTGATAACTTGGATTTCTTCTTTGAAAATTGTCTAATCACATTCTTTAGATAGTTATTTATTGGGAAAAGGCCCTTACTCTTATAAATTTTAATAGGTTCCACATATATGATATATATACATATACATGCATATAGATATATATTATATAAATACACACACATGTAACATGAGACCTTTCTCAGAAAAACTTGGTTGCAAAGATTGTTTCCCACTTACCTGTTTCCATTATAATATTAACATATTAGTATTATTTGTACAAAAGTCTTTTAAATTTTATGTAATTAAATTGTTTTATCTCTTCTCTAACTCTTCTTTGGTTATGAATTTTTCTCCTATCCATAAATCTGAAAGGAGATTTCTTCCTTGTTCCTCTAATTTGCTTATAAAATCTTTTATGTCTAAGTCATGTATGTGTTTGTTATTTATCTTGGTATACAGTGTTAGATATATTTCTGGCAAACTGCTTTCCAAGTGAGTCTTTACCATGGTAATTGGAGTATTTATGTTTATCAAACCCTAGGGAACTGTCTTTATTTCCTTTTAGATGTTGGGTACCTACTTTGTTCCACGGACATACCTCTCTTTACTGATAAATTGTATTCCTTTCCTCTTTTTTATTATTACCCTTGACATTCTTGACCTTTTGGTTCTTCATATAAATTTTATTATTATTTTTCTGGGTCAGTAAAATAATACTTTGGTAGTTTGATTAGTACAACACTGAACATTTGAGTTGAATTAGGTAGTCAGTAATCATCAGACATGCCATTTCTAATTTTTCTAAAGTTCTATTCAGATCCTTAAATTATATCTTTTTATCCTTTGGTTAGATTTGTCTAATTCTAATTTGTCTAATTCTGAAAGAAATATATTGATGTCCTTCATTATTATATTTTACTGTTTCTTACTCTGATTGACTTTTCATTTTTTTAGATGCTATGCTATTTGGTGCATATATGTTAAATATTCAATTTTCTACTTATCTCTTTTTATTATGTCTATGTTTCCTGTAGCCTTATCTAAAATAACAATTTCTGCCAATTTTTGAGTTTATCTGAAGCATGATAAATTTTGTTCCAACCCCTCATTTTAACTCTGTGTGAATCTTTGTTACAAGTGTCTTTTTTTTTATAATATCCTGTATTGTAGGATTCTGTTCTCTAAACCATTCTACCATTCTCTCCCATTTTATGAGTTAATTCATCCCAGTCTCATTCATGTTTATGAATCTTAACTGTGTATTGCCCTCCATCCTGAATTCTTGCACTTTTTCTTTTCTTTCCACTCCTCTTCACCAATAAGTTAATAAAAGAGAGGGGGTTTGCCTGATACTTGTGATCTCTAAATGGAATGTCCTGTTTCTATTCTTGCAGCTCTTTTCTTTTTCCCCACCCTTAATCTAGTTTTTTGCTTTTGCTTTTTTCCCTTTTAATCCCTGCTTCCCCTTGACTTTCCATCCCCATCATTAGAGTCTGCTTTGCATATGACTGTTTCCCTATCAGTCAGTCCTATCCTACCTCTCAAATTCCTCTCTCCCCAACCTTTGTCCCACTATTCTCCTTTTTCCCTTTTGAAATATATTTCTATAACACATTTTTTATATATGTGTTTGTGGATGGGTGGGGATAGGTGTAATTGTGTTCAACCTTCCTTCATCTGGTTCAGATTAAAGTGAGGTTCATGGGAGACTCATTTCCTCCATGTTTAAATACTTATCTTATAAAAACTCTGTTATGTGATAGTGGTTTTGTTTCCCTTTCTCTTCCTTTTTGCCCCAGTGTAGTCCCTTGCTTCCCATTTTTGTCTGCTGAGACCTTCAAAACAGAACAAAACCACCCACAGGCTTTATGGCATTTTTACCTTTCTTGATGACCCTTAAAGGGTGCTGAGAAGACCTTTGTTTCTTATCCCCTTATTAGCATGTAAATCTTCCACAAGAATTCCATTCCAGTTGTAAAAATGTATGTCTATCCTTTTTATGTTTTATTTGGCTCTTGCATTTTTATTTCAAAATATCCTTCCAGTTCTGGCCTTTTAGGCAAAAATAATTAGAAATATTCTATTCCATTAAAAATCCATTTTTCTTACTGTAGGATTATACTTAGTTTTGCCACTGCTCCAGGTAGCCCCAATGCTGAGGCCTTTTCTTCTTGATGCTGTGGAGATCCCTGGGACCACTCTCTAGCAAACTCTTCCTAGGATCCCTCTCCTGTTGCCACTGGCTCAGGGCCATCCCCTTCACTGGACTTCACAGTGGCCCTCTTCCTCTTGTTCTTGCTGTAAAGCTTGATTCTTGTCACAAAGGTCCAGGTCATCCTTAATCTGGGCTCTACCTGGGGCCCATCCAACATGTCTCCATCTGCAGTTACTTCTCTGACAAGAATTGAGGGTGGTTTTGAAATTCTGATCCAAGTGCCTAATCTCTAAGTATTATTGGTCCCTAGAGACACTGAAGCTGGAGTAAACTATTTTGAAAGTACAACGCCATTTTGTTTTTTAGAAACTCTGAGACCACCCCCTTGCTTGGTTCTTGCCTAGGGCCACCCTCTGGTCACACACTGTGTTAGGCTCTGCTTGGGGCTTTCTCTTAGTGCCCTGATTCTGTTGGGCTTAGGGATGCCTCTGTACTGGAGTCCTTCCATGAAGCTCTAGGACCACCCTTAAGTTAGTCTCTGCCTTGGACCCTTTTCCTGCCCCTGAGCTTGGACCACTCCCAACTCCCTCAGTAGACATTGCTGGGTTCCCAAGCCGGCTTTTTCCTGTGCTCTACAGAGAACTCTTCTCTAATTGCCAAGGATTTGCACCACACATTCCATTTACTTCAGAGTGTCTATAGGATTCCAGCTCTCTTTTCTATGTATCCAGGTGCTAGGTACAAGAGTCTATTAGTAATTTTCCTTATTATTTTTTACTGGCATATTTTAAAGCTTTACTAGGGTATATATAGGGTCAGGACACTTCTAGGCCCTTACAGGCTGTCTTCTTACCACAGTCCCCCAAGGCTACACTACTTTCTTTTCTCAGCTTAGAAAAGAGTCTGATATTTAGACCTCCTCTGTATTAGTGACATATATTTGGTTTTTTTGTTTGTTTGTTTTTTAAAATTAATAAAGTATTTTTTTCCGTTACATGTAAAGATAGTTCTCAACCTTTGTTTATACAAGCTTTACAATTTCAGATTTTTCTCCCTCCCTCCCTTCCCTCCCCCCTCCCCTAGACAGCAGGTAATCTGATATAGGTTATATATATATATATACACACATAATAACATTAATCCTATTTCTGCATTAGTCATGTTATGAGGAAAAAAATCAGAGCAATGATGGAAAACCTCAAAATAGAAAAAAACAAACAACAGCATCAAAAACAAAAGAAATAGTATGGTTCATTCAGCATCTATACTCCGCAGTTTTTTTTTTTTCCTGGATTTGGAGATCCTCTTCCATCACGAGTTCCCTGGAACTCTTCTGTACCATAGCACTGGTGAGAAGAATATAGTCCATCACAGTAGATCAACACTCAATGTTGATGTTACTGTGTACAATGTTCTTCTAGTTCTGATCATCTCACTCATCATCAGCCCACGCAAGACCCTCCAGGTTTCTCTGAACTCCTCCTGCTCATCGTTTCTTATAGCACAATAGTATTCCATTATATTCATATACCACAACTTGTCCAGTCATTCCCCAATTGATGGGCACCCCCTCAACTTCCAATTCTTTGCCACCACAAAAAGAGCAGCTATAAATATTTTTGTACATGTGGGTCCCTTTCCCCCTTCCATGATCTCTTTGGGAAAAAGACCCAAAAGTGTTATTGCTGGGTCAAAGGGTATGCACAGCTTTATCACCCTTTGGGCATAATTCCAAATTGCTCTCCAGAATGGTTGGATCAGTTCACAGCTCCACCAACAATGGATTAGTGTTCCAATTTTCCCACAGCTTCTCCAACATTTATTATTTTCCTTTTTTGTCATTTTAGCCAATCTGATAGGAGTGACATATATTTGTAAATACCTCTTTTCTAGGAAATTCTGTTTTCATTAAACCCCCTTTCTTACTCCTTTCCCCTTCTAGGCTATCTGTTCTAGGAATATTATTCCTAAAATATTCTATTCTACTCCTAGGAATCTTAATTCTCAACACAATGAGACACAGTGGGACATATTCTATAAATTTAACCCAGAGGTCTCAAACCTGTTTTTTGTATCTTTTCCCTCTTCACTTATCTCTTTTTACTTAACTTTGAACTTATGTCCCTCTCCACTCTGATTTGTGGCTCCATAGGGTTTCAACCATTTCCTCCATCCCTAAAGGAAACCAGTATTGAGACACATTTATCTGCCTTGTAGAAGCTGATATCTCGAAGTGTTAAACTTTCTCTCCCCCTCCTCCCAACACAATTTTTTGAAAGATCCTTTGTCCCACCTCCTCCAATTTTTCCATGGCATCATTTCAGCATGCTACTGGAACATCTCCTTCCTGATGGGTTTTTTGAAAGAATAATTTAATTTCTTTCCCCTTTGCTGAACATAGAATTTTTCTTGATCCTTAGACTTGCCTTTGCATGCTATATATTTTTCAGAGCTTATTGATATTCTTTATTCTTCATAATATCATATTCTAATTTGCCTTTGACTTTTTTTATAATAGTTGAATAATCCTGTTATTTATAATGATCCTGTTATTGGTTATCCTTGGAATGTGAAGGATTATTTTCCTGGCTACCTGCAACATTTATTCTTTGATGTTGTAGTTCTGAAATTTGAGTAGAATGTTTCTTAATGAATTAAACTTGAGATTTCTTTCTGTTGATGTTCTATAGATAATCTCAATATGTACTTTGCTGTCTGTCACCAATAGAGTAGGTATTTTCATTTAAAAAGAATTTAGTTGATGTATCTTATTTTTACATCATATTCCTCCTGCCTCCATAGAGAGCCATTTGTTATAACAAAAAATAAAAAAAGGGGGGAAAAAGTTGAGCAAAACTCAGACATCAAAAAGCCCAAATATATATGAAGTATTACAACTCATTCCCTTACTTCTTTTGGGGGGGCGGTGTGGTGAGGCAATGAGGGTTAAGCGACTTGCCCAGGGTCACACAGCTAGTTAAGTGTCAAGTGTCTGAGGCAGGATTTGAACTTAGGTCCTCCTGAATCCAGGGCCGGTGCTTTATCTACTTTGCCATCTAGATCCCCCCCCCACACACACACACACTTCTAAAAAGAAGGTAAAGAAAGAGATGTCTGATTATGTTTCTTCTTTAGGCCAAGTTTGGTCATTATCATTTCAAAGCATTATTTTTATTATTTTGTAGTTCTTTTTATTTTTACTATAGTAATCTTAGTATATATTATTTTTCTGGTTGTGCTTACTTCACTTTATATTAGTTAATATGCCTTCCCAGGTTTCATTGCATTCATCACATTCATTTTTTTACATATGCTAATTTTATATTTTACACATGCTAATTACAATAGCTAATATGTTCTTATATTCACATACCATAACTTCTTCAGCCATTTTGCAGTCCATGCGCATCTATTTTGCTTCCAGTTCCTTGCTGCTTAAAAATGGTACTATAGTTATTTTGGAGTATATGGGACTTTTTAAAAAAATCAACTCACCTTCTTGAGGCATATGCCTAGTAAAGGAATCTCTGGGTCAAAAGCTATAAATATAAACATTTAATCACTTTCTTTTCATAATTGCACATTGCTTTCCACAGTGGACCAATTCTCAGCTCTACGAATTGAGTATTAATCTGTTTGACTTTCTATATCCCTTACAAAATTGACTATTACTATCTTTTGTCATCTGCCAATTTTCTGGTTGTGAGGTCTGATTTTCTCTTTTTATTAGTGATAAGGAATAATCTTTCAGATAGTTGTTAATAATTTGTGATTGTTTTGAGAATTGTTTGTTTACTAGTCAAGTTTTCTTTTTGATGGTGTTTTTTGGAAGATCTCTACTCCTTAGATTAACTCTTCATATTCTTTCTTGAAGTGTATTCGTGTTTTGTAGTGTTTTTTTTTTCAATTTTATTCATTTTTCTTTCTTCCTCTGCATTTTTGCATTCCGATTCCTTTATTCTCTTTTTCAAAGGTGGTACTGGCTTTTCTTTTAAGTTCTCTGGTCTGACATTTCTTAAGGATGCTCATTTCTGTGATTATTTCTTTGATATTTTCACTTAGATATTTTAATTGCTCTTCTGAACCATACTGGAGGGGTTTGTTTGTTTATTTGAACTTGCTCCATTTTGTCTTTTTCTTCCTTGGGGATATTTTGATTTAATTTCTTTTGTTGCAAAGTACTTGCCCATTGAGATGGATCTTCAAATTTGTTCATTTCTTCTCCTCTGACTGTTCTGGTCTCTCTGACCACAGGTTGAAGGAGATCTGTGTCCTTCAGAGGTGAAGTTGGGACCCGTAGGCAGATTCTTACAGACCACTGTAGTTGAGCCTATTTGGTTTCTTCATACTCTCTTTAACTGACTTTATTTACTCCCTCATCTTCACCTTGGAGACTAATGCTGAAGGAACTGGGGAGACACCCTCCCCCCAACAAAGTTGAAGAGAATTGTTTCAGAAAACCTTTGCACTTGGGTTTTAAAAATTGTTTTATTCTCATTCTTCCTGGCTACTTGCTTTTTAATCTGGTGATGTTTTTAAAAACAACAACAACAATAACAAAACAAACAAACAAACAAAAAAACCCTGTAACTAATCCTGCACTACTGCTCTTCTGTCTCCTCCCCATCCATTTCCCCCAGACTTCACATTCTTCCCCAGACCCAGCCCCTTCCTACTTCTCTAGCTTCTGGGATTGTTGGATTTACAGACCTCCCTGAAAGTTAGGTTCCCTCAGTACTGTTAAGGAAATAATTGAACATTGGTATGTAAAACTGCAGCAGACAGGAAGAATTTGCTTCCTAGGATCACTCCCCTCTATAGGGCTAGATGAAGGAGAAGGGTGGGGAAGGGGCTTGTGCCCTAAGCCAGTGGGAGCTTTACCTGCCCCTTGGTAAGGAAGTTCCCCATTAGATCACTGTCAAGGTATTTACTTCCAAAAGAAAGCAGGTCCCTAAAATTGCCGCAGGCTAGATAGAGGGAAGAAGCTGGGGGAGTAACTCATCAGAGTACTGGGTTGATGAGTCAGTCTTCTGTTATTTTTTTCTTCAAGAATTACCCTTTTTATGTTTTTTTCTTCCATTTTTAGTTTTTATGTAATTGTTGAATATTTTGCATTTTGGAATCTTTACTTATATTTTGGGGGTTGAAAGCCCTAAGAATTGCCCCTAAGATAGCCCTCACTTTGTCATCTTGCCAGGATTTTGCAAGTTAGATTTTCTCAAAAGAAGAAACATTGGAGCAATTTGAACCCTGAATATATTGGATACTAGTTAATTTTAAGTCAGGAGTTCATGAAAGCAAAGACTTTTTAGATCACTGGAGATTAAGATATAACAAGTGGATTGTTCTTCCTGATTCAGAGTCAAAATAGACAAAATGAGTCATATGGACAAAATGAGCCGTATAGTCACTTCCAGCTTTAGAATTCAGTTATTCTCAGACAGGTACTAATGTTAGAAATAGTCAGTGGAAGTAGGATCTGTTTAGTAGTTCTCAGATCTGAATTGGACCTAAAGTGTCAGTGTTATTATTTTTACTTGCTTTAGTCTAAGGGCATTTTCAAGTTATATGCATAGGACAGCTCAGACTTAATTCTAGTGCTCACCAAATCAGCATTTAGTTTTTCATTCTTAGAGGACCTCCAGTAATTTTTTAAAGTGTCTCTCATTTTAATCTGAATAGTCAATATTGAAGGAGTTGTGGAAAGTTGTTACATTCCACATCATTGATAGGGTTGTGAATAAGTTAATTATTCTGGAAAGCAATTAGGAATTATTCCAGTAAAATGTCTAAAATTTCCATACTCTTTTAACTCAGAGATTCTGTTGCTAGGAGGGTCATTGGAAAAAAGTAAGTCTCCATTAAATGGCAAAATGTGTATTATATGTGTGTGGGTATATATGTGTGTACATACATACATACATACATACATACACACACACAGAGATCACTTTACAAATGTCTCTTTTTATCTTCATAACAACCTTGGGAGCTAGGTGCTACTATCATTCCCATTTTACAGATGTGGAAACTGCATCTGAGTGAGGTTAAATGAATTGCCCAGGTCACGTATACCTAATAAGTATCTGAGGCTTGATTCTAAGTGTGCTGTTCCATCTACTGGCACCACCCATCTCCCCTGACACTTTTCGTGGTATCAAAACACTCAAAGCAAAGTAAATGCCCGTTAGTTGGGGAAATGACTAATTAAATTGTAGTACATGGATAGAATGCAGAGGTTTTACTTGGAGTCCATGAACTTGGTTTGTTTGTTTTTTCCCCAGTATCTTTTATAATTATTTCAGAATTCTTTGTTTCCTTTCTAATTCTCTGTGTTTAGTTTGTTCATTTAAAGATAGTATTCTAAGAAGGGGTCCATAGGCTTCTCTGGAAAGATAAAAAGGTTGAGAACCCCTGATGTAATGGAATATTATTGTGTTACAAGAAAAGATGAACATGGTGAATATAGAGAATCATGGAAAGCCTTATATGAACTTATGAAAACAATGCTACAACAATGTAAATAAAAAGAACAAACACTCCCAGAACAGTTGAAAACAAGTAGCACAAAATTATAAAGAACAAGCTTGACCCAGAGGTTTGTGGTTTGTCCTTCAGTCTTGAAGAGGACCATGATATCAGGGTGATGTCATGATTTGCAGTGAATTGGATTTAAGTGAGGGAGGGCTGTGCAGAGTCACCAACCTCATTCTTTCCTCCCAAGCCATATGGGTCCAGTGGCAAGATAGATATCAAAATGTCTGGAGATGGTCCCAAATATTTAAGGCAATTGGGGTTTTGCCTTGCTCAAAGTCACACAGCCAGTAAGTATATGAGGTGAAATTTGAACTAAGGTCCTCCCAACTTCAGGGCCAGTGCTCTATCAACTATGGCACCTAGCTGCCCCTGCAACCCAAAGAATAGATATGAAAAGACTCCTCTTTTCACTCCTTTGCAAAGATGGTTGGGAGTAAATGGGTGTAGAACACTGTATGTAATATCAGATTTTATATTTATATCTACACATCAATTTTTTCATCTTCCCCATTTTCTTAAAAACAAAATCTTTATTGTAAGAGGTAGTTCTTTGGGATGGGGAGAGTGGAAAGTAGGAGGAAATCCAGGCAATATAAAAGCAAAAGGTACCACTAAAACTCTATCTTTAAAAAATGTAATACTTTTGAATCTTTCAAAAATAAAACACAAACCAGCAAATTCTTTCCACAAAAATCTTACTTGGGAACACCTGTTCTTAACTTTTATGCCATATATACATGCATATGTGAGTCCATATATGTATACATATTCATAGATACATACCTATATATTTGCTTGCTACTCTTTTTACTTTTCCTTTCCTAAGTGTGAAGATTATATAAGGGACCAAATATAATATGCCTTTAAATGTCAATTTTTATTTCATCTACAGAGATTAACTAAATAGAACATAGTTTCTAATACAAGTATATTACAAACCACTGTGTAGTCTATAGAATTGTTGCTCTTTTTGCCAAGAATATATATATATATATATATATATATATATATATATATATATATATATATATATTGCTTTGGAAAATTTCTGGTGTCCATGTACTTGACTGGGTGAGAGGGAACTATTTTATGAGAAAACAAAATGTAATTCCTCTTTAATCCTTTGTTTGATTTTTTTTTAAAGACTTGGCCTGTCTGTGGAAGATATCTTTCAGAATTGGCTTGATACTTCTGGAATACCAAAGGTAACCCCCTAGTTGTATGTTCTTAAAAGCTTTTGCACAGAGTGATTTACAGATTTCTACTTAGTGTACTACTAGAGTTATGGTGGCAATAAATTATATTTCAGCCTCTCTACCTGGGGAATACCACTGGCCAACTAATTAAATAACCATGTGCTTCCAACAAGGTGGTACAATCTGAATTATGCATTAAAGGTGGTATGATACCATGTTATGCTTTGAATAGGTATAGAAAGTGAACCATTTATCAAGTCCATTGGGCTGGCACTCATAATCTGGCCACCAGTGCCTTCCTATATTCCCTATTTCTGCTGAGTTTTACCACCATACTTCCAAGTAATCCAGGTTTAAAACCTCAGCCATCCCTCCTTTCCAGTCATATGGCATACTTTCTTCACATACTAGGGATTCCTATTTTCATGCTTTATTTATGTTATTCCTATGCCTGGAATTGATTCCTTTCTTCCTTGTCTCTTCCCCTTCTTTATCAGCTAGAGTTCCTTCCTTTCTTCAGGGCCCAATGCAGGTGTCACTTCCATGAAATTTTCTCTGATATTCTATGTTCTTGGTTGAAAATGATCTGTGCTGGGGAAGCTAGGTGGTACAGTGGATAGAGCAGTGGCCCTGGAGTCAAGAGTACCTGAGTTCAAATTTGGCCTCAGACACTTAACACTTACTAGCTGTGTGACCTGGGCAAGTCACTTAACCCCAATTGCCTCACTAAAAAAAAAAAATGATCTGTGCTTTATTACATCTTTCATAGCACTTTCTGAGGTTATACATTACCTTGCATTTTATACATTCTTCTTTGTATCAAAGATATCTTTATACATTTTTCCTTCTTGATTAGATAGTAAATTACTCGAGGTCAGTGTGTCACAACTATCTTCATATTCACAGCAGCTACCACAACACCCTGCACAAGTATTAAATTAAATTGAAGAGTCAAGGAATCACTGGTTCTTCATTGACAGTCTACTGACTTACGGTCCAGTTTTACTAATTTACCCGAAGAAGGGCCTGAATGCCTCAGAACATCAATGGGGCAAGAAATTGAGGGTCAGAAGGAACTGCTTTCTACTACCCTTCCATCCATCCCTCTGCTTTTAGAGGCCTGTTCCAGTACTCTTGTAAAAATTTTGGCCAACAATGTCATTAATTCAGATTGCTGAAGAGTATTCATAATATCTGTGGAATACAATGCATAGGCTTGGGGTCTTGTTTCATTTAACAAAAATTGTTACTTTGGTTAGGCCTTATGGGAAAAAGAACAGCTGATATTTTACCAAGAGTAACAAAGCCTTGAGTGGCTACTTTCATGTACTGGGATGATTTTTTTTGAAGCTGTTCTCTAAGAGGAGGCAGTTTGGTATCGTGGTAAAAGTGCTGGAATCAGGGGCAGCTAGGTGGCACAGTGGATAGAGCACTGGCCCTGGAATCAGGAGTACCTGAGTTCAAATCCAGCCTCAGACACTTAACACTTACTAGCTGTGTGACCCTGGGCAAGTCACTTAACCCCAATTGCCTCACTAAAAAAAAAAAAAAAAAAAAAAAGTGGAATCAGTGAGAGGACTTGGTTTAGAATTTCAGCTTTTCCCCTTTGTGCCCATGAGTAAGTCACTCAACTTCTCTTCCATGTATAATGGAGGAGGGATATGACTGTCCCATCCCCACCTTCCTTAGTTAACACAGTCAACTGAAAGCCCAGGTGCAATCATAGATTGCTAACTGAGGTGTTACATAAGTTATAGAAATGCATTTAGGCCAACCCTTCCATGAGGGAAGAATGCTCTTTGATTAAATCTAGAGGGGACAACTGGATTGACTAAGAAAAAAAATTAACCACCTCCTTTTGGATTTTAGGTGAGTCCTGAAGAGCGCCAGGTAGTGTAGGAGTCGAAACTTAAGGAGACCTCTGCAGGGATAGAGAGGCCCTTTCCACTCCCCCAAATTCTTGTAATTTTGAAGGAGAGCTCCTGGACTGGTAGGAAGTCCTACTGGTGACACTACATCCAGTGGGGAAAAGAGAGAGACTGCAGAGGTATGGTTACAGAAAGATGGTCACCAGAACGAGGAAGCTGCTTCAAAGATTATGAGCCCTGACAAAATGGAGAATTAGGCTGTGGAAAGGAACACACCCTGGAAACCTAGTGTTAATATTCTAGGAAGAGAGAAAATACTTCTGAGTCCTCTAGTACCAGAAGTTGTGAGTTGCTTTTGCCACATGGGTATTTTATACATGTCCCTTACTAGTACTGTACTCTTTTTGTTTGTTTGTTTGTTTGGGGTTTTTTTGCAGGGCAATGAGGGTTAAGTGACTTGCCCAGGGTCACACAGCTAGTTGTGTCAAGTGTCTGAGGCTGGATTTGAACTCAGGTCTTCCTGAATCCAAGGCCAGTGCTTTATCCACTGCGCCATCTAGTTGCCCCTAGTACTGTACTCTTAAATTCAAGTCCACACTTCCCATGGATGCTATGTGCAGTTATGGGAGAGTGTGTCCCAGGTTTATAGGAAGAATGTTTTGTACCCACTGTTCTCTATGCGATCTGAGTGAAATAAATGCCTTTGAGTAAAACACCACCAACCACCACCAAAAACTAGTTGTGTCTACTGGCCGATTCTTAATGGGAAGCACACTGGTGGAGGCTCATGAATTATAGTGTTCCAAGTATAGAGCCACAGAGTTACCCCGAAATCTGGGTGCCCAAACTGTGAGTGTGTGTAAGTTGGGGGACTACTCAATGGGAATGTTAAACATAAAAAGAGAGGGTTGGATTAGATGATTTCTGATGTCCCTTTCAACTCTAACTCTATGATCTTATGAGCCTAAGCCACTCCAACAAACTTTAGACCCTAACAGATCACAGGATTTAGAGCCGGAAGGGACCTTCTTTATAGCTCATCTGTTCATGTTAGCTCGTTTCACTGATGTGCAAACTGAGGTCCACCTCTGTGCACTGACTTGCCTCATGTCACAGAGCCAATAGCAGAACCAGAATCTGAGGCTAGATTCCTTTTCCCTGAATACACTGTACTTTTTTTTGTCTTAGTGAAAGCCAGGCTGCATTCATTCATGTATACATTTATTATGTTGAGTACCTAAGAGTTGAGTTTTTGCATTCTCAGAGGAAACATTTGCTGCAAAACCTCTAACACTAAGTTCCACAATTGGCCGTTTTAAAATGCTCCCAGGGATTTTTAAGGATTGGAGGAGGGATATAGCAGGAAGCAGAGAAAGCTGATTTCCATATTTTAGTCTTGTGAACAACTGAGTTGCTGTTTGGAGCAGTTGACCCTGAGGGAAAAGAAAAGAAAGAGTCCTTAATTTTGTTCCTTTAAGTAGGGACACCCAACAGCAGGCTGAGAGCACTGAGACTGACCTTTCCTTTAATTCATTCACAGAAGGGTGGTCTTTGTGTCCCCAGCATTTAGCAAAGTGCCTGACATATAGTAAGCACTTACTAAATGCCTTTTGACTGACCGACTCTTTGTGAGGGGGTATCTGTTACTTACTCCTGAAAGGGTTTGCCCATCACTAAACCTGCAAGTTGACCAAGAAAAAAAAAATAGAGTGAATTTAGCTCTCTGCAGTCTATTTTTTTCCCAAAGTTTTAGTAGCACTAGTTAATAGCTTCTAGTGTAGACAAATAACTATACTATCAACTAATGGAGCCCACTCTAAAAACATATCCAGATGCAACGGGGCTGACCTAGCTATAAATTGTCTTTTAGACCAAACTGGTATTTCCTTGGGTGTTTTACTATTCCATAAAAACAACAGGATCAGGCAGAAAGGACAGTGATTTAGTGTTCTTCTTTTCCTTGGAGAATGATCAGACTATTCCTTTTCATCTTTTCCACCCATTTCCTCTGATTATTTATATTTTTTGATGATGATTTACCTGCTTTCAGCACTTCTCCTGCTCTCCAAGAGCAGGTTTCCACTTCAGTGAAAGAAGCTGTGGCTCGGGGAACCCCCTGGTTATGGGAGCTGCTCAGTGAATGGGATACCTTGTTCTTTGTTCACTTCATTATAATATAAAGTTACTCATATGCCAGACCAGGACTAACATTACCAGAGCTCCTAAAGTTGCTCAGAAGCCTTTTGTTCTGCCTTTTAATTTCTGTGGCTGGGCAATTGAAGTCATTCATGACAGGACATTCGCATACTAGTGAAGTTTTCATCCAAAGAGATGTTTTTGTGTTCTGCCAGAATGGCATATGCTATGGT